>NC_039366.1:64556081-65250373 GCF_003573695.1 Papaver somniferum | reverse complement strand
TGGCGCGTGTGGAGGCTTGGCCCCTAGGTTTGCACGGCTTGGCATGCTAGGTTGCAAGCGTTGCTTGGCATGTGCCAATGGCGCGTGTGGCGGCTTGGCCCTAGGTTTGCACAGCTTGGCATGCTAGGTTGCAAGCGTTGTTGGCATGTGCCAATGGCGCGTGTGGCGGCTTGGACCTAGGTTTGCACGGCTTCGCATGCTAGGTTTCAAGCGTTGCTTGGCATGTGCCAATGGCACGTGTGGCGTCTTGGCCCCTAGGTTTGCACGACTTTGGCATGCCCTAAGTTGCAAGAGTTGCTTGGCATGTGCCAATGGCGCGTGTGGCGCAATGATTGTGCAGCTCGGATTTGGCACGGTTGTCGTAAAGCGCAATGATTGCGCGGCTCGGTTTTGGCATGGTTGCCATGATGCGCAACGATTGTGCGGCTTGGTTTTGGCATGGTTGCCATGATGCGCAACGATTGTGCAGCTTGGTTCTGGCATGGTTGCCATGATGCGCAACGATTGTGCGGCTTGGTTTTGGCATGGTTGCCATGATGTGCAACGATTCTGCTGCTTGGTTTTGGCATGGTTCACATGATGCGCAACGATTGTGCGGCTTGGTTTTGGCATGGTTGCCATGATGCGCAACGATTGTGCGGCTTGGTTTTGGCATGGTTTCCATGAAGCGCAATGATTGCACGGTGCGTGCAATTGCCATGTATTGCGTGATGGTCGCAGGGTACGTGCATTCTGGCATGTTTGCCATGCTTTTGCACAATGGTTGTGCGGTATGCGCAGACTTAGGGTTTTGTGTGTCGAAACCCTAGTTTAGCATTTGAAAAAGGATACCCTGGTAATTTTTATATAAGTGCATTAAATGTTCTAATAAATGTATTTAGTGTCACCGGTGACGTCGTGCAATACTAAGGAATTACGATTTTACCCCTTGTCTAAAAACCACTATCAACATTAAGTCCCCTGCTTAGCTTGGAACAGGGGCCTTGTTGCAAGGTAAGCATAAGATGGTGACAGACGAGGATAGAACTGAGACAGTAAGTCGTGAAAGAGGGCTAAGGAGACTTGTCTGAACTTTTTCGAGTTGTAAGTAGAATTCGCAATCCTTGCATCTGGTAGCTTTGTACAAATCCCAGTCGTTTATATGTATTTGGGGCCAGGCTTTGGAATGCGAGGCGGAGCTGCTAGCATAGACTTGGTGTGAAAGGGACTTGTCAGCATCAATGAGCTCGGGATGGGTGCGGGCTTTTTGGCAGAGCATGGCGTTGGCAAGGAGGCGCTTGGCTAGCGCGGTTTGGCGCTGGAAAGGAGAGCATGACTGGTGTTGGAAATTAGGTGCTTGGTAGAGCCGGTGCTAGCAAGGGAGGTGCGTATGCTTTGGGAGTGGCGAGATTTTTCCTTGTGGGCCCGATTGCCTTCATTCACGCACGGATTTAATCAAGGCATTCTTTCATTATTCAAAATCCAGAAGCGTTACACCCGTTATTTCTTCTTTCCTTTCTTCTTTTTTAGGGTTTGTATAATATATATATACTGCTGGTGAAATTGCGTCGTCTTCCTCTTTCCAGTTGATTGTAGGTAGGGTAAACCCTGTTCTTCTCTTGATACCGTGATGACGTCTCCTAGTAATGATGGCACCGCCAGGTCTTTGGAGAGATGTCGTGGGGTTGATGGAGGCCAGTCCTCCTATCATGAGGAGTCTTTGGACAGGATTGGGTAACTGTTTTGCGAAATCAGAGCAATCATCCAGGACATTCCTTCCGTCTACCCATGCGAGATACAGGCAAAAGCCCAGACTTCTATGGATTCCGACATGGGTGAGTCAGGGGATCTTCCTCAAAAGGATGCTGAGAAATCTTCTGGGACGTACGACGAAAAATTTGTTGGTGATGCTGGGGGAATCATGGTGGCGCATATCAAATCAATCGCTAGAGCGAAAGCCAGGAAAGGATTGGACATCGCTGCTGCTGAGACGGTGTCCAGGTGGTACGTGGAGGCTGTTGTTATCGACACGCCTTTCTTGTGGAATCTTTGCTGCCCGAAGGATTGCTGGGGAAAGTGTCTGAAGAAGCTTTAATAGGGGCGCCATGGATTCGAGCCTTTGCCGGCGAATAGTTTTCCTCTTTTGATGCTTTTCTTGTCTCTTAGTTGTTTTGACGTTTTGCAATCCCCTTTTTGTATTCATGTTGAACTTCTTGTGGATTCATACTGCATAAAACTTATAAACCCGAGACTTCTATCGGAAAGGATTGTCTTGACTTCCGTGTTGTCTTTATTGGAGTATCCAATTGACTGAAAGTGGTCTTCTTGGTATGGATCCAATTTCGGATTAGTTTGGATGGGTAAAATTTTTTTTTTTTTTTATTCAGAGATTTTACTGGAGGGGAAAGATAAGATTGCTTAGTAGAAGAAAACTGGAACCCTGCTGGATAAATGCAATTGGTGCATTTATCTCGGGGGAATACAATTGTAATGGTGAAAAGGGAAAATGCTGAAGGAAATATAAAAGAGTGGATATCGGAAAGTGAGGTAGTGTGACATTTCAGGTACTGAAGGGTTCAAGCCATCGTGAGTGGACTACCACACCTTCCAGTTTTTCCGTGTTGATGAGCTTGCAATAACCACCTAAAAAGATGTCGACCACCAGATATGGTTCGTCCTCCTTTCCTTCAGGAGGGCTCTTTCGAGATGTCATATCCACTGTCATCTTTCCGACTTGAAATGAGGAAGCCCTGACCACCGTATCTCCAATCTGGAACGGGTTTGGTTGTTGTGAAATCGCTCGGTTCATGTTTTCGTCATCTTCGAGGGAAATTTTCAAGTCCTGGGGAAGCGCTTGAAGGGCCCGGCGTTCCATTCACAACTTTTGACGGCATCACGCTCGGTAATCGTGCCGAGTCCCCATGACGGGTTATGACGAGAAATGACTGACTGTATAGAGGGTTGTTCAATCAGACCTACTTGAGTTTGGAGTTCGTGAGATAGCTCCGGCAGGCTTCCTCCAAGCAATTGAGTTTCCTCAGTAGGTTGTTGACACAGCAGCAAGTCGGACGGTTTGTTGGATACTCTTTCGGGCGTCGATATGGGCAGAGAGGATGTCCCTAGTTTTGTCTTGTTTTCATGTATCCACGGGCGTCCCAGGACCATGTCGTAACTCAATTCTTTGACAATGTGGAACCTTCCATGTGTTGCAGTATTTCCCACGCTGGCTTCGAGATTGACGTAGCCGGGTGTGTTTAGGTTTCTTCCCTTAAGTTCCTTGATAACTGATGGGGAATGGACAGCCTCTTGCTTTGTTATTCCTGCTGCTTTCAGGGTCTTGAAAGTAACAATGTTGAATCTCGAGGCCGCGTCGATTAGTTTGTTGTTGAACTCGATGTTCTTCAAATGGACCGTAGTTAGAAGTCCCCAGTTGCGCTTCTCAGTAGCATCATTGGGGAAGACTTGCACCTTTGGTGTGGCTTATGTAGCAGGAAGAAGCCGTTTTCCAGATACTACGTGGTTGAGGGACGCGAAAATGTCTTGGAGTTGTCCCCTGGAGAAATAGAGGATTTCACATACGTGTTGCATTATAGACTGCACGGTTTCATGTACGGAGTCCCCAGAGATTCTGCAATTCCTTACGGGGAGCGGGTCCCTATGTACTCTTTCGTTTCCTAGACGAAGCTCTCCTGCTTCCACCTTTTCCTTGAAAATGTGCTTCAACTTGTTGCAGTCTCTGGTCGGGTGACTGACGAATCTATGGTAGTGGCAGTATTTGGGATTTGCCATTTCGGCCTCGGTTGGCGGGCGTCTGAGTGGTGGTAGTCTGATGACATCATCTTGAACCACGCTTATAAGAGTTCGATTACTTTCTCGATTGGAAACGGGAAGTCTAGGTCGTCCTCTCTTGTTTCATGACGGGATCCGGAAGCCTTAGTCATAGCTTTCCGTGGCGGAGCTGCCCGTCGTGACGGGTCCGCGCGTTTAGGGTGTTGATCCATCATCGACGCCTTCCTCTTCCCTCTTTCGTCCACCACACTTACAGAGGAGGGGCCGGTGTTGTATGGCTTGTTGAGGAGGCGCGCACTTCTCCGAACTTCACGCACATCTTCACCTCTTGATGGTATGGTTCTTTCCAATAAAGCCAGTGTTGTCGTGGATGATCGTTTGGAAGCTTCATGGAGTTCGGAGAACTTCTGGAATCGTAAGTTTTCCAGTAAGGCTCGGTAGATGGGAGTCATGTCGTTGATGCATGAATTCACCAGTTGTTGTTCAGTCACATTAGGATCGTGGCAGTCCAGTGCTTGGATCATGAATCTCTTGAAAAATCATTTGGATGTTCGTCATTTTGTTGGAACATCCTCCCTAGACCCGAGAGAGTGACTTGTTCAGACACGAAGAAATATTTCCTGTAGAATGACGTAACCATTTCATCCCAATTGCGGATGCTTCCTGGTGGGATACTTTTGTACCACGTGTATGCTCTTCCGGTAAGCGATTTTGAAAACTCTCTTAGGCGGGGAACGTGGTTGTACTCATGTTCGCCCAAGGCCTCTAGGAATCGCGAGATATGTTCCCGTGCATTTCCGGTTCCATCGTATAAAGTGAATTGAGGGGACGAGTACCCTCTTGGGAGGGGAATTCTCTGGATCTCGACTGGGTAAGGAGGTTGGTGTCGATGCGTATCGGTCTCGTCGTTTTTGATCCGATTCTGGAGAAGCCTCTCCAAATCTTCTCGTGTGACAAAGTTTGACGGATAATTTCTTGCTATTGAGGCTCCAACACGAATTTCTTCACCTGTGTCAGTGCGCTCTGCTGAGGTGCCGTCTCAAGGATCATCGGGAGTATCTGTCCTTGACTCGGGTTGGCGTAATCCCCAAAGGGATGAGGTGCTGACCTCAGGATTGTTGGGAGTGTCTGTCCTTGACTCGGGTTGACGTAACTCCCGTGGCAGCCGTTCCGTTAAGTCTTTGAGAAAAACAAGCACCTCTTTCTGGGTTGAAACCATGTCTGTCTGGGCCCCACCAAGAACTTCTTGTGTCTCCATCATATCGGCGATGGTGATGTAAGGTCTGCCTCCCTTTTTTCTCGCCATGGTGGTGGAGTAGGCGTTGTTCGGGTGGCAGTTAGAGGTTCCACGCTTGCTGAAGCGTTAGGGGTAGTAGTGGCGGCTCGGTCTCTGGTGACTGATGGTGTAACACTTGAAGGAGTACCTTCCGTACCACTCAGGTTAGCGGATTGCGCAGGAGCATTCGGAATTGAGGCGGCTCTGGCTCTGGTGACGGGTGGTGTAACGCTGAAAGGGGTGCTTTCCGTGTTGCTAAGGTCGGCAACTGATGTAGCACTGCCGTTGGAAGAATCGTCAGTGCCAGGAGCGATTTCCATACTGATATTTTCGGAGTTTTTCGCGTATCCAGACGTTAGTTCTACCATCACTACACCATTTTTTCCAATTCGAAACAGTTTTTGAGCGTTACGAATCGGGGTTGTAACGGTTCTTGACCGTTACGAAAAGGGGTGCTACAATTTTTTCGCAACGGCCCAGCAGCCGTTACGAATTTTTTTCGTAACGGCCCTTGTAACAGCTTGTAGCCGTTACTACTGGCACTGTCGTAACATGCCCGAGCCGTTACGGATTTATTTAGTAACAGGATGTTGTAACAAGTTCAAGCCGTTACGAATATTTTTGTAACTGTAAAAAAATTACTGTCGGTCAACCTTGACTTGGTCAAGATCAGTCAGCAATGACCAATTTTGACCAGGTCAAGGTCGGCCGGCAGCTCATTCTCGGCCGGAATACGCCGGAATTCCAAATAACCACCTGCATACACCTTTTATTTATCCTCCACAATCAACAATTTTTTCATTCAATCACATTCATCTCAATTCAATCAATTCTTATCACATTCAAATGGATTCATACAAAAAAGAACTTAAATTCTTTTAAGTACCAAATTTTATTTGTTAGTATCAAATACTAGGGGAATATATATATACCAAGTATCAGTTCATAGAAATTCCTGTGTTCACAAATTCATCTAACTTGGAATGTACATAGAAACTTACTGCAACCTAATGTGTGCCTTGTTCTCCAACCTTTTTGCTCCAAACTTGTTACAGCAGAGCATCATCCAATTAACCTGCAAACACAAAAAATATATACTTAGATGGAAGTATCCGCTGAAAAATCAGTCCATACAAAAAAGAACACAAAGTCATCTAAGTATCAATTTTTTTTATTAAGTATCAAATACTAAGGGAATACAGAGGGACTTACTAAGTTCAATTCATAGAAACTTCCTATATTCACATATTCTTCTAACTTAGAAAATACATAGAAACTTACACAACTTGCACCTGATCTCCAACCTAATCGAGCTTCGTCATACACAACATCCAGGATAGCAACATGATTAATGGATCCATCATCTATGCTGTCATGCACTTGCCTACCAACAAACATGAAATAAAAAGAAATAAAATGGGTGACCGACTGATCGCGGAAAAGAAATCGCAAGCCAGATCTTTTTTCTTCTGCTTGTAAGTATGCGAAAGGGTCTGAACTAAGTGACTTTAGACGCAATTTTTAATGCCATACATACTACATAGTGGGAATACAAAGCAAAAGTATGATAGGGATATATATGTTGTGCTATAGTTTTAACTTCTTAAGGGATGTATATACGTATGCCCGTTACCAGTTGAGCAATTAACCATGCAGATAATAATAATTTTGAACGAGAAAGCCTACCAGTACTTACCATCTTCCATTCGTTAGCCCTATACACTTGTGAGCATCCTTCATATCTTTGAATCTCACCAAAACAACTCCTTGTGGACGGTTCTCGCATACCTGCAAGAAAAAAAGTAACATGTAAGTTTTCTAGTCCAAAAATCAACATCGGAAAACATTATCTTCGAGCAAGAGAAATATGCTCAAACAAGACTCGACCAGTAGTATATGAACATCATCAGGATTCACTGAATACCTTAACTAGATCTACTGGAAAAAGTTTCATCCACTCCTCCTCAACATCTGACTTCAGCTCGGTCTTTAAATTAGCATCGGACTGCAAACGTGCAAAACAGCTCACATACTCAACGACTTCCCTAGATATCATGGCTAATTTAAACACTGTGAATTACAATCAGCCAAAAAAGATAAATCTAAACAAATGGGGTCAAGTATTTATAGGGATAAAAAAAATTATAAACAACATTCTCACCTCTTTAATAACGCCACACCCATCGCTTGCAACAACAGGGTCTGCACCTTGACTGATGACATCAATTCTCTTGCAACCAGATACCTTGGGAAATTCAGAATTCTTCAAAGAAACCTTCTCAACACCCTTGGCCTGGCAAGCAACAAAAAGTGTCTTAAACCAGCAGCTTATTTAAACACATAAGATGTCTAAATCTTACCGGCGCATATGAAGCAATCAACTTTAAAGGTAAACCAATGTAAACAACAAGAAAAAGTGCATTGGAAGCCACAAAATAACAAGTGCACGGGAAGCAATCACTTTTACCAGCTTGGTGAAAATTTCATCATTTCCTTTCATTCAGTGAAAGCAGCTGCATAAATTCAAACGCCTGGTCCAACTCAACTTTCCTCTCTCCAGCCTTCATTGGAGAACTTTTCTCTTCTCTTCATCTACCTTTTCATACTCCTCTAGTGTCTTCTCCTACAAACAGGAAAGAACAACAGCGCACCATTCAGAATCAATGCTTATTTCCTCACACAAATAATGTCTCTAGCTCGTAATCTTCACCGCTCGTAAGACAGAGGGAGAAGAGTGAACAGAAAAATCTAAAAACATACGAGTAGCAAAATATACAAAGAAAAATGTCATCAACCAGGTACCTTATCCTCCCCAACTTCCTTATCCTCAAACAATACACATAAGGCATACATGAGACCAATCTTCACTGAACCACTTAAACGCTTGTTCTTTTGAGGGTCATAGTTCTTAAGACCAATCTGAAGTTCCACTATCTCAGTGCTAAGCATTACTGCATCTTCTCTTCTATCAGACCAACAACCATTGCAACACTGCACAAACACCATAGCACATTTCAGCTCTGTCGGTAACTTTTGGAACATCTACAACTCCGCATTGCAACATCATTTCAGTTTCCAATACAACTCAGCTCAAGCTATCACTTGCTTGGCATCAACATCATCTTTGCAGCTTATTTCTGAAGCAACCCATTCATTCAAAGCATCATCATACTATGTACATCAATCAATCTCAATTGCAACAAGATAAAACAAACCAAAACCATCAGCATCCAGATATAAGTTCAAAATGAGATAGTAAATTTGAATTTCATAAAAATCAAATCAATAATATGGGTAATAAAGATGCAGGCATGCTAATCACGGACCTAAAGATTGATTTTCAATTAGGTTTAAAGATGGATTGATTTCTGGATTTTTAGCTCAGAAAACCCTAGAATTTTTTGTTGAAAATTTTTGAGATTTTAATCTCAATAGACAAATATAGGTCAAGCGATTATAGATCTGTATTCTGATCAAGCATTGAGTAAGAATTTCTACATGAAATAGGTAAAATTTGGTTTTCAAATCGTCTAGATAATAATCACAGATGGATTTAAATGAAAAATAAGAAATAAAACTTATCTTTTTCGTTTGTTTTTGACAGTCGAATCTTCAGATTCAGTTGTTGGTTATCTTTTAATCAACTCTTCTTCATCGTCTAAATCTTCATATTCAGTTACTGATTTGACTTCAAGAACTTTTCATTGATTTGCACTCATAGTCGATTAAGGATTTTCTACTGAAGAACTTTCAAACTAGAGTTTTCTGCCGAAGATCTCTCTCACTCTCTCAACAAAAAAATTTGCTATGAACATTTTGGTTTGATAGAGGGAGATGATTAGACGGAGAGATAGAGATGAAGAATAAACTGATGAGGTATATTTTGTGAAAGAAAATATATCTAGGGTTTTATGATTGAGAGGGAATCTCGAGAAAATATCAAAGGTAGAGATATTAGTTTAGAAATAGACAGTGTAGATGGATGGCTAAAAACCGTGGGCCCAGAAAACCCCAAGTGTCACCACCCTTGATGTGACCAAGCGTGTGAATAGCACGCTCGAAAAATTATCATGTTACAATTCGTAACGGCAGCTACATGTTACGAATTATGAAAAATTCGTAACGGCTTGTGCTTGTTACAACTAGGTTGTAACGGCTTTTTGTAACAGGAAAATTCGTAACGGCTGCTGGGCCGTTACGAATTTTAGTTGTGAATCCTTAAAAATGATGTAGTGCATGCTGAAACAATAGAACCGGGAAGGAAATATCAGAACCGTAAATTAACTTTGCAACTGAGAGATTGATCTCCCATTGTGGTCGCCAATTGTTTATGGGTGAAAATCGCTTCTGCTGATTTTGGTAATTTCGGTGGGTGAGTGAGAAATAGATCTAAACCCTAAAAAAATGTACTGCACGGGAGTATTTTAGATTCGAGAGATCAATCTATACAAATCTGGCCTAAAGCAAGAAATGGTCGTTCCGGATTTGCTTCGGTTACAAAGAGGAGGATAAGGGCTGGTTTAGGGAGGGAAGCGAAGGGAGTGTTGAGACCAGAGCAGTTCTGGAAGAGTAGTACTTGACTTGTATCAGAAGGTGAAAGCTTTGAGAAAGCTAGCAAAGTTTCCTTTCTAAGTATTGTATTTCTCCCTGACCAAAAACTTGTTATTTGGTGGAAATAGGTAAGACCTATTTATACAAGTCTAAGTGAAACATACTCTGACCTCGTAAAAAAAGAAACGGATTAGTTAAATGGGAAGAGGTGGTAACGCCTGGTATTGATGGAATTTGATGAAATTGATGTTCCATAATAAAAGAGCGTTTCACCATTACTTCCTGCATTTACTAACCGTTTTATTTTTAATACACTGTCTTGAAACGGGCATTTGTGTATGACGCACGCAGTAAACCGCCAAACCAAAACCCTAAAGAGCATCCCCCAGTTTGTGACATTTATTGATGTCTCGAGTGTTTTCGTGGAAAACATGTAGCATGTCACTGGTGTTTGATAAGTTGAGCTTGAGAGACGTGTCGGCTCAGTGGAGACCTTCGACGGTCGAGATTTTGCATCTTAAGAGGAATCGTGGCCTTTGATGTAGGCGCGGCATGAAAAAGTACAAGGGTTGCACGACATGTGCCAATGTCTTGTGTGGAATTCCTTGGCTGTAGGTTGCACATCGGGTGCAAGTGGCAATGCCAAAATGCAAGTGTTGCATGGCATGTGCCAATAGCGCGCTTAGCGGCTTTGGCCCTAGGTTTGCACGGCTTGGCATGCTAGGTTGCACGGGTCGCTTGGCATGTGCCAATGGCGCGTGTGGCGGCTTGGCCCTAGGTTTTCATGGGTTGGCATGCTAGGTTGCAAGTGTTGCTTGGCATGTGCCAATGGCGCGTGTGGCGGCTTGGCCCCTAGGTTTGCACGGCTTGGCATGCTAGGTTGCAAGCGTTGCTTGGCATGTGCCAATGGCGCGTGTGGCGGCTTGGCATGCTAGGTTGCAATCGTTGCTTGACATGTGCCAATAGAGCGTGTGGCGGCTTGGCCCTAGGTTTGCACGGCTTGGCATGCTAGGTTGCAAGCGTTGCTTGGCATGTGTCAATGGTGCGTGTGGCGGCTTGGCCCCTAGGTTTGCACGGCGTGTCATGCTAGGTTGCAAGCATTGCTTGGCAGGTGCCAATGGCGCGTGTGGCGGCTTGGCCCTAGGTTTGCACGGCTTGGCATGCTAGGTTGCAAGCATTGCTTGGCATGTGCCAATGGCGCGTGTGGCAGCTTGGCCCTAGGTTTGCATGGCTTGGCATGCTAGGTTGCAAGCGTTGCTTGGAATGTGCCAATGGCGCTTGTGGCGGCTTGGTCCCTAGGTTTGCACGGATTTGGCATGCCCTAAGTTGCAAGAGCTGCTTGGCATGTGCCAATGGCGCGTGTGGGGCAATGATTATGCAGCTCGGATTTGGCACGGTTGTTGTGAAGCGCAATGATTGCGAGGCTCGGTTTTGGCATGGTTTCCATGTTGCGCAACGATTGTGCGGCTTGGTTCTGGCATGGTTGCCATGATGCGCAACGATTGTGCGGCTTGGTTCTGGCATGGTTTCCATGATGTGCAACGATTGTGCGGCTTGGTTTTGGCATGGTTTCCATGATGCGCAACGATTGTGCGGCTTGGTTTTGGCATGGTTGCCATGATGCGCAACGATTGTGCGGCTTGGATTTGGCATGGTTGCCATGATGTGCAACAATTGTGCGGCTTGGTTTTGGCATGGTTGCCATGAAGCGCAATGATTGCACGGTCATGCAATTGCTATGTATTGCGTGATGGTCACAGGGTACGTGCATTCTGGCATGTTTGCCATGCTTTTGCACAATGGTTGTGCGGTATGCAGACTTAGGGTTTTGTGTGTCGAAACCCTAGTTTAGCATTTGAAAAAGGATACCCTGGTAATTTTTACATAAGTGCATTAAATTTTATAATAAATATTTTTAGTGTCACCGGTGACGTCGTGATATACGTAAGAATTTATGATTTTACCCCTTATCTAAAAACCACCATCAACAGATGGATATAAAATGATTGATGTTGTTAAACGACGGAAGAGTTAGCTCTGACTGTGTAGCAGAAATAATAAGTTGCGATGTTACTAGAGATAAATGTTTTACATAACTCTAATGGAACCCAAAAGTTGTAGATGAAAATTAATGGGAGAAAAATTAGAAAGAATATTGGAAGAATAAAAGAAGAAAATTTCAAGAAAATTTATGGATTGAAACAAATTTGTGATGCAATGGGAAATTATGTTTATCTTAATGGGAAAAATGAAGACATACAAATTTTAGACGCTGAATTTTATAAACAAGCCATACCAAGACAAATAAGAAAGCAACAAACTCAATACACTTACTTACAACAGGAAATATTCATTATAGTAGAATATTAACGTATTGTCTAATTGTCTAACAATGTAAATGTCAGTTTACCAAGACGGTTAACTAAGTAAAAACCAGAAAAACAGTTATATAACACTTAATACAAACATTGTTTCCAATTATGTTTCTTTTAGTCGGCAAAATCTAGAATACAAATATTAGACTCTGAATTTTATAAACAAGACATACCAAGACAAGTAAAAGAGCAACAAACTCAATACACTTATTTGCAACTCAAAGATTCTTTATGATAGAATATTAAAGTAATGTCTAATTGTCTAACAATCTAAATGTCAGTTTACCAGGACGGTTAACTAAGTAAAATAAGAACGAAAGCCGTTATATATTTTCTACTCCATATACCATTTAATATAAACATTGCTTCCAATGAGATTCAAATACCACTTACAATTCACATTTATTGTCTAATTGTCTAACAATGTAAATGTCAGTTTACCAAGACGGTTAACTAAGTAAAAACAAGAAAAAACAGTTATTTAACACTTAATACAAACATTGTTTCCAGTTATGTTTGTCTTAGTTCGAAAAATCTAGACATATAAATTTTAGACACTGAATTTTATAAACAAGCCATACCAAGACAAGTAAAAGAGCAACAAACTCAATACACTTATTTGCAACAGAAAGATTTTCTATGATAGAATATTAACGTAATGTCTAATTGTCTAACAATCTAAGTGTCAGTTTACCAGGACGGTTAACTAAGTAAAATCAAAAAGAATATTTATATATTTCTATTATAGGTACCATTTAATATAAATATTGTTGCCAATGATGTCTAAATAGCACTTACTAATATAAACATTTGTATAGCCGTTGCTACTATAATATAGTGTTAAAGTCATTGGGTAATGATGCCGATGACCTGAGTTCGAATATCGCTAGCACCATATTCTTTATCGATCAAAAAAAATGTAGAGGGAGGATCCTATAACGCTTTTGTTCTCAAACTATATCATTATTCGACATCTTTTTGTGAACAAAGCAAATTTTGTCAGATTTAAAGTTGATATTTTGGGTATACATTTCTATGACAAATTTGTACCTACCTTCCACAAACGAGTGCACTCCGAAATACTAACCTCACAATACACATCTTAATTTCAATCTACAACAGTTCATTACTCCGTTGATTTTTAATGAATCATTTTCAAAATGTTAAATGGTGGTATTATTCATCTCAGGATACACTCATTTCCAGTAGGAACATATCCCCAAAACACTCTTTGGCTAATATGTGTCTGGCCACGTACATTAAGTGTGTGGTCCATCTTTATTTTTTGATACGTATTTAATTTAAAAACCAGCCCCTCTAGTTCTTTTTTTTTTGCTGCCAACAATTGAAATTTTTATTAAGCCAAAGGATTTAAGTTGTCTAACAATAGTCGTTCCTATATGGTATTAGGAGGATCATTTACCCAAACTTTGGAAAACTCTAAATCTCCTACTAAATTTAGCTAGTTTATCAGCTACTTTATTACATAATCTAGGAATGTATTTATACTCCCAACTATGGACTGACTCTAAAGCAGAAACAACATCAAGCAAAATGCCTTCATTCTCCCAAGTTGTTACTGGAGAAGCTTTGTTAATGTATTCCGCGATATTCTTCAGATCAGTTTCAACTACCACATATGAAATATGCATCGTTCTACTCCATCTAACAACGTCAAGAAAAGCCAGGCATTCATCCTGCTCCGCATCTTTTACTCCTGCATAGCAGTTTGCTGCACTTCCCCCCAGGTGCCTGCAAAATCACGCAAAATGAGAGCAGCACCAGTTAGTCCTGTGTTAGGGTCAAAAGAGATGTCACATTTAATAGTTAAGGAAGGATGTTTTGGGGTATCCAGACTGCACTGTTCTGCAGATTATTATGAGGAATCTGCTGAATTGTTCTAGTACTCTTGTGTAACCTGTCAATGTAACTAGGAAAGCAGATAGATTTTCTTGTTGTTATTCTTGGGTCAGCCTTTTTATTTTGGAAGACAGTGTCACATCTGTCATTCCATATACTCCACGCAACCATCATGACAAGGTTTAACCAACTGTCTGCTGTTGTATTCTGCTTATCTTGTAGAATCCAGCTTTGAAAGATTTCAGTAACAGAGTTATGAGAGCTCTGTAAAAAAGCACTGCCACCAAAAACTTCCATCCATACAACCCTTGAATAAGGACATAAAAAAAGAATATGCAAAGCACTTTCATCAACTTGGTTGCACATAGGGCACTGTTGATTGATATAACCACATACCCGAGCTAGTCTTTCTCTTGTAAGAAGTATATCAGAAAGACATTTCCAAAAGAAATGCTTTACTCCAACCCTTCCAGTTCTCGGTAAAGGATTTGGAAGTTAACAAAAAAAAATTGATGACCATTTAGGTAATAAAACCGTTTTGAAATTTTATTTTCTACTTTATAAGTCGTATAAGCATATAAAGATGAGCTTCAAACCACATCATAGTCGTACCTCCCAAGATATAAGCTTCAAAACCACTATCATTTAGTTTTATTTAAAAAAAAATGCCCCCTAATAATGTGAGAATAAAAATGGAAAGGGATCTCTCCAATTAATTTATAGATTCCTAAATTTATTTTCATTCAACAAATATATGAAAAACAATGTTTAATTTTAAGTAACTTAAATATCACATCTCATATTATTATTAATTACACATTGCCACGTAACACAACTATTCACATGAAAAATTTATCCTCACATTCATGCCATTTTCAAAGTTTGATATCTTTAACATTTTCATGTGTAGGCAAAGATATGTATGCGCTTGTGCATGTTATACATAACGGTGTACAACACTGGATTGCCTAGCCCCTTCAAAAGAAAAAAAAATGAGAATATTATAAATACTCTTTATTTTTGTTGATCTTGTACAAATACCCCGAAGAGTAAAAATAAAATTGTTTCCATTTTTTGGAAGCAATTTATTTTCGAAACCGCCAGGAGTCCCAACCTTATTTAAGATGCCTACTTGGAATAACTAACCCGTTTTCTTCGGGTTAGATTTCAAGAACAGATAAAGATCCTAGTTTAATTGGGGCCCCAAAAAACAATTAGGGGCCTCCCACTAGAGGACAAAAAATGTCATTAAAACTCAAATTGAGTCACCCCTTAACCAAAATATTTTTAAATAGCTAAACTTCCCCTGAATGATTAGTATTAAAATTTAATTAAGTTAAGTTAATTAGTGTGGTTAGATTATGTTATATTAAACTCAGATTTTAGAATCAATTTTTTTTTCAGTTGAGAATAAGAAGAGGAGGTTTTAAAGGAAAATTTAGGGTTTTTAGAAGTGAGTAATTCAAGTAGGGGAAATGATGTTGGGGAAGGTTCAAGCAACAAAGATGATTGTGTTGATGGTAAGATTATCTTAAATTCTCCCATGGATTGGATGTATGTCACAACACAGAGAAAGAGTCGTCAATGTCGAGGGATGTATACCCAAACGACTCTAGAAAGTCGTCAATGTATTGACACCAAAAATGACGACTCAAACCTGCAACTTTTCCAGGTTATGAAAAATCGTCAGGGTATTAAAAAATTTCATTGATGACCCTCAACAGTCGTTAATGTTTAGACTGTTTAAGTGACGACTCTAAACTGTCGAAGATTCATTAATGGCGGAAATGTACAACAGTTTTGGGTCGTCATAAAAATGATCAATTCCCTGACGACCCTTTGGAAGGGTCGTTACTGTTTTGGTTACGCATTTGACGACTTAAACAGTCGTTAATGTTTTAGAAATGTCGTTATACACTGTCGTTAATCTCTAAAAAGAGTCGTTAGTGTATGACAATTTAGAGTCGTTATTGTTTTGATCATGATGTATATGACCCTAAACTGTCGTTAATGTCGGTGAAGGGTCGTTACTTGAAAAAAAAATATTAATCAAGGATAAAATAGTATATTCATCTTCCGATTTTTACAGCCTGAAAAATTTTGGGGGCAAACAAAATTTCATGACCCCTAATTAGAAGTTGTGTCCCCCAATTAAACTAGGATAAAGATATGAACATTATTTTCACTTTATATGCTTCAGAAAAAGAATCATTTTTACTGTATCCGTAGATACACTGCATGAACTAAGGAAGAAGACTGGCACCCGTTTTGACTTTGAAAAAAATGTTATAATTGTTTAATTGTTGACCAATGATCAAATTCGCCCCTGCCAAAATAAAAAAACAATTCGACTCAACGTTCCGTTAAACATATCGGACGACAGTGACTCTGACAACGAAATCTTGAGGTCAAGAATTATTCAAGAGTCAAGACACGCGTAGAAGCTAACAAGTTCGCATTTTTTATAGTTTAGTTTCCAAATATGCATAAAAAACTTCCATGACACTACCTATTTCAGATTTAGACTTGCGGAGTGTGATCTTACTGGATCGATGCAAAATGTATCAATATCAAAAGCCTCAAAACAAATATTTTAGTTGCCTATGAACACGCCAAATATTTTTCTTGTCAATGCCAGAATTACTTTCTAATGGAGTGGTAAATTGCGTAATGTATAATTGCAACTGTGATATTTTGGGTCGTCACTTGATAATATCCATCCAGAGAAAAATTATGTTTCTGTGTCTTTTTAATTTAGCAGTATCACACTAATCCGTACAAAGTGCACTTTGTAATAAACATTTTTTTCATAATTTCTTCTGTCACCCATTAAGAAATTTTAACGTTCTAAGTAAAGAAAAAATTCAAGAATATATAGCATGAACAACATCTATTTAAATTAGTTAATTTTGACAGGTTTTTCATTTAACGGACGACTACTATCATAACCACTCACATATAAAATGATTAGTTGTGATATTGCTAGATTAGATGATGCAAGCAAAACAATTTTGGTGAAATAAGTCCACTACTTGGTTACCAATTTCTATGAGAATTACGATTTCCCTTTCTATATTAAACATAACAGTCTTTTCCACTGGATCCAGTTAACTTATAAGTTATCAACCGTAGAATTTGGTGACCTCCGTGTACGAAATTGTTTATTTGATCTCCTTGGTACGGCATAAGTCTCAAGTATTAGGGAGAACCTATGAAAGGCAGCAATTACTCCTATATTGTCTTGTTTCTATTTTCAGTGATTTTCTATGAACCGTGCAAAAAAATCATACAAAAACCACCCTCTCACATGGGGATGGGCTTCACTCACATGAAAATAGCAGGGGGAGACTTTTGACAGCCAGGGTTAAGAAAAATGGGAGAAGGCGGGTTTTTTCGGTAGTTTTTTACACGGTTCTTCAAGACTTTTGGTTCTATCTTATCTCGTCTAAAA
Source organism: Papaver somniferum (assembly GCF_003573695.1). Lineage (NCBI taxonomy): Eukaryota > Viridiplantae > Streptophyta > Magnoliopsida > Ranunculales > Papaveraceae > Papaver > Papaver somniferum. The sequence goes on along the minus strand of NC_039366.1, from coordinate 65,233,092 downwards.
GATCTTGAGAATACGTGGGATACAGATCTCCTCAGGCTCAGTTAGCTAGTGTACGTATAATTAAAAACAAAATGGAGAGTGACTTGCTTCATATTATTCTAGTTTTTGTCTGCCAGCTCGATACAAAGCGTCCTATTAAACATATAGTTGACATTTTTATGAGAGGCTATAAGAAATAGTTTTTGAAACGTATGCAATACTTATTTTTGAACACGAATTTAAATACGTCCATAAACCATATAATACGTTTAGAATATCCAAATTCAAATTCAAATAAAATGGTTATGCTTGACTAAATCTTTTGTTAGCTAGACTTGACTACAAAATTTCTTTGATGGGATATATGCTAATATAGTCATCGTCATGCATATGCTATGAAGTATGAACTACGTACTACTAACCCAAGAAAATCATTTGAATTATTTCATGTTGACGTGAAAATAGTGATAGAATTTAAGAGACTGATCAATATTTGTTTAAGGAGTGGACTTTTGGAAGTTTTGACTATAAACCAAAGCCAGGTGTGTATACAATGAACTCGTGGAAAGAAAACAAGATTTTCCATCCTAAGCCTAATACTAAACATTTTTCTCCGATCAAACCAAACGTAGTCATTTTCGTTTTCATTTCAATTTTCTAGCAAAAGATCTAAAAAGTCGTCTCTTTGTTGGCATGCTGTTGTATTATAAGAGTGTACACTGAGTTCTTTGCTCTATGTTGGGAAAAGAATCAAACAGTCTAATAATACCAAGACCTTTAGGAAGGGCTAAGGTTGTAGGGACATGGCGAGCTAAGGCTAAGGTAACAGCAAAGCTAGCTAGAACTTCAAACTGCGAGTAATGCTGGAAGTTGGAACAGTGTTGGCTAGCTAGCTACTTATTGTCCTTTCTTCTTCATTCATTGAATCGTTATTTGATCAACACCACCACTCACTTATTATGAGTTATCACCTCACTGTGTTTTTTCCGGCTTGTATTTCATCACGTGTCACGGTGGCAGATTCTATCTATAGGCTAACGTGTTGGATTGATGATCACTAGCTACTAATTATGGCAGATCTATATCAGCAGTTATTCGGCCTTAGCTGGTAGAAAACCAAGGAAAAGTGTTTTTCACAAGTTCTACTGTTCAACACGGTCGCTACGCAGCAAAGGGCATTATTATTGTTGCATCCACATGTTTTATTCACCTATATGTATTTAGTACTTTCGCTTTCTCTTTTTATGATCATCATGGTACTGCTGCTGATAAGCATTAACTAGTACTACTTATCAACCCTTATCTACTCGGGGCCTTGGATTATGACATGGTAGTCTGGCATTCCTGCGCCATCCGTATGCAATGAGTAACTGCCATAACTTCACCGAGCAAAGAATAAACAAGTCTTGGGTAAAAATGTTAAGAGGCAAATATCGGGGTAATTAACGACCATTTTGCTTCCACTATCACCTGATGTCAGTGGTTACAGCAACTCGGCATGCATGCATGTGCCACCAGACTTTGAATCATTTTAGAGAAAATGAGCTATATAGCCAAAAATGGGTGTTTCCTAGGTCAAATGGACGGGTAGAGATTTCGTCTGGGTCAAATGACCAAAAAAATCTTTTGATTGAAATGGACACAACTACCCTGCCACGTCCGCCAAAACCTTAATTCGTTCTTCTTCTCTCTTCAACAAAACCACCAACGCCTTCATCTTCTTCCACCTCCGTTAATCCCATCTCCTCTACCAGAAACACCAAATATCACCATCGACAGACATCAAATTTCTCCACCACCAACATCGACACCACCACCACCATCTCTACTACCAGAAAAGACCAACGCCGTCGACAACATCGTGTTTATCCATCTCTATAACCAGATCTATCAGCACCACCATCGACAATACTACAACCACCACCATTAACATCTACAACAACTACAACCAACACCACCACCTTCCTCCACCACCGCAAACATCAACATTATCGTCAACATTGATATCACCACTACCACAAAAACACTGGCAACCCTAATTAAATGGAGAGTTCTCAAATTCATTCAAACCAAAATTAGAGTTCTCAAATTCATTCACTGGTAATTTCTCGATCCTAAATTTTTTTTCATGATTTTATTAACCGAACTCATCAATTTCACATGAATTGATGTTAACTACCTTAATTTTCAGAAATGAATCATTTTTATGAGTGAAATTTTATTCTGTTTTTTTTCTTCTTATGTAAACACGGATGAAACTGGTGTTTAGGCGTTACCTGCCTTAATTCTCCTGATTTTCCTTCCACAATGACAGTGATGATGAAATTAGCGAATTAGTTTATTTTGAAATTGATTTCATCAATGTTTGATAGTAACATGAAAATTGGTTTCATCTGTTCTGGATTGACCTGAAATTGTTTTTATCCATGTTATACTAGGATGAAACCAGTATCATCCTGTTTTGGATTGACCTGAAATTGGTTTCATCCATGTTATACTAGGATGAAACTGGTTTCATCTAGTTATAGTCTGTGATATAATTGTGTTTTAAATTGTTTTTATCCATGTTATACTGGGATGAAACCAGTATCATCCTATTTTGGATTGACCTGAAATTGGTTTCATCCATGTTATACTAGGATGAAACTGGTTTCATCTAGTTATAGTCTGTGATATAATTGTGTTTTCGTCAAAATACTCACGATGAAATCAGTTTCATATAGATCACTCATTAATATAACTTTATTTCGTGAAAATACTCAAGATGAAACCAATTTCATCTAGTTGTAGTTCTGGATTGACCTGAAATTGTTTTTATCCATGTTATACTAGGATGAAGCCAGTGTCATCCTGTTTTGGATTGACCTGAAATTGGTTTCATCCATGTTATACTAGGATGAAACTGGTTTCATCTAGTTATAGTCTGTGATATAATTGTGTTTTCGTCAAAATACTCACGATGAAATCAGTTTCATATAGATCACTCATTGATATAACTTTATTTCGTGAAAATACTCAAGATGAAACCAATTTCATCTAGTAGTAGAATGTAATATAACTTTTTTAAGGTATTACTTTCAATAGAAGAGAAGAAGATATTACTAAGGCTGTAAAAGACGGTTTCATAATCGTTATTATTTAATCATGAAGTGTGTTTCTGGTTTAGTTTCTAATACATTTATTTTTGTTTTAGTCCAACCTGACTACTCCACTAGCTCGATATGATGAGATATTGACTTGTGCAATATGATGCAAGGCAGGCAATATTGATGCAACACTTACTTTAAAGTAAATAGGATAATTTGTCTTCAGCACTCGTGTTATGACTAAACCCAAGATTAGCTTATGCGAATAATGTCGTGGTTGCTTGGGAGGTAAATGATTTGTAGTTTTTATTGATGGTTTCCGTGATTTTATTTTCCTTGTCTTGTCTTTGTTCCCTTAATGTTCTAGTGGTTTTGATAATTGAATGATTTGTTTTACCATGGCGTGGTTAGCTCTAAGCCTCTAGTTTTCACCGATGATAGTAGCCAGCTTGGTGTTTAAAGACGCAGAATTGCATCGGTCACTGAGAGTTAACTTACTTTTCTCATTATGCATTGTGGAGCACTTTTGTTTCTCTATCTATATGTGATACATGGAAGTTTGTATATTCTGGATTATCTTGGCTTATTATATTGGTTTCGTTAGCCTGAAGTTGTTTGTCGAGATTATGGAGCTTCTCCGGTAAATTTTGACTTTTTATTTGCTGCATAGTTTTGAATGAGTATTGATCTGCTTGTCTGTGGTAGATTGTTGTTTGAGATATGGCAGTATCTGCATCATGATTTCTCCTACTATAGATTTTGTTAGGTGTTCTGTCTTGCTTCCATCTTCATTAATTTTATTCCCTTTTGTTGTTAGCAAACAAAGTCATAGAAAGTAATTGATCATATGGTTGTTGTACATGCTGAGATCCATTGATCATGTGACTAATTTTGTCGTCTAACTGACATATGTATCATTCGTTATGAAAAAAATGCAATCTGGAGTGCTCATCTGAACTTATACGAAGGAGTAGTTGTTATTCTCGACTTTCAGGACGGTGTAAAACATGGTAATATATTTTACATATTGCTGACCTGCATCTTATCTTGTCGTCGAATTCCTTGATTGGAGTTTGTCTCTTCTGAGTTGTGAAGTTGTTTTACGACAAAACAGACTCATATTGATGCAACATCATAGCCTCTGTTTTTGTAGGGTGAGTCCAGAAAATACACGTGTGCTTCAGCAATGTTGATGCAACATCATAGCCTCTGTTTTTGTAGGGTGAGTCCGGAAAAATCTAATCCTCCAACTGCTTTGTCAATGTGCGAACCCGGTAAAATCTAATCCTCCAACTGGTTTGTCTAATGGAGCAAGCACTATGTATAACTGTCGACAATATGCGTAGGTGTTGGACTTATTGGTTTGTATGTTTATGCGCACTTTATAGATGCTGAGGGTCAGGATGTGAATTTATTTTTTGATAACATTTTCCGTTTCACTCAGGTAGGTGTTGTCGGCACTTGTTTAGACTGCTCTGATTTTTTTTTTCCATATTATCTGAACTTCCTGTTCCAGGCTAATTTTGAGGTGTCTGCTTTGCTTGGTCGTAGCCTAAAAAGTGGTATTTTAGGTGTTGCAGTTAAGAAGCACGCACAACTGGTGGAGTTTTTGTTGTTGTTAGACTAAAAAGGGGTATTTTAGGTGATTGATATTTTTTTGTTTTTATTTTCCTGGGTCAAATATCCATTTTGGCTAAATGAACAGTATTTTTCTGTTTAATGTCCATATAAACAGTATCTAAACCTAGCAGTCCGTTTCATCCAGGAAATGTTTATTTTGGTCTGTTTGATCAATTTTGTGATCATTTTAACCCTTGATTCCTTGGATTGGAGTTAACAGGGACCTTTTTGTATGGCATCACACCACTATTTGCTTGACACGCAATGGGGAAACGGGTGGGGGACGAGAGTGGGTGAAGACTAGCATTTTCGGAATTATTGTGTTGTTTCCTTTTACATGTCATTTGACTCGATCAGGTTGACCTAATGCTGACAACTTGACCTCTTCAATAATGATTAACTAAGGGCTAAGTGGATAATTAAGAACAGCAAAGCTCAATTTGACTTTTCAATATACATTCCTCAGTCCTCACCCTTTGGTCTACTTGATGAATCAGCTTAAATCAGTTTAATTAAGGGGTTGACTAATTGATGGATTAATTAACTAGTTATTTGCGTAATCTGGCTTATCCCTTGATGGTGGGGGCTACCCTCAAAGCTGGCTAAAAGGGACTTGCAACCATTAGTATTAAACATCACGTCCAAATCCCTGAACGAATAATTCTTTCATGCGATCCTTATAATATTTCTTGCTTGCTTCAGATTCGATAACCTTTTTTTTTTTTTGCTTCAGATTCGATAACCTTTTTTTTCTTTTTTTGAAAAAAAAACAGGAAAGAATTTCATTAAGCACAAAAGCTGATCAAAGGCATTACATCACTATTCTTTCACTTTCTAATCTAGACTCGACACACTGTGGGAGTTCAGAACTCCATTTCCTAGTACAATTATTATTTCTGGCAAACTTAGCAAGAAGATCAGCTACTTGGTTACACTTCCTATTTCTAAAACAAACTTGGACATTCCCTAGACACTTAACTAGATGTTGACAATCTCTGATAATATTAGCATCCTCCCATCTTGTAGTAATTTGAGGCCCCTTGACACTTTCCATGACTTCTTTGTTGTCTCCTTCCACTATGACCTGCTGAATCTGCAACTGAACAATCCACTGAAGAGCTTTAAGCACTGCCACTGCTTCAGTTTGGGAGACATCTCTGACTCTTTCTACCAGCGTCCAGGCTTCCACCATCCTCCCGTAAAATCTCTTATGATTAGAGAAATACCAGCAATATTATGATTAGGTAAAATAGAAGCATCAATGTTGATTTTAAAATTTTCCTCTAGGAGGGGGACACCATCTATTATAGTCTCTACTAGCTTCATTTCTACCTATCATGCTTCTGTCAACTTGGATTGTACTTTCTGACTGATTTATGTGGATTTTATTCTCAATGCAGTAAGTTAAAGTCTTGTGTTTTAGGCTTGAGCTGGGACATCTACTGTTATTAAAAATGAGCTCACATCTGGATTTCCAGATGAACCACATAGTAACAGTAATTAGATTAACTGTTGTTTTCCTTCTGAAACAAATATTATTGTTCGAGTTGCTCCAGCTTCTTAGCCATTGTTGTATATCATTGATGCTATCAACTTGTTGGCCAATCTGAGGATCAACAACATTCCAAACATCTCTGGCATAATTGCATTTGAGCAGCATGTGGGTGATATTTTCTTCTTCCTCATTACATCTTTGGCACTTGATTTGCTGATTCTGATTGTATCTGCCAAGTCTTTCGTTCACAGAAACTATATCATGAGCCACTTTCCATAAAAAAAAGTTGGCATTTATGTGGAATCTGCAGATGCCATAAACTCAACCAAAACTTAGCTTCCTCCTCTTTGTTAACCAGACTTTGATTTTGCTGACAGAGAATTGCCTTGTATGTGGAGTTAACTGTAAATTGGCCATTTCTAGTTAGAGACCAAACCATTTCATCTTCTTGCTGCATTGAAGGTTTTATGTGACTGATTTTCTCTATCTGATCTTGAGTAAAGTAATGTTGAAGAAGATTCAAATTCCATCTCGGAGTATGACTATCAATTAACTCATTGACTTTCATATAGTAAGGATATTACTCATAGTTAGAGAAATTTTGTTGCACTTGAGCTGCAGTGTATCCTTCAATCCAATTATCTCTGAAAGCATAAACTATCTTCCCATTCCCAATCTGCCAAATATGAAATTGTTTCACCCATTTGATTCCAGTGCTTATACTTCTCCAGTGATCATTCCCTTTACTTGAAACCTCTTCTTGAAGAATATCTTCATTTTTAAAATGTTTTGCTTTAAGAACTTCCACCCATTTCTTGTTCTTTTCTTGTATCATCCTCCAAGCCAGTTTAGTAACCATTGCTTCATTGAAAGCTTGCAGATTCTTAAAACCCAGCCCTCCCCATCTTTTAGGTATATTCACACTCTCCCAAGACTTTAAGAATCCTCCTTTTCCTTGTTTTCTATTCCACCAATATCTTCTCTCAATTGCTTCAAGATCATTTATTTTCTTCTTGGGTAATATGAAGCAGCTCATCTGAAATTGAGCCATAGAGTTTGTAACATCTTGGATTTGTGTGCTTCTTCCAGCTTGATTAGTGATGCCAGCCTGCCACTGAATCAGTCTTTTCTGCATTTTCTCCTTTATGCTTTTGACAGAGTTGGATTTCTTTCTTTCTATGAACAGATTTATTCCCAAATATTTTTCTTCCAAGGACATAACATTCATATTCATAGTATTGCAGATTTGTTGCTTTTTTTCCTCCTCAATCCTTCTATTAAAGTGTATGCTTGATTTACTGAGATTCACCATTTGACCAGAGGCTTTGCAGAACTTGTTGATGATGTCCTTAATATTGTTTATGGATCTCATTTTGGCAGAGGAACAGAATGCAGTCATCTACAAAGAACAAGTGACATATTGGAGGACTTCCTTTAGCAGGATATATTGGAATAATGTTTTTGCTATCCACTGAAGCTTGAATCATTCTACTAAGACCTTCCATGCAAGTGATGAAGATATAGGGAGATAAGCTATCACCATGTCTTAATCCTCTTGTAGGATGAATTGTTTCAATTGGAGAACCATTGAGAAGAATTGATATGCTTGTGGTAGATATGCATTGATTGACCAATTGACATCATTTCTCAGAGAAGCCTAGTTTTCTGAAGATGTTGATGATGAAATTCCACTCAATTATGTCAAAAGCCTTTGACATATCCAGCTAAGGCTGCACAACGGGTGGGTGGGTAGGATATGGCCTATTTCGCCACCCTACCCGCGTAATTGCGGGTAAGAAAAAATTTACCCGCCACCCTACCCGCCACTAAACGGGTGGGATCCTATCCGACCCACCAAATGACGGGTCGGGTCGGGTAGGGTGGCGGGTATAACCGTTGTTTGTTTTTTTTGCCTATTATTTCACCAACCAAAAATGTAAAAATTTAAATTCTTAGATTTTGTGTTTTGATCCACAAGTACACAAAAGCAGCAGGAGCTAGATTTTAATTCCTCCAAACTGATATATGCCCAACAAAAACATAACATGACGGTACTTAAAAACATACACCAGCAATACGTTTGTTGCTGTTGACTAAATTGGACCATAGTTGGTGAGGTTGTGTACACATATATCTCACTATCAGACACGTGTATATAAAAAGATACGTGGAAAGCATGCAGGCCAAAACATCAAAACATGATGCGTCACGAAACACCAAATAAACCCCGAGGAGTTACTTTACCTCATCCCCAAAAGAGAAGCTAAGATCAACGGTGGAGAGAGATTTAGCTGACACGGACTGACAGGGGCAGAAGACACTTGTCTGACATGAGCAGACCCCTCAACTACCCGCATTAAACACTCTGAGCAGTGCACGTGTCGACCAACCTGTGGAACGAGCGAGGATGCTTCTGCGGGATCAAGGGGCAAACGCAGACCTCCGCGTGATGGGCGCAAGGACACAAGAAGATAAGGTTCCAACGGTCTTCAGAGATGGGTCCCACGTTCTAACCTTATAAATACCCAATCTCCACCAAGAGGAAAGGGGATCGGAAAAATCAGGGAGAGAAGGAGAGAGAGAGAGAGAGATTACAAGGGTAAGTTAATCACTTAGAAGAGAGAAACATGTAAACCCAAAATTCATTCGACTATTCATGTAACCGTGAAGAACATAGTAAAACAACAAACCCCGTGGATGTAGGCCTTAGTGTTGAACCACGTAAACCTTGATCTTATTTACATTTCAGCACTTTACATTTATTTAGCTCCATGGATGTTTACTTATATGTTTTGTTTTCCTTAATACTTATATCCCATGCGCAAACGCCTCGCATGGAGTTGTTAGATGAGGCCATGATAAACCCGAAGGTTTTGAGCCAATGAATCAACACCAGGATATCATCATCGCAATCTCTTTAGATGATAATGATTGATTGTGAGCGTTCGGACCCCCTCGCAGGTTTGTGTGCTCACAATTTGGCGCTAGAAACAGGGACCTCGTCCCGGTAAAAGATTTATCTTGTCCTGTGATTTCATTTTAAATTGGCATACGATTGCCCTGATTTATCAGCTCGGACCGTATAGATCATTCGTTAACTGTATTATGTTCAAAAACCCACCTTTTATCTTCGATAAGAGTTATTGTTCTAATCCGTCGGATTTACAATTTTCGTAGTTTTTATACTAAGGATCTCCTTTAATAAAACTTTAACCCGTATATTATAACTTGCGTGTATTAATTCTCTCTTGGAAAATTGTATTTCGCCAACTAACCCGCTTCACGCGGATATTCCCGTTTTTGTTGTTTGAAATAACTTATGCAGAAAGAACGAATTGTGAGTAAAGAAGTCAAGTTTCGGCGAGATTTCATTATCAACAAAAGTGCACGTGATGGAAAAGACGCAGGAAGCAGGAAAATCCAAAGCTTTGTCAAAAGAAACACCAAGGACAACCCCGGTCATCACCCGAAGCAAGCAGAAAGGAGATAAAGCTAAAATGACCAATCGAAGGCAAGATACTGCGGAAATCACTTCACCTATGAACGCTAATTCAGTTGCAGCGGCGGCTCTCAGAGCAGCAACGACAAAGTACGGGGAGGCTGCGGTAGTCCCGAAGGCTACGGAGGCTAGCAATACCTTCGCCATGAGTCAACTTAATCAACCAAGAGAAAGGGTGGATGAATCCAGAACATTCCAACCCGCGCACCTTCTAACTTTTGGAATGTCACTAACAAATGATCAGAATCAAACCATACCGGCGGCTCTAGCACCGCAGAGGGGCGCTCACCCCAATTTGGAAATACCAGCAACCGAAGCTGAACCCCTGCCACCTTTAGTACAGACCATGGAGGAGGGCGGCACCATGGCGGTAGCAGCACGCGCTGGGACTCCCAATCAGGGGTCCAACCAATCACACCGACTAATGGCTGAGCTTGAGGAACTGAGGAAGAGCCAGCAGGTTTACGCAGAAGCTGTAGCTCTGTTGGCCAGAGAAAATCAAGATTTAAAGGAGCGGATTGCTCTAAGCACGAAGACCAGCCAACAACTTGATGAAGCAAGATCCAAAGCACCAGAACCAAACCGAGACTGTAGAGTCGTCATAGCGGCTAATGAAGACGCGACAAGGAGACGTAGCGTATCCGACCCGGATTATGACGATGGAGAGTCAGACGGTAATGAGCCGAAGAATTTAGAGCACCAACGCGCAATGGAGGAACTACGAGATGAGATGATGGCCGAGATCAGGCAATTAAAAAATAAACAAGGCGGGGGAAGGTTAGAAGAGGTCATGAGAGAAGCTAACTCCACGCCCTTAACTCATCGCTTGGCCAACACCCCTATTCCACTGAAATGCCCTGTCCCAACATTCGAATGCTATGATGGATCCAGCGACCCTGCTGCACATATTCGGTACTACAACCGTGTCTTAGCTAGATGGGGTCAGAACGACGCCGTACTCTGCAGATACTTCCCGTCAAGCCTGAAGGGATCGGCGTTATCATGGTTTGATAATCTTCCACCAAACTCCATCCACTCATACAACCAACTCGCAGAGAAATTCTTAAGAACATATATGTACAACAAGACTGTAAACACCGGGATGGATAAGCTCTTTTCACTAGCAATTGGCTACAAGGAAACCACGAGGGAGTACACTAACAGATGACACAAGATCTGCCAAGCCATAGGTAGCGTGGACCCAGTGGTAAGCATCAACTGCTACAAATGGGGCTTAGACCGAATGAGTCCCCTATTTGTTGAAATTCATGGGAGCATGCCCAAGACAGAGGGAGATCTTCGAATAATTATCGAAAAGCACGCTCGACTTGAAGAAATTCAACGGGAAAACCCGAGGGCATATCCGCAGAGGTCTCACCGCACCAATTCAGCGGAACAAACCAATGGGGCCAAAAGGAGTTGCTCAGGGGAGAGACCTCACGAAGATAGGAAGGAACGGAGGGATGAACGAAGAACAGGCGACCGAAAATTCGAAGATCAAGTTTACACGAAACTCAACGCTAGCTATGCTCGTATCCTACGAGAGATCAAAGGGAGGGAAAACTTAGAGTGGCCATGGTCTAAGGGAAAGCAGCCCCCGAGATCCGAGAAGTCTAAAGATTACTGTGAATATCACTGTTTCAACGGACACCAGACCGAAAATTGCAAGAACCTTAAAATAATGATCCAGAAATTAATTGATGCGGGAGAGCTCAAACATTACATACGAAAGGATGTTACCGAGGACAGATCCAAACGAACCAAACCAGTCCAACTTCCTGAAGGAAACCGAACAATCAACACCATCTCGTGTTCCGAAGCCACAGGACCCTCACTCACAGCGCAGATTGGAAAAAGGTTACGGAAGCAATTCGAAGACCGCTGCGAGTTATATAAGGTCGATGGGATAGCGGTGGACGAACACGAAGAATGGATGGAATCTCCTATCATCTTCGATGCCGAGGATATCGAAGAAGATATGGAAGACCATAACGACCCCTTGGTCCTGACATTACCAGTAGCTGGATGTAACCTCAAAAAGATCCTCATAGACGGGGGAAGCTCTGTAAACGTCCTATTCTATGATGCATTCAAACGGATGAAGCTCCATGATGAACAGTTAATGACCTCTTATCACACCATCTACGGATTCAATGGAGCAGCCACGAAGCCCTTGGGAGACATCGTGTTACAGGTTAACGCAGGGCCCATGAAACTGGAAACCCGATTCAGTGTGGTGGACACCCCTTCCCCTACAACGCTATTATTGGACGAAAATGGGTACATAAGCTCAAAGGAGTTGCGGCAACATACCACCAATATCTCAGATTTCCAACACCTGAGGGAATAATGGAGATCAAGGGAGATCGGATCACTACGCGAGAGTGCCAGGCCACTCAGGATCATATCAACAATGAGCAAGAAGAGCAGCGAAAAATCCGAAGAGTAAAAAATCAAGAAACCGCGAAAGAGAAGGCCGTAGACCTGTTCTTTAAGGAAACTACAGGAAAGGGCTTGACGAAAGATGGTAATGTCCAAAGCACGGAAACAAGTACCTCAACAACCAGCGAAGAACAGAAACACGCTAAATAGCAATTAAAGAACGTCCCAGTCCTCGGAAACCCGAAGCCTGTGTTCACACCAGTAGAACCCGTAAAGGAAATCAACATAGGAACGGAAGAAGACCCGAAGATAATCAAAATCGGGACCATCATGGACGAAGGAAGAGAACATTCCTTAACCAAATTACTTAAGGAATATGCAGATGTGTTCGCCTGGAAGTTAGGAGATATGCCGGGGATTGATCCAAAAGTAATCCAACATGAACTACGCATCAAACCGGGCACGCCCCCGTTCAGGCAGAAAATACGAAAAGTGGCTCCAGAGTATCATGAGGCAGTAGAAACAGAACTTCGGAAGCTACTAGACGCAGGATTTATCAAGGAAGTCAAGTACCCTACCTGGATCTCCAACATGGTCATTGTTCCTAAGAAAAATGGAGGGGTTAGAATATGCATCGACTTTACTAATCTCAACAAGGCATGTCCAAAGGACAGCTATCCCCTACCGAGCATAGACCAGCTGGTAGAAGCAGTAGAAGGATACGAAGAACTATCATTCATGGATGGACATTCTGGCTACAACCAAGTAGCCCTGGCAGAAGAAGATCAGCCACACACAGCGTTCTATACCCCACATGGCCTTTATTGCTATACCAGAATGCCTTTCGGACTTCGAAACGCAGGGGCAACATACCAAAGGATGGTCGATGCTATCTTCAAGCCATGGATTGGAGGAACCCTAGAAGTCTACGTGGACGACATGCTCGTCAAAAGCAAGCTGCGTAAAAATCACCACCAGGACCTGAGGAATATCTTCGAAGCAATGAGACAGCATCACATGAAAGTGAATCCGGAGAAATGTACTTTCGGTGTCACCTCGGGGAAGTTCCTCGGGTATCTGGTAACAAAAAGGGGCATCGAGGTAGACCCAGCAAAGATTCAAGCCATAGTAGAGATGCCGTCCCCAAAGAATCTAAAGGAAGTGCAGAAGCTCAATGGGTCTATAGCAGCGTTGGGCAGATTTATTGCACGGTCTTCGAACAAATGCAAACATTTCTTCAATATTCTCAAAAAAGGGAGCAGGTTCGAGTGGACCGCTGAATGCGAGGAAGCATTCCAAAAAATCAAAGAACATCTAGCCTCAATCCCGATCCTGCAGAAGCCAGACCCTGATGAGGTTTTGGCACTGTACATAGCAGCAACGGAGGACGCAGTCAGCGCGGTATTAGTCAAAACCAATACAAAGGTAGAACAGCCTATCTATTATGTCAGCAAGACACTCAATTCTGCTGAAAGAAATTATACTAAGATTGAACAACTCATCCTCGCACTGGTATGGGCTACCCAAAAACTGAGAACCTACTTCCTAACTCACCTCGTCAGGGTACCATGCAAAGCACCATTGGAAGCAGTCCTCAAAATCACGGGAAAAGTGGGCCGAATAGCCAAATGGAACACCCATCTGGACCAATTCAACATCATTGATGAAATTCAACATTCTCAGAAGTCCCAAGTTCTGGCAGATTTCTTAGCAGACCTCCCCCTTGACAACGACGAAGAGATTAAGGGAATACCAGAAGCCGAGGAAGAAATCAAGGATCCAATGGATATCCTCGAACCTGCGAGTCAAAGACAATGGGAAGTCTTTGTCGACGAATCTAAAAATAAGGAAGGAGCAGGAATAGGCATTGTCATTATCACCCCAACTGGAGAAAGGATTATACAGGCACTTAGATTGGAATTCAAAGAGCATACCAACAACATTGTTGAATACGAAGCTGTTGTACATGCCCTACGCATAATAATAGAGATGGGGGTAACCGATGTAAGGATGACAAGTGATTCGCAGCTTGTCATACGGAAAATAGGGCTCGAGTATAATGTGTACGATGACACCCTTTCAGCTTACATGGCCTTGGTCCAAACATTGGCATCACAAATCCCGAACATTAAGTTCCGGCACTTATGCAGAAGGGACCTCAGGCACGCGGATGCCCTATCATATATATCATCCATGATGAGGGATAAAAATGCCGAAGCTATTAAAATAGCAAGGGTATACGAGCCTTCATTTGCATCTCAATTCTCCTTCGCTACCAATCAAGATACGGTGGAAGAAAATATCGAAGACCAGGTAGGAGAAGACATCCATAATGACTTTGACGAAGAGGATATCCTGTCAAGAGCAAATCAAGACGAAGACTTCAGCAACGAAGATGACTGGAGGGTGACAATACATGCCTTTCTCGAAAAAGGAAGCTTACCTGCGGATCAGAAACAAGCTAGGAAGATACTCTCCAAAGTGGGAAGATATGATCTTCGGGATGGGGTCCTGTATAGGAAATCCTTCCTTGGACCATTACTACGCTGCTTGTCCCGGAAAGAGGGGCATCGAATTCTAAATGATATCCATTATAGTGACGCGGGGAATCATAGCGGCATGAGATCACTAGCTGACAAAGCAAAAATGCAAGGATATTACTGGCCGACAATGATACAAGATGCCGCAAGGATGTCCCGACGATGTGAAGAATGTCAGCGCTTCGCAAAAAATATCCACGCGCCGGCAACAATGTTAAACTCCGTCGATAGCCCGTGGCCATTTGCAAAATGGGGCGTAGACATCGTCGGGCCTTTCATCGAAGGATCAGGGAAGAGACGATTTTTGATAGTAGCCACGGACTACTTCAGTAAATGGGTGGAGGCTAAGGCCTTGGCCAGGATCAGAGACGCGGATGTGTTCACTTTCATATTCCAGAACATCATTTGCAGATTTGGTATACCTGCTGAAATTGTATCTGATAACGGCAAGCAATTACAGGGGAAAAATATAGACATGCTCTTCGATACTTTCAAAATAAGAAAGAACAAGTCCACCCCCATATACCCTCAAAGCAACGGACAAGCGGAATCTACCAACAAGACCCTCGCCCTTATACTCAAAAAACAATTAGACGAGCATAAGGGAAGATGGTGCGAACAACCGCACAATGTGTTATGGGCATACAGGACAACACGAAGATCCGCCACCGGGGAATCCCCGTTTCTTCTAACTTATGGAGCTGAAGCAGTCATACCTACGGAAATCCTCATGCCAACCACGAAGACCGAAGCTTGGGAGAAAAACCTCACAACAGATATGATGTTAGAAAGGTTGGACGACTTGGAAGGAAGAAGGGAAGTAGCATTGCAAAAGATGGAAAATTATCAACGAAGACTAGCAAGGGAGTACAACAAAAAGGTAAAGCTACAGAATTTTGTAGAGGGACAGTATGTGTTGAGAACAATCCCACGGTATCAGCAAGAAAAGAAATGGGGAAAGTTAGCACCTACATGGGGAGGACCTTTTATAATACACGACGTTGCGGGTATCGGTTCCTACTACCTTCGTAATCTAAAAGGCGAGGTCCTCCGGCATCCTTGGAATGCTAAGTGGCTCAAACCATACTTCCCATAGGAGCAACGCAGATTTGAATCTGCTTGGAGTGTACCAGAAGAAGAAGGGAGCCTGACCGCTCCACATGTTTCTATCTCTGGAAGAGGAATTGCAGGCCTCAACTTATCAATCAAACAAGCTTTCAAATTATCAAGACAGTGGAATCTACCGACAATATTGGGGAAAGTAGTTAATCTACAATCTCTCAGGGATCCCCCATCAGTGTCCATAAGTGTAGGACCAGGGGGAAGGCACCCAGCAGAAAGAGATACCCAACCAATCTTAAGGCAACGGGTCGACGGAATGGGTGTGTAAATATTTTAATCCCATATCCTAGAACGTTGCCCCGGCCCCCACCGTCTGGGAATCCTCTGGCCCAGGATTCGCCAGCGGGGTGACAGGTCTCAAGATGATCACGAAGGTACCGTCCTTCAGTATCGCACCCAAACACTTAAAAACTTTTGTTTTGTTTTTTCACAAATGCTTAAAATAAAAACAAACCAACATTGCAGGTATATCAAGAAGAGGATTCATTTCATAAAGGATGATTACAAGAAGTGAAAGGCCAAATTCAAGGATACACAATCAAAAAATATTCCTTTTACAGAATTATCAGCAAAAAATATCCTTGTTACATGATTACAAAAAGTGAAAGGATAATGATGCCGCGGACCCTACAGAATGCTGCGGTCTCTACCTAGATGGCGGCCACATCGGCAGGATTATTCCGAAGACTTGATGGGACACTCCCACCAGAAGAGGGGCCCGAGGAGCTGGGAAAGGCAGAAGGAACGGGACGACGAGGATAGTTCTTCACGAGACCATGTTCGTTCCTTAGGCCAAGTTCTATCCTCTCCAGCATCTTGTTCGTCTCCTCAGCCAATTGACAACGAGCCTTGTGCTTAATAACTGTTGTCCGCTGTTGGGCTTGGGATAATAACGAAGATAGCCGATTCACTTCTCTAGAAGCAGCACCAACGGCCTCCTCGCGGGTTGCTGCTAAATTCTTGAAGTGATTGGTCTGTTCTTCCTGCTGCGCTAAGGAAGATTGAGCCTTTTCAAGTTTTTCATTTGTGACGCGAAGGCATCCCTCGAGCTATGAAAAAGACAACACCACGGAGTTAGCGTAGAAAAAAAACATGGTCACACTCGATGAAATGGGATTATACCTTCGACACAAGCCGAAGCCTCTTCATACTCATTAACAACCGCATCTCGCGCTTCATCAAGATGGTCATATTCCGCGGACAATTTCTTATAGTCTAGTTGAAGGTTGGTGAGAGTAAATTGACAGGCATCTAATTCTACCTGCTTCATCGAGTCCATATGACGAAGGTGGTCGACCTCTTTATTTATCTCTGAGACCCCTTTGCTGAGTCTGTACATGCACACTTCAAGATTCCTCTCAGACTCAGCATGACGAGCTACGTCAGCACGGGACGCGGAAAGAGCATTGCTGAGAGCGTAGACTTCAGCACGAGCATCATCTCTTTCTCTGGCAAGACAGAGCATATTATCCTGGACCCCTGAAAGAGGAATGGATCGAGCCGTCTGTAATTCTTCTTCCATCAGCTGAATCCTAGATTCCAACAAGGAAGTACGCTCACGGGCTTCCCGCAGATTATCACGGGTCCACAACAGTGTGCCATTAAATAAAGCACGATCATGGTTGTACAGATTTTGCATGTCGACCATCTGAACATGCCGCGCGCGCCATACCTCAGCCCGAGCATCCCATTTCTTAGCTTCACTCTTAATTTTCTCAACCAAATCTCTAATAAGAGATTTTTGCCGAACTATTTCGTTTCGAAGCCATATCAGCTCGGGGACGCCACCCACTGGAGATAGGGTGGGGAGACTCAGACAGAACAACTAAGAAATAGCAGAATGACGGCATACGGCGAGGGAAAAGAACCAAACCTGTGAAAGTGGAAACTTGGCTACGAGTTTTCTCTAACTCAGCGCGCACATCAACAAGTTCTGAACGAAGACCGGCCTCTGCTTCACCCATCTTTTCTTTCTCCTTAAGGCTTTTCTTCAGTTCTTCTATTTCCACCTCAGCCGCAGATAATTCTTTTTCTCGGTGACGAAGCTTAGCCTCGAGCTTCAGAGATTTCGCTTTGAAGAACTGATACATCACGTGGTTACAATGCTCACTCCTCATCATCTACACATCAAGATGACAAAACATTATTTCACCGAAGCATTTGATCGTCACGTAGAAGTATGTACGAAAATTTACCTCCAGAACACGCTGCTGCGGAAAGCCATATTGATACCCGTCGGCAATGGCCATCATATCGGCAACGGAAGTAGGAGGCTCCGGCACAAGGGTAGCTTCGGGAACAGTCAACCTTTTTCCCCAGGCTTCAGACACCCGCGCCTTAGAAGACATCTCCATCATGCGACGGGTATACGCGGTTGATTCCTTTTCCCCAGCAACAACAGGAGCGGGATGAGAGACAAATAGAAGATTCTTTTCCTTGAACCAATCCATGATGGCGTCCTCACCCTCAGACGTCGGCGACTGGGGAAGATTATCAGCAGGCGCATCAATGACAGATTTTCCCTTCTCTGACACGACCCCCTCAGCACAAATGTTGGCATGCTCCTCCGCGCCTACATGCACAGCAGGCTCCTCCGCACCAACATCTTCTACAGTAGCGTCTCCATTACCATCACCACCAAGCACATCCCAATCATCATTGGGGGAAAGTAAAGAGAAGTCCTCGTGAAAATCGAGGGCTTCGTCAAAGAACTCCCCCGTGGAGTACATCCGATCAAAAGAAAATTCTTGAGAAGCGGGAAGGGTATCCGCGGCATCACCAGCAGGGACGGAAACATCCCCGATAACGACGTCATCAGCCACCACGGCTTTGTTCCTTCCTTCATCACCAGCATGACCAGCGAAGACCTCTTCTTCGACATTGATAGGGGAGGTACCAGTACGTTCCTCCCCATCTGTAATCTCATCCTCAGCAAACTCTTCGTTCACTGGACTAGTAACTTCTTCTTGGGCTTCAACCTCGCCCATCACAGTAGTAGAAGACTGCTTCGGCCTAATCTTTTTCTTCTTCAACACCTGAAACCAACACCACAAAAAGAATTATTTTTCCCGACTGATGGAAGTTCTAAAAAAGAAGCGCAGCTAGAATCCGCGTACCTGAGCAGCTGAGGTATTCTTCGGTGGGAGTATAGCACCGGAACCTTCCTCCTCGTCTCCCTCTACGACGTCAAGGGCATAAGGAAAATTCATACCCGCAAAGTTCAGACGCCAGGGACAGAAATCTCCATAGCGAACAGGAGGAGACTCGTGCGGCTTACTATTCTCAGAAGGCCGCCAACCGCGGGGACCAGGAATCCAACCGTAAGCCCACAGACCAACTATCTCGATAACGGTGGCGTGTCATTCGTAGTCATGATCGCGCTTGATCCTCTCCCGCGCGGGGAAGAGTTTCCGACGACTAGACGCCTCCGTGCCAGGAACATACTTCAGCTTGGCATCGCTGACCTCATTTAACAGACGAATCTCGCCCCGAGGAGCAGGGAGATTCCGAAGGCTGACACTCCACGGCTTGCGATTCCTACTATTGACGTAATCACCGAAGGAGTTATTGAAATTCTCAGGAGTATACCATTCCTTCTCCATGGGATTGGGGACGTAACAAGTCATCGACGTTTCCCCCTTACTCCGCAGATAGCATTCCTTCAGGTCGCGGAGATAATTCCCCGATAGTTGGGATACGGAACGGCTGTGAGTATTGGTGGAAGAGCCTTCACGACTAGCGAGCACGTCATAGTAGAAGGAATCACCTGATTTGTACAACGGAAGCATAAGACCAGCTTCGAATGCCCCAACTTTCGTTAACAAATGAAATTCATCGAACTCATACTTGGAGATAAGCTCATACGTAATATCATCCTCAGGGGCATAGAAACGAACCCCGAAGGCTTGAAGCTCATGCTTTTCCTTGAATATTTCGAGATCGATATGCTTGAAGGTTACTTTTTTCCTACTAACAGAGACACTGCGTATCAAGGGAGCAGCCTCATCCTCCTCGGCGGGGCCGGATGAACTAACGAACGCTTCCGAAGCTTTTCTCTTCACGGGGGGATTCTTTGAAGATTCAGCCCTAGGAGCTACACCCTTCGTATTCTTCCCTTTAAAAGTTGGAGAAGACCGCAGATGATGCTCGGGCACTAACGAACGTAGAGGAGGAATTGTGTACACATATATCTCACTATCAGACACGTGTATATAAAAAGATACGTGGAAAGCATGCAGGCCAAAACATCAAAACATGATGCGTCACGAAACACCAAATAAACCCCGAGGAGTTACTTTACCTCATCCCAAAAAGAGAAGCTAAGATCAACGGTGGAGAGAGAGTTAGCTGACACGGACTGACAGGGGCAGAAGACACTTGTCTGACACGAGCAGACCCCTCAACTACCCGCATTAAACACTCTGAGCAGTGCACGTGTCGACCAACCTGTGGAACGAGCGAGGATGCTTTTGCGGGATCAAGGGGAAAACGCAGACCTCCGCGTGATGGGCGCAAGGACACAAGAAGATAAGGTTCCAACGGTCTTCAGAGATGGGTCCCACGTTCTAACCTTATAATACCCAATCTCCACCAAGAGGAAAGGGGATCGGAAAAATCAGGGAGAGAAGGAGAGAGAGAGAGAGAGATTACAAGGTTAAGTTAATCACTTAGAAGAGAGAAACATGTAAACCCAAAAGTCATTCGACTATTCATGTAACCGTGAAGAACATAGTAAAACAACAAACCCCGTGGATGTAGGCCTTAGTGCTGAACCACGTAAACCTTGGTCTTATTTACATTTCAGCACTTTACATTTATTTAGCTCCATGGATGTTTACTTATATGTTTTGTTTTCCTTAATACTTATATCCCATGCGCAAACGCCTCGCATGGAGTTGTTAGATGAGGCCATGATAAACCCGAAGGTTTTGAGCCAATGAATCAACACCAGGATATCATCATCGCAATCTCTTTAGATGATAATGATTGATTGTGAGCGTTCGGACCCCCTCGCAGGTTTGTGTGCTCACAGATGTGTCTTGACTTTTCCTCACTGACCTACTGGCTGGGGCAACCTTAACCATCTGAGCTAACCTCTAGTGCGACAAACCATCCATCGGCCCATTCCTGGTGCACTTAGTACCTCCATCATTTGATGCGGAATGGTGGTTGCAACTTGATGAAGAGTGATTAGATGAGTTCAAGCAGGAGGCTGATATAGTTAATAAGTACCTGAAACATAGACATCACGGAACTATATGTTATAAATTGTCCCTGACCAGTTGCTGGTGCTTAAGTCAAAACTGGTCCAAATTACACCAAAATATTATGCCAGCGTAAAAGTAGTCGCAAACCATGTCGGGTCAATAGTTTCAGTAGGGTGCCTTAATTATAGAGCTAACATCTTAAAGTAATCCCCCTGTATACCAAGATATCACATTTAAAGAGTATATTGATTATGCTCACTCTAGAAGACTCGATGGACTTTCCTCCCTAAACTACTTTAATTTGTTAGTACTGGGATGATGGCAATGTGTGTTTTTCTTGTAACTTGGGTATATCACTAATTCAAGGGCATATGTATGTCACTAAGTCATGGAAGCTAGTATTTATCAAAATTGAATAAAAGAAGTTGAGTTACATTTTCTGTTATACCTTGAACAACAGTCAAAAGTTAATTTTGAGATAGAACGTAGAAAGCACCTTGAATCTGTAGCTTTTATACGGTAACATGATCCCTGCAGCACCTATAACTGTCCATTATTGACAGACACTGAAATGTATTAAAAGTTTGAGCAAGTTAGTTCAGGTTAAGACAAAATTGAGATGGATTGAATTATCAGTTCTGAAACTACATGATTTGTGAAGAAAAAATAAAAAGGGAGTATCCATATAAACACCAAAATTGGTTCTCATAGGAACTGGATCATGGTAGGAAATTAATGAATCATGCTGAATGTTTGATAAAAATTTATTAAGAACAGTATCTAAACACCTTATTTCATCAATTGTAAAGAATGATAAATTTCATATAAGTAACCCTAATTTAATTTCCCTAAACCAAATTAAGAAAACATGCAACCATGATAATTACGACCTACCCAAGTTATGAATTGAAATAATGAAATTAATCAACAACACCTAACCTTACTTTTTTGGTAAAGAATTTCAAAATCAGTTATAGTAATAAGAAGGAAATCAAGACTCTAACCTTACTTTTTTGGTAAAGAATCCTTAGCCCAAAATCAACAAATGTCCAATTAAGAATCCCATTAAAACTCGTCCTCCATGTGGAACAAATTCCTATGAGAAATTTCATCAATCAGTTAACATGCATGTTAATTTCTCAAATAATTTCTTCAAATACAAATGAAACACCAAGCAATACAACATACTTCAGGTATAAAAACAAAAACCCATTCAGATTATTGAAAAAAGAAATGATAGGTATAAAAAGAAAAACACCAAGCATCTAAGTTTTTTTGAAACGAGAATCCAACTAGTGAAATAAGAAATAAAAAGCAACCAAATCTGTAGAAGCTATTACAAGTAATAGGGTTTATGTGAATAACAAAAGCCATAGTCACAAAGGGTTTCCGTGAATAACAAAAGCCATATCCATAGCAAGAGATAATGAATAACAAAGGTATTTCAAAATTAGGGTTTCTGTGAGCTACAAAATTGATTTGTTTCACATATTTTTGTAAATCTCGATCTGTAAAAAACAATGGAGAAGGAATCGATTTGAGGGGAGGAGTCGGGAGATGGGTTTTTGTATGGTTATAAATCTCGATCTGTAAAACTCAGCCGCGGATTTGTATTCTTTGGGTAAAAACTAAGAAATCGATTTGAGGGGAGGACTGAGGAGTGGAGATGGGGTTTTGTTTCTGTTTGTTTGAGGAGAACAAAAGAGATAAGTAAAGGAAAAAAAAAAGATAAGTAATGGAAATACAAGTTTCTAGTTTGTCCTTGGTAAACATAGAAATAACGAAAAAATGGGCAGGAGAAAAAAATATAATGGAAGGGTTATTTTGTCTTTTCAATGTAAGCGGGTAGGCGGATAGGGTAGGATAATTTCGAGCTTTACCCGTCACCCTACCCGTTTAACAGCGGGTAAGAAATCTCTAATCTTCACTCTACCCGCCAAATAGTGGGTAGGATATGATACGGTTAAAACAATGGTGGGTAGGGTAGGATTGGCGGGTAGGGGTAGGGTATGTGCACCCCTATATCCAGCTTTATTGCAACTGCTCCATTGCTATTTTTTGTGGTTTTCATGTAATGAACTATTTCATGAGCAATGACAGTGTTTTCAATGATATTTCTTCCAGGGACATATGCTGCTTGCCAAGGGGAGATAATTTTGTGTAGCATGGGTTTCAATCTTTTTGTCATGATCTTGGATATAATTTTGTAAGATATGTTGCATAGGCTTATTGGACTGAAGTCAGAAGGGTTTTGAACACAATTGTTTTTTGGTATGAGGGTTTGAAAAGTATGATTGAGCTCTTTTAGCAGTTTACCATTCTTGAAGAATTCCTTCACCATTTTTATCACATCTCCTCCCACCACTTCCCAATTTTGCTGGTAAAAACCTGCTTGAAAACCATCTGGCCCTGGTGCTGACCAAGCTCTTATTTGGAAGACATTGCTCTTAATTTCTTGTTCATCTGGGATAACAGTTAACTCCTTGTTCTCAGCTTCAGTGATGCATGGAGTAATGAGATTTAAAATTTCATTATCATCCTCAATTAAGCTAGAAATAGCAGTCTCTTGGTAGTGTGCTTTGAGTATGACAACAATTTCTTCTCTAGTGTTTTTCCATTCCCCTTGCTTGTTCTTGAGAGCCTCAATTTGGTTGCACCTTCGTCTGTAATTAGCTTGAGCATGAAAACTTTTAGCATTTCTATCTTGGAACTTGATGGTGCTTTCCCTGGACTGTTGGTAAGCTATTCTATTCTTAATTTCATATAAATTCTTCAGCTGTTGTTGGAGCCTTTGATGTTCTTGATTGTCTATAATTTTTTTGATTCAAGCACTGTTGAATTTTTTATTGAGCCTCCTTGATCTTCCTATCTGTGTCTCCATATTCCTTTATTTTCCACTCTTTGAGTCCTTTCTTGACAGATCTGACCTTGCTGGTAAATTTGAAAGCTTTAGTTCCTTGAGCATTACTACTCCACCTTCTCTTGATCTCTTCCTTACAACTTTTGTTTGCTAACCAATGTTCATAAAATCTGTAAGGTTTGCTCAGTTTTTCAGATTGCGGGTTAGTGATTAAAAGAATTGGAGCATGATCAGAGCCAGAGGGTATGAGATTTTTTAGAGTGGCATTTGGGTGAAGGTACATCCAGTTGGGAAGGCAAACAGCTCTGTCCAGTCTAATTCTGACTTGATTCAGTTGATCTCTATGGTTTGACCAAGTGAAAGGGCATCCTGTGAATGGTATATCCAAGAGACCTAAAGAAGTAATAGTGTTAACAACTATGGGGTGGGATTGAGTAGGGTTAATGGAATAGCTTTGTCTTTCATAGCTGTATAATGTTGAGTTGAAATCACCCATGATAACCCAAGGCATACTCATATTTCTTCCCATTTCTTGTATGAAGCTCCATTGAACCTGTCTATCATTATCATAAGTGGAGCTATAAAGACATGTTAAGAACCATTCTTTGTTAGCTTCAGGATTAGTAATAATAACATTCACCATAAATTTAGAGCTATGAATAAATTCCAGGTCCATGCCATCTTTCCACAGTAAAGCTAGACCACCCACTCTAATTCTATCCTCATTGCACCAAACATTGGGGTACTTCATTTGTTTTAAAATAAATGAAGCTTTTTCACTTGTTGACTTTGTTTCAGATAGAAAAATTATGTCTGGGTTGTAATTGAAAATTCAATTTTTTAGATGGTCTCTAGAGAGTTTGTTTCCTAGCCCTTGAATGTTCCAAGCTAAGATTTTCATATTTGGTTTTGTAGAGAAGGAGATTTTACTAAAGAATTGGGTATTAATCTGAGACTTTAAATAAAGATGGTTTAGGAAATTTACCATTAAGCTTCCTTGTCCTGCTGCACCACCTTGGTTGTTGTTGATATAGTTGTCCCAATCCCCAGCATCTTGAACTTCCATCTGAGGATCATTATGCATTTGATGCTGGCTAGATTCCCCTTCTTCATATCTTTCAGTCATCTGGTTGGAGCTAACCCTTGAAGTTTTACCTTCTCTTGTTCTTTTGAACCTTCTAAAATTTCCACTCCTACTTCCTTGACCTTTGTCTCTCTGGGAAGAAACATTTGAATTCTCATCCACTTGCTCTGGTTCATGGTACACAGAATGACAGTATTGACCATCTTCAGGTCTGACAAACAACACCATATTAGCTCTTCTGTTTTTGTTGTTTTTCTTTGGGGAGATTCTTGTTGGTGCATCCTCAATGTTCCAATATTCATTCCTTGTCATATCATAAAGAATTCTATTAAGGAACCTGACAATTTTCTGAGATAAATCTCTCACCTCTTTTGCTTTGTCTCTGCACTCATCCTTGTTGTGATCAATGATGAAGCAAGCTGGACAGAGTTGATGTGGCTGCTTCTGATAATAATAAGTTATCCACTGAGTGCAATCTGCTGCATTTTGAGACAGAACACCTCTAATGAGTGATTTGGAGATGTCAATTTCAATCAAGGCTCCTACATCATTGGAGTCAACTGGCTTAGCATCTTCAGAATCAAGCTCTTTGACTTCTCCAAGCATCTTTCCCATTTCATTAGCCACATACACATTCATAAACTCTTCAGGGAGGTCTTTGAAAATAACCCAGAATTGTTGTTTGTCAAAAGCCATATCCCTGAAGTTTTGAGTTGGGTTCCATGGTTTTATGATCCATAGATACCTATCAATACACCAGGGAGCCTCAGAGAGAACCCAGCTTCAGTCTTCCTTAGATTCAAAGGTGACAGTGAATATATTTTTACTTTTCTTCCTGAGCTCATAGTTGCCAATATTGTTTCCCCAGATCAATTTCAGTTGTTTTTCAACGAAACCTCTGCTCATTGTTTCATGGGTAATGACTTTGACAATAATGCTGGTACCATTTATCTGTAGAACAAGGCTTGGATCAATTTGAGCAATATTGATGACATGCCTGATGTCTTCCCCCGAATCAATTGAAGCACCATCAAATTGGTTTGCAAGTTTATTAACATCTTCTGAAGCCATGAGTGAGTAGACAAGTAGAAGATTTAAAATGCAGAGGTATTTGATGATTAGAATCAGTTCGTTATTCATGAAATTTATAGGGGGTTTTAAGATTCTCATCCTACTACGTGTTTTAATTGGATTGAAATGTGTACCATCATTCATAACCGTTTTGAAAATTTCATCCAACAAGAAGAGGAGACTGCAATTTCATTCTGACCTGACTTTAATCGAGATGACAGATTCTTGAAAATATCCATTGGGGCGAGAAAACTCTCTGAAGGGACAAACGTCTGCAACAACAACTCCAAGGTCTTAAACAAGACAAGAAATCTCAAATGGAATCACATTTTTCACCTTCCAATTTGTATAATAATATCAGTTGCTTGGTGTACAAAAGCCCACCTTCCAATTTATGGCTTAAAGAATTTTCACACCCTTTCGGCCTTCAACACTGATGGTTTTACTATTTATATGATTTCTTGATTAAAAGAGTGGGAAAACTAAAACAAATTTATATTTTTAGAATAAATGATAATTTTTGTAATGAGAGAGTTTATAGATAATTTGTCGGCAACCTAGCAATTAACTGGGGCACCAATACCTTTTTGAACAGCAATTACTAATCAATGAAAAAGAAAATCACCAATTTTAACATTTACAACATGACTACTTACAATTAACTCCATCTCCTGCAAAAGGTGAAATTCCAGTTACATCGAAAGACAACATTGCGACCACTGTCCCAATTACAAATGAGCATATCTGCAAGCCTTAGAGCACCATCTTCAACTGATAAAAACCCAAATCCACTTGTTTTTGTGTGTGTAGAACATATATCAAACAAAACATCACGAACCAAGTCATGACGAAACTTTAAACCTATTCTGTGTGCACGGTGAAGAGCATGGTCACCAAACAAATCCATATCTCTACTGCGAAAAGAAAAAACACTCCCAACTGGAAAGAGTGGAATACCAAGACGATAACAAAGAACAACACAAAACTGTCAAGGACCGATGCACTGTCCAAGACCACCTATAGGCACAACTAACAAATAATCCTGAGCATGAGAGAGCTTATTGCACTGCCACAAGACTAAATCCCTAACTGACATGTTATATAGATTTGGCATCTCTTGTTTGACAACATTAAAGTACTTAGCTACCAATAAATGCATAGGATGGGGGGAAGTTAACTCAATGTTGAAAGAGGTATAATCAAGAAGACATACCTCGAAGAAAGAGTTCAAAGCAAGATGGTAATTGGAACCATAACTATATACACCAGAATAACACAAGAGAGCATCATGTAGCTTCTTGGACTGGATGCAAGAGGCAAAGTAACAATATTGAATGGTGTCTGACATAGAATATATGCCCAGACCACCATCTCTGATAGGCAAGGTAGTAAACCTGTGTTGCAATACACCATATCCAGACTCATCATTCACAATCAAACGTCGCATATAACTGAACAAATGAGTGTCAAAAATTACTTGAGCTTCTTCTAGGTACATTGGTGCAGTTGTCCTCATAGTAAAATATAATTTGGAAATACATGCACAGTTACGCAGTAACAAGAGCTCACTTTGGGGGTCTCCTAAACTGTGAATGGCCTGCATCAAGTGAACTGTTTTCTTCACACGATCAAGAAAAATATCACTATAAATATGATGATTCAAACTGACATGTCCTCCAAGAAGTTTAACCCTTTCAGTTGGTCTGAAAACTTTTGCAAGAAAAATATCTTCAAGTCGACTTCTTTCATCAATATCAGACCAGAAAATTTCAATTTTATGTAGATTGAGATGAAGACCAAGAAGTAAACCTTCAGACTGGATGATTTGGAAATCTTTAGAGACTTGCAAAATATCGTCAATGATGGTACCATCATCTAGGTACTAGGCCTGAAGGTCCAAGGAACAATGTGCAGCGATCTTCTTCAATAGAGGGTGTAAAGCTAAAGCAAAAAGTAATCGTCCTAGTGGATCACGTGATTTACTGCTGCAAAATGAAACTTTTGCCACACAACTGTAGCAACAATATGAAAAGAGTGTGGAAAAAAATTATAATCTCTTGCTGCAGCAATAAAGATTGGGTGCAGCAATAGACTTTTTGCTACATAGGTTATCCCGACACTAGTAGGGGTTTATGCCATAACCATTGGGTGTTGCAATATATTAAGTTTCTTGTAGTGCACCTTGTTGGACTCTTTGAGCCAATGACAAAGTAGACTGTAATAGAGCCTAGCAAGAGAAGCATAACCAAATTCAACCCGCCTAGATATAGTGGGACATCTACGACGCACTTCAGAAATCATAGTTGCTCTATCAACAAGGTTAAAATCATTTTTAAAATCCACCAATAACATAGACATTAAATTGCTTGTTCCTTTTACTTCTAAAATACGATTAACTGAGTGTAATATAACTTCACTACCACAAGGGATACCAACACTAAACTGATAATCACCTAAATAAACACTCATATCCATACTAATTGACGAAGCGGCCACCTTGGAAACAAGTCTTCTCCAAATGGTTCCTACAACAATTGGTCTAAAAATAATCTCATTTATTATAAAATAATACTGTATTTTCTAATTGACCAACTAAAACTTAAATAAGATATGGGTGTAAACGAATGCATTCCTAGGATAGAGTAATATATGCAACCAAATTTAAGTATATCATACAACATTCAAACTCGATCGAAATCTGAGCAAGTTTTTCTATTCGAATTCATATCTGAATATTTATTTGGATATCAATTTATATC
Source organism: Papaver somniferum (assembly GCF_003573695.1). Classification (NCBI taxonomy): domain Eukaryota; kingdom Viridiplantae; phylum Streptophyta; class Magnoliopsida; order Ranunculales; family Papaveraceae; genus Papaver; species Papaver somniferum. The sequence continues at coordinate 65,204,388 of NC_039366.1, read as the reverse complement.
TGATCCGAAATCACACAAAAGAAATCATAAATTATTTGTATGTTTTGTTAAATATTAATGTTTCAAAATAAAAAAGTATTAGCATAATTTAAAAAAAAAATTAGCTAAACTTTGAAAACAAAAGAAAAATGAAATGTGAATATGCAATTTTTCGAATAGAAATTAAATGATATATGTTTTCGAACGATGGAAGTAGGATTCTATACACTAAATGAAATTATATGATATATGTTTCGAACGATGGATAGAAATTATATGATATATGTTTCGAACGACGGAAATAAAATTCTATACACTAAATTTCGAATAGAAATTATACGATATATGTTTTCAAACGATGGAAATAGGATTCTATACATTAAATTTCTAGAATACATTATTTTTGTGTTCTTTTCATGGTATATTATCTATTTCTTTGTCTTTATTAGTGTAGAACAAAAAATAAATAAAAAGGTCATGTTGCATATACATTAACCTCGTGCCTACTTGGTCAAAGAGGAATAAAGTGAAACTAATCGAGTGATAGTAAAAGTAGGTTCCTTATTGAGTAGGCTGCTCATACCTAGAGCATAGATCTGATGAATTATAGGTTAGCTGCTTCTTGATTAGTCAGGAGTTGGTCATAGTGCAGAACAAGATACCTTGTTAGGTTGTGCTGGCGACCCCTAGAAGTGCACTAATATCAATTTGACCACAAATCAGTAAACAACCTCCAGTAAATTCACTTCAGTTCCATGAACCAATAGCATCTAATAGGTGAGAACACATTGAAACTAATGTTGTGGCCTTCTTGCCTATCCTATGCAGTCGAGTGGAGAAATCTCCATCTCTCTGTTGCTCCGCACCCTTAACGCGACTTAAAGACGGAGGAGTGTGCTTTCTTCTTTGAAAAACCAGTTAGAAGACTCTGAATTAACATGACGCATGGAACTCATTCAACCTCTTGAGGAGGCTAAATATCTTAATGTAAAAAGCACGTGAGAAAATAGATCGATCATATATAAATTACTAAACCCCGGCAATTATCAAGAATATTGTGTACCTGCCTTGTATGAAGTGCTAACCGATGGTCAATCTGATTATGCCGTGCAGTTGTTCATGACTGACTGGACTTAGAATCAAACATTCACAAGTCACCCAAGGACGGCTTGTATGAATTTCGTCAGATTGATGTGGCGTGACTATTGTACATGTAAATGCCATGTACCATGTGTTTAGTGTACAAGATTTCAAAATTATTGGTAAGATCTGATGATATCATTCATGTTGGTAAGATCTGATGATATCATTCATGTAAATGTAATGCATTTGCGAAGATGGATGGCTAGTTGAGCGATTTCTAAGTGATCTAAAAGATGGCTGTAATAAAGCCCAATCGGTATAGCCCAGTATAGTTAGGATCCCAGCCTGATAAAAATGAACAAAACCCATACAGTTGATTGATGTTCATTTAAATTTTTTGGGGGAACTCGGCTTAATCTAGTCCATGAATATCATAGACTAGTTCTCTCTGTATTTTTAACGTTGGTTGTGACTTGTGATTTCCTGCGGAACTCCCTATGATGGGTGAAGACTGAAGAACTATCGATGTTACGTGCCGAACAAATGGACTGAGAATAACACAAGCAGGCATCAACAACATCTGATAAACCGTTTTGTGAGGTGTCCGGGAAATCATGTCTCGATGCAAGTTTCGTATCAGGTTGCACCAGTCTCTCGTATTATTTTCTTTATTACAATTCAGTCATGCATCGCATTTCAAATTGGACTGTAGGTGCTGCAAAAGAGTTTTGGTCATCCACACATTCCACAAGAGGGAAGGAAACTAGGAAAGTCCGCTAACCCATCCAAGTGAAAGCTCACCTCATTTCTTGGGCCTCTACTTTCCATTTCCTATTTTCTTGCTGGGGTGGTCTTTTTATGCTCGTTAGCTTTGCTTATAAACTTTTTTTTTTCTTCTTTTTTTCTTTCTTCCGAGATCAAGTCTTGTGACTCCTTCTTTTTTGTTTTTCTTTTATTTTGATTATAAAAAATAAGATGTTAAATCAGTTGCAAAGATAAGATTCGTCACCGGAAATTTTCCTTCTTCAAATCATGGTCATCTTTTAAATCACTTGCATGTCTAGTATACCTAGAATATTTAGGTATTTACAATGTCGATGTGTACTCTTGTTCTTGATATGAGTAAAAGGTGATATGAATAATAAATTTGGGAGTGTTTTTTCACTGTTAACGTGTGTGCTCAGGTTGATTTTTTATGCAGTATTTTAAATCCTCCCAAAATCTAGTAAAGATCTATAAATGTATCATTCTTACCACTTAATTAAGAATTATGTCCATAAAAGATTTATTTTCAAGGGAAATCAATTAGGAGTTTTGAAGTAAAAACGATTTATACCCAAAGGTGTGGTGGTAAGCTGATGCTTGTGTGAGGAATGTGTTTGAAATCTTAAAACAAATGTATTGTAATTTGTATAAGTATTTTTAGATTCGAAAGATCAATCAGTATAATTACTATGCCAAATATGGATTTTAGCAACCTACTATAATTATTGTTGAAAGGGTTGCAATGGGCTTTTGCCACTGCTAAACACCATGTTGCAAATTTTAGCAACGCTATTATCTCTGTTGTGAATCTCGGTCAGCAACGATATCTCACAATTATTCGCAACATATAGCGTTGCTAAATTTTTGGGTCTGTTGCTAATTTGCTAATTACACGGATCCCCTAGCCCAAACTAGATATCATTGGTTTAGCTTCTAATTTATTTGTTTTGGATCTAATTTAGCAACAGATCACTGATATTGCTAACATTTTCCAACGAGAAAGAAAATGTCAACTCTTTGCTGACCTAGTTTATAATTACACAGTTCGCTAGCAGTACCCTGATTAACCAAAACTTTTGATTCAATCACAGAAATACAAATTAACTATAATGTATTTTAATAGACATACAAATACACTATGTTGAGAATCATTAGTGGATTTTCTTCAACTAAGTGAACTTAAAGTATCAGTAGAAGATAGAGATGTATACATGTATCACAACCAACTTACTGAGATGATGAAGACTACAAAATTTTGTAATTAACATACAATATTCTATGTTGAGGTTCATAAAGGGCGAATTAAGAAAATGCTCACCTGGGGAAAGCTAATTAATAAACTAACCTCGTTTTTTTCAATATTTACTTAATGCCCACGCAGTTAGTAAAACCGTTAGGACTCACCAAATTGGTAAAATCTCATGGACTAAGTCAATTACTTATCTGAAGAGATGATATTTTCACTGGATCAATTATAAAACTAACCGTTTCTCTACCAATTCCCTAACAATCTTCTGTTTCCCATGCATTGAATAATCCACGACTGAAAATTGACTCCACCAGATTGTTACACGAGTCAATGCATTGACGGTTCAAGATAAATCCTTAACAGAATATGGCTAGGTTTTTCTTTTCTTATCTCATTTATGTTTTTCTTCTCTGCCTCTCTTTCTCCTATGGTTTTGTATGTTTGTGTGATGCGGAAGTTGATTGAATTAATTGGAGTAGGAAACTCGACTGCTCACCTTCACCATCAAATCAGTTCTGCAGAGAAATTTTTAAGTTAAGCGTTTATGATCATTACGCAAAGGTTTTAATTCATCTAATCATATTAAGGTTTGTTGGAATCAAGGATATGATATGTTGTCATGTGTCAACTTGTTTTTCTAAATCATTAACTTGGAATTTGTATTTTCATATGAATAAATGATTTTATAATTTCACTTGAAGCCGGGGTTTATAATTTCTGAGAATCGGGGTTAGGCAAGAAAGAAGATTGGGTACAAATCAATTGAATGAATTAGTATGAGTTTTTATGGATCTAAGACGATTTGTTCAGTCAAGAATACAACTTATAAGGTCCAATCTTAGAGAAGATAGTACTCAATACGATAGAATAAGTATGATTAGAACACGCAACTACAGAGAAAATAGTTGGGTCTGGCTTCAGAATCCCAATGAAATCTTTAAGTTGTTAACCTATAATGGTTTTAGGAAAAACCTAGGTTAAAGGAGAATCCACTCTAATACTCAACTAGTATCACACAGGAGATGTGGAGGTTAGGTTTCCCAGTTGCTAGAGTTCTCCCTTATATAGTCTTCAAATCAGGGTTTGATAGCTTTGAAACAAAGCAATCAATATTCACCGTCAGATGAAAATTTGATTTAAGATTCAAGATAAGTTTGCTTAAAACCAAAGCAATATCTCTCCACTGTTAGATGGTCTTAGCTTGTTACACACAAATGAAATATACCTTCATTTAGATATGGGTAACCGTACTTAAACGTGTATATTGAGTTGGCTCAACAATAGTTAACTAAAGTTAGTCATACGAACACTTTTGTATTAACCACATTCATCTAACACTTCTAGATCAAATGATAATCAAATGAATCTAATTGTGCTACTCATAGAGTTGTTCAATTGTTTATATTCTCATAGAAATATACAAGATGCAATTGAAACAAAATCGGATTGATTCAAGAGAATCAATTCATGAACATTAAGCCACGGTTTGCCAAGATTGCATTCCTTAATTTATATATATGTATTTTTTCATGAGTATGAAATCATACTTAACCAATTTTAGAACATAAACCAACTTAGTTTGCAAACAGGTACGCAAACTTAAGTTTCGTACTTTGGTCTTGACCGACAGTTCGCAAACCGGTATGCATACTCGTCACGGAAAAAACTCAGGTAGAACCGTTGGCATAATGGTATGCATACTTGGTTCTCGGACTTTAACAGTCAAAACCAAACTTGGTTTCCGGACCTAAATCATACCATAACAGTTTGCATACTGGTATGGGGGGACTATGCTATATCCAGGCAATGGTTAATTGTTCTAAACTCCCATTTTAATCATTGAAACATCCTTAGAAGACGACAATAGACGTCTCACACAAACTATTAACTTATAAGTAATTTTCAAGTGATCGAATGATCAATACAAAACATTCCGAGTCTACATCAAATGACTGTCTCACACAAATCATGTAAGATATTTCAAGGCAATTTTCACATGATCATCTTTTGACTCATTATTTAGTTTCCAACAAATAAATTGTTTCCAACTAAACTAGTCAAGAATAATTATGAATGTAGCTAAAGCAAAAAGTGTTAGAGCATAGCTCGGTCGACCTCGCATGCGTTTCTATATCAAGCATGTTTGTCAATGTTAGTGATCAAAACTATGAGTCTTGATTTCTAATCTATTATAGCTAAGTCTCGGACTAGGATAGAAAAGTGTAGTTGAGCTCAAGGACTTCATGGAGATTCATCATACAACGACGAAAATCTACTCAAGGAATCGTGGAACTTCATCAACAAAAAGGTATGTGGAGACTTGAACTTATCTATCACTCAAAAGTCTATCTATTATATCTCCTACTTCTTATGAGACAAAAAGTTGTATGTTATATAGAATGGATCATACACATTGGACATTTCGAGCTGAGTATTCACTACTTATCTTTTTCTCGAAATCGTGTGTTGGTAAAGCGTTTCGCTTTGATCAAGTTTATCTTCACCTGGTGACGAAAATCATGAAAAGTTTCAATTACTTTGAGAATTGCTCTGACGTGAAACGGTCTGTGAATAACGGCTATATAACGTCCTCTGAGAATGTCTCAATGATTGGAATGAGAGTTTAGATTACATAACCATGTATTCCTTAATCCGAAGTTTTCGAACTTTGTTGATTGAGAGAAACCGGAGGAATTGGCTTTGCCAAGTCCACGAATCCAGTCCGCGAACTGACAGAAGTTCTCTTACCGAGAATTTTCGCTGGGATTTTCCAAAAACTCGATTGCGTGTTTAGTCTGCGAACTCAGTCCGCGAACTGGCGGAAGTCTCTTTGCCGAGATTTTCTGCTGAGTTTGGAAAACTCTGCCGGTTGCCTTAAGTCCGAGAACTTGTTTGTGAGCTGAAGTGGTTATGATCTAAAGATGTGCTCTGAACATGAAACTTAAATTACTAAGGAATTCTTTATGCAAACCGTCGCTATAAAGTTCATGAGCCGATTCATCGAATCGAATCATTTTTGTTTCAATTGTGTCTTGTGTAGTTACATAAGATCTCATAGAAATTGTACAACTCTCTAACTGGTTCATTTGAGTCAATTGAACTAGTTATGGTGAAGAAGAACTAGGTTAATATGAAATGCTCATATGGTTAACCTTTTGGGTTACTATGTTGAACCAACATATACATACACGTTTGGCATGGGTTTCACAAACCCAGTAAACGTCTACCCAAGTGTGTGTGACAAGCTAAATTTTCGATCTAACAGTTGAGAAATATTAGCTTGAATCTAAATCAGGTTTTCATCTAACCGTAAATATGGATTGCTTTGTAACTAAGGAAAAACCCTGATTTGAAGGATATATATAGGAGACATCTAGCATTGTGCAAAACTAATCCCCACACGTCTGTGTGATACTAGTGCGCTCGCTAGAGTCGATTCTCCTTTAACCTTTGGTTTTCTTTTCTAAAACCAGGTTAACGACTTAAAGACTTCATTGGGATTTTGGATCCAGACCGATACTACTTTTATCGTAGTTGTGTGATATGATCTTGCATCTTCTATCGTACGAGTACAATCTTTGATTGTCTTGAGATCATGAGAGTTCTCCGATAGGCAAGATAAAGAAGTCACAAACATCATCGTCTCACTGTTTGTGATTCCTTGACAAACCGCTTGTGTAGTCAAGAAGGATTGTTGAGAGGTGATTGATTAATCTAGGATGTTCTTCGGGAATATAAGATCGGATTATCAATTGGTTCATGTTCACCTTGATTTTATATCTTAAGACGGAACAAAACCTAGGGTTTTTCTGTGAAAGACAGATTTATCCTTTGATAGACTTTTCTGTGTGAGACAGATTTGTTTATTATCAAGTCTGCGATTTTGGGTTGCAGCAACTCTTAGTTGTGGGTGAGATCAGCTAAGGGAATCAAGTGTGTAGTGTCCTACTGGTATCAGAGGCGTAGGAGTACAACTGTACCTTGGATCGGTGAGAGACTGATTGGGGTTCAACTATAGTCTAGTCCGAAGTTATCTTGGAGTATGCTAGTGTCTGTAGCGGCTTAATACAATGTGTATTCAATATGGACCAGGTCCCGGGGTTTTTCTGCATTTGCGGTTTCCTCGTTAACAAAACTTCTGGTGCCTGTGTTATTTCTTTTCCGCATTATATTTTTTTATATAATTGAAATAATACAGGTTGTGCGTTAAAGATCATCAATTGGAAATCCAACCTTTGGTTGTTGATTGATATTGATTGATCCTTGGACATTGGTCTTTGGTACCGTCCAAGTTATCTCTCTTTGATAAAGACTCGCAGATTTCCATTTGCTTGAGTAAAGATCAAATCGAGAGATTGAGATATAAACTCTTCGATATATCTTTTTATTGATTGAGTCTAACTATCTAGTTGATTCTCATAAAAGTATATTGGAGTTTGTCCATACAGATTGCTAAGCGAAATATTGGGTGGTGTTGTTAGACCCCCGCTTTTTCAAAAAGCTTCCAACACATATTTCGAGAAAGATATAAGCGAGTTAAACTCAACTCAAAATATCAAATGTGTATAATCTAAAAGTCTATATAGCTATGAAACTTAGTCTCAATAAGAGATATAATAGAATAGACTTCTGAGTGATAGATAAATTTTAGTTTCCACATAGCTTTTGTTGATGAAGTTCATCCAAGCTCTCCTAAATAGATCTTCGTATTCAATCGATGAACGTCGTGAAGTCTAAAACTCAACTACACATTTTATCCTAGTCCGAGACATAGCTATAAGTAGACTAGAAACCAAGACTTATAGTTTTGATCACCTAAACTTGAAAAACAAGCTTGAGATAGCAACTCTTGCGAGTTCGACCGAGAAGTGCTCTAACAATCTCCCCTTTCGTCAATTTTACTGACAAAACTATCAATACATATGGATTACATTATAAATAAACTATATAACTTCTCATCCAGCATGCTTAATTTCCTTGGTTCTTCAACATTCCTTGAATTCTTCGTCATTCTAAGTACTCCAATGATTCTGAACGTGTTCAACTCAGCATCATTTTTGTTGAAGATCCGTAGCTATAATAATACGAAAACAATTGTTCTCAAATATTGTTATACAATGTCATAGTATTATTATACAACATGAAAGTTCGATTGTATCATGTGACTCCCCAACCTAATCACCTGTTAGCTAATAGGATTACAACCTAACTGAAGAATGAAACCTATAATACCGATCTTAAGAAACTCAATTACATAAGCTAATTCCAAAAACAAACTCATACACTCTGATATTGTATAAATGAAAAACTCTCTTGTGATACGAATATATTAATGTGTTGTTTTACAGAATAAATAAAGAATAAAGATATATAAAAGATTCATAACATCTCTAACATCGCAAAATCTTCACGAGCACCGTTTCTTCTGATTACTGAAACTGAAGTGGGAGCGAGTGAGCACATCACCCCAAAGGTGCACCCAATGGAAACATATAACCTAGAAGTAATCACTAACATGCTTCACAGTTCTGAAAGATAATGAAATTAAAAATGAATAAAAGAAGAAAAAACAGATAACACATTTTACACACAACACGAAGAAGAAGATTGCTTCAACTCTTTTCCCCAGATATTGCGTCCATCGTGGCAATATCCATGAAATATCCACCACCGGATGGATCCACGAGAACAGAGTTAAACAACCTAAACATATGTTATCCTAACCTCGTCTCACTCTGTGGAGAAGAAGATGCTAGGTTTAACTCCAGTCTCAAATGATAGCATGAATCCAGGTATCGTAAGATATTATTGTGGAATGCGTACACCTCATAAATCCAAATTCCACCATCTAAGTCTAGAATATAATAAGGTTTTGTTACAATGATCTGACCCCGCACAGCAGGTTCACAAAAGGCACAATCATTATTCGTAGGCCAAAGTTTCCAAATAGTGACTATATCCAGTCATGAACCTAGAATTTCTTCCTAAGTCAAGGTCATAGTAACCCAGTCATACTACTAAGACTGAACAAACAAGTATGATATGCACAGAGTGACTTCCCCAAATAAAAAATAGTATATATAATATCTAACCGTGGTAAAGCCGGACTACTATCTTAAGAAAATAAAATGTAATAATATTTAACCGGGTTAAAGCCGGACTACTAAGTAATATTCAAACAAAACTTAGTCAAGAGCTATGGGGAAACACAGACATTCTTCGCGGGGAAATCACACAACGCATATCACACAACATACCTATTGAATTACAAACAATATGCTTACAGAAATTATAGACTCATCATGCTTGCAGATAAAGTAAACTTAATGATTACAAGAAGGTTACAGAGTTCCCACCTGAATTGATGACAGGCAATGCCTACCTCGAGATCCACGATCCACTGATTCATCTTTTGAATTGATCGTTGTTAATATTGACTAACTGTTAATCACATAAGCATTCTAAGAAATTAGCCAAAAGGCTCATACAAGGTTCATACAAGTCTATCTCATGGTTCTAAGCCCATTATGGATTTATAGCTTTCATTTTCTACTTTAACTCATCTAAGGGTTTACTAACCCAACTAGATAGGTTCTATAGTCCATTAGCTAAGTCTTATGAATATCTATAACTTTGTAGAAGAAACCAAAGTCTAATTCAGACCACAAAGGTCCAATTCATCAAAATAGGAAACCTATGTCTAAGCCCAAGTCCATTAACTTAAGGCCTGGTCAAACTGGTCAACTGACAGTCACTAACGTTCAAAGAGATCAACTAACAGTCAAGGTCTTGGTCAAATGGTCAAGGTCAGGTCAATTGACTAACTCGGTCAAAACAGGGAATTCAGTGAATCACAACGATTCAACTCAGTCAGACTAACTGAGTCAGCTAAACGATTTAGTCAGACATCTGGCTGATTCTGGCTTGCAGCCCTATGTTCTACACAAATCAGATCTAAATACAGAAGCCATAATTTCTAATTCACTTCCTCCTTCAAGTCTGAATCAACAACAGACAACAACACCATCACCACCACTTGATTTTTGATAAATCTCTTCTTATCTCAAACTCAGAATCTCTCTCTCGTCTCTCAAACCATCAGCAGGAACAATCACATAAGAAATAAGAAGAAGAAAGAGGAAGAAACGAGAAGAAGAAGAAAAGAAAGAGAAATGAATTCTTCTAGATTGGTTTTGGAGATAAGGCCGATTAAAATGTTAAAGGCACCCGAGAAACGGATAAGGGAAGCCATGCGGTTATGATGAGAAAAGACAATTTTACTCTTCGTACATATCTGAAGATATATTTTTTGTCTGGTATCCGAATGACATGTTCGAGTAGTCCATCTCGCATAATACTAGTTTCGTATTTAGATCGTTGTTAGATTAGTTTCTATTAAATAACATTCGTGTTAATGTAATTGAGTCATTATCGGCTAAATTGTCTCTTGATCATTGTTAGACCAGTCAAATAACATTATCACAACTTTAAAAATAATACTACGGTGATATGTAACACCCCCCCTTAGTCAATACTTCATCTCACAATTATAACCACTCCCCCTTACATAATGATCCGTAAACCATATGTATGTAGTGTGAACTACAAAATAATTCTCCCCCTTTTGGTCAATATAAATTGGCAAAGGTACGAAAATTAGCGGGATCATAATGAAATTCTCAAAGAGATTATGCATGACTAAAAGAGAACATATCAACTTGGTTTCGATGATTTCACATAGTCGAAACTTAGTGTATTCATCAAGGAGTTTATAAAGATACAAGAAAACTCCTACAATATTCCACAGCCGCACTCCCCACAAAGATTTGGAAATTAAGCACAAGTTCAATTAATAACTCTCCCCAATAAAATTTCACTCCTGAGAGAACAACAAGAGCGACCTTCCTTTTACGAGAAAAGAAGGATTTCTTTGGAAAAAATGATACCTGACAGAAACAAACTACAACTACTAGCAACAAATGTGGAATTGAAACAACACTTCACTAAAACTTCAAGCTTTTATTGCCCAAAAAGATATATATAGATCCAGGGGAAAGGACAAGCTAGAAATCTAATGAACCAAAACAACACCAATAGATTGTCGTAAGTGTTGAAACGTAGCAGTATCTAGAGGTTTGGCGAGAATATCAGCCAATTGTTGTTCGGAAGGCACAAATTCCAACACTAAAAGCAATATCAAGTCTAGTAGTTGTAAGATACAAAAGACTTCTAATGATAAATCAATAGAGTTTTTGATCTACATTGATTCCTTTCTCATCCTGATGCAGTTTACCAATGGTGGGCATAGGGGTCAGTTTTGGAATTGACTTATCAAAACAGAACCTTGTAACAAGATCAATAGCATATTTTTCTTAAGATAAGTAAATTCCATCCCTATGTTGTTGAATTTGTAATCCTAAAAAAGAATTGTAATCACCAACATTGCTCATTTCAAATTCTCTTACGTTAGAGGACTGCTTGGTTGAACTCGCAAGCATTGCTATCTCAAGCTTGTTTGTCAAGTTTAGTTGCCCAAACTACAAGTCTTTGTTTTGGGGTAAAAACTGATTCTGCTGGAAATGGTAAAGTTGGGTGTGCCGCCGAGAAACGAATCTAAACCCTAAACAAATGCACTGCATGAGAGTACTTTAGATTCAAGAGATCAATTTGTATAATTCTGTCCTAAACCAAGAAATAGCCGTTCCAGCCTTGCTTTGGTCACAAAGTGAAGGAGAAGGGTTGATCTTAGGGAGAGAAGCGAAGAAGGTGTTGAGATTAGAATGTTGAATTATGAAGGTGTGGTTGTTTTATGACTTGTATCGGAATATGGAATTGACTTGCAGAATGTAAGTTATCAGTTCTTGGTATTTTTCTGGATACTTGTGTTGATAACACTTGTTGTTTGTCGAAACAGGTTGAAAACCTATTTATACAAGTAATGATCAGGAAGTGGAGACAGTTAAGTAGTGGAGAAGTGGGGTTGTGTAAAAAGTGGTGATCATTACGTTTCCATCATGAGGGAAGACTTGTCATCCTTACACCCACTACTCTCTTACTTCTATCAACCGTCCGCCATTTCCTGACACTTTCTCCTAATGGGTGCGTTGCATGCCGCACGCTGTAAACCGCCAGACCAATACCCCGGTGAGCATCCCCAATTTGTGACATGTTTGATGTCTCGAGCATTTTGTAGAAAAATGTATGCGTAGCAAATTGTTGATTGGGTCTTGTCTGTAAGACCTAACCATTTTGACCAATCACGCGCAAGCTAGGCAGCGAGTGGTCATATGCTATGAGTCAAATTGTGAAACTTGCCGTAAGAAATAGCATGCAATGCTCTATGGTCGATTTATTTGTGAAATCGTTATTTATAAAATATCGATTGCAATTGACGCGTATAAAATATCGCTTTTAAGCAAGTATCTCAAAATAATCGATGCTCGTGAAATGTAAGGCTTGTTTAAGTTAGTGCGGAGCCTAATATCTTAAAAGGAGCATGACCGTACATTTTCAAGAAGTTAGTCGTGAAATATAAGGCTTGTTATGCGCGCCAAAGATAGGCCGATCGGTCCTTATAGGAGAGTGACGGCTGGCGACTACGCCGACATCTTATTAGTCACCTAAGATTTGATCCAGGTCGGTCAATTCGGCTAGCGAAGTTGGATGGTCGATATGATTTGAGGCATTTAGTGGTTGCTGCTGAATTTATTAAAATTCCTATTGGCAGCGCGACTAGCCACTTTTGGGCGATCGTTTAGGAGCCTTATAGGCAGACCGCGGCTTGGCCTATTTGAAAAAGTGGGGATGCAACAAACACACCCAATATTTCGCTTAGCAATCTGTATGGACAAACTCCAATATACTTTCTAGAGAATCAACTAGACAGTCAGAATCAATCTAGATAAAAAGTATATCAAAGAGTTTATATCTCAATCTCTCGATTTGATATATACTCAAGCAAATAGAAATCTGCGAGTCTTTATCAAATACTAGAGAGATAACTTGGATGGTACCAAAGACCAATATCCAAGTGTCAATCAATTTAAATCAACAACGAAAAGGTCGGATATTCTAATTGATTGAATAAGGCACAACCTGTGATATTTCAATTATATAACAAAATATAATGCGGAAAAGAAATAACACAGACACCATTTTGTTATCGAGGAAACCGCAAATGCAGAAAAACCCCGGGACCTAGTCCAGTTTGAACACAAACTGTATTAAGCCGCTACAGACACTATCCTACTCCAAATTAACTTCGGTATGGAATGTAGTTGAACCCCAATAAATCTCACACTGATCCAAGGTACAGTTATGCTCCTACGTCTCTGATCCCAGCAGGATGCTACGTACTTGATTCCTTAGCTGATCTCACCCACAACTAAAAGTTGCTACGACCCAAAGTCGAAGACTTTAATAAACAAATCTGTATCACACAGAAAAGTCTACGGTAATAGATAAATCCATCTCCCACGAATATACGTACGAGTTTTGTTCCGTCTTTTGATAAATCAAGGTGAACATGAACCAATTGATAAACCGGACTTATATTCCCGAAGAACAGCCTAGTATTATCAATCACCTCACAATAATTTTAATCGACGCAGCGAAAAAAGATATTGCGGAATCACAAACGATGAGACAAAGTGTTTGTGATTTCTTTTATATCTTTCCTATCGGAGATATGAATCTCAAGCCAATTATTATAATTGTACTCATACGATAGAAACATGAATATCATATCACACAACTACAAGAAAGTAGTATCGGTCTGGCTTCACAATCTCAATGAAGTATTTAAGTTGTTAACCTGGTTTAGAAGAACAAACCAAAGGTTAAAGGAGAATCGACTCTAGCTTAGCACAACTAGTATCACACAGAAGGTGTGGGGATTAGGTTTCCCAGTTGCTAGAGTTCTCCCTTATATAGGCTTTCAAATCAGGGTTTGCTATCAATGTTAGCTTGGTAACAAAGCATTCAATATTCATCGTTAGATGAAAACCTGATTAGATTCAAGCTAATATCTTTCAACCGTTAGATCGAAAACTAGTTTGTTACACACAAATGAAATGCACGTTGGTAGGCTTGTGCAACCGTACCCAAACTTGTACATTTGTTGGTTCAACAATAGTCAACCAAATAGTTAGCCATATGATCACTTTCATATCAACCATATTCTTCTTCACCATAACTAGTTTAAGTGACTCAAATGAACTAGTTAGAGAGTGGTTCAATTGCAAGGAAATCTTATGTAACTACACAAGACACAATTGAACCAAAAACGATTTGATTCACTCGAATCGGTTCATGAACTATATATCCATGGTTTGCAATTTTCATTCCTTAGTTTATATAAGAATAAGTTCACAAACATCGTTTTTAGATATAACCTACTCAAGTTCGCGGACGGAGTTCACAAACTCCAGCAGAATTTCTCGGGACGAGAGCGGACTTAGTTCGCGAACTTGGCTCACACCACCATTCCGGTTCTCTTGATCAACAAAGTTCACAAACTTCGGTTCAAGGAATAAGTACTTATACATATATGTGTTTCCACAACAATGCTTATATCCTCCAATGGATATATAATTGTTTATTGGGTGAAAATTATTTCTGCTGGTTTTGGTAATTTGGGGTGTGTGGATGAGAAATGAATCTAAACCCTAAACAAATGCACTGCACGGGAGTGCTTGTGATTCGAGAAATCAATCTGCAACTCCGGCCTAAACCAAGAAATGGCCGTTCCAGACTTGCTTCGGTCACAAAGTGAAGGAGATGGGGTTGATCTTAGGGAGGGAAGCGAAGAAGGTGTTGAGATTGTGGAGGTGTTGGCTGTGTATGACTTGTATAAGAAAGTTGAACTGGCTTGCAGAATGTAAGCTATCAGTTCTGGTGTTTAGATACGGTTGTATCAACACTTGGTTTCTGTTGTATTGTTCTGGAAATAGGGAGGAGAACCTATTTATACAAGTCATTGAGCCTTACCCAAGTCTCTCGTGGGAAGTGGATAAAGTGGAGTGATGGAGTAGTGGAGTTGCGTGTGTTAGTGTCACACGATCAGTCTTGCCCACTTCTCCCATCATCACTAACCGTCCATGTCTTCCTGACACGTTCTTGTGATGGCGCGTTGTGCGCTGCACGCTGTAAACCGCCAGACCAATACCCAGTAAGTATCCCCTACTTTGTGACATGTTTGATGTCTCGAATGTGTGGATCGTGGGACCCACAAAAAGTAGCATGTGATGCTAGATTAAATAACTAAGTTATTTTGGAAGTCGATACTTGTGAAGTATCGTGTGTATTTTATGTGGTTAATGTATCGAATATATTCAGCATGTATGAAGCTTGCTGTTTTAAGGCTTAACGGAGTAAGTCGCGGATTAAGCATCTTAAAATAGCATCACGTCCATCCGTTTTCGAGTGATCGTTTGGAGGATGTACAGGTAAGTCCTGACTTGGCCGATCACTTTGTGTGGAAGAGTGGTGGACGGTGATCGTGGTGATGCCTCACTGGTCGCCTAACTCCTGTATTAGGCTATCCATCCAATTTGGTGAAGTTGGACGGACGAGATGGCTTGCGACCCACATCTGCGACCGTCAGATTAGGGTTTAGGAGGTGCTCGAACACCAACCTTTAGCTTGGTCGAATCCAAGCATGGGACACGTTTTTGGCAGGGCCGATTGGGCATGCGTGTAGACGGCATGCTGGTGTAGGTGTCTGTACCTCACTGTCCCATGGAGATGCGATCTAAGACACTCAATTTTTCTGGCAAAGAGAAGCGGCTGAGATCGATTTGCGACATAAATCCCATGCCGCAAAGGAATTGAAGACTGCACGTCGTGCCTACTTCGGGCGCGCGTTTCGAGATGACCAAACATGGTCGGTCTTGGACGATCAGTCAGGCTGAAGTCAGCAGGCCAGTGTACACCTCCGTACCTCACTGTCCCGTGAAGATGTGATCTAATCCACTCAATTTTTCCGGCAAAATTGAGTGGTCGAGATCGATTTGTAATTGAAAACGCGCGGCCATGCATAGTTTGGGCGCACGAATCGAGACGACCAACCATAGTTGGTATTGACCGATTAGTCATGTATGTAAGGGATCCCACGGTGATTGTGTTGACATGCTCTGGGCCCTTTGAATCTATATCTACACTCTCCGCCTATACCTGCGAAGATGGATGTTTGAGACTGATTTGCGACACATGTGATGTGCCGCAAACCCTAATTAGGGTATCACGTCCACGCTGCTTTGGCTGGACGAATTGGCAAGCCACGCTTCTCTTTTTGGGAAGCCGACCATGTGGGGCACGCATTGGGTCGGTGGTGAACGCGCCAATACCTGCCTGGTGGCTATGGGTCCGATCTAAGCCATCCAATCATGCCGGTGAAATTGGATGGTCGTGATCAATTTGGGACCTTTAGTGGAATTTCCTGCGACCCTCAATTCTTCACGCTAACACAACTTCGGAAAATCGTATATTGCAATCTGGTCAAGTTAAGGAAGAGCCGGTCATGCAGGTAGGAAAAAGGTTTGTCGGTGTAAACCACGACGCTTGTTCGACCGGCTTTGGGCTGATCCACGCCGTCCAACCACGCCGGTGAAGTTGGACGGATGTGATGAAATTGAGACTGCCATAGGCGGCCTTTGTTTGTAAGATTCCTCCAAGCTGCTCCATACCAGTCTGGACATCCAACTTCAGGCTGGTGTTCAGTGGTAGTTTGGGAGGCATGGTAGGTATTCGACCGACCAGGGCATAAGTGGGCCTGCTGGTGGTCATTAATGTAGTGGCCTGATCCTGCTGAGGATCGTCTAGGTTGGTTAAATCGTGCGGCCAACTCGCGTGGTCGTGATTGTTTCTGAGACTCATATGGTCAGTTCAGATTCAAATATGCTCAATCGGGCTAGTATAACACACAGAGAGTTGTATCCTGTACAGGTATTCGTGCATGCCTCATTAGTGACACTTGGAGATTCGTGTTACTCTGCTGAGAGTAACACTCAGTCGTCATGTCGCACCAATAATGAGAATTCAGTGGGAACAACACAGGAAATACAAGGCTGGTCATGATGCCATAAATTCATAGGGTACATGGGATTGTTGCTACATCCTCCATTCAAAGCAAATTAGCGAAGTGAAGAAGTATTCATCATTTTATCAGTGGCTTTATCCTTTGCAGGATATCAACGCATAATTTTGGCTTTTACAATTTTAGCCTTAAATGAAAATCCACCATCAACAATAATCTAAACTCTCATTTCAATCATTGAAACATTCTTAGAGGACGTTGATATTCTATAGTTGTTATTCACAAACTATTTTTCGTCAAAGTAAGAAATTTTCAAAGTGATTGAAACTTGTCATGACTTTCGTCACTAGGTAAAGATGAACTTGGCTAAAGCGAAAGCTTACCAACACATATTTCGAGAAATAGATAGGCGAGATAAACTCGGCTCTAAATAACAAATCTGTATAATCTAAGTCTATATAGCAAAACGACTTTTGTCTCAAGATAGGAGATAAATAGACTTTTGAATGATAGATAAGTTCAAGTCTCCACATAACTTTTAGTCGATGAAGATCCACCAGTTCCTTGAGTAGTCATTCGTCTTGTATGATGATTTCCATGGAGTTCTTGAGCTCAACTACACTTTCTATCCTAGTACGAGACCTTAGCTATAGTAGACTAGAAATCAAGACTTATATTTTTGATCATTAACATTGACAAACATGCTTGAGATAGCAAAGCATGTGAGTTCGACCTAGCAATGCTCTAACACTATTGTTCCTTATGGAAGAAGGGTGGTCGGCGATCACGGCGACATCTCATTGGTCCCTTAAAATTAGATATAGGTCGGTTGATTCGGATAGCGAAGTTGGATGACCGAGATGATTTGCGGTACATACTGCCATTAATTCAATTTAGGGTTTAATAGCCGTGTGGATAACCTACTTTGGGCTAACGGTTTTTGGTGTTAGCCGCGTGCTGGGAGTTGTCCAATCGACCAGCACAATAGCCGGGCCGCTGGTGAGCTATACGCACCTTACCCGTTGATTAAGATTGAATCTAGGCCGGTCAATCTGGCTGGAGAAGTTGGGCGGCCAAGATTGTTTTGCGGTAGCAATATACTGCTGCTAATATAAATTAGGTTTTTGTAACTCACGCGGCCAACCCACTTTGGGTAATCGTTTAGTGGCTCTGGTAGCGAGTTGGAAGGACTCTGATTGGCCTAAGCATTAGTGGGCCCACCGGTGTGCATGATGGTGCTTGTACGACTATATTAGGAGGTGGATAGACTTGATAAGTCGACCGGACAACACTTACGGCCTTGATCGCTTTAAGACTGACATGGGAAGCCTATATTAGATTCCTTAAGGAATTAGGTGCGTCGACCAACCAACTTCCAACTTTATTTAAAAGTGCTTGTGGTGCTCTTGGAGTGATATGATTGGTCGGTAGGAAAGAAGAGACAGTGGCCAACAAAATAGGTGAATGAGCGGCGACAAGGGGAGTTCGAGTTGGGGGCAAGTTGGCCGGCTAAGGGGCGCGGCCGATCTCTTTCCGCCACGGCCCTAGTCAGTCTCGGTTCCCTCTTTTTTCTTATTTCCAGTTTTTGGTAGGATTTGCTCCTATCAGTTCCATGTTGGATCAATTTCCTAGTGTACCTAGGATTAGTTTCGACCAATAGGGTTCGAGATATTGCGCAGGCTGAAAAAACCTAATTTTTTGTAAATTGGTAAAATTAGGTTAAAATTTTGAATTTTGCGAGTTGTCACAAAATTAATCAAACTTGATGATTTCTGTGCGTTGGCACAAAATCACTAATTTTATTCTTAGAGAGCAACGTAGCGTGCTTCTGAATAAGTACTTTCATGCAGATCTTAATCCTGACACTTCGGGAGATTCATGCTACTCAGCTGCTAGCGAACATTAATCGTCATGTCATGTCAATATTAAGGGTTCAGCTGGGGAACATAGCATAGGAAAAATACTCAGCAAGCCATACATTAGTGGATAATGCAGGCGAGAGATTAAATACTCATTAGGCTCTATACTAGTGTACAATTCATCTAGGAGGTTGAGTTTCAATATAATACGAAGAGCGACATAGGAACTCATCCTATTTTAATATATTCTTCAGACTCCTTGCGGAATATAGACATATCAAGGTCTACTATTTCTGACACAGGGTCAGCTAGACAGATTTTTATAGTTTTCTCCCTAACCTAAAAATCACCATCAACATTAAATCCTCTGCTTAGCATGTAACAGTGACATTGTTGCGGGGTAAGCACTGGATGGGGACAGACGAAACCAAAATTAATAAGATGAAGTAGGTAGATGTTACCGGAGAGATATTAGTTGGTTTGAACTTCCTTGGCAGTCGCATTGGTGAAGCAGCTATCAATCCGGGGCTGCTAACAAATTACCGCTCATCGAACATCAATAGTAGGAAAAGAAAGCGAGCATGTCTGATCAAGGCCTTTGAGCTCAACCGGGTTCTCCCCCATCTTTGTGTACGCCAATCAGCAGTAAGGTAAGTTCATCTCGTCTTCGTATTTTGGCTGTGAGTGTAATATCCACGAGTAGTTGATCAAACTTGAACATTTGGCTCAGTGTGAATGACTTTCTTTGTGTGTGACAACTATTCCCATCTTCTAAGAACGTCTCAATGATTAAAATGGAGTTTAGAACAATTAACCATTGATTGGATATTGCACAGTATACGTACTTGTATGCTAACTATTTCATGTTACTCCAAGTCCGGGAACCATAGTATGCATACCCGTATTCGTACTGGTTTAACAGTTGATGTCCGGGGACTTAGTATGCATACCCGTATGCGTACTGGCTTAACAGCTCAAGTCCGGGAACTTAGTATGGTTACCCGTTTGCATACTGATTCAACTGAGTTCGGTTGTGAAGTATGCGTACCCGTTTGCATACTAGAAGACAGACAAAGTCCGGAACTCTAACTATGCGTACCCGTTTTCATACTTGAGTGGGTTATGTTCTAAAAACGGTTTATTCATGAACAAATACATTTATATAATAAGGAATGCACTCTTTTGCAAACCGTGGATATAATGTTCATGAATTGATTCGAGTGAATCAAAATCGATTTTGCTTCAATTGTGTCTTGTATACTTCTATGAGAATATAAACAATTGAACAACTCCATAACTAGTTTCATTTGAGTCATTTGAACTAGTTGTGCTAAAGATGAACAAGGTTGATATGAAAGTATTCATATGGCTACTTCGGTTAAGTATTGTTGATACAACCAAGTGTACACGTTTAGGTACAGTTACCCATATCTAAATGAAGGCACATTTCATTTGTGTATAACAAGCTAAGTTCAATCTAACGGTTAAAAGATATTAGCTTGAATCTAATCAGGTTTTCATCTAACGATGGATAATGAATGTTTTGTTACCAAGGTAGCATTGATTGCAAACCCTGATTTGAAGACTATATAAGGGAGAATTCTAGCAACTGGGAAACTTAATTCCCACACCTGATGTGTGATACTAGTTGGACTAGAGTCGATTCTCCTTTAACCTAGGTTTTCTAAAACCATTATAGGTTAACGACTTGAAGACTTCATTGGGATTCTGAAGCCACACCCAACTATTTTCTCTGTACTTGCGTGTTCTGATCTTACTTTGTTCTATCGTATTGAGTACTATATTCTCTAACATTAAATATCCGACAGGTAAGATAAAAAGTAGTCACAAACATTTTCGTCTCATCGTTTGTGATTCCACAATATCTTGTTTTGCTACCATACAATTAAGATTATTATGAGGTGATTGATATTACTAGGCTGTTCTTCGGGAATATAAGTCCGGTGTATCAATTGGTTCCTATTCACCTTGATTTATCAAAAGACGGAACAAAAACTCGTAGGTATTTCTATGGGATACATATTTATCTATTCAATAGACTTTTCTGTGTGAGACAGATTTGTTTATCAAGTCTTCGACTTTGGGTCGTAGCAACTCTTAGTTTTGGGTGAGATCAGCTAAGGGAATCAAGTGCGTAAAGTCCTGCTGGGATTTAGAGGCATAAGGAACGCGATTTACCGTAATCAGTGTAAGATTGGTTAGGGCTCAACTACATTCCAGTCTGAAGTTAACTTGTAGTAGGCTAGAGTCTGTAACGGCTTAATACAGTGTGGTGTTCAAATCTGGACTAAGTCTCAGGGTTTTTCTGCATTTGCGGTTTCCTCGTTAACAAAATTTCTGGTGTCTGTGTTATTTCTTTTCCGTATTATATTTTTATATAATTGAAATATCACAGGATGTGCGTAGTTCAATCAATTGGATAATCCAACCTTTGGTTGTTGATATAAATTGATTGACGCTTGGATATTGGTCTTTGGTACCATCCAAGTTATTTCTCATATTAATCCGGATCACAGATTTATATCTGTTCGATTGCAGATTGATTTGAGAAATTGAGATATAACTCTTGGATGTATTTTCCTTGATTGAGTCTGACTGTCTAGTTGATTCTCTTGGAAATATATTGGAGTTAGTCCATACAGATGGCCCAAATGAAATATTGGGTGTGGTTGTTAGACCCTCGCTTTTTCAATTATTATCAGAGCAGGAAACACGTTTAAGACATCATAAGTCTATGTTTGTAGCAATCTGACTCTATGGACAGAAACGCTATCACAATAAATGTCCCACCAGTCTTCGATGGCTCGAATTACTCATGGTGGAAAATTGTTATGCGTGCCTTTCTTCAAGCGCGTGATATTCAATCATTGGTTCGTGTAGTTAATGGCTTTTATTCTCCGGTTGTTACAGAAGGCGATGTAACTGTTCCAAAGGATATTGGTGCATATGATCCTGCCGAGATTCTCGCTGCAAAGCAAAATTCTGACGGATAAAATGCTATCATCCATGCCATTACCCCAGATCTTCTGCAGCATGTGACTATGTGCACTAAGTCTAAAGAAGCCTGTGATATCTTAGAAACTGTATTCGAAGAAAATTCCTCTGAGAAATAAGCTAAGCTTCAAAACCTAAATTCTGATTGGGAAAATCTTCATATGGCTAATGAAGATTCATTTGATAAGTTTAATCACAAAGTGTCTGAAATTGTTAATGGATCTTTTGCATTGGGTAAGACTATTCCTGAAAAGGACATTGTGAAGAAAATTCTCAGATCATTGCCATCCAAATATGATTCTAAGAAGCATGCCATCGTTGAGGGAAATAACCTTGATACTCTTTCCCGAAATATTCTTGTTGGAAAGCTGAGGATTTTTGATCTTGAACTGAGTAAAAGAGAAAAATCGCATGTCTTGGAATCTTTTTGCTACATATGAAGTAAAGTCTCATTGTCCTGAATTGATTGATACAAAGGATGAGAATTGCTTTAATTCAACTCTCTCATTGTTTGTATAGCAGTTAAATAAAACTCTAAGACAGAGAAAAAGAAAGTCTCAAAAGAATTTGTCTTCAATCAATGAAAAGGATAGAAAAGTTCACAAAAAACTATAATTATGGAACTTGTTCCATGTGCTCTGGTCATTTTAATAAGGAGGTTAGTGAGTTAACTAAAACATGGATGGCCAGTCTTGACTACTGTCCTGAGGAAGAAGCCTGTGAATGTTCTCTCACCTACTTTGCTGATAATCACACTTGTCGCTCAAACAACTCTGACTGTTCCATGATAAACAATCTATCTTCCCCAAAAGAAAAAATTGATCTTTTAACCAAATATTGGTACTCAATGAAGAGTATGTTTTAACTGGATAAGGACGCATGGATTAAAAGGATTGAAAATCTAGAGAGTCGACTGAAAAATTGAGACAAGAGAAAGAGACACCTCGCAATCGTGATTCCAAGAAGAAGAATCGATTAATTTCGATAAACTCTCTCAAAATATATCAGCATATTACTCCTGAAAACATGTCACACTTAAACCTCTCTTGTAATAAGAAAGACATAAAATACAATAGCACAAATCAATTGTGTCTCTTGTACAAAAACCAAAATCACCCAGAGATGGTGTGCACAAAGGTTCTTAAAAAGTCTTCTTCAAATAATTCATGTTATTATAAGGAAAAGAGAAAATCTCATAAGAAATTTGTAGCACTTTCTAAAGAGATAATCAGAACCATTCATAGTTTTCGAAAATCAATAAACAGGGCGTTCGGAACACTGCAGGAAAGGAAGACGTCTACCCTTGATCGTCTCCCTATAAAAAGATATCAGAAACAATGAATAACAAGATCTTCCTCTTCTCATAAGAATCCACCCGATCCTTTATTGGATGGGAGAAATCACAATCTGTAATAGGTTTTGAGATTATTCTTGTTTTTTACCTTGAACAAGGACTATAATCTTCAAGAGGGATGTGAAAAGATTTATGTTATTTTTTGTCTTTGTACATTGTTTTTCCTGGAAATGTATTTTCTGAGTCAAGAACCGTTTATGTGCTTAAACGGTTTTCCTAATAAAGTTCTTTTCTTTTGGATAACCAAAATTCTGTCAGTGTTGTGGTCAAAGGTCCTTTTAGGAATTTTTTCCATATCTTCTTCTTTTTAAGTTGAAAGATTTCATTCCTTTAATCAAGCATTTCATTTTTTATTTTCTATCATGTCATCTTCAAGTCTTTCCATTAAAGAAGATGATGTATGGACTGTTCTTTGTCCCTCTAAGAAAGTTCGTTTTGGTTCCTCCGATAATGAGATGTGTCATGGAAAACGTGATTCCTCGTCCGATGAGAATCCTCCCGTCTCTCATTTTGAAAAACTCTTATTAACTATGAATCTTGTCTTAGAACAAGTAAGTGCTTTGAAGAGTGAACTCGAATCTTCTACCAAAAGACTTGAGGACAAGATGGATAATCTCGAATCCAGAATTGATCTAATCGAAGACGAGATTGATGATTATAGGGAATATGAGAATTTATTGCTTAAATAAATTTTCTACTTCTTGCTTAAATAATGTCTAGGAAAATTGTATGAGAATTTATTCTTGTGTTTTAAGAAGGATAACTGGGGCTTGGAATACCAAATATTGTGATTACACATAGCTATTGCCAACGATTTTCATCTTGCAATGTTTTTAGATTTATTTATTTAAATTCTAAAGTTTATTTGGAAGATGGTTTTGCAGTATTAATCTTTATTAGTTTCATATATTGCAAATATTGTTATGGGATATGTGTGTTTACGACCGTGAACTATGATTGTCCCATATATGTCAAAAGTTAAGTCTATTGTGCCATTATGCAAATATTGATGGAAAATAGAATGAAATTTTGATTTGCAAAGATTAAGTCTATGATATCATTATGCAAATATTGATGAAAAATAGAATGAATCTCTGATTATTCCACAGTATTGATCTTTCCCTGATCCATTTCTATGTGAAAGTATTGTATGGATCCATAAGTTCTCTTATGTTGAGCATTTTCGATTAAATTAATCATGGGGATCTCTTGTAGTTAATTTAATTGAATTTTCTGGATACAAAATCATGTTTTCATGTAATTTGTTAATGTCCAAAGAAATCATTCCTTTCTTGTAAAGGTAAGGTCGCTCTTGTTGTTCTTTCGGGAATGACATTTTATAGGGGAGAGTTCTTAATTGAACTTGTGCTTAATTGCCAAATCTTTGTGGGGAGTGCGGCTGTGGAATATCGTAGGAGTTTTCTTGTATCTTTATAAACTCCTTGATGAATACACTAAGTTTCGACTAGTCATGAAGTATCTCTATGAGAATTTCATTATGATCCCACTAGTTTTCCTACCTTTGCCAATTTATATTGACAAAAAGGGGGAGAATTATTGTGTATTTCACATTACAAATACATATGGTTTACAGATCATTATGTAAGGGGGAGTGGTTTTCATTGTGAAATGAAGTATTGACTAAGGGGGAGTGATACCTGTCACTGTAGTATTATTGTCAAAGTTGTGATACAATTGAACTTTGATGTTGTGTAATGATACTATGACACTGTATAACAATAATTGAGAACAATGGTTTTCTGATTGTTATGGCTACGGATTTTCAACAACTGTGATGCTGAGTTGAACACGTCCAGAATCACTGGAGTACTTGGAAGTGACAAAGATTTCGAGTAATGTTGAAGAACCAAGGAAACCAACCATTTGGACGAGAAGCTACAAAGTTTATTCATTTTGTAATCCATATGTATTGATAGTTTTTCACTAAAATTAACAAAGGGGGAGATTGTTAGAGCACTGCTCGGTCGAACTCGCAAACGTTGTTATCTCAAGCTTGTTTGTCAAATTTAGTTGCCAAAACTATAAGTCTTAATTTCTAGTCTACTTATAGCTATGTATCGGATTAGGATACAATGTGTAGTTGAGCTTTAGACTTCACGGCGTTCATCGATTGAAGACGAAGAACTACTAAGGGGATCTTGTGGAACTTCATCAACAAAAGTTATATAGAGACTTGAACTGATCTATCACTCAGAAGTCTATTTCTATTTTATCTCCTATTGAGACAAAAGTTGCATAATTATACAGACTTTATTTTATACATATTTGATATTTCGAGCTGAATTTAACTCACTTAGATATTTCTCGAAATATGTGTTGGTAAGCTTTCTCTTTAACCAAGTTCATCTTTTATTCTTGACGAAAGTCAAAAGATGATCATGTAAAAATCTCCTGATAACATCTTACATTATTTGTGTGAGACAGTCATTTGATGTAGACTCGGAATGTTTCGTATTGATCTATTGATCACTTGAAAATTGCTTTGAAGTTAATAGTTTGTGTGAGACAGCTATTCCCGTCTTCTAAGAACGTTTCAATGATTAAAATGGAGTTTATAACAATTAACCATTGATTGCATATAACACAGTATGCATACTTGTATGCTAACTATTGCATGTTACTCCAAGTCTGGGAACCATAGTATGCATTCCCGTATGCGTACTGGTTTAATAGCTGAAGTCCGGGGACTTAGTATGCATGCCCGTATGCGTACTGGCTTAACATCTCAAGTCTAGGAATTTAGTATGCATACCCGTTTGCATACTAATTCAACTGAGTTCGATCGTGAACGACATATGCGTACCCGTTTGCATACTGGCAGACAGACCAAGTCTGGAACTCTAAGTATGCGTACCCGTTTACATACTTGAGTGGGTTATGTTCTAAAACCGGTTTATTCATGAACAAATACATTTATATAATAAGTAATACAATCTTTTGCAAACCGTGGTTATAATGTTCATGAATCGATTCGAGTGAATCAAAATCGATTTTTCTTTAATTGTGTCTAGTATACTTCTTTGAGAATATAAACAATTGAAAAACTGCATAACTAGTTTCATTTGAGTCATTTGAACTAGTTGTGATAAAGATGAACAAGGTCGATATGAAAGTGTTCATATGGCTAACTTCGGTTAACTATTGTTGAGCCAACCAAGTGTACACGTTTAGGTACGGTTACTCGTATCTAAATGAAGGCACATTTCATTTGTGTATAACAAGATAATTTCAATCTAACGGTTGAAAGATATTAGCTTGAATCTAATCAGGTTTTCATCTAACGGTGAATATTGAATGCTTTGTTACCAAGGTAACATTGATTGTTAACCCTGATTTAAAGACTATATAAAGGAAAACTCTAGCAACTGGGAAACCTAATCCCCACACCTCCTGTGTGGTATTAGTTGCGACTAGAGTCCAGTCTACTTTAACCTAGGTTTTTCTAAAACCATTAAAGGTTAACGACTTGAAGACTTCATTGGAATTCTGAAGCCAGAGCCAACTATTTTTTATGTAGTTGCGTGTTCTGATCTTACTTTGTTCTATCGTATTGAGTACTATCTTCTCTAATATTTGCTCAAGAATCAATCTCCGATAGGTAAGATAAAAAGTAGTCACAAACATCTTCGTCTCATCGTTTGTGATTCCACAATATCTTGTTTCTCCACTATACGATTAAGATTATTGTGAGGTGATTGATATTATTAGGCTGTTCTTCAGGAATATAAGTCCGGTGTATCAATTGGTTCCTGTTCACCTTGATTTATCAAAAGACGGAACAAAAACTTCGTAGGTATTTCTGTGATATATATATATATATATATATCAGAATAGACTTTTCTCTGGGAGACATATTTGTTCATAAAGTATTCGACTTTGGGTCGTAGCAACTCTTAGTTGTGGGTGAGATCAGCTAAGGGAATCAAGTGCGTATAGTTCTGCAGGGATTCAGAGGCGTAAGGAACGCGACTGTACCTTAATCGGTGTGAGGCTTGGTTATGGCTCAACTACGTTCCAGTCCGAAGTTAACTTGTAGTAGGCTAGAGTATGTAACGGCTTAATAAAGTGTGGTGTTAAAAATTTGGACTAGGTCCCGGGGTTTTTCTGCATTTGCGGTTTCCTCGTTAACAAAATTTCTGGTGTCTGTGTTATTTCTTTTCCGCATTATATTTTTATATAATTGAAATATCATAGGTTGTGCGTAGTTCAATCAATTAGATAATCCAACCTTTGGTTATTGATATAAATTGGTTGACGCTTGGATATTGGTCTTTGGTACCATCCAAGTTATTTCTCATATTAATCCGGCTCACAGATGTCTATCTGTTCGATTGCAGATTGATTTGATAAATTGAGATATAACTCATGGATGTATTCTTCTTTATTGAGTTTATGTCCAGTTGATTCTCTTGGAAATAAATTGGAGTTAGTCCATACAGATTGCCTAAATGAAATATTGGGTGTGGTTGTTAGACCCTCGCTTTTTCACCTTCCAAGAGGGACTTGAAAATATTTTGCAATTTTCTCGGATGTTGACGATGAGTTCATTTACATAAACCTGGGAAATGACCACATCTTTCCCATTCCATTTGGTAAACAGTGTTTTATCAGCCCCACCTCTCGAAAAACCTTTCCTAAGAAGTGAAGTAGTTAGTTTTTCGAACCAGACACGAGGTACTTGTTTTAATCCATATAATGCCTTTTTGAGCTTAAATACATGATCTGGAAAGTCTGGACTTTCAAATCCTTTAGGTTGAGCAACATAGACCTCTTCCTTTAAGCATCCGTTTAGGAATGCAGATTTTACGTCCATTTGAAATATCTTAATATTGAGAAAACAAGCACGATCTAATAACAATCGAATGGACTCAAGGAGTGCCACAGGAGCAAAGGTTTCTCCAAAGTCGATACCTTCAATCTGTGAATATCCCTGAGCGACAAGTCTGGCTTTATTTCTGACAATGGTGCCAAATTCGTCTGACTTGTTCTTGAATATCCATTTGGTACGAACAATACTGATATTGGAGGCACAAGGTACGAGCTCCCATACATTTTGTCTTTGAATTGGTTTAGCTCTTCATGCATAGCATTCACCCATAAGGGATCACTAAGAGCTTCACCAATATTTTTCGTTCTACTTGCGATAGATAACAACCAAAATTGCAAATATTTTGAAGTTTTCCTCTCGTCTTAGATGTGGAATCTTTTCCTCCAATTATACTGTTACTATCATGATTCCTTTGAACCCAGAGGTGTCGTGGAGGAGCACGTTCTTGTTCAACAGGAATATCCTGACTAGGGATTTTCTCCTCGTCACTAAAAACGTCAGGATCAGCAACTGTTGGAACAACTTCTACTGATTTTGGGATTTCTTTGACTTTCTCAATTGTCTCCGTTAGAGGCAATTCATCAGGAGAGTCATCATGACGAAAATTGCTCAGATCATCAATGATAACATTTGTTGATTCCATCATAACTTGGGTTCTGAGTTAAATACTCGAAAACCACGACTGTCAGATGCATAACCAAGAAAGATACCTTCATCACTTTTAGAATAAAATTTCCCTTTTTGTTCTCCATCTTTCACAATGTAGCACTTACTTCCAAACACTCTGAGGTAATGTAAGTTGGGCTTCTTATTGTACCACAACTCATAAGGAGTATTTAGGGTCTTTGATCGTAGATATACACGGTTGATCAAGTAGCATGTTATAAAAACAACTTCTCCCCAAAACTGTAACGGTAAGTTTTTGTTGTGGAGCATTACCTTGCCATTTCCTAAATGTTCATATTCTTCCTTTCTGCAACTCCATTCGCTTGTGTAGTAATGGGTGGTAAGTATTGTTGAATAATCCCCAGTTTGTCACAAAATTCAAACACCTTAGTGTCCTTGAATTCAGTTCCACGGTCGCTTCTAATTTCTTTAGCTTGAGACCCTGTCCGTTCTAGATTCTATTAACAATAATCTTGAATTCACCAAGGGTTTCATTCTTATGAGCTAAAAATGTTACCCAAGTGAATCTGGTGTAATCATCTACCATAACTAAAGCATACTTCTTCCTAGAAACAATAGGTTTTTAAATAGGACCGAAGAGGTCCATATGAATTAAATCAAGTGGAGCTTTAGTGAGAATATCTCGAGATGATTTACGTGGAACTTTTGTTTGTTTACCCTTTTGACAGGCACCACAGACACCATCAATCTTAGTATTAATTTTGGGAACACCTCTAACAAGTTCTTTGTTGATGATCTTAATTAGAAGGCGGTAATTGATGTGACCAAAACGGTCATGCCAAAGATGTGTAGATTTCACGTCAGTCAAATTGCAGCCATTACTAAAATGAGTATCTAAGAGATAATAGTTATTTTTACCACGAGTTCCCTAAAAAATTACTTTTCCAGTCTTGTCTACAATGTCACATCCATTCACATTGAAGACAACTTTATGGCCTTTGTCACAAATTTGACTAACAGAAAGGAGATTAGCAGTCATACCTTTAATGTATACTACATCATGGATTTCAGGAACGCCAGGTAGTTTGATCGTCCCCTTCTTGCTTATGTAGCAATAACTCTCATCTCCGAATGTTATTGGACCTCCTTCAAAATCGCTTTAAATCACAAACCACGAAAGATCTCCAGTCATATGTCGGCTACATCCACTATCAAGGAAGCATTGAAAGGGTGATGTTGATTTTAGAGCAAAATCTCCCATACTAACACTACTATCCCGCTTGGGTTTTCTTGTTATATTTGTACACATTTTTAGAGAAGTAAACAGTTGTTCAGCTTTCTTATGAAGATCACTAGCAACCTTTAAACTTTTCTTGAAAGGTGTACATGTATGTTGAAAATGATCACGAGAACCACATAACATACATATACCAACATCTTTAAACTCGTCAGAGAAGTTCTAAGTCACATCAGGTTTCATAAAGCTTAAACCTCGCTTATCTCCTGACTTACGACAATTCTTTAGGGAAGAATTAAAGGAGTTACTCAAATCCATTGAAGATGCTTTGACAGACTTCAAATCCTTATTTTTTGCAATTCTGCAACAAAATCAGAGTTGATCCGTAGTTTTTCATCCAACTTCTTCTGGAGATTAACTATCTCTTCAGAACATTCTCAAAGATCGGAGTTTTTGATATAAATTTCACAATGAAGACCATCAATTTTCCTTATCAATCGATGTTTCTCTCGACAAAGATTTTAGATGCTTTTTTCTAGATCAAAACACTCAACCTCATCTATGGTTTCTAGAATACACTCGGAGTTGAGTAGATCTAATTCTGGTGAAGTGTTTATACAGACTTTACTATCCATAGGGTCAGATTGCAGCAAACACAGACTTATGAGGTATTTAATGTGTTTGTGTGCTCTGATACCAATTGAAAAAGCGGGGGTCTAACAACCACACCCAATATTTCGTTCGGCAATCTGTATGGATTAACTCCAATATAATTCTAGGAGAATCAACTAGACAGTCAGACTCAATCAAGGAAAAATATCCAAGAGTTATATCTCAATTTCTCAGTACAATCTGCAATCGAACAAATAAAAATCTGTGAGTCTGATTGATATGAGAAATAACTTGAACGGTATCAAAAACCAATGTTCAAGTGTCAATAAATTTCAATCAATAACCACAGGTCGGATTTACCAATTGATTGAACTATGCAGAACCTGTGATATTTCAATTATATAAACAAATATAATGCGGAAAAGAAATAACACAGACACCAGAATTTTTGTTAACGAGGAAACCGCAAATGTATAAAAACCCCGGGACCTAGTCCATATTTGAACACCACAGGGTATTAAGCCGCTACAGATACTAGCCTACTACAAGTTAACTTCGGAGTGGAATGTAGTTGAGCCCTAACCAAGTATCACACCGATTAAGGTACAGTCGCGTTCCTTACGCCTCTGAATCCCTGCAGGACTATACACACTTGATTCCCTTAGTTGATCTCACCCACAACTAAGAGTTGCTACGAACCAAAGTCGAAGACTTTATAAACAAATCTGTCTCCCACAGAAAAGTTTATCCTGATAGATAAATCTGTCTCCTACAGAAATACCTACGAAGTTTTTGTTCCGTCTTTTGATAAATCAAGGTGAACAGGAACCAATCGATAATCTGGTCTTATATTTTTAAAGAATAACCTATAAATATCAATCACCTCATAATAACTTAACTATATGGTAGTAGAACAAGTTATTGTAGAATCACAAAGAATGAGACGAATAACTTTGTGATTATTTTTTATATCTTACCTATCGGAGATAAATCTTGAGCCAATCTTAGAGAAGATAGTACCCAATACGATAGAACAAGTAAGATCACAACGCGCAACTACAAAGAAAATAGTTGGGTCTGGCTTCAGAATCCCAATGAAATCTTTAAGTCGTTAACCTATAATGGTTTTAGGAAAAACCTAGGTTAAAGGAGAATCGACTCTAGTACGGAACTAGTATCACGCAGGAGGTGTGGGGATTAGGTTTGCCAGTTGCTAGAGTTCTCCATTATATAGTCTTCAAATAAGGGTTTGATAGCTTTGAAACAAAGCAATCAATATCCACCGTTAGATGAAAACCTGATTTAAGATTCAAGCTAAGTTTGCTTAAAACCAAAGCAATATCTATCCACCGTTAGATGGTCTTAGCTTGTTACACACAAATGAAATATACCTTCATTTAGTTGGCTCAATAACAGTTAATCGAAGTTAGCCATATGAACACTTTTGTATTAACCACATTCATCTAACACTTCTAGATCAAATGATAATCAAATTAATCTAATTATGTTACTCATAGAGTTGTTCAATTGTTTATATTCTCATAGAAGTATAGAGGACACAATTGAAACAAACTGGGATTGATTCAAGAGAATCAATTCATGAACATTAAGCCACGGTTTACAAATATTGCATTCCTTAATTTATAAATGTATTTATTCATGAGTATGAAATCATATTTAACCGATTTTATAACATAAACCAACTTAGTTTGCAAACGGGTATGCAAACTTAAGTTCCGGACTTTGGTCTTGTACGACAGTTCGCAAACCGGTATGCATAATGTCGTACCGGACCTAACTCAGGTAGAACCGTTTGCATATTGGTATACATACTTGGTTCCCGAACTTTAATTGTTAAAACCGTTCGCACACTGGTATGTAAACTGGTTTCCGGACCTGAATCATACCACAACAGTTTGTATACTGGTATGCATAATGTGCTATATCTAGACAATGGTTAATTTTTCTAAACTCCAATTTCAATCATTGAAACATCCTTAGAAGACGACAATAGATGTCTTACACAAAGATAAGTAATTTTCAAGTGATTGAATGATCAATACGAAACATTCCTAGTCTACATCAAATGACTGTCTCACACAAATCATGTAAGATGTTTCAAGGGAATTTTCACATGATCATCTTTTGACTCATTTTTTAGTTTCCAACAAATAAATTGTTTCAACTAAACTCGTCAAGAATAATGATGAATGTAGCTAAAGCAAAAAGCTTCCAACACATATTTCGAGAAAAATATAAGCGAGTTAAACTCAGCTCGAAATATCAAATGTGGATAATGTGAAAGTCCATATAGCTATACGACTTAGTCTAAATAGGAGATAAAATAGAATAGACTTCTGAGTGATAGATAAGTTTTAGTCTCCACATACCTTTTGTTGATGAAATTCCTCCAAGCCCTCCTCAGTAGATCTGCGTCTTCAATCGATGAACGCCGTGAAGTCTAAAGCTCAACTACACATTCTATCCTAGTTCGAGACATAGCTATAAGTAAACTAGAAATCAAGACTTATAGTTTTGATCACCTAAACTTGACAAACAAGCTTGAGACAACAACGCTTGCGAGTTCGACTTAGCAGTTCTCTAACAAGATCAAAACCAATGTACTGTAGTTAGGATGAAGAGTTTTAAGTGATGGTGATTTAAGAATTATGAATTAAGTCTGAGGATCTGTTAACAAGATTTCACTCTTTGGATAGCTGGCACCAGTTGTCCTTTGTCAGGAAAAAAAGAAGAAGCTGAATAACACATCTGGTACATCCATTACAACCCAAGGGTTGTAAAGTCTGCTTGCTTATCTAGATTTCCCGCTCAACGGTTCGGGACATCACTGCTCTGATGAAAATACTAAACATAAAGAACTTAGTAAAATACTAACCACGTATACAACCTAGCAAAATCCAAAATACCCTTGAGGAACTCAGAAAAATACTTCCTCTTGGGTTCTTGACTAACCATCAAATACTCAAAAATATTTATGGCGGTATCACCAAGCCTCCTTTTTTTTTTTTTCCTATTCTTAATTTCTGTTTCTATTATGTGCTTCTATCATGTGTTTTTGTTTCAGCTACTAGAGACGGGAAGTATCGGAGGACTTGGTTTGAAAGGTTGACTGGATGAGAAAAATGACAGGACTAGGTTGAAAGGAGAATGGGTAGCATATTAAGAATGAATAAGACTGATTGATGCCAATACAATATGACCCATACAGTTGATAACATGGTGTTATCCAACACATTTTGGTGGCCGTCTCTTCTTTGTTTGTTGGTGAAAATATTACAGTAATTTGGTCTGCACTTTACATATGTGGACTCGAAATAGCTCAAGCAAACCACAAGGTTTTGAGATGGCAGTGCCTCAAAATATCATCCCCATTCCCCACAACTGATTGAATTTGGTAACAAACAAACAGGGCGCAACCCCCAGCCCCATGGTCCCCAAAGACGGTCCGGAATTAAACAAACAGAAATATTTGAACAAACCGCAAACTCTATCTAGAATCACACCCAAATCTTGATTAATCAATCGTTATTCAAAGGAAAACATGTTGGAAATATGAAGCACAAGCACAAGCATCATCACCAAATTCCAAATTAAGATGAAAAGCGAAAGTTTTAATTGATTTAGGCATCAGCTTTAGTCCTCTCTTCTTTCATCTCATCTTTGATAGCAGTAGCCAATTGATCATAAGCTTCACTCCAAGCACATTTCATTTCTTCATTCCACTTATCTCCTAATCCTGATTCCAGTGTCCTCAACAGTGCTTCCTTGACCACCTAATTAATTCATTCCATTAATGACAAAATCTTAATTAAGCAGCTAGATTTAATTCCCACTAATTAATATGGAATCGTGTGTACCTCGAAATGGGGATCGATAACACCTTTCTTAACATGGACTGCACCCAAGTACGCTAGCGTGCTGTCGGCGACGACAACTTCACCTTTCTCCCGTAGTTGCACAGCTGATTCGCAGGTCTGTAAGAAAATTGAATCAAATTAGTATTCGGAATTGGGTACAAAATCGAAGGATGATTTAATAGTTAAAAGAGTTTAGTTTACTAACCATCTTGAAAACCTTCATAGCATGGGCTTTGAGCTTAGGATTGTTCTGTGGGATTTCATCTGTATCCTTCAAGAATGAGAACATAGGCTTTGCTTGTGGTGCTATCTCTATAACACTGATTAAATTAACCAAAATGATAAGAGAAAGAATTAACTGTTAAAAAATCGCGAAAAATATCAAAAAGAAATGAAAATTAGTGCATAACTTACGTGGTGAAGAAACGAACACTCAATTCAGGGATGTTTTGTTTCATCAATTCCCATGATTCCTTGACCAAAGCTTCTTGTTTCTCTGTAAAAGTAGTAGCCATTGTTGTTGGTTTCTGGGTTCTTTCCTAGTTTCTGTGTTTGATCTTTTATAACTTTGTTTCTTCTTATCCTTCTCAGTTTCACCCATACTTGTTGTTATATATAGGAAAAAGTTGTGAGACGGGGATTAAATTTTTTGTTGGTAGATTGTGAATTGTTAATATCCACGAGAATTCCGTGGGACGTCATGCTAAGGACTAGGGCTTATCTTTTGAAAGGCATAAGACTCGTACAGAAAGGACATACCAAGGTTGGTGTGGATGTATCATTTATTGCTTATGCACCAAACTAATTGGACCGATGATTTGAGTTATGAGTCTCAATGGTTGCAGCCATACAACATTTTCATTAACCACTAATGGATTTACGGAGTATTTTCTGAATTAAATTTGACTACTCTCTGTAAATGCTGAAATTCATATGTCTGCTTAGGTGGTGTGCTCCAAAAATAGGGAGCACCCTTGTTTGCAGCACGACTGTAGCTTTGTAGAGCAGATATATAATTCCAGAAATTCATGTTGTCTGCCACTGTAAAAATTCGCATAGGTAAAATATGGGAAATTTGAAAAATATCATGATGGAAGTCACTTGCGGTAGCCACACGCACTCTTGCACTTCCAATAATGAATGTTTCTTCTTTTTCTTTTTCAAACTTTGTTATCGGGCCACACGGAATATATCACTTTTTCGTAATAGGGATCTGTGGGCGCTGCCACATATAACATAAACCAGTGGTACAATTATTGTGGGGCCCAATTGTTAGCACCTGTAATTACCACACAAGTGTGTGATCTTGCTTTTATGTGGAGAGATTCCCTGGTCTGCTTCACCGTGGCTCCTCGTGTTTTTGATGTTGATGCAAGTTTATACCAAATGATGATACGCCGCACTTAGGTTCCCATCTTTCACGGTAGGATATATGTTGTATATGGAAAATTGGGCATCTGGACAAATCCCTACGGCAATGTTCAAATGAATATTCAAATAAAGAAATTTGTTTAGCCAGGTGAAGGAATAAAACGAGTTCGCCACTGGGGGAACATGCAGGCAGGACAACACGTATGTATCCCAGCAGAGAACGGTAGATGATAAAATATAGCATTTTCTAACAACGGATTGTTGTAAGGCTTATGGAGCTTGGGGCAATGAAAAAGTTCAGGTCGAACCAAAGATAATAAGTTTTCAGCTCGAGTACAAATTAAAGATAATGAATCAACTGAGAACGAGATAATTAATATCATGATACGTGCAAGACCAGGCTTCTAGAGCAGGAAGCGAAGACAAAGCCAAGGTTGTTAAAGTCAAAACCTGAAGATCGAGATAATGATTATCACATGTCAGAGCTACTAACTTACTAACGAAGTAAAATTTTGAATGGGTCATGATGTCACCTCTT
Source organism: Papaver somniferum (assembly GCF_003573695.1). NCBI lineage: Eukaryota > Viridiplantae > Streptophyta > Magnoliopsida > Ranunculales > Papaveraceae > Papaver > Papaver somniferum. The sequence goes on along the minus strand of NC_039366.1, from coordinate 65,167,937 downwards.
CGTACGCAGTCTAACTAACTGTATATAAACCAAATAAGGCATCACTTTATAATCCAAGACATAATATTCAGTCTAACTCGATCAATAATAATTATCGTTTCTCTGTGTTTCTCTCCTACTTTCCTTTAGAACTCAACTGCGATTACTGACCTAGAGATAACTCAACAATCACCAATTGGACCTAGAACTAAGTAACCTACAGACGAAGATCGATAGTCAAATCAAGTCAGGAGATAGATTCATATCAATAACCACATCTCAATATTGTGTAGGTACATATTTCCATCATAGAAAAATATGCGTATTCCTTGGCCGACAAGGGATGCATCATAATTTTGATTTTCCATCATAATCTAAGGTTAGAACATAATTTTGATGCATAATTATCTTCTTTTTTTTGCGTGAAAAATAAATTTTCTATAAAAATTGCAAACGAATATATGATTATCTTGATCTCAAATAATGGATCTGATTGTTATTATTAATTATACATGTTTAATAATCTCTTCATATGTATCTTAATCTCATCTACATATCGACATGGATTCATGATAATATCATTTCTTTCTCCATTTTCATATATATCATATAGATAGATAAAAAAAATACATATGTTTGTTTGTTAAAATCATCTTAACATCATTTGCAATTAGCATATCATCATATCCCATCTCGATCTGAATTTCATATTTTTTTCAAATCAAAGCATTAATAGTTATCTAAATCTGGTGATAATTAGAATATTTATATTTATAATATTGTTATTTTAACATATTGAATGCATAATGTATCGTATAATATATCTTTTAATTTAAAATTTCATGAATCATGAAATTATGTTATAACTAACATATATCTAGTAGGTCTTCATCGATTTAATCATTATTATCACTATCTTACATGTTAAACATCTTTTAAGCATGATATCTTTAACCGACATAGCTTTAATGAATATTCTGGATCTAGAAGTTACAGATCTGTAGATGGTGGATTTTCGACAAGGGCTAAAATCGTAAACTCATAATTATACGAAGCTCTGATCCAGCAATCAGACGTGAGTATTGAGACGCGGGTCTCTCATCGAATTCTCAACGGAGAGTACTTTCTCTCAGAGTACATGTAGATATGTAGTCTCACGACTGGACAACGGCATATCTCATGAATACTGAACACTTTCAATGATTATTTCTATATAGTATCACGAGATGGACAGCTCCTAGACAGCTTGCTCTGCTAGTATAGAGCGATAACGTCTTCAGGAAAAAACAATGAGTTTACCCTGACTATATAAAGGATATGATTTACCGACAAGCTCATATCGGGATAATTAATGCTCCTAGACAGCTTGCTCTGCTAGTATAGAGCCACAAAGTTAATTATTCCTAATTAAGATTAATTCTGCTGTGACATTCACTACTGAATTCCCAGAATAATCTATTATTGCTCCTATTCCATGGTTGAATCCACGACTGGTCCCATGGAATGGCAATAAAAATTGCTCCTATTCCATGGTCAAATCCACGACTGGTCCAATGGAATGGAAATAAACAATTGTTCTGATTTTATGATCGAATCCACAACTTGATCTCATAGAATGCCAATAACAATTGTATTATCTCATTACTCCGATTTCATGATCGAATCCACAACTAGTCTCATAAATGGTAATAGATAAATCTTAATTACTATGATTCTACGGTCGAATCTACGATCCCATGGAATGGTAATGCTCACTTTATTATTCCGAATTCGTAGTCGAATCCTCAGCTGATCCTATGAATTAATAATAAATATCTTATTACTAAGTTTTGTGAATTATTCTCCACTGAATTCCACAATTAGTAATAAATAATCAACAACCGGGCGTCTGAGCTACCTCTAAGTAAGCCCCGATTCAAATGGTGAAGGTGTACTCAACGACGATGCACTAACAGTCACCACACGAACGAGTATTTCAAAATACAACGAAACGATGAACCTATGCAAAATAGGGAAGAAAATAATAAATAAATAAAAATATTGACCAGGGTGCTGGGAGCACGAACACACGACCGACCGACCGACCGTTTCGTGGTCAATCCCATGCCAGTTTTATATTTTAATGCATTTTTATTATTTTCCATGATTTGATGAAAATTCTCTCATTTTATCAAATCCCCTTTGTCTCGAGGAAACTCCTCGGTTTCATGGTACTTCTATAAATCCATAAAAAATAATATAAAATTAAGGAAAGGAGTGTGGGGCGTGACCATTGGCCAACCAGCCATGCCTTGGTCCCAACTGGCCCCACACCCCACGGTTCCTTATTATTTTATTATTATTTCTCTAATTTCATGAAAAAACTCCTTGATTTCATGGTATTTTGCACAAATCATCAAATAATAATAATAAAATAAAATAAATTATGATAACTTGTGTGACCGGGCCTTGGCCGGACGGCCATGCCCTAGCCGGTCCCACACGCCCATTTGTTTTATTATTTTATTATTAGTTTTACTTGAATTCATCAAATTCCTTGATTTCATTGTATTTCTCTCAAATTATGAAAAATTCCCTCAAATCATCAAAAATACCTAAAAAATATTAAAAAATTATGAAAACTCGTGGGACCGGTCTGTAGCCGGCCGGCCATGCCTCCATGGTCCGACACGCCCTTGTTTTTATAATTTTAATATTTTTTGCTTCCCTGAACTCATGAAAACTCCTTCAATTCATGGAAACTCCCTAAATTCATCAAATTTCTCAAAATTCATGAATTTTTCATAAAATCATCAAAATATTATAAAATTAAGGAAAAGGCACCACGGGACCGTGGTCACGACCGGCCGATCATGCCTTGACCACGGCGGTCCCACGCATCCTCATTCCTTATTTTATAATTATTTTCTATCATCTCATGAAGTTTCCCTCGTTTCAGCAAAACCCTAATTTTGGCATATTTTCTCGAATGGACGCTCAATTGCACGCCAAAAAATATCAAAATTCTCAGGACTGAGACGCGGACGCCTTGGGGACGCGACCACGTTATCTTGACCGACCAAGATTAGCTCTTTGGCTTACGGAAGCCGGTCCCATCAATTTTCATAGTTTTGACCTAATTTGCACAATTGCACGTAGTAGGTCCAAAACTCTTCCAAACACTTTGGATTTTCATGAAGTGATCATCAGGCAGTCACGTGACTACCCACGGCCGGTTTCATGACCCCATGGTCGATCCCTCACTCCGTCATAATTAATTAGGTTTTCTCACCTAAGGCTCAGACGAGCATTTTCGAATAAATGATTAAACCAGCATTTAATCATTCTTTCACCAACAAATCGTCAACTCTTCAGGAGTTCTTTGTATTTGCTCACGTGAGCATATGGACACTACATGGTTGATATACGGTCCCATGTAGTCGCTCACTCCTTCGTCCCATGGTTAAACTTCCGACGAACCATGAATTGATCATCAATTGATCAAATTAGGGTTTCTGAATCCAAGGATCATCATTCCAGATTCCAACCTTAATAATTTTACGACGACCTCATGGTCATTAATTTTATTAATTATGCTCGGTTCAACGACCAGTATTTTAATTAATATTTTTGGTACGCTGCCAATAATCCATCAGATAAGCAACGCATGCTCAGACGATCAAATATTCAACAATTCATCACATAAGCAACACTTGCTCAGATGATAAATATTTGCTCAAACCAAGTAATATTGGTTCGACAATCAATATTCAACGATCCATCGAATGAGCAATACTTGCTCACTTCATCGTAAGAATTATACCTTTGTCCCATGACATGTTCAATTCATGAGTTTCAGAACATCATGTTCAACTCAACAACTACATGGACTCATCGTCCCATCAAACCACGAAGTCATCAATTGACTAACAAACCACGAGACGTCAATCGTGTCACTTTGGGGGATATCAATTAGGGTTTTGGTCTGGCGGTCTACGACACGTGTGTTCAAATGCACGATGGAATGTGAGCAAGTCGTGCAATCAAGTTGAAGGAATTCACGAGGTAGTGGGTGGAGAATCGACCAAGTGTCCACACGTTGAGCAACTAGTTTCAAACACGATCTCTACTTACCCACTCCTTGATTCCATCAACTGTCACACTTCATGGGATCATGGTGTCTACAATTCCAGCAATATAAATAAGTCTCTGAATCATGATTGAAGGACACATGAACAGAACATCATCAATCCCATGTCTCATCGACAACACGAGATCATCAACTCATCAATTGAGGAACTACTCTCAATTGAGCAATTTCAATCATTCAGAGCTTATCATATTCAGAATTCACACACCCACAATCTTTGATTACCATTGATTCCACACATTTCTCAGCTTCCCTCCTACAGATCAATCCATCCTCTCTTGTGACCGAATTTACTCTGGAACGGTCATTGTCTTGATTTAGGACGAAGTACTACAGATTGATCTCTCGAATCTAAAGCACCCCCTTTACAGCGGTGCATCTGTGTGAGGTTTAACATTTCGCTCGGTTCGAGGAGTCTCCTCCGTACGGTCGTCTCCTCAATTCCTTAAAAACCAGCAAATCGTTTTTCCCCATCTACAAGATCTTACAAGAAAGTTTCTTTTTAAAAGATAAAGTTCGAATTTTCTATGGAAACGCCATATTTTACCTTCTAAATCTGGTAAAATATAAATTATGAACTCGAAAAACATAAAAATATGCATGATTGGTTGATATGAACAAGCTTGATTTATGAATCTTTCTCTTTTGGAGAAGAAAAAATAATCTCAGATTTAAAAGATCCAATATCAACTTATAGATTTGAAACCTTGCATGTCGCTTGTCATCTTGTATAAAACTAGAAAATATGACAACTCCAACACCAAGAAGATTTTTACCACCTCAACCTAGAGTAATTTCACTAGGTCGGGCAACTACCTCTACATCTCCAGTTATCCAAGATGTGAAAACTCAATCCATATGAAATGTCCACCAGGTCGAGTAAACTCGCAATCTCAACCTCGACCTGAAAAAAGAACACCTCAAGGTGAAACACCCCTCACGCCATCAACTGTCTTAGAACCATATCATAATTCAATTGTTGTTTTGGTTCGGCCAGTGATCACACCACAACAAGAGAGATTAAATCTCCCAAGAGCTCCGCCAATCCAATTGTGCAAATACCGCATGATATATTTCAAGAGCTGTCAAAGTCATTCTCATCTCTGACTGTGAAAGTCAATCAAATGACTCCAACATCACCGAATACAACAACTCCAACTATTAGTGTACCTCAACCATCTTCAGCGGGGAACATATCTCAACAACCAACTACATCTTCATGGAGTAACCAACAAGACCAACTGAGAACAGTTCAGAAACTACAACTCGATGTACAATCAGAACTTATCTACCTCCAGAGGAGAGACCTCAGAGCCAAGTCAAATTGTTCGTTACACAGTCCAAAAGTCAGTCGACTCGAAGATGGAGAGGATATTTAAGGAACAAGAAAAAATTTCAAATTGTTGATCAACCAGCCAAGGCCGACCCTATTTATACTTTTAAAGATGACCCACTCTCAAAATAAGTGAGGGAGGATGAGCTACTAGAAAATTTCCATTTACCTAACTTCAGATGCTTCAAAGGAGATACAGACCCAAACGTGTACGTGTTCCACTATAAACAACAAATGGCTCTGTATCTCGACAACACTCTGATCATGACAGGTTTTCTCCTGAGAAATCTAACTTATAAACTCAATGCACACATTCCATAACATTAAAAATTGTTCATACAAAAATACTCCTATAACATCAAACAAGCTGATGTGCTTCAAAGTATTTTCAGAGTGACCCAACCGGAAGACGAAACCTTCATGAAATTTGTCGGAAGGTTTAAAGCTGTAGTAATATCTGTCACAGTCGGCCTGAGGGAAGGTCAACGATGGTTGACTTTGGGACAACAAAGTACAGGGGCAACAAAATTAGTTTTCACACAAGGGTGGTTTTGTGTCAAATATAAAACTAAAAGTCTAAACCGTGAATACAAATTCAAAAAAATGACCTATTCCTAAAAGATTTAGGGGCATATTATGGATAATGAGTTACTTTAACGGTTTAGTGTTAAATATATAGAAAGTCTCATATATATTTGAGATACCAATCTCTTTCTCTTAGATTCTCGAGAAGAGCATCCTCTTCTTCCTTTGGTTTCTGGTTTCTTACCCTACACTCACTTATACTTAAGCCACCATCCCCACGGTAAGTAAAAGTAAACCCTCAATTCGATCATAAGAATAGATGATCATTTATATTTTATAATTAATTTTAATATAATATTTTGATTTTCAGTTCATATTATTAATTGCATTTTGAGGGGGGGGGGGGGGGGGGGGGAGTTCATATTATTAAGACTCAAATGGAGGTGGAAGTTGGTAGAATATGCATGATGCTATTATCTGGAATCTTTGGTAGGAAAGGAATAGCTGTGCATTTGGCTATGGGAGGTTCTGGTCAAACACACCATTGTTCTTTGGCTGTATGATATGGAGAATTTAAGCCACAGGTGTACATTTGGGTTTATTCAACGAGGATACTGTGTTACATACACAGTATGTGAAACATAGCTTTTTGGCTGTAATTGACACTTTTTCATTAGTATGACCTTCTCTGTAAAGCTGCAAAATGGGAAAACAATTTTATTGTCGCTTTGGGGAAGCAAGATCTCGTGGCCGGCCATGAAACTTGTTGAAAAGACACAAGAGAAAATCCTATGTGTTCTCTTCAAAAATGCTCTGTTACAGGCTAAGATATGGGATTCCTTCACTGACTCAATCATGTCTTTTCTTGAAGAAGTTTACAACACATTAGACAAATGGGTCAGGAGAGAGTATTATAACCTGGCAACACCTACAGTCACAGCTCCAGAGCACAAAGTCTATTCACCTAGACCATCTACTGGCACTAAGACCCCATTTGCTAAATTCTCCTAATAAGACTTTGAAAAAGATTAAATTTAAAATACAATCATATGGAAAGTAGAGAGTGGTAAGCAAAAGCTTCACCAAGCTAAACTCACCTCCTTTGGTTATAATGCAGTTCATTATGAACAAGCTAAGTACGAATATTCTTATATCTCAGCTCAACTAATAACCAAGTTGAGTACGAAGCACTGCTGCAAGGACTTTTATCTGCAAACAGTCTTCATCTGAAAGAGTTATTCTTTATACAGACTCTCATAAAACTTCAAAACAGTTGGGAGGTCAGTTTGAAGCTCACAATACTATTATGATAAAATATAAAAATCTATTAAACAAGTTGTTTGACAGCTTCGACAAAGTAAGCATAAGAAAAGTAGTTAGAAAGTTCGACTTGCAGATGCATAAGCACTTCTAGGATCTGCAATACCTGGAGCATGCAGAAGAGCAATCAAAATTGGAGTTCTAGAGGCACCAACAATCTTTGAAATGGAAACTTTTGAAACACATATCAATAGCTCGAATCTAACTCAAGATGACATAAATGAATCATAAATGAAATATATATATATCCTTTGAGCTTGAATCTAACTCAATAAAGGAAAGTGGTCACAAAATCTGCAAGATACCCGCTGGTAGGCGATAATTTGTACAGAAAATCATATATGAGACCTTTGCTAAGATGTGGAAAAGAACATCGAGGAAAACAAATAATGAATGAAATCCATTCAGGAGAATGTGGAAATCATGCATGCAAGCTATCTCTAACAGATAAAGCAAGATCCCAGGGATACTTCTGGCCAAACATGGATAAAACTCCAAAGTTGATTAAGCAGACCAGTGACAAAATGCCAGAGATAATCTTGAACTCAGTCCTTATCTAAAAATGGTATTTATAATTCCTGTATAAAATGAATACGAGCTCATTTGAAATATCTACAATGAATCATGAAGTCAAGAACCAAACTTTATGTGCAAATATGATAATAAAATCCCTGCACCAGATGAAATACAACACAATGTGCTAGCTCCTCATCCAATGGGCGCTTGATATCATGGGACCGTTTACAACGGTAAAACATATGCTCATAACTCTGAAAAAATTAATATATCTTATTTGCTGGGGAAAAAAACACTTGATATATCTCATTTGCTAGAAAAGGAAACACCTTGAAAATACGAGGGTACCAATTACACCACAATCTTTCCGATATCAACCTAAGTCTGATACCTTGTGTGATCAAATATACACAGAAATTGTCAAGAAGATGACGACAACTAGGTATACACTTAGTATATAATTATTTGTTGAAACCGAACCTAGCTATAAGACTAATACAAGTGTCAGAATACAGTACACCTTGTGTTGATTGTCAATGGAAAAAGAAGTCTAGACAACACAACAACAAGATGATCACTTGATAATAGTTACTGTACAAGACTGATTTAACTATAAGATCAATACCAATTGCCTAGTTAAGTTACAAGTGTAATTTACCTTTACTATGGCAAGACAATAATTATAATGCGGAAGTAAAGTAAATCACACAACAATGTTTTGTTAACGAGGAAACCGAAAGTGCAGAGAAAACCCGTAACCTAGTCCATCTTTGAACACTCTCAGAATTAAGCTGCTATACAAAGACACTATCAACTTCATATAGTTGGACCAAGTAAACTACCCTTAGTTACCTAGTTTCCTATGTGTCCCTACACCTACAACCAATCCGTCCAATGCATGTGAATCCTAAGATAGAGTCCAATATCTTAAGTTTCTTCAGTCTTTCAGAAGATTTTAAGCACTTAACCCTTTCGATCGTCTTCCAAACAATAAAGGACTACACTCTTTGGTAGCCACTCTCTTGTCTCAGGAAATCAATCATAGATAATTTATGTTTTGTGTCACAAAGGCTTTTCTGTTTAAAATCAAATAAACTCCTTTGTTGGGTTTTAGATCTTCCAAGATATGGATTAAACAAGTTAACCAGATCGAGCCAATTAACATTACCAGATTCAGATACTAAAGAGTACCACCAAATGATATCTTGCCGATTTAAATACAACTAGTCAATAATAAGTCTATCAAAAGATAAACTAGATCTAATAGGATCCAAGTCGATCAAGTTTTTGCAAGAATCAAATCACAAAGATATAAAACCTATATAAAAAATCTTCTTGTCTTCAATCTTCAATAGTCTTCTGTACCTGCACAATAACAAACTTGATTCCTGACTTATGATCGGTCACGCACAAAACGGAGTCTGTTAACAATGGATGATCACAAGTAAACATTAATCCCTTGATCAAGTTTGTGTGACCTTATGTTAGAAAGGTTCTCAAGAATAACCAAACTGGGTGCAATCAAGAGTTAACAACCGTTAGTGAAGCAAATCAATAATCGAAAACTAAAATAACAATGCAATTCTAGTTTCCCACTAAAGGTACTAATAAACGCCTCTTGATCCCAAAGAAGTCTTTAAACTAGAAGACGTAAGAGATTTATCCTTATTAGGTTACTCTCCTCTCCAAGATAGTATTAAGAGAATACTATTAGTCGGTTACACCAGAAACAATAAAGATAAAGTTTGCCTGGCTCAGGATAAGTTTATAAGAAGAACAAACTTCATTATATATAGACCAACGTATTTTGGACACCAAGGAATTTCCATACCCGAGATATTCTTAAGATATGCAATAAATCACCTAAATTCGGTTTTATAAATTTTAACCAATATCTAACTCTATAACCGAAATCTTCATGTACAACTCAATATCAGCTAGCACTTAACAATATATCTTTCCAGAGATATATTTTGATTGCTGGTAAAACAAAACATATTAATCTCAAAAACATTTTCTACTATTTCGGTTTGGGTTCTCACAAGGAATATCTTTGAACAATTAATAAATAATATTTCAACACATGTTCAAATTAGTCATGATATCGACATCTTGAACTTTCTTCTTTTGCAAACCCTAAAGTGTACGTGACTGATAGAAATCGGTTTTTGCTATTGGGATCGGTTCTACCATGACTCCTAAAGAAAGTTAGGATCGGTTCTACTATGACTCCCAATATAATTAGGTATCGGTTCTACCTTGACTCCCAGTATAATTAGGGATCGGTTTTACCTTGATTCCGTATACAATTTAGGATCAGTCAAACCTTAACGTATTAAATGAAAACTGGACCATCAATCCTTTTAGTTTCCTTTCGAGTACGAGACAAGTTAATAAGTCTACTTCCTTAATTAAACATGTTTTCTAGGTATGAAAGTTCACTACACAATCTAGTAACGGGTTACAAAGATTATGTCGATGCCGCAATTACGAAGTCCAAAAGATAAGCATTATACTTCTTAGATCCAATATACCAATATAAAGTACTTATCACTATTGCTACATTGTTCCTTGACACTTTGATCACAATATGATAATTAAGTCTATTATACTAGAGTTTCATATATATAACTTTGCATGTTATGCTTTCAATCAGAAACGTCTTGAAAAATTTTACGATATAGAAATGGAAGCAAGTCAAGTCATGTATGATTAACCTAAAAAGGAAGGATGATGTTATCATTGATGTCGATACGTCCCCAGAATCTTTAGGTCTTCAGAGTAATACTTATGTCTCAACATTTCTAGACTTCTCCTAGTCTAACCTAACTAAGTTGACTCTAGTAATCTAATCAAGCGACTTATGAATTTTGATACTAAAATATGACAACCAACCTTGACATACCAATGCTTGGTGGGTTCAACCGCGCAATGCTTTAACAATCAAAATGAGTATCTAAAATTAACAATTCACCAGGAATACGACTGGTACCAACTCTCTTAACGGGAGGAATCAGGAGTCTGATCCCCATAACACTAGATGAAAGAAACAAATATTTTGAATATAAACCGTGAACTAGCATAAGAATAGTTTCCGCCATTTGGAAATATGAAGAAAGAAAAAAAAAATCAAAAATAAAGAAGTGAGAAAGAATAATAAAGTACAAGCATTTAAAACTTTTAGAGCTCTCGAAGAATGAAGCATGAAATTATGTAAAAAGAATTTTACGGATCTAGAACTTCGAATTTAAAAGGAAGGTGAGAATTTTTGTTGAATAATTAAGAAAAGTTATAATTAGTTCGTGAACTGATAAGCACGAAAGTGCGACACATTTTAATTCATAAATACATTAGCTTGGACTCATTATTTCTCTAATAAATTCGTTTTAATTGTTTTCGGAAGAATAAGCTCTTGTGGAGAATCGGCTCGAAAACATATTTTTTGCACCCGGAGGAAACGTGTTATTCGGACTCTCAATGTTGGATAAGGGGCACCTCAATTACTAAGGAACACCTCAATTTATATGGGGCACTTTCTTTACTATTTGCACCCCAGGACGACAAGTGCTAAAGGGACGTCCGTACAGGATTAGGGGGAGGACATCTTCTTCTCAAATTCAAAATCAGAAAATGGCGGGAAAAATGGTGGCAGAATTAGGGTTCAGATTTTGAAGGTCTTCCAGTGAGATTCAATGGCTAAAATTGTTTGGGAAGTTCTGTTTAAGCATAACAGAGATGGTATGGTCTTTAGAATCGATTAGATTTGGTTGTATGATCAAGTTTGAGTGAAACAAGGGGTTACGGGTTTTGCTTGAAAACCCGAGAGTTGCTGATTTTGATTTTGGAGATTTCTGGAGTGATTGAATCACTCCAGTGGATTGGTATGGGTCTGTTTCGCTTATACAGAGCTGGTATAGTCGTCTAATTCATCTAAGCTGGGCTACATCGTTGGGAACTGCAGCACACAGGGAGAATAGATTTACACGGGCTTGTTTGTGATTTCACATGGCTGCAGTGAAGATAACTCAATATCTGGTGCGTTGGCAGGGTGTATGGAACCTGTTTGAATGATCGTTGCTCACAGTTAACGTGTGCAGGAGAAAAAAAAGGAAAGTTACGTGGACTGAAGGAAAACAGAGTAAGATATCTTTGGTATTCTGTTGCGATATTTTTGGAAGTAGCGTGTGGCTGAATAGAGTTTAACTCATCCAAGAGTCATGTAACAAACGTGTCTGGATCGTGTACACCACCAGAAGACGTGGAAAGAGAATAAAAAGGGAAGTTATTCCCGTCAGAGACCGAGGAGAATAAAAAAAGAATAATGGAGAATATGTGGTAATTAACTCGAAGATTTGATGTTGCTGTGGGTTTAAATAGGAGATACATGACTCAGAGAAGGATATTGAGAATTGGGAGAGGCGACAGAGAGGAATAGGAAGCTGCAGAGCAGATTTTTCTGCTGCTGCAGGGAAGAAGAACCTGAAGAACATAAAACCGTATAAAACTGTCGTTTTAAGGGTCGCATATTTAACAGTTTGTAACGGCCAGTTTCTAACGATTACCTTCAGTTTGTAACAATTATTGTAACGGTGATCTCTGTAACGCCTTTTCAGTGTTGCGAATTTCCTGAGTTATATTTTCCTCTTTGTAAACACCTATTGAGCAATAAAAAATTCCTTTCAGTATGTTTTCACCATGTGGAGCTAGAACCCATCACTGGGACAACGGAGGAAGCTGGATTTCATCCTTGGGGTAATTTAATTAATTCCTTATTTACTTTTTGCACCGATTTTAAATGATTTGTGATTTCTATTAATTAATTGTTATCTTGTTAGATAGTGTATGCTTAGTCTTAGGTGCTTTAAATACACTATGCTTGTAATTTACAATTGATGTTTTACGAAATCTACTTTGGCAAAGAATAGAGTAATTGTTTCTTTTGTTTTGAGCTATAAATGTCTAGGATAAATTTATGAATCCCATGAACATGATAAGCAGTGGAATCCCGAGTCTCGGTCCCTCTTCATCCTGTAACTTTATTTTGTATATAAATATTTTCTTATTTTTAGTATTTTATTTTATTAAAACTTAAAATCAATCCGACAAGTCTGAGTGAACGACAACCTTTCTTACCACTATTAAAATTCGATCAATTTTTGGCGCCGCTGCCGGGGATTTGTTTTTAGATTAATTTTTAGGTTTATTTTTTTTTTATTTTTTTTTAATTTTGTACAGTATTTTCATTTTTTTTAGATTTTATTTTTTCCTTTTTATGCGTTTCTTTTTGTATTTCTTTTCAAGGACATTTTGAGGATGATGACTTCTTCTGAGGAGACGTCACCTACGATGACGCTAGCGAAATATAAGCGTAGAAAGTCAAATTATCAGGAAATCTCATCTGAGATGACGTTTGATGAATATAAACGTAGGAAATGGTATTGGAGTTTCTGCTCCACATGAGATAAGTGAAGAATCTCCTCTAGAGATATATGAGAAGTATTACAAACACACACCGCCTAGTTTGGAACAAAGATTGAGAGTTCTTGAATGTCAAAGATTATTTGCTGATGATGATGAATCTGGTAGTGACTCTATGTTCCAAACAGAACATATAGATGACCCTATGGATGATTGTGTGGATGATTTGCCTAATTCCATAGATGAATCTACCTCACAAGGTCATTCACCCGACTTAGAGGTTGTTTCTAGACCCCTAGACTTCCGAAAGTTTCCTAATTTAGGGTTAGAATTGTGTGCATCTAAAATTTTATTGGAGTACTTTGCATCTAAATACCCAGAGGACTTGCCTATTCCTGATACAATGCATAAGCCTATTGATAACTCCCCAGTCTCAATAGAATCCCCATATTTTGTTCTTTAAGCACTTCCTTGTGCAGTAAAAATTTGGTTTAGGGGTAAATCTTGGTTTTTGATAGTTTCAGCGTCTCTGCGTTTTCATGACATAAGTGTGAAGCTGTCGTTTATAAATATTGTATTTTGGGTCGATCCCCAAGTTTTCAGGTTATTAGTTTATGGGATCCTTTTTGTACATTCCAGTAGGTGTATTTTTATTTTTATATTTTCGTTTACTTTTTTGCATCTTATGGATTTCCCATCTTAAGTTTTGCACTGGATGACTCAATTACATTGAGGACAACGTAATGTTTAAGTGTGGGGGAGTGGTTGACTTTTTATTTTTTATTTTTCAGGAATTTTCTTGCATTTTATGACCAGCTGTGTAGCGGGTCTCAAAAAAAATTAATAAAATAATATGAATGATCAGCTGTGTAGCGGGTCCAAAAATAAAAAAAAAATAAAATAATGATTGTTAGGGTTATGACCAGCTGTGTAGCGGGTCTTTTCTTGCATGTCATGAGCAGCTGTGTAGCGGGTTTTTTCTCTTTCTTGCATGTTATGACCAGCTGTGTAGCGGGTCTACAAAAAAAAAAAAAACCAGATGTGTAGCGGGTCTCTCTCTCTCTTATTTTATGACCAGCTGTGTAGAGGGTCTTCTTTTGTTTTGCTCGAGGACTAACAAAATTTAAGTGTGGGGGAATTTGATAAGCACGAAAGTGCGACACATTTTAACCCATAAATACATTAGCTTGGACTCATTATTTCTCTAATAAATTCGTTTTAATTGTTTTCGGAAGAATAAGCTCTTGTGGAGAATCGGCTCGAAAAAATGTTTTTTGCACCCGGAGGAAACGTGTTATTCGGACTCTCAATGTTGTATAAGGGGCACCTCAATTACTAAGGAACACCTCAATTTATAAGGGGCACTTTCTTTACTATTTGCACCCCAGGACGGCAAGTGCTAAAGGGACGTCCGTACAGGATTATGGGGAGGACATCTTCTTCTCAAATTCAAAATCATAAAATGGCGGAAAAATGGTGGCAGAATTAGGATTCGGATTTTGAAGGTCTTTCAGTGAGATTCAATGGCTGAAATTGTTTGGGAAGTTCTGTTTAAGCATAACAAAGAGGGCATGGTCTTTAGAATCGATTAGATTTGGCTGTATGATCAAGTTTGAATGAAACAAGGGGTTAGGGGTTTTGCTTGAAAACCCGAGAGTTGCTGGTTTTGATTTTGGAGATTTCTGGAGAGATTCAATCACTTCAGTGGATTGGTATGGACATGTTTTGCTTATACAGAGCTGGTATAGTCATATGATTCATCTAAGCTGGGCTACATCGTTGGGAATTGCAGCACACATGGAATGAACGAAAACCTTTCTTACCACTATTAAAATTCGATCATGAACTCTAAGGTATAAGGTCTTATTCTTTGGTTGGATATAAGGCCTCTTTAGACTTGGTAAATGTATTTTATGCATATATTCATGAACCAAATTATGAGGGTTGCAGTTTTTGAATAATGATTGGAAACAAATGTTTGAAGTCAACAAACAAGTTGTATCGACATTTCTTCAGTATCTCGTTGAAGATACATTTTTGACATCCACTGAATCGATATATCGAGTGGAGAAAAATATTATATCTGCAAAAATTGGCGGGGAATGGTCTGGTAACTCTTTCTTTATTGACAATGTTGAATTTCATCTCAAAAATGTTGGTAAGATTGTTGCATCGCTTTCCTTATTGTCCTGCCAACATGCATAAAACCAAATGGATTAGAGATGTTGCTGAACTTGTTTATTGACGTCGTTGGAGGTATAAGGATGTTTTACTTCTGTGGCTTTATCATTAGACAAACAATCTCTATTCATCGTGGATCAAAAATAACTCCTTTATTTCCTTGTCTTATCACAAGAATTTGAATTACCTTTGGAATTGCATTGTCAAGTTCTAAAAAGAAGCTTACAAAGCCTTTGGATGAAGGAAATATTGACAGAATGAGGGGGGCAGTGCATGATGTTCCACTGTTGTGATTTCCCCTGACTCTCAAACTTTTATGAAAAAACTACAAAGGAAGTCTGATTGTTTCACTGAGTTGATTTATTGTGCTACAATGAGATATCTGATGGGCTGTCGTAGGCACAATAAAGATATTTCCCACTAATTAACTGGTAATATAGCGGTAGTAAGAGGTCGTTCCCACAGGGAGCTGTGTAATTGATAGGTTATTTGATCAGCAAGATAAAGTAAATAACAAAGGGAGGTTTTGGTTTTAAGATAATTATAAAGACAATAATAAAGAAAAGAGATGATTAAGGAATCCTTCGCCGTTACCAAGAGATAACTGGATTAATATACTTATCTATCTTTCGTAAGAACCATTCATCACCAACCGTAGAATAACAGATAGATCATTGTTATCCCCAAAACTCCTTCAATCACTGGATACGGAAGTTCTCGATTACCAGATTCTGTCCAACGAACCACCAAGTAGTAGATCACTCAAGGTGTAATCCAATCGAACGCCTTAAGCTTTGTGAATTTAGGTTGATCCCATTAGTTAAACTCTTAGATCAAGGTTTACTTGTTGGTGTTGTATTCACACACGATTCCTCCACAGAATGCCTCTGTAAGGTCTCGCGATTTCTACTTGTGTAGAGAGTTAATCGACGATTACTTATCTCATAACTTCTACTAGCGATAGAACAATCAATAAATTAATCTAGTATGCATCCCAAATCAATATAAGAATCACTCATAAACCCTAGATATGGTAAAGACAAACGATGATGATAAAAACTCTCAATAGATTTGTATTATTAATAAAGTTTCACGCTTAGAACATTGAATTCATCCTTAATCAACAAGGGATTAGTTTCTCATGATTATACAATTACCCGGTTTCCCCCTAAATGGGTAAACCATAGGTTTTGATATAGAACTTGTGATATGAGATTCGATGATGATATTTTACATAACCTAATACCTTTATATGTTTACATTGCTTGGTCTCCAAGTATTTAGTTCGGTTCAAGAACCCGACCCAAAAATACGAAGTAACGAATCCAAACGTGCCCTTAGGCTTTCCAAGGTATTAATACACGTTTTCCACTTGCTAAGTTCGCAAACCCAGTACGCGAACTTCAAATTCCAGCAGAAATTTTCGGAATTAAAGTATGAAACCCGTCCGCGAACTTTGTTGTCTTCGGTATTGAATAAAAGCTTGTTTTGGCCACAACTTCTTCATCCGAACTCGGAATGACCTCATTCTTTTTGCATTCTTTTTATCTTTCAATTATGTTCAAGATGATGATGATAAATCCTTAATTTGAATGAGTTAAGATCGGTCTTTGTCCCTTCTCTTGATTTTGAGCGTTTTGCTCCTTTTCGTCGCACTTCTTCCACTTCTCTTGGACTTGGGCACTTAGATACTTGGAATACTTATTTTCATATCTCTTTTAAGCACTTCGTAGCTCCTTTTTGGATGATTCACCTATTAGAGACAAATAAGAGAAAACAAGAGTAATAATATGAATAGATGCAAGAATAATAGCTAAAACAAGTATGGAATGGATATTAAAATCATATGAATCATGCACTTATCAAATTTCCCCACACTTAGCTTTTTCTATTCCTCGAGAAAACTAAATAAAACTGATCCTAAATACAACAACTCCATGTCGTTGAGAAAACGGTTACACTTAGCATGTATAACAGGCCTTTAAACCCCTAGGTGTCCCTAGTGGACGAGTTATAGTCTCGTGAGGGTTTACAAGAGGTATACCCACAAAACCTACTCCAATTTCTCGCCTTGTAAGAACCATTAAGGATATACACAAAGTAGAAAGCCAAATAATTAGCTTGCACATGTTCTTTAGCTGCAAACATCCCACAAATATTCCAATCATCACACACAAGCAATTACTTACGTATGACATTCAACCTGATTGCAAAACTCTACTAAGATAGTCATCGTACTTGTTGCAACGTTCGTCACAACACTCACATACTAAAATCACATGGATAGATAAGATAATGGAAATAGAAAAGTGAAGTGTGCAAATGTTGACTAAAGTGAAAGATGTTACCCACAATACTTGTATGAATGTCGTCAAAGGATTCTTATTTATAGCGCAATAGTTGAGAGAAGCACCCATTTAACTCGACCACATGATTAGATATTCTAAGTGCATGTTCCTTTTCAGCAAGTACGTGATAGTTTCCTTGGATCCTGCGCTCCATGCTTGCTTAGGCGACGGAGACAGGGACAACGTTTCACATATACTGCTATTCAAGTGTCAAGAACCTCATCAATAGTCTTTGTGACTTGCTTTTTTTTTAAGCTTGCTATATAATAATATGGTTTTTGTTTTCATCGACTATGATTAGTCCGAAATTCCGGACCTATCATTTCTTAGTGTCGATAAAAGAAGAGGAGCCTTATATATATATACATATATATATATATATATATATTTCTTCGGCTCACTATTTATGAGTGTTAGACAATTGTCTATGGGGCTTTCAAATACTCAACCAATGATTACCTTGCTACAACATCCACGGTAGTATCAGGATCCCACCAAATCACTTTAGAGAAACATAAAACTGCAAAGATAAAAAGAAAGTGATTCAGTAATGATTACTTGCGAGGATGAATCTTTCAAACGACTACCATATCTTATTTTCGCATTCAATTATGAACGTGTATGTTTAAGGATTGTAGAACGATAAAGTGGAACTCAATCTATAGCCGTAAGAACTGTATCAACCTGAAAAGGTTTAGAGTGTCATCCTAAATAGGTCATAATTAACTCCAAAAGATGAAGTCTCAAGAATGCAAGAAATCAAAGAGTATTGTTTATTATGTGTATATGCAAATAGTAGATACTAAATGCTCCCCCACACTTAAATTCAACATGGTCCTCAATGTTCAAAACCGAAAATTCTGATTTCTGACATAACAACCCTGAAAAACTCAAAAAATGTACCAATGGGTAGGGAACTAGGAAAAACATCCTAAACGAAAGTTATTCGCCCACGTCTTTCTACGAGGTGTCAAAAGGTCAAAGTATTTCGATAAATGGTCTGACTTTTCTGGCCTCCGGACTGACAGACATGCAATCTGAAAAAGTTTTGTAAAGATACCGAAACTCAAATGTCCAGGCCTATCGCTCCAACTTAACAAACTCCAAATTCCGATTTTCTTTTTGGAGAAGAAAGGTGAGTCTGTCCTCTTTAAAAGTTGGGGTCAACCACTCAAACCGGACTCCGTATGAAGTCTCGAGAGCTGTTTTCGTAACAACTGCGCAGTCAGAATTTTTCTGACGAGAATAGTTTCGTCAAAACTTTCATTATAATATAGGACTTTGTAAAATCTAAGATGAGAATGCAATATATGATATGAAAAAACTAAGAAAACTAAAAAAAAAGGGATAGAAATACAAAACCGATGGGTTGCCTCCCATTAAGCGCTTGGTTTAACGTCGTCAGCCCGACGTTATTGTTATCGTCCGTACACCAAAAATCTAAAAATTTGATAGTCCTTCCGAATAACAATATGCAATTCAAATAACAGCTTCACGAAAACATAAGAAAAAAACATAAATATAAAAGCTATCACTTTATTGAAGTTTCCCCCACACTTAGTCCTTTCTACACTCGGAAGTGTATAGAGAACATAACATTCGGGAACTTCAAAAGGTTCCTCAGCTTGGTGAATCTGCGCAATACTAGAATCAAATATATCAAGTGGTGGATACTTAGAAGAAAAATAATTCGTTAAAGTTTTAGAAGCACATAACTCCAATCCTAAGTGAGGTATTTTCTTAAAAGTTGGGTTAACAACTCTTTGAGAAGCTACTTCAATTGGATGGAAAGGATCAATAGATATACACTTATGCAAAGGATTAGACAAACCTTGTTTCGGATCCTCATTCGTAATTGACAGTGAATTATTTACCTCAAGTATATCGTGGTCCTATATCAGACTATTTTTATCTAGATCAATTGGGTCTTCCACAATTTCAATCAATTCGGTTTCATTCTAAATTTCTATCTCTTCAACACTCTCATCATCCGAATCAAATTCCGCTCTCAAGAACTCTTCTTCAGTATAGATTTTGTGGTATTTTGTGTGAGTTTCCGTTGAGGGAATAATCGTGTCTACTTCTTGCAAATCAACCGGCCTAAAAACATTGTAATATGGATGTTCATTGAGTATGTCACACCGTTCATAACAATGGTTCGGTCATACCAAGGCTCCTCCTTTTGAATAGGCGAATAATCATAATTACGATCTGGAGCTGGTATAACTTCATCACTTTTATAAGAAATTTCCAAAGGTTGCTCATCTCCAAAATATTTGTTTTCGTCCTCAGAAATTTCAGAATTGTTTTGGTTTTGACGCCAAACTTCTTCATCATCCCTATTTTTACCAAGTTGAGCAATTTGTTCATATAGTTTCTCTAAATTCCTTTGAATTTCTCGATGTGATCCTTCCCAAATATCTTGGCGTTGTAGATTCTCAGCCATCATTTGGATCAGTTGGTCAAGACATTCTTTAGAACCTACACTTTCACTCACCACACTATTTCCAAACCAAGTCTCCCCTTTTTGAATAGGCGAATGATCATAAAAACGATCAGGAGTTTGGTTAAATATATGTAGTAAGGTCCGGTTGAGTTATTTTTCTCCGCGCTTGGTTGCTCATTAAGTGGTTCCGGCGTGGATAAACTTGTCTTTAACTGAAGAATTAACCAATTCAACTTCTGCTCATCATTAGAAGTTAACGATTAGAAGAATAACTATCCCCCCATCCTTGTGATTTTTCACTTACATGCCCATCATAAGGTTGTTGACATGTATGAGAATATTCATAAGGCTCCGTAGGATATTGATCATAGCCAAAAGATTGGTTTTGATTATACCCATATAGGATGGTTGGTAGTTGTTATAAGAATGAGATTGAAAACCATACCACTGTTGTATGTGTAATCTTGTGCTCTGTACATGTTATTTCCATAAGGAAACATGACGACTCACAAGAAAAAGAAAATCAAAACAAAAAACAAAAAACAAAAAATAAAAACAAGTTAAACAAATAACAAATCAATTAGCGACTGCTCCCCGGCAGCGGCGCCAAAATTTGTATGGGTTGTGGTAGGCACAACAAATTAATAAAGATATTTCCCACTAATTAACTGGTAATGTAGCGGTAGTAAGAGATGTTCCCATAGGGATCTCTGTAATTGATAGGTTATTTGATCAGCAAGATAAAGTAAATAACAAAGGGGGGTTTTGGTTTTAAGATAATTATAAAGACAATAATAAAGAAAAGACATGATTAAGGAATCCTTCGCCGTTACCAAGCGATAACTGGATTAATATACTTATCTGAGATTGTTAGAGCATTGCTCGGTTGAACTCACTAAGTGTTGGCTTGTTAATTTGGTTGCCTTATTGTAGTTCCAAAACTTGAGTTTTTTATTACAATTACTAGAGTCATCTTTGTTAGGTTAGACTAGGAAGTATAAAAATGTTGAGACAAACTCGTATTACTCTGAAGAATTACCGACATCAACGAACAAATCATCCTTATGTTTGAGGTTATTAATACAAGACTTGACTTGTTATCATTTTTATCTACGTTGCTTTCAAGTCATTTATATTGAAAACATAACATGTGAAGTTATATATATGATCAAAGTATCAAGGAAGAATATAGAAGTTGTGTTACAACTTTGGTATATGAGAATACGAAGTATAACGTTTATATTTTAAACTTCGTATATGCGATGTAACACTATATCTGCACTTCATTACTAGATTGTGTGATGAACTTTGAGATAATTCCATGCCTACAAAACTATGTTTTAAATGAGTTTAAGGAAGTAGACTTATGCAAAACTTGTTTCGTAGTTGAAAGGGGTCAAAGGGATTTGGCGGTACGATTCTTATTGGGGATATCTAGCATGATCGATCCATGCCTTGGGATCTCTAGCAGTAACGATCCCTACCTTGGAGATCACTTGCAGGACTGATCCCTAATAATAATTGCATTTCCGGTTTCCCTATACACTTTAGAGTTTACATGGATTTCAGAATACGAGTTGTTATTTAAGAAAGTTTACTATGTTAACATTATGAGTATTTGAACATGTGCTAAAATCTCATTTATTTATTGTTCAAAGATATTCCTTGATACTCAAGGTGAGATCGCCGAACCGAAATATTTGATAACCTTTTATTAGGGTTTTGGATTTGTATGTCTTTACTTTCCCAGTACATATAACATATCTCTGGAGAGTATATTAGTAAAATATACTTGTATGCTAGCTAATATTTGGTTGTCATCCTTGAGAGGTTTCAGAATATTAGACAAAACAAAAACTTGGTATTTATTACATATCTTTTGATATTTTTAGTTATGGAAATTCCTTGGTGTCTAATCTACCTTGGTCTATAAATAATGAAGTTTGTTCTTCTTATAAACTTATCCTGACACACGCGCTTCATTTTGTAATCAATGTGATAGCCGACTGTTAGTATTATTCGTAATACTATCTTGAAGAGGAGTGTAACATAATTTGGTGAAATCTCTTATGTCCGTTCTTGAAAGACTTCTGTGGGATCAAGAAGCGTTTAGAAGTGCCGTTGGTAGGAAACTAGAATCGTATTTTTATTTTAGTTTTTTATTATTGGTTTGATTGACTAACGGTAGTTGAACCTTGATATTCAATAGTTTGTTCATTCCGTGATCCTTCTCTTTTGATATTAGGTCACTCAAACTAGATCAAGGATCATCAAAGTTAAGATAATTGACTTGTGATCATCCTTTATTAACATACTTCGTTCTGTACGTGATTGATCATAAGGGAATTGATTTATTATGCAGGTACATTGAAGATCGAAGATTTGAAGACACGAAGATTTCTTATTTATTTCTGATAATTGTAATATATTTCGTGGACACTTGATTGGTTGGGATCTGACATAACTTTTTTTTTATCTTGATATACATCTTATATTTAGCCGTATAAATCGATGATCTATCATTTGGTGGTCCTCTTCAAGATATGAATCTGATAGGTTGAGCTAGGATCCGAATCTTACAAAGAAGTTTATATTATTTAAACAGAAGAATGTTTGTATAGGGATGTCCATTTGCCCCACCCGAACCCATCCCCCTGGGAACCCGCCCCATTTGGGTAGGGTTTTACCAGTATAAATGGGATAGGGTCGGGTATGGGTAATACCCGGAACCTAAGCTACGGGGATGGGGTGGGGACGGGATTCAAGGTCCCCGCCCCATACCTTCCCCATCGCTTTCATATTATAATTGTTTAGATTTTTATGCAGGAATTTGTATCGAATTTCTATACTTCTACCAGTTAGTCGATATTTCTTTCTTTTATTATATTTTTTATCGTTCTTGTATATTCATCACTTTCGCTTTTTTGTTGTGATCAGACACATTCTCTAAAAGTTAAAGTAGAGAAAATGATGCAGATAATTAAATGGTTAACGTGGACGAAGATAGAATTAGAAAGGAAAAAGTTGAAAAACTAATACGTCATTTAAAGATTCTTTTGTTAACTTCAAGATGAATTTCTGAATTTAAAATTTTAGAATGCATTATTCTTATGTTTGAATCATATTTAAGTTTTAATTATAAACAAAGTTATGTATTAACTCAGTATTACGAGTAACTCATGGGAAACTCGTCCCATATGGGTATTCCACATACCCCGCCCCGCCCCAATTTATGTGGGTAACGTGGCGGGTATGGGTATTTTTTTTACAAACGAGGCAGTGAATGGGATCGGCATACCCGCCCCATGACCATCCCTACCTTTGTATAACTCAACAAAATATCTCTGATTTTAGTTCTTGAGATTTAGAGCGGGTACCGAATATAAATTAGTCTTTCACTGTTTCAGAATACGATCTGTAGGAGTTGAGTGGTATGAGTCTTCATAACTGGTGAGGCAAATTAAGAAAATAGACTCTATCTTAGGATTCATGTACGTTGACCAGATTGGTAGTAGTTGCAGGAATGCTGAAGGAACTAGGTAACTTGGAATCAGTTTACTTGGTATTAACCATAAGTAGTTGGTTTACTTTGTACAACGGCTTAATTCTGAGAGTATCCAAAACTGAACTACATCCCGAGATTTTTTTTGCACTTGCGGTTTCTTCGTTAACAAAATCTTAACTCGTATGATTTACTTTTCTTTCCACAATTATAATTATTATCTTAGTTATAATTAAAGTAAATATACTTGTACGTTAATCAAAAACTTATATTGATCTCATACTTGGTTTGGTCCGAACTTATACTATATACCAAGTGTACATCTTGTAGTTTCTATCTTGTTGACAGTCCCTATATATATTAGATCCCGCAAGGTGTGTGTCATACAGGTTGATATCGAAAATATTGTGGTGTACTTGGTATCTTCATTATTTCAGACTCTCTGCAAACCAGAATCTCAATCATGGTTTTGTGTCCTAGTTACGGCCACAGTTATCCTCTAAAGACATAGGTTTCTTCGTGAAACTTTATTAGGTTACTACTTTCAAAGTCTTCGCTAAGACATTCGTGAAGCCCGATAAGACTGTCTTTTACCTGATAGTTCTTGATATATATCCAGAATCTTATCTTTATCATCGCAATTATTGTCTATTCTAAAAGTTTATATCTTCTGTTGTACAAGTAAACCCCCAGAATTTCACTCCCACTTAAGCAAAACTAAGTAAAAAATATTTCTTATAGATTTAGTAATAGGAGTCTCTTAAGGGGTAGTCCGTTATGATCTTTATTACTTGATTCCTATTTTACTCAAGTTATGAAGTTTCGGACATATTCGCCTCAAGATATCCCTCTTAATTAATGAACTTGTTAAGTGAATTCCATTTTCCCAAGAGACAATACATGACTTCTCTAATTGTTGAACCTTTTGCTCCAAGAAATATCTCCAAGTTCATAAGGTTATATAACCAGATGATTGATTGGTGTTGTGATAATGATTCTTGTCACGTCATCTTTTATCCAGCACCTTTCTCTTACAGAATCAAAATCCTTTGACATAAGGTGTAGAAAAACCCCGAGACCTAGTCCAGTTTTGGATACCGCCCTGTATTAAGCCGTTACTATCAGATTTCAGAATGGAATGTAGTTGAGACTAAATCGACCCTCCGAGCAATTTAGCTTCAGTCGTTCTCCCTATTACTTTATGCCTATTACGGCTTATGAGGGATCTTAGTGTCATCTTAATTAAGAGGATGCACTTTTCAACACAATTAGGTAGTGTTGAAGTGAGATGGTATGTTATCTTTAGTCTTTATAATATTTTAAGGTGCAGTTCATTCCGATCCATATTACTTTATGCATATTTTAGTCAAGTTTTTCAGTTTACCTAAGCATAAATAATTCAATCCCTTTTAGGCATCAAAAACTATACTATTCCTGGACACATGAATTTGCACAACATGGGCTTATGCAAGCTGTGATTGGTTTGTATTTTAGTTGACTCTAATAATCAAATCAAGCGACTCTGATTTTTGGAACTAAACTTGACAACCAAACTAGGAAATGTTCATCCAACCTGTCAACCTGACCTAATCCATCACATATTGGCGGGTTTGATACCCATCCGTTCATAGACAAGGGATAGGTGCATTTTTAAATATCCAACAAATATTGGATTGGTTTTAGGTGCAACGGTTGAAATACATTTGACACATGCACCCGTTAGGTTTAGGTAAATGGATAAAATTGGAAAATCTCTTGAGGTATTCTTGTATGTCTTAAGTTTATATACGTTTTTAATTATTATTATTTTCAGGTAGGTAGTGTCGACTTATTGCAAGTAACAGACAACATTCGAGCACAATAACGTTATCCAAATTATTTTGGATTGACCGGAAGGAAGTTTAATTATTTATTTTAATTGATGGAAAGACATTGGCCACATTAATCAATTATCATAAACTTTTAGCTTGTTATGTCGTAATGGTTTAATACTCTTAAAATGCAATGTTCTGAGTTATAATACCAAGTTTGTTTGTTTTTGAAGCATGCATATAAAAAACCAACTAAATTTTTATTATACGTGGGAACGTGACTCCCATAGAGTCGCTTAATAGAATTTGGTTAAGAAAAGCCGGGTTCATTTGGTCCCATATTGTTGTTTAGTAGTTTCCGGCTTGGCTACCATCTACCACATAGTTTGCGAGACCGTCAGCTGCTTGGTTTCTTTCCCTATAATTGTGCTGAATAGCACAAAATGGAATTTGACGCATTCGGCTTTTAAATTCTGCGATCATTTCTGAAATACACCAAGAGGATTCTATTGGAGTTCTAATGAAGTGCATGATATTCTCTGAGTCTGTCTCAAATAACACTTTAGTCCATCTTCGTTCATTCGCGGTTATGGTTGCTAACACGGTTGTCCATATCTATGACGTGAGTGTCGTGGTTACTCCTAAAGGTTGTGCAAGATCCATTGCCGTTTACGCGTTGGAATCTCTGAAAAATAAATCTTGCTTCCGCCATACCCGGGTGGCCTCTAGTTTCCCATCAGTGTTAACTTAAATCCAATCTTGTGCTGGATGGAACCAACCTACCTGAATGGTTATAGTCGTCCTGGTTATGTTTGTTGTAATTCTGGGAGGTGGTACCCCCGGGAGAACTGGTGGAGAAATATTTTTCTCCCATTCAAATTCTTGTTGTTGTGGTAATGATGTTTTCAGGATGTTTGTATGAGTGCATTGCACTTGATTGAACACGAGTTCATTTCTGGACGTCCATAGTGACCAAAGAAGAAAACAACATGATGTGATAGAAGAGGTATAGCCATGTGTTTGTAGAATTTGTGAAATTTTTGTTTGGGGGTATAAGGTTATTGGTTGGATGTTACCCTGGGATGGATTTGTTGATATGCGGTGAGAGAGGCTGGTCCAAGTGGACATAACAATCGGGCAGTGAATAAGCATGCGTTCAGCTGTTTCTGGTTCGGAGTTGCATCGGGGGGAAAGGTTGGAAGTGAAGAGGTTGATGTGATGTAACATAGACAAGGTTGGTAAACCTTTATTATTAGCTTTCGACAAGAAAAGCTGAATTTTTGGAGGACATGGTAAGGTCCATAAAAATTTGGTTATTGGTAAGGGGTTTGGATGTGCGAGGTTATGTTGTTGTCTTAGACAACTATACCCGGATGCGGTTGTGTATTTTCTTGATTTGGAGTGGGACAAATTATTTTATCTGGAATGGTGTCAGAAGGAAAGTGGATACTTATAATGTGTTGGACGTCATTAGGAGGGAGGTTGTTTAGCTGTTCATGTCTCCAGTTATGAGAATAGGGGTCAGTTAAATCAACCACATATTGTATAGGGTAGCATTTGGGTAGGATCAAGGTTTTGAAGTGTGGAATCCAATTAGCTTGGATAGGTGTATCCGAACCGTTTCCTATTTGGTGAAATAAATGTTTTTTTATAGAAAGTATAAGAGAAGCCATTTGTTTCCATTGCGGGATGGTGTTACAAGGAATTGTGATTGTACCTTGGAATATTGGTGGATGATGGAGATATTTCTCGTTGAAAAGTTAGTCTTTTGGTTACCTACTTTCTTTTATTACTAAAAGAAAATCGATTTCTATTCTATTTTTTTTTTCTTTTTTTCCATTTTTTTGCAGATGCATCAGCTAGCATCTAGGTTGTCCCGTGCATCAGAATGTAAGTCACGGTTAATGGGCTGGACGCTGGTTAAAATCTACTATCTGCCATTCAGATTAGGGGTGAGCATTTGGCCCGTAATCCGCGGATTTAAACGGGACCAACCGTTCATTTGCGGATGGATGTCCGGACCGTTCGTTAATGGGTTGGATGCGGGTGGAATTTTTGAAATCCAACGGATAACGGATCGGTCCCAGATGCAACTTTGAAAATCCGTTGGACATCCATATCCGTTAAATTAAGAGCATTTATATAGTTTTAGAAAATACTATGGATCATTTAGGAATTTTTAAGATGCTTGGTTGGGCTAACATTTTTTCATCATTTAAGTAAGCATGGCAATGAACGTGTGTTAACTTGGTTAAGTCAAATCGTGGTGAGTCAACACAGATGGAGTCAAAGCGAACCGAATCAGTCAGACGAATTATTCGCGGATCCGAATAATTAGTGTATTATCCGGGGAGCTCACATTTTACGCGTATTATGGTCGCGGTTTGATCCGGACGCGTATAGTTCGGAATAATTCGTGAATCATTCACCGAATTGCTAGCTAGGTTGCTAACAATTAAGTGTTTTTTTGCAAGAAGGAAATAAAATTCGGAAATGATAAAGCTACCGAATTTTTGTCCCGACAAAAAATCCCGCGTGAAACAAATTCTTGGTGGGCCCAAATCCACCCCCTATTATCTCCCGTGGGTCCCAGGGTTGTGTCTGTCGGGACACAACTCGGGACTAAAAATCGGTAGTTGTATCATCACTCTATAAAATTAGCCTGGCTTGGATTCTAAACACATAAAAACAAAATTTACTATGGAATTTGAGTGGGCTTAATGTTGATGGGTGCAAAACCTGAAAAAAAGGCCTTGCACGGAGTAAAGAACTACTCAGTACAAAGACATTATTGTTTTGATTAATGTAGAAATTGACGTTTAATCCCAAACTAGTTGGGCTTTAGACACTCTAGTCCTCTTCTCTTAGGCCTAGTACTAGGAGGTCCTAATTTACCAACTTTAGAACGGATTAGTCCATTTACTAACGATTCAGTCCAAATCGACACTTTACAATGTCGAAAATACCATCGTTTCACCATCTTCCTCTCTTTAGACATAATACCAGCTGAATCATCTTTAGATTCCAACAATACCTTCAAGTAAAAATTAACGTTTAATCCCAAAGTTGTTGGGCTTTGGACACTCTAGTCCTCTCATCTCAAGCCTAGTTCTAGGAGGTCCAATCTACCAAATTTTGTACGGGTTAATCCAAACCTGGACGATTCAGTCCAAAACTATTTTTTCCGTGGGCAAAAAAAACCTTCAGTTAAATGTAGTATCACTTATCCGTGATTCATTTTCCATCTTTTCATTTTCATTTCATAGAAAATAGCTTTCCTGAGCGAAGAAAACAATCACAAAACTAAATCTCTTCGTTTCAATGAAATTTCAATCTTGTCGTTTGTATGATAATCGAACAATGATGGATTCATCTTTGAAAAACCTAAATCGTCGTCATTGAAGAGTAACTCAAAATCGAAAAAATTTGGCAAATCAGTTTGA
The DNA here is from genome assembly GCF_003573695.1 of Papaver somniferum. NCBI lineage: Eukaryota > Viridiplantae > Streptophyta > Magnoliopsida > Ranunculales > Papaveraceae > Papaver > Papaver somniferum. Next base: position 65,138,986 of record NC_039366.1, on the reverse strand, counting down.
AGATTTCATCATTTGGAAGCGATTTGAAAGATGAGAACATGTTTTTATCATTTAATTTGAGTGTATCTCCCTCCCTCCCATAGAAAACAGAGAGAGAAACCCTTTAAACTTTTTTTTTCCATTAAATTTGAAGATCTAGAGAAATAGTTTTTATTTTGGTTGATGGAAAATGGAGGTCGTAGACAGATTATTGAGCATGGATCTAATGCTTTCAGAGAAGATGTCATTTGTCATAGAGTCGTTTCTTATCTACGAGATATTGGACTCCTATGATTCAAGGATGTAAGTAGTAGTAGTAATAACCAAAAAATTTCAGATCTCACCCTAATTTGATTTTTGGTTTTCATTTTTGTGCATCGGATTCGAAATTTGTTAAGGTCATCGTTGAATTTTATTAGTAGGTTAAATTTTTTACAACTGGGTTGGTGTTGTTTAATTGTGAATGCATCGATATAGTAGCTTAGGAATTTATGATATATAGGGAATATAATTTATTGTATTTGATAGTAATGAGACTTAGAAATGTAGTAATTGCAGTTCATGCAAGCAAATTTTATAGATGAGTACTACATCCTTTGAGCATAGCATAATACGTACGTTGACTTCAAAATTAAGTAATTGCAGCACATGATCGTAGCTGAATGAGCTCTAGGATTTAATATCAAAATCCATAATTTATAAATAAAGACGAAAGATAAGTTAAATGCTTCAATCAACAGGTGAACTAATAGCACCAGTTTGTAAGATTGTCATATAGCATGTTCTAGATTATGAGTACTTAAACAACTAATCAGAGATGTTCAAGATTCTTAGGTTTCTCTTAAGGAGTTCATTTCATCATCGTTGTTAGTCGATGCCATCACGCTCTATAGAAGATACGAGCTGTTAATGAAATTAGGGGAAAAATAAAGACCAAAGAAAATTAAAAAATAGATAAACAAATTAGAAGTCTAATTGTTAGTAACGTCCTTGTTTCATCCAAGTTGGTCATAAAACACAAATTGTTCAACTGAAAATGTGGGCAGGTGTTTGTCTTACAATTTTTGAAACAAAACGAAGTTTAATTGTATTGACATTCTAGGCTTCAGTGTATCTAGGTGTACACATGCTTCTCACTATACAAAAATCTTCTATATTAGATTTTTTTTTTTACTTTTTTTTTTATCTCTAACGTGATATGTGATGTTAACTCAGGGGGAAGTCAGTGTTGGTGACGATGATGAAGTTCCTGAGATCTGTAAATGCATAATAAAACTTGCAATTTTGACAACTTGGATCTCAGTGCTCTCTGAATTCCTGGTTGATGCCAAAGAGGTTTGTAGTGCTTGTTCCCTTTTCTCCCTAAATATTAATTACATGATAACATGCCATGTTTCGGTCTATATATGGTTTCCTTTAATCAAAGAGAAATTACATTATTTATAAATGATATCCTTTGTAATTGCAAAGCTATGAGAACTTTGTTGGTGATATCTTCCATATATTTTATATTTTAGATTTTTGAAGATTTGTTCATGATTGCTTCAATGTCCTTCCAATGACCTATAACATAATGTTTTAAGATTTTTTGGTCTGATTGACAAACTACAATCTACTCTTTACCAATGGGAGACTGTCCCTTCAAATACCGGAGAGCTAGTCCATCTAAAGAAAGAGCTACAAACTGGTTATTGAAGCATTGAGTGGCAGGTATTACAATCAGTTTGACAAATAAATACTTAGATGTAACCATATATGATTTTTGCGAATGCTAGCTCACGCAACGTGTACAGTCCCTCGACATAATTAGGCAACTGCCGCACACGAGTATTTTTTGTAATTTTTATGGGTCACATTAAGATATTGTTCATAAGGTAGCACCTATTTGCTAAATGAACGTATCAAACGTTAGATAGATCACTAGTCAAAGTTTTTATCTGGCTCTCTACAATTTATAGATACTCCAAACACTTGCCTTATTAGTTTGTGTGTTATTTATTTTTGGATTACTAATGTGTACATAATTTTACACATGTTATTTTTTGAAGGCTGGGCATAATTCTGCAATTTAGTTTTTTTTTCTTTTTTATATATATTTATAGAGATAATGTATTGTCATCATTTTTCTTTTAGTACTTCCAAATTTGTTGCCTATGACCCAGTATAAGTTTTGTTGATACGGTTAATTTCATGAGAACTCTTTGTTTGTACAAAAATATAAGATTTTGTTAATTTATTTATGTCTTAGAAGTAGACCACATCAGCTCTTCAAGTGCTTCTTAATTACCGATTATGTGCTTCCAGTGTTGGAAAATGCTTAGCCGTAATCTTGGTTTTAAGAAGATAACACATTTAAGATGGCATTTTCCTATGATTTCGTTTCCTTCTACTGTTGTGTTAACATCCTATCTATTTTGCTGTTAAAAATGGGGTGTAACAGAAGGCATATATGTTGATGCTTAGTGTGTACATAAATTTACATATGTTGATCGTTAATTTGTACACCCTTGATCGTTAATGTGGACATATTTTTACACATGTTTATCGTTTATGTGCACATAATTTTTCCTTGGTAGTAATTGGTTGCATCGTCGTGGTATTTGTTTTTCCAGCTTATTTGGTTTTCTATTACAAATTCTCTAGAAGAGTTATCTTTGATACTTCTTGGATGACTTCCTAGAAATTAGGTGTTGTTGATATTTCTTCTTATGCGTGTCCCTCTTTTTGTAATAATGAATTTTATGATCGTGACAAACAGGCTTGGTAAATGATTTGTTTAGCTAGATCTGCTGCAAATTAGCCGTTTAGATTGCAAAAATACTTTTAGGAGATATCAATTAATGGACTTAGAAATGCATCTGATTAGAAGATATCAATTAGGATTTACTTTTGTTGTGGTTCACTCATTCATAAATAAGCAGAAAGAATGTGGCATTTTTTTTTATTTTTATGGATGGTCTCAAATCGAACCCATAAACACCTCTACTTTGTAACTGCAATAATGTTATAAACAAGTTACACAAAATCAGATTTTGTTTATGAATGAATCAGGTCTCATGTAAAATATGACTTTCAGCTGTTTTTATATTGAATTGTTAATGTGTACATAGTTGTACACATGTTGATTCTTAATGTGTATATTATTGTACACATATTGACTTTTTATGTGCACATTGTTGTACACTTATTAGTTAATGTGTACATTATTGTACACATGTTGATCGTTATTGTGCACATGATTGCACACAAGTTGATTTTTAATGTGCATATGGTTGTACACCTGTATCGGGCCCTAGTATGTATCAACCTGATTTGCAACATGTGACAGATTTGTTAGGAAAGGAAATTATGATTTTTATTTCTGGTATGAATTTGTTTTAGGTAATTATTTCACAATTTTGCTTCATTTATCCTAGTAGTTTTCAGTGTTATGCATGTAGTTGTGTTTATGTTGTTATTATGAGATATTTGTTGACCCATGTAAGTTAGAGCCTTGTTTTTATGTTTGTCTTTTACTTATCTCATATGTTAAACCTTTTGATGTGGATGGGATCAAATGATTGTCTAGGCATTAGATCATTAGTAAAATATATATGTCTCAAATTTCCAACCTTTTTCTTTCTTTCAATTGCTGGGGGAATGAAGGTCAAAACTGATAAAAATGGGTCCTCGCTTCATGCTGCTACTGTGCTTGCAACCCAAGATGTTGCAACACGATGAAAGGTATTTGATATAATTGTATACTTGTTCCTTTTTTTATGCCCACCTTAATGTTGGTCTCAGATGATAATATGATTTTGTGTATTAGGATATCTTAGCAGAAAGATTAGGTTTTATACATGTTTTGCAGGGGTGTACATATTGGTGCACCCGTGGAATTCCCAGGTAAAAGTAGGTTTGTGTGTGGTTATGAATGATCTTTTTTATGCATATTTTGTAGTGGTGTACATATTGGTGGATCTGTGTATTGGGTGGTTACGAGTGATTGTTTTGTGCATGTTTAGCAGGGGTGTACATGTTGGTGCACCTGTGTATTTTGCATGAAAAATAGGTTTCCCATGTTTTACAACAGTGTACATATTGGTGCACCTGTGTAATTCCCATGAAAAATAGGTGTGTGTGTGTGTGGTTGCGAATGATCGACTTTATGCATGTGGTCAAGGTTATGGTTCTTTTTTCGTTGATATTATATTTTCTGTGCTGTAGAAGTTTTATTGAACCCTAGAATATTTCACTTTGGTTTGAAGCATGTCACTGATTTGTCAAGGAAGGGAAACTTTGGTTCGTTTTTGCTGATATGAATTCTTTTTTAGCTTACTATTTCACAATTTTGCTTCGTATACCTAGTAGTTTAGGGATATAAGCGTGTAATAGTGTTTATGTTGCTATTATTGGTGCTTAAGGTACAAGATTCTAGTTGTGTGTGTACAAACATGTGCATATTTTCTTGTCTCACGAATTCTAATGATTCATTAACATTAGTGATTGATACATGGAAAGTGGAAACATGTTCATTTAATAATCTCCTTTTTCGGTAAAGTGCAATAAAAGTGTAATAAATCACTGTATTGGGATCGTATGAGGCCATATTAATTTTATGCAGTTAGGTCCAAATGGATTGTGTCTCTTTATTTAATAATCGCCTAACTTTTTATTAGATCGTTTCTTTCCTTTCTTTCTTATGTGGTTGTTGGTGAAAGCATATCACTTCTTTTTCAAGTTGTGGTTTCTTATGTTTTATTGTTTTGTCCTGGATGCAGATGCGAAACCGACCACGATACAACAAGAGTTTGGTGTGGTTGATATTTTTGTCTGTATGTGAATTAATTGTATACATGAGTGTTGAATTTTCTCTATTGTTGTCCATGTGTACAAAATTATATATTAGCGTGAATTAAAAAAGATTATAAAGTGAAAATTATATAGACATATGAGTACTTTTTTTGTAGATCTCGAAAAGAGCTTTCCGAATATATAAAGTTTGTAAATTTTGGACGAGCGATTTGAAAGATAAATTGGTTTTTAATTATTTATATATTATTTAAAATTGCTGACATCATTATGAGTCATTTTGGACTAAAACGCAAATATTTGGACTAAATTGTAAATAAAGATTATTAATGTATTTTCCATATATTTGGACTAATTTGTACCTAGTCGACTCGGGCTGGACTAAACCGTACATTTGGACTGATTTTTGGACTAAACCGTATTTTTTCCAACCTTCAAATCAACACTGCTCGTATGGACCGGTAAGTCCTTCAATCATATGGACCCGTCCATTCTAGATTCCAACAATACCTTCAAATCAACACTGCCCATAATCTTAAACCTTTGGTTCTTCTCAAATTGACCGGTAAGTCCTTCAATCGTTTTGAATTCACACACAGATGTTGTACCATCTGAACATCAAAAGTGGTATCCTTCTCCATTTGGTGTAAATGTTGATGAATTCGGTGATATCTACGCGAGAGTGGTCTGGTTTTCAACCGACTCGAACTGTTTATTTGTTTTTTGTACCTGATGAAAAGATTGGTGGTCATGATGGTGCAGAGAAGTGCGCCGAATCGGAGAAATTCAAGAAGATGACTGTTGGAATTATCCTCTACAACATTGGTAATCTCTTTTCAATTTCAATTTCCATTTTTCGCTCCAAATTTGTCTTATGCAGTCGATCCATGGAAACATTGTGAGAAACCTTTTGTTCATTGATTCACTTTTCATTATTCAGCATCAATCTCAGTTCATCTTCATTGTTTTAAAAGAAAAATCAGTTCATTTTGACCTGCAAAATTCAAATTCATCTATTTAGTTTGGTTTATAAATTTTACTTGGTATTAGTTAGATGCTTTATCATTTTTTAGACCTACTGATGATGAATATTAATTTCCACTACAGTAATTATGTGTTTGCTTCTACTAATTGGTATTACACAATAGTCAAGTTTCATATTAAAGACATACTGATGCAGGTCAAGAAATCTTAAGAAGGGATCCAAATTACACAGCAAACTCACCTTCTCAAGCACACATTACCGCACAACAATTACTTGAGAAAAGTTTAAAACTGAAGGAATTTGTTAATGCTTAAATGGGTATGTCATATTTGACATCTAAGTAACTGGAGGTAATTACTACCTTGTGATGTTTCGAACTTATGCTGTACTGATCCCATTGTTTAACTAATTAATCTTGAAATTCCATGATTTAGTACCCTTAATTTTCTAGGCCATAGTTAGTGGACAAAAGAGATTGTAGGATTGTACATGACATATACATCAGATCCTATTAGGCGATAGATAGCGACTGGAATTCCTCTGATTTTGATTTCAAATTTTATGTGGACATAATGTCAGTTTGTGAGAACTAGTTGCTGCGATGTTTTATTAGCTAGTACAATTCTTGTTGAGTTGTATGAAAAATGAGAAGGATGTTCTGGTGTCATATGAGTTAATATAAAATGGTTTTCCATGTTTACAGTTTCTTTTTAATTCTTAGGACCATAGGTCTATGGAGAGATTTATAGCTTATGCGCTGTGTTCCGCGGATGAAAGCTCTAAGAGATGCTAACTGGCTGCCTACTGAACTCAGAGAAGAAAGAAAGGACGTAAAGTTTACTCGTTATAGATTGTTTTTTCTCTATATGATTATAGTGTTTGGAGAGTTGGGAAATTTACTTGATGATTTTCTTACTTGAGTTTTTATGACGAAGCATGTCTTTCTTGTTTTTTTCTAGGGAGTTTCTATTGTAGCAGGCACTGGATGCATAAGTGACATTTTGTATGCAGCAAAAATGATCTGTGAGAAGGTTGGTTTGACCTTCCCTCTATGGATGAACGTATTTATCAGATTATTTGTTGACATGATCATTATTTTTTGAAGGCCTTCATTAAGCCGTGTTTATGAGCTTCATGGTCGGGGCAATAATGTATTGTGACTTCTCTGTTTTCTTATCACAGCGACTGCGCCAGCTTAGTCCATTTTTTATCCCTCAGATATCGATAAACATCGCAGCAGGTCATGTTAGCATGAGATATGGATGCAAGGTGCTTGGATTAAATCTGCCAATTCCCGTTCTTTATGGGTACGAAGTAGCCTGGTGTACAATCTAGTGCACTAGCCTATTTCCTACAAGAAGTAGCCTATTTATGGGCCCGAATACTTGATTTCATGCATATTTTTTAGGTGTGTACATGCTTGTGCACCGATTTATTTTCCATGAAAAAAGTAGTTCCGAAAGAATGACTTCATGCATGTTTTATAGGTGTGTACAAATTAGTACACATGTGAAAATAATGACTATATAAGCTTATGCCTGCATAAATAACTAGGGTGTACAAATTAGTACACATGTGAAGTTTGTGACTCCATAAGCTTTTATATGCAAGGCTAGAGTGTACAAACTAGTATACATGCGAAAATAATGACTCCTTAAGCTTATGCTTGCATAAAAAACTAGGGTGTACAAATTAGTACACTTGTGAAAAATAATGACTTCATGAGCTTGTGCGTGCATGAATAACTAGGGCGTACTAACTAGTATACTTGTGAAATAATGACTCCGTAAGCTTATACTTGCATAAATAACTAGGGTGTACAAACTAGTACACATGTGGAGCGTTACTTTGGAGCAAGACATTTTTTTGGACCGTTAAGCAGGTTATGTTTCAAAATAATATTTTATGTCTTGTATCTTTTTATCTGTGTATTCTCTTTTACTAAATTTGATCCCAATATTTAGGGAAGAATTAAAACTCTTTGGACTGGCGTTGGGCCAAACGTAGTCGAAATGCCATTATAAATGCTGCTAAACTGGCTAGCTATGATCAAATTAAACGGGTAACTCAGAGTACTTAATCTCAATTTTGAGTGGTCAATTCATTTTGTGTGGCCTATCTATTTATCAACATTTGTGCTCCTGCATATGACTTACTTCATTCCAATCAAGACTACGTTGAAACTTTTGGGCTACAAAGATAATATGCTATTACCCATCTCTTTGTTAGTCTAGGGGCAGGGGAACTTGGAATAAGGTTTTCCTGTTGGTTTGTATTATTTGTTGTTGCGATATTATGTTATAGGTCGCTTGTTGATTGATGGTCGAGGGAAACATGAAAATAATTCTATCATTTGGGTATATCTGTTTTGATTACATGTGTACATAATTGTACACATGTTAATTTTTAATGTGTACATAGTTGTATACCTGTTCTTTCTTAATGTGTACATAATTGTACATATATAGATTCTTAATGTGTACATAGTTTTATACATATTGGTTGTTATGTACCTTATTATTATAGGAATACTATCACCAACCTACTCTTCCATTTCATTTTACAGTAATAGAACTGAAGTAGTAGGCATATCAAGAGGTTGTTGTTTTGAAGAGGCAAGAGGAGCTCATTTGTGAGAAAGAGGAGACTTGGCAAGATGAGAAGGAGCTCCAAGGAAAAACAGGTATTATGATTATCTCTAAACTGACCATTTTATCGTCGGTTGGACTCATAAGATTTTTCTTGTTTCTTTCTTAGCAAAAGCTCACGGGGTTATGTGTATTGTTTTCAACTTTCATGCAATATTTTATTGTACAATGACTTCACAAGGTCATTATTTTTCATAAGACTAGACTCGCAGTCCGGTTATATGAATGTTGGATTTCTATATTTTTGTCGATAAGTACATAGTTGTACACTAGTGTGAATTACAAATTTTTAAATGTGAAAATTATATAGTCATATGGGTACTCTTTTTGTAGATCTCGGAAAAAGCATTCCGAATATGTAAAGTTTGTGAATTTTGGACAAGCGGCTAGAAAGATAAATGTTTTTTTTAATTATTTGTATATTATTTAAAACTGTTGACATAGTCATGAGTCATTTTGGATTAAAATGCAAATATTTGGACTAAGTTGTAAGTAATAAGGGCTATTAGTGTATTTTCCACATATTTGGACTAATTTGTACCTAGTTGATTCGGGATGGACTAAATTGTACTTTTGGACTAAACCCTATTTTTCCCTAAAGGATGATGATTGGAAACATTTCCATTGGAGGACTGAAAAAAAAAACATTTCCATTGGAGGACTGAAAAAACGTTTAATCTAGTCACTACACCATTTTTAAGGTATTAGCAACATGGGGTAGATGTTGCTAAACAGGGTCGCAACAGGCTTTCGCTGTTGCTAATGACGGTGTCGCAACTTTTAGCAACGGCACAAGCTTTATTGCGAATCCCAATCAGCAACGGCATTTCGCAACGTAAGTTGCCGTTGCTACATTTTTTATTAGAAACAACAGTCTGTTGCTGCTATTCTGTTGCTAATTATAGGAATACCCTTACCCGGAACTAGATACTGTTGGTTCTGGTTTAATTTATTGGTTATAGTTCTAATTTAGCAACAGAGAGTTGAGGTTGCTAATTTTTTTGCAACCACAAAAAAAAGGTCAAGTCTATGTTTATTGACCTAGTCAAAATTCATTACCCCACATTTTCCCCCCCCCCTGCAATTACCCAGTTCCCCATATTCAACATCCACACAGATATACCAACTACAATGGCAATACAAAACTGATACAAATGTAGTTGAGAATCACCACTGGTAATATTATCATAAAAGAAAGGATTCTTCAATTGAATGTACACAAGTAAACTTATGTATGTTGTGACTGACATACAATATTCGATCTATGTGATGTTTTTAAAATGGATGGGTAACCTAGTTTGTGTCAACTGACAGAGGCATTGAAAAATAGGGAAAGAAAGACTAAATATCACCAGAAGTATCACCAGACTCCGCTTGCTTAACCAATCTCCTCAGCAAAGATTCAACTGCTTCTAAAATATCACCAGAGTACTGCTTTTTGACTTAAGCCCAAATACCCGCATAATAACCAACTTGATGTTTCAGTACTAATGTCACAAACAAAAGACTAAACCACAAGTCAAAACCATGTAAAGCAAATATCAACAAACTCTGTTATAAGTGAACTAAATGGAGATGTATGAGAATAAAAGAACAATAATACAGTCTCTATTGTGCCAGACGCATTAGTTGACAAATAATGGACAGTAATGTCTAAATTTTCAATTCGATGTAGCAGACCGAAATAATGAAACATAAAGTTATTGTTATAGATGTTATCAATCATTCCTTGCCCAGGCTCCCCAACCCCACACACACATACCCTTACCTTAACACACGCATTGTTCAAGGCCTAAATCTATTTTATTTACAATAATACACTAAATGCCTTTACCTTATTCACCTTTGCCAGGAACGCTGTTAGGAGTGCAATCTGCTGTTGGGGATCCTACAAGAACAGATTCATATAGAGTTAGCAAATTCCCTTGTTTTCTACTTGCATAGATATACTGGACCAGAGAGCACGGACATTAGTAAGAACTCAAATGCCTTAAGATTTAAGAGATCATGAATTCATAAGGCCACCAACACTTTTAGCTCATACATAAGACTTTATCAAAACATTCAAGTGCATCCTAGGAAATCACTAGGCTAGCTATGAGGACAAATTGGTCAGATGGAGATGATCCACGGATTGACATGTTACTGATGATGAAGTAAATGCAAAATTGCCACAATTTCGATCAAAAATTGGAAGTCCCACGTTTAGAATTGTTTACCTAATCCAAAGGAATAGCTACAATCGAAGGGTTTGGTGTGAATACCATACCAAAAACTCTGATACAGGACAGTCAAGGCCAAAACGAAAAAGAAGAACAAAATAGCGCACAGATGAATAATGTATTTAAAGATGATCTTTAGAGGAAAATAAGAAACAACACATGTGGAGGTCAGCGCAGATTCTTATGTTGGCTGACTTATAAACACGTATACATGGAGGCAGTACAATGATAAAAGGACTTCATGCATACTTAATCGGTACTTCATAAACAAGAAATGTGAGAGGAAAGTATAACATACCCTGCGTACAATTCGAACAAGGAGATTATGAAGAATTCCCATGTTTCAGAAGATGTAAAAGATCTCATTGCAGAGGGAAATGAGCAAGTCTCAATCACTTTTCAGTGCACGAATGGAAGCAGCTTTGTCAACATCCGCAATAAAACTTCAATTTTCCAGCGTTCTCTTTCACCAAAAGCGCGGAGATGTGATTCCATAGAATATTCTACCCCTGAGAGAGGAAAAAAAAAATCCTTTCAGTATTAAATAATACTGATCATAAAGTTCTATGATGGTCAGGTTATCATACAAAAAGCTTACCTCTATGTGCATTTTTAGTAAAGTGATCTCACTCTGCAGTCATTTAGTTCCTGTCTTTGAAGCTCCAATGACTTCTTCAAATCTTGTACCTGAAAGAAGACCATAATTACATTATTTATAGGGACTGAAATTTTAGCTGCTTCGAAAAATACAGTACCAAGTGAGACTACCTGAAGCTCTCGGTCCTTAAGATCTTTTTGAAGAGCTTCCAATGATTTTGTTAGTGCCATAATTTGACCGTCAGCTAAATCTTTGTTTTTCAGCAAAAATCCATCTAAAGATTCAGCTTTTCCTTTGCTTTTAGTAATGTGTCATTTTCTCTAAGAATTGAGATCTTGTCCTGCAATACAGGAGGTGAAATAACTATATGTAGAGTCGAGAAATCAGCATGTTAAAATAGGCATAATCAGGTTATAAAATCAAGCAACAACTTAACTATTTAGCCAGATGACTGCGACTGCTAACAACATGTTTCTGACATACTGGCCTTGCACTCTATGGTTAACGTATTCAAATTTGTATCTGAAAATTATCCATGTACCAGTTTGATTAACAACATCTTGCTTGCTTTAACAATTCTAAGCATATATGGTCGGAACAAGAACTACACCTTGCACTCATAGATGCAAGCTCACCAAAAAGTTTATCCTTGTCAATTAACAATTTATCGAATCATCATTTAAGTTCATACCTCAACAGCCTCAGCGATGGACAATAAATACTGATAATAATAATGCCGCAAAGCATAAGGTACACAAGCAGGTGTCTTCTGCGAAATATCAAGGTTTTGGTCTGTAACCTGCAAGAGGGGTATTAAGTCATTAAGTATATCTTCTTACAATAAAAATGAAAACAAAACCACAATTCAAATAAAAATGGCAGAAACAGCCAAGAAATGATGGAAAACTATATCACTCAACCTAAGTGCACTAATGATGCTCCATCGCGATGCAAATATACTATTTTGGAATCATATGCAAGCAGCAACAATGAGGAGACATGGTAAAGTAAATTTGTGTATGAAAATGGAGATAAGCTTCACATAAAGTGAAGAAAGAAAAAGAGTAAGCTTTTTGTGTTCGCATTGTAAGGCGCCCAACACCGTTGCTACTTGCACAAGATTGATAATATCAACAAAACACAGGACAAGTGGATCTCCTCCAGACTGCAACAAACAAAACTAGCTTGAGACCACGAATAGGAAGATAAAAAACTTAACTATGTGCAATGATAACGAATTAACTTACATGACGAGACTCCTTGCTCATAGGTGTTACTTCTTTAAAACCTACAAAAGGAGCAAGATAACTGCAAACCCAAGTGAAGGTCCATCAACTGAAGATGATATATGAAAAAAAGCGTCCGGAGGAGGAAAAGTTCTCAATAAACAAAAAAAGACATGAAGATAAAGTCTGCTGATAAAAAGGATACGAGAGAATTCACGTTTTGTACAATTTGCAGGCAACCATTCGACAAATAAAGTGTTAGATGCATCTGGATGAACAACATATTTTGCATGAAGCCGTTTCTTGCATTTCCTCAAATTCATTGAACCTGGCAATAGCAACTACGCTAACCCTGTAATAGATCCAAAGCAATATATACTACGCTTGGTAAGAAGATGACTTTCATCGATGAATGGTAGTTTAGGGATACCCTACAAAAAGAGAATCTCGAGTAATTGGTATAAATGAGATTTTCAACTCTCCCATAAAACAGATATCAAGAACCCAAATATCCAGCACTCTACACAAGAAATTTAAGAATCTAACCTGCCATGCAAACCTCTTGCCAATCTTAACGACTTTAACACTACGTATTTGTGAGACCATAGAACATACCAGTCGGATAAAAATCAATAATCGGTGAAGTTGGGTCGCTCATCAATTTCCTATAATGCTCAGGTAGCGCAAGGAAACTGCACAAACACTGGGACATCAGAAAAACTATAATCTAAGAATATCTCGAGCAAAGGAAGAAAACACTGATACAACCTTGCAGCTGGAAAGACACCCATCAGCTGATTGAATGGTTTGAATGGTGAACCTAATTCAAAGCCTATCTGCAGCTGGCCAAGATCCTTGATATCAGAGGCAAATCTAAACTACGGAGCTTGCTAAATGGAATTCAAAATCATGCAACTCAGTAATCCAGCATAAGATACCATACCAAATATCCAAAAAAACACTCTTATGTAATAAAATGTAATTTCACTTACTCCTCAATTACGCAAGTAACGATCATAATCTGAGCCAATGGCTTCGGTATCCTCACGATTCGACCACATCTTTCATCCTCGCGGGGACAATAACAGGGAAATTGATTACCAGGTGAATTATCTACCATTCATCACAACACAAAAATTAAAAAATTGGACTAGTTCATCAATCCATACACAAATCTCCATGAACAATGTTATAAAAGCTTAAAATACACAGAAAAAATTAACCCCCAGTCTACAAAAACACTAAGTATCAGGGCAACTATGAACTCCAATAAGCTACAAACTGAATCATGCAAAAATCAGAATAAATGCTAACTAATTCTATTTTTGACATAACTAATCCCACAAAATTACATTAGACAGTAAACTAAAAAAAACCCTAATTACAGATAGTATTTTTTTAGACAAAGATGAGGAAATAGAACAAAAACAGAAACAGAAACCAAAATCTAACTTATCATGATTTCTTAGTTATTTACTCAAATCGAAAACAAACCCTAAATCTCACAAACCTTAAATCGAAAAATTGGGCCCAAATCCAAAAAGTAGAACAAAAAGATGACATTATTACCTGATTATCAGATCGATGCTTTCAAATGTCACAGATGACCTAAAAGCTCAGATCAATGCTTCCAACTGCAATATAAATTCAAAATGAAATCCATTAGAAAACATAAACCTAAACCCAACATATACACAGAACAAAATGATTATTACCTGTTTATCGAACTAGGGTTGTTGTGGTTCAATCGATTTTGTGATAGGGTATCTGAAGCTGATTTTGATGACTTTATGTTCTTGATTAAGAAGAAGTCAGTTGAAGAAGAGACCAGGGTTTGCTTTTGAATCTAAGATGGGGTCTTGAGAAGTTCAGAGCTTCAGCTCGAAGAAGAAAGAGAATGAAAAAAAATATGGCTCAGAAATCTCTTTAAGGATGGAAAGATAAGGCGGATAATGCTGAAGGGTGGAAAAAAAAGAAGAGTGCTTGACCAAACTTTGACTTGGGCGTAAACATAAGTCAAAGTGTTCCCCACCACACGCGTGCTTCGCATGCATGAACAAATAGCAACCGAAAGCTCGCGGTTGCGAAGTTAGCAACCACATCCCGCCATTGCGAAATATTAGCAACGGAAATTAGCAACGGCATTAGTGTTGTTGCTACTCTGGGTGGCTAAAACCTTAAAATGGTGTAGTGAGTGCACTAGCCTATTTCCTACAAGAAGTAGCCTATTTATGGGCCCGAATACTTGATTTCATGCATATTTTTCAGGTGTGTACATGCTTGTGCACCGATTTATTTTCCTTGAAAAAAGTAAATCCGAAAGAATGACTTCATGCATGTTTTATAGGTGTGTACAAACTAGTACACATGTGAAAATAATGACTATATAAGCTTATGCCTGCATAAATAACTAGGGTGTACAAACTAATACATGTGAAGTTTGTGACTTCATAAGCTTATATATGCAAGGCTAGAGTGTACAAACTAGTATACATGCGAAAATAATGACTCATTAAGCTTATGCTTGCATAAATAACTAGGGTGTACAAACTAGTACACTTGTGAAAAATAATGACTTCATGAGCTTGTGCGTGCCTGAATAACTGGGGCGTACTAACTAGTATACTTGTGAAATAATGACTCTGTAAGCTTATATTTGCATAAATAACTAGGGTGTATAAACTAGTACACATGTGGAGCGTTACTTTGGAGCAAGACATTTTTTGGACCGTTAAGCAGGTTATGTTTCAAAATATTATTTTATCTCTTGTATCTTTTTATCTGTGTATTCTCTTTTACTAAATTTGATCCCAATATTTAGGGAAGAATTAAAGCTCTTTGGACTGGGGTTATTTGTATTGTTTGGCCCAACGCCAGTCCAAAGAGCTTTAATTCTTCCCTAAATATTGGGATCAAATTTAGTAAAAGAGAATACACAGATAAAAAGATACAAGAGATAAAATAATATTTTGAAACATAACCTGCTTAACGGTCCAAAAAAATGTCTTGCTCCAAAGTAACGCTCCACATGTGTACTAGTTTGTACACCCTAGTTATTTATGCAAGTATAAGCTTAAAGAATCATTATTTCACAAGTATACTAGTTAGTACGCCCTAGTTATTCATGCACGCACAAGCTCATGAAGTCATTATTTTTCACAAGTGTACTAGTTTGTACACCCTAGTTATTTATGCAAGCATAAGCTTAAGGAGTCATTATTTTTCGCATGTATACTAGTTTGTACACTTTAGCCTTGCATATATAAGCTTATGGAGTCACAAACTTCACATGTGTACTAGTTTGTATACACTAGTTATTTATGCAGGCATAAGCTTATATAGTCATTATTTTCACATGTGTACTAGTTTGTACACACCTATAAAACATGCATGAAGTCATTCTTTCGGAACTACTTTGTGCATGGAAAATAAATCGGTGCACAAGCATGTACACACCTAAAAAATATGCATGAAATCAAGTATCGGGCCCATAAATAGGCCACTTCTTGTAGGAAATACGCTAGTGCACTAGATTGTACACCAGGCTACTTCGTACCCATAAAGAACGGGAATTGGAAGATTTAATCCAAGCACCTTGCATCCATATCTCATGCTAACATGACCTGCTGCGATGTTGATCGGTATCTGAGGGATGAAAAATGGACTAAGCTGGCGCAGTCGCTGTGGTAAGAAAACAAAGAACTCACAATACATTATTGCCCCGACCATGAAGCTCATAAACACGGCTTAATGAAGGCCTTGTCAACAAATAATCTGATAAATA
This sequence comes from Papaver somniferum, assembly GCF_003573695.1. NCBI lineage: Eukaryota > Viridiplantae > Streptophyta > Magnoliopsida > Ranunculales > Papaveraceae > Papaver > Papaver somniferum. The sequence continues at coordinate 65,122,753 of NC_039366.1, read as the reverse complement.
CGTTCATCCATAGAGGGCAGCTCAAACCAACCTTCTCACAGATCATTTTTGCTGCATACAAAATGTCACTTATGCATCCAGTGCCTGCTACAATAGAAACTCCCTAGAAAAAAACAAGAAAGACATGCTTCGTCATAAAAACTCAAGTAAGAAAATCATCAAGTAAATTTCCCAACTCTCCAAACACTATAATCATATAGATAAAAAACTATCTATAACGAGTAAACTTTACCGTCCTTTCTTTCTTCTCTGAGTTCAGTAGGCAGTCAGTTAGCATCTCTTAGATCTTTCATCCGCGGAACACAGCGCATAAGCTATAAATCTCTCCATAGACCTATGGTCCTAAGAATTCAAAAGAAACTGTAAACATGGAAAACCATTTTATATTAGCTCATATGACACCAGAACATCCTTCTCATTTTTCATACAACTCAACAAGAATTGTACTAGCTAATAAAACATTGCAGCAACTAGTTCTCACAAACCGACATTATGTCCACATAAAATTTGAAATCAAAATTAGAGGAATGCCAGTCGCTGTCTATCGCCTAATAGGATCTGATGTATATGTCATGTACAATCCTACAATCTCTTTTGTCCAATAACTATGGCCTAGAAAATTAAGGGTACTAAATCATGGAATTTCAAGATTAATTAGTTAAACAATGGGATCAGTACAGCATAAGTTCGAAACATCACAAGGTAGTAATTACCTCCAGTTACTTAGATGTCAAATATGACATACCCATTTAAGCATTAACAAATTCCTTCAGTTTTAAACTTTTCTCAAGTAATTGTTGTGCGGTAATGTGTGCTTGAGAAGGTGAGTTTGCTGTGTAATTTGGATCCCTTCTTAAGATTTCTTGACCTGCATCAGTATGTCTTTAATATGAAACTTGACTATTGTGTAATACCAATTAGTAGAAGCAAACACATAATTACTGTAGTGGAAATTAATATTCATCATCAGTAGGTCTAAAAAATGATAAAGCATCTAACTAATACCAAGTAAAATTTATAAACCAAACCAAATAGATGAATTTGAATTTTGCAGGTCAAAATGAACTGAAATTTAAAAAAAAATGAATATGAACTGAGATTGATGCTGAATAATGAAAAGTGAATCAATGAATAAAAGGTTTCTCATGATGTTTCCATGGATCGACTACATAAGACAAATTTGGATCAAAAAATGGAAATTGAAATTGAAAAGAGATTACCAATGTTGTAGAGGACGATTCCAACAGTCATCTTCTTGAATTTCTCCGATTCGGCGCACTTCTCTGCACCATCATGACCACCAATCTTTTCATCAGGTACAAAAAACAAATAAACAGTTCGAGTCGGTTGAAAACCAGACCACTCTCGCGTAGATATCACCGAATTCATCAACATTTACACCAAATGGAGAAGGATACCACTTTTGATGTTCAGATGGTACAACATCTGTGTGTGAATTCAAAACGATTGAAGGACTTACCGGTCAATTTGAGAAGAACCAAAGGTTTAAGATTATGAGCAGTGTTGATTTGAAGGTATTGTTGGAATCTAGAATGGACCGGTCCATATGATTGAAGGACTTACCGGTCCATATGAGCAGTGTTGATTTGAAGGTATTGTTGGAATCTAGAGATGATTCGGCTGGTATTATGTCTAAAGAGAGGAAGATGGTGAAGCGATACTATTTTCGACATTGTAAAGGGTCGATTTGGACTGAATCGTTAGTGAATGGACTAACCCGTTCTAAAGTTGGTAAAATTAGGACCTCCTAGTACTAGGCCTAAGAGGAGAGGACTAGAGTGTCTAAAGGCCAACTAATTTGAGATTAAATGTTAATTTCTACATTAATCAAAACAATAATTTCTTTGCACCGAGTAGTTCCTTACCCCGTGCAAGGCCTTTTTTTCAGGTTTTGCACCCATCAACATTAAGCCCACTCAAATTCCATAGTAAATTTTGTTTTTATGTGTTCAGAATCCAAGCCAGGCCAATTTTATTAAGTGATGATACAACTACCGATTTTTAGTCCCGAGCTGTGTCCCGACAGACACAATTCATGGGACCCACAAGAGATAATAGGGGTGGATTTTGGCCCACCAAGAATTTGTTTCACGCGGGATTTTTTGTCGGGATAAAAATTCGATAGCTTTATCATTTCCGAATTTTATTTCCTTCTTGCAAAAAAACACTTAATTATTAGCAACCTAGCTAGCAATTCGGCGAATGATTCACGGATTATTCCGAACTATACGCGTCCGGGTCAAACCACGACCCTAATACGTGTAAAATGTGAGCTCCCCGGATAATACGCGAATTATTCGGAACCGCGAACAATTCGTCACTGATTCGGTTCGCTTTGACTCCATGTTAACCAAGTTAACACACGTTAACACACGTTCATTGCCATGCTTACTTAAATGATGAAAAAATGTTAAGCCAAGGATGATCCGGACTCGGAGCATCTGGTTTTCCATAATAGGCACCAAACCACTGTTCTGATGCTCTATTTTTGTTAAATGCTATATTTATTTGATAGATATTCTATTTACACAACTAAATTCTCATATCTTACTACAACAAAATCACATTAAAGTGTGTTTTCCAACCTTACTCCCAAATATATATAAAAATAAATCTTTTAAGGTGATAAATTCTAATCAATTTATTACATATGTTAAGCCGAACTTTTCATTCCAAATTCATATCCCTAAAACGTATTATACACGTACGTATGACGTTCCGAACTATTGCCGACCTACGGACCGTTGACCGGATCTGATTTTTACAAATCCGAATAATACACGTACGTTTGCCGTACCGTAGGTTTGCAGCATCCTAAATTGCTAACTAGGATTAGCAAAGCAATTATATTTGAAAATTGTGGTTCCTAGGCCTAGCTGATCAACAAGTCTATAAGCACAATACCGTTTGGTATAAACAAGTTGTATGATATGAACAAAAAAGAAATACTAATCGATGAAAGCGAAAGTGATATTAATTGTAGGTACATATTTCATCTTCCGCCACGTGTCCACAAAGACACACGTGGAGGACATGCGGCTGAGAGCATCAAGATATGATATCACACGTGGACAGCCAAGAGTCACTTTATCCTATCCCCAGAAAGATCTAAGATCTACGGCTGGGGATAGTCCGACTGACGCAGACAAGACAGGGGAAGAAGACAGCTGTCTGCCGCGGACAGACATCTCAACTACCCGCATTAAATACCCTCAAACAGCATACGTGTCAGTCAGCCTGTGGAGGAAGCGCAGATAGCACTACATACTCAGACAGAACACGCAGACAGAGCCGAGAACACGAAGACTTCTGCGTAAGCGGCACAAGACACAAGAGTATAAGGTTATAACGGGCTTTAGAAGTGGACCCCACGTAACCACCCTATAAATACCCCTCTCTCCCAAGTGAAGAGGGGGAGCCGAGAACATTGAGAGGAGAATAGGAGAGAGACATAGAGATAGAGAAAGTGTAAGTGAAGTTCCTCCTGCTACGCAGGCTTATGTTGATCTCAAAGTCATTCGACTATTTCTGTAACCATCATACATATAATGAAAAACCCAAACCCACAGACAGAGATCTGAGTGATGAATCATATAAGTTAATCGTTTCATCTATATTCATGCATTTATACTTTACATGTTCGATTCGATATTTATGACACATCATGTTCGTACGTTTTATACTTCATCCATTATTTATCTTATTATGCGAGCTAAGAACAATGATTGTAGTTGATGAGACGAGGAAGAGTTTTAGGACTCTGAATCAAGGATTCTACATAACCAATTCATCCCCTTCAGGCGCAGCCTATTTACTATATTGTCATGAGTCTGCGCGCATTATTTGTGAACACTCAGATGACAATGATCTTTGTGTTCACAATCTGGCGCTAGAAACAGGGATCTTCATCCCGGTAAAAGATTTATCTTCTCCTGTGACTTGTTTCAAACTTCGTTCTCTGAAAATAACGATGCATGGAACACTACGGTTTTTTCGTACATAATTTCAAAAAAAAACCAAAATTATGAACAGATCTATGTTTACCTAAGCAGATCTGATTTTCCATGCATTTTCTAAGTTTCACATCTTTGAAAATCAAAACTTCGAACAGATCTGCGGTCATCTACATAGATGGGCGCCTTGTGTATTTTCAAGATTTTACACCTTTGAGAACTCAAAACTAATAGATATCACGTGGGGCCCATTGTCTTCGTGATTTTTTCTCTCTCTTTCAGGAAAAATTAAAAGATGGAGAAAAGCAAAGATGTCGGGAAGGCAAAAGCTTCGTCAAAAGAGATGCCAAGGACAACCCCAGTTGTAACTAGGAGTAAGCAGAGAGGTGAAAAGCTAAAGGCAGCGGATAGGGCAGGATAATGCAGAAAGCATGGCCCCCATCAATGCCAACATCATCGCAGCAAACGCAGTAAATGCCGCGGCAGCCAAAGCAGGAGCTTCAAGAGCTGGCGGATCCAAAGTTGGAGCTCCCAGAGTAACCAATGCTCAACTACAGGAACATCAGGAAGTCGTAGCAGAGTCAGGAATACAACAACCCCTCTATGGGATGCCCTTAACCAACGAACAAACATACCCTTTCCAGCCAAGCAACCGCTTCTAATAGCAGGTCAACCCTCACAACAACCGTCGGGTCCCAAGGTGCACGTTAGACCCCCAGAACCAGTAATACAGATCGTGGATGAGGAACAAACCATAGCCGCTGATGAGCAATTGCGGGCAGGAACACCAAATCAAGGGTCAAATCATTCCGCTCAGATGATGGCCGAGCTGACAGAATTAAGGAAGAACCAGAAGGCATACGCAGATGCTTGTGGATATTAGCACAAGAGAACCAAACACTCAAGGAAAGAATCATTCATAGCGCAGAGGTAGAAAACCAACGCGACGAAGCTAACTCCAAGGCTAGCACCTAATCAAGATAGAAGAATGGTGATCGCAAACAACCCACTTCCATTGAATCGAAGAGGAGCAAGGAGCAGCCAAAGATCAGACCCTGATTACAATCCTGAGAACTCGGACTACTACGACGGTACCACCCTCCTACGAGCAAATCTACCATTCATGAAGAGCACCAGATCGCAATGGAAAATCTGCGTGCTGAGATGCTGGCAGAAATCAAGGAGCTAAAGACTAGGCAGGGAGGCGGAAGACTAGAACAAGTGATGAAGGAAGCAAACACTACCCCGCTGACGCACACTTGGCCAGGGCTTCCATACCGCAGAAGTGTTCGGTTCCTGCTTCGATTGCTATGACGGATCAACTGATCCTGCGGCTCATCTTCGATATTATAATCGAATGATGGCCCGTTGGGATAACGAAGACTCCATACTGTGCAGATACTTCCCATCAAGTTTAAAAGGGTCCGCGTTGTCATGGTTTGATAACTTGCCATCAAACTCCATCGACTCCTACGACCAACTCACAGAAAAATTTCTAGCAACATACATGTACAACAAGGTTGTCAATACCGGCATGGACAAGCTATTCTCGCTGGAGATGAAATACAAAGAGACCATCAGAGAATATACTAAGATGGCACAAGATTTTCCAAGCTATTGGCAACGTAGATCCCGTGGTTAGTATCAACTGCTACAAATGGGGGATGGACAGGATGAGTCCTTTATTTGTCGAGATCCACGGAACCATCCCTACCACCGAAGGAGATCTCCGGATAATCATAGAAAAGCATGCAAGGTTAGAAGAAATTCAGCGTGAAAATCCCAGAGCTCATACTCAACGTCCCACACGCACAAATTCCGTGGATCAAGCCAGCGGGTCCAAAAGAGGAATCACAGAAGAACGTCCCAACGAAGAAAGGAAAGAACGAAGGGATGATAGACGAAGAGATGATCGAAAATTTGAAGATCAAATCTATACCAAGCTGAATACCAGTTATTCGCGCATCCTGAGAGAGATCAAAGGGAGGAGACTTCGATTGGCCATGGTCCAAGGGAAAGCAGCCTCCTAGATCAGAAAAATCCAAGGAATACTGTGAATACCACTGTTTCAACGGTCATCAAACAGAAAAGTGCAAAAATCTCAAGATAATGATTCAAAAACTAATCGACGCAGGAGACCTGAAGCAATATATACAGAAGATTGATAACGAAGATAGAACCAAGAGAGGCAAGCAGGTTCAATTACCAGAAGGCAACCGCACCCTCAACACGATTTCATGTTCAGAGATTCAAGGACCATCCCTAACCGCCCAGATTGGGAAGAGATTGAGAAAACAATTCGAAGATTATTGTGAGCTTTATAAGATCGATGGGAAAGAGGTAAACGAGCACGAACAATGGATGGACGCGCCCATGACTTTCGATGCAGACGATGTGGAAGAAGACATGGAAGACCATAATGATCCTCTAGTCCTCACACTCCCAATAGCAGGGTGCAATGTCAAGAAAATTCTCATCGATGGAGGAAGCTCAGTCAACGTCCTGTTCTATGACACGTTCAAACGTATGGAACTCAACGACGAGCAACTGCTGTCATCTTACTACACCATCTACGGATTCAACGGCGCAGCTACAAAGCCCCTAGGGGACATTGTCTTACAAGTAGACGCGGGCCCATGAAAGTGGACACTCGATTCAGCGTCGTAGATGCACCTTCACCTACAATGCCATCATCGGAAGAAGATGGGTTCACAAGCTCAAGGGAGTAGCGCAACCTACCATCAATATCTCAGATTCCCAACACCCTGGGAGTCATGGAAATTAAAGGAGACCAAGTAACTGCGCGGGAATGTCAGACCTTACAGAATCAGATCAATAATGAGCGGAAGAAACACCAGTCCCGAAGAGCCAAAAATAAGGAATAACCATAGATACATATCTGGAAGAAATCTCCGGAAAAAGCCTTCTGAACGTAAGCACCACTGGCAGCGCAGAAGCAAGCACCTCCGCGACAAAAGAAGACGGAGAGCCCACCAAATAGCAATCAAAGAATGTTCCTCTCTTGGGGAACCAAAACCCACGTTTACACCTGTCGAAGCAGCTAAAGAAGTCAACATAGGTACTGAGGGAAACCCGAAGATATCAAATAGGCACCTTGATGGATGAAGAAAGAGAAGCCGCGCTAATCAAACTTCTAAAGGAATACGCGGACATCTTTGCTTGGAAATTGGGGGACATGCCGGGAATTGACCCAAATTAGTTCATCACGAACTTCGAATAAAACCAGGTACCCCCCCTTTTAGGCAGAAGGTGCGCAAAGTAGCTCCAGAATACCATCGAGCAGTTGAAGTGGAACTCCGCAAACTACTGGACGCAGGATTCATCAAAGAAGTTAAGTACCCAACATGGATCTCTAACATGGTCATCGTACCGAAGAAAAATGGCGGAGTAAGGATATGCATCGACTTCACCAACCTCAATAAGGCTTGCCCTAAAGATAGCTATCCACTGCCAAGCATTGACCAACTTGTCGAGGCAGTCGAAGGATACGAAGAAATGTCATTCATGGATGGATACTGGATACAACAATTATTCCTAGCAGAAGAAGATCAGCAACATACAACATTCTATACACCACACGGCCTCTATTGCTATGTAAGAATGCCCTTTGGACTGCGAAACGCAGGGGCAACCTACCAAAGAATGGTGGATGCAATTTTCAAACCATGGATTGGAAGTACGCTGGAAGTATATGTGGATGATATGCTCGTCAAAAGCAAGCTGCGCAAAGATCATCACCAAGACCTAAAAGATATTTTCCAAGCAATGAGAGCACAACATGAAGGTAAACCCAGAGAAGTGCACTTTTGGTGTCACTTCCGGAAAGTTCCTCGGATATTTGGTGACGAAGAGGGGCATTGAAGTCGATCCCGCTAAAATTGAAGCCATCGTAAGAATGCCATCCCCAAAGAATTTAAAAGAGGTTCAGAAACTCAATGGTTCACTGGCTGCGCTGGGGAGGTTCATATCCAGGTCCTCGGATAGATGTAAGCACTTTTTTAACATTCTCAAAAAAGGAAGCAAATTCGAATGGACGGCAGAGTGCGAGGAAGCTTTCGAAATATCAAAGAATACCTGGCTGAGATCCCTATACAAAAACCAGACCCTGATGAAGTGTTGGCACTATACATAGCAGCAACAGAAGATGCAGTCAGCGCAGTATTGGTTAAAACCAACACGAAGATAGAGCAGCCCATCTATTACATCAGCAAGACTCTGAACGCAAGCAGAAAGGAACTACACGAAGATCGAGCAGCTCATCTTGGCATTAGTATGGGCAACCCTGAAACTCAGAACTTACTTTTTGACTCACTACGTCCGCGTCCCATGCAAAGCTCCGCTAGAAGCAGTCCTTAAAAACGCAGGAAAGTAGGCAGAATTGCAAAATGGAATACTCACCTAGATCAATTCAATATCATCCATGAGCTACAACACTCTCAGAAGTCACAAGTATTAGCAGATTTCCTAGCAGACTTACCGTTGGATAACTGCGAAGAAGTCATCATCGAAGGACGAAGGCAGCAGGACTACCAGAAATGGACGAAGGTAAAGACCCTATAGACATCTTGGAACCAAAAAATCCTAGGCAATGGGAAGTCTTCGTAGATGGGTCGAAAAATAAAGAAGGGGCGGGGATAGGCATCGTAATCACCACCCCAACAGGAGACAGGATCATACATGCTTTCAGGTTAGAATTCAAGGGGCATACCAACAACATAGTTGAATATGAAGCAGTGGTGCATGCCCTTCAGTTGATAATAGAAATGGGCATAACTGACGTGCGTCTGACAAGCGATTCGCAGCTGGTCATCCGACAAATAGGGTTGCAATATAATGTTTATGACAGAACATTGTCAGCATACATGGAATTGGTGCAAACACTGGCATCACAAATTCCAAACATCAAATTCCGACACCTGGCAAGGAAGGAACTCAGGCACGCGGACGCCCTGGCCTACATATCATCGATGCTCAGCGAGGACGTCAAAGCAATCAAAGTAACCAGGATTTACGAGCCTTCAATTGATATTCAAGAATTCTGCGCTGCACAGCAAGGAACAACGCAGAAGAAGATATTGCAGATGATGACGTGGGAGAATTCATCGCGGATGATTTCCAAGAAGACGACATCATGACTAAGGCAGACCAAGATGAAGACTTCAGCAAAGAAGAAGATTGGAGATCTGAGATTCATCTTTTCCTAAAAAGGAATACTACCCTCGGATCTAAAGCAAGCCAGAAAAATACAGTCAAAGGCAGGAAGATATGATCTGAGAAAAGAATTTTGTACAAAAAATCTTTCTCGGACCATTATTACGTGCCTATCCAGATCCGAAGGCATTTGATTTTGAAAGACATACACCGCGGCGACGCAGGCAATCACAGCGGAATGAGATCCCTAGCAGATAAGGCGAAAACTCAAGGATATTACTGGCCAACAATGATACGAGACGCTGCAAGAATGTCACGAAGATGCGAAGAATGCCAGCGTTTCGCCAAAAAAATCCACGCACCCGCAACAATGTTGAACCCAGTAGACAGCCCTTGGCCATTCTCAAAATGGGGCATAGACATCGTGGGTCCCCTAATCGAAGGATCAGGGAAGAGAAATTTTTGATAGTGGCCACGGACTATTTCAGCAAATGGGTAGAGGCTAAAGCCCTGGCAAGGATCCGAGACGCAGATGTCTTCACATTCATCTTTCAAAACATCATTTGCAGGTTTGGCATACCAGCTGAGATTGTATCTGACAATGGCAAGCAATTCCAGGGAAAAAACATCGACTTACTCTTCGATACTTTCAAAATTCGAAAGAACAAGTCAACACCAATTTACCCTCAAAGCAATGGTCAGGCAGAAGCCACAAACAAAACCCTCGCACTCATCCTCAAAAAGCAGTTGGACGAATACAAGAAGCGTTGTGAGCAACTACACAACGTTTTGTGGGCTTATAGGACAACTCGAAGATCAGCCACGGGAGAATCCCCATTCTTACTCACCTATGGAGCCGAAGCTATTATCCCAACAGAAATAATCATGCCAACTACGAAGACTGAAGCATGGGAGAAGAACCTCACAGCGGACATGATGTTGGAAAGGTTGGATGATCTAGAAGAGAGGAGGGAGGCAGCACTACAAAAAATGGAAAACTATCAAAGGAAACTAGCAAGGGAGTAAATAAGAGGGTTAAGCTTAGAAATTTCGTAGAAGGGCAGTATGTGCTGAGGACCATTCCCCAATACCAACGAGAAAAGAAGTGGGGAAAATTAGCACCAACATGGGGGGGACCCTTCGTCATACATGATGTTGCAGGAAATGGATCTTATTATCTGCGCAACCTAAAAGGGGAGATCCTCACACCCATGGAATGCAAAATATCTCAAGCCATACTACCCGTAGAAAGCAACGCAGACCTGCATCTGCGTGAAGAGCACCAGAAGAAAAGACGCTTGCGATCGACATGTTTCTATCTCTGAGAGAGGAATAGCAAACCTCAACCTATCAATCAAGCAAACTTTTGGCAAAAAATAGTCAAAACATGGAGCAACATAGTAACAAGACGACCGCGTGTAAATACAACACCTCACGAGAACCCTACACCTGTAAATACAGAGAAATGACCTCCGCGTCAATACTTCATTCCTATTTTTTGCTATTTACTACCTCAGAGGTTCCATCAATGGAATTCTTCTAAATGTAACTCAACAAACTGAATAGACACTTTAACCCTCTTTCACCCGTGGACGTAGACACTCTGCTGTCGAACCACGTAAATACTTGTGTTAATTGTTGTTTATTTTACTTGGGGAAAGTAGTCACCTACAATCTCTCGGGACTCCCCTATCAGCGTCTATAAGTGTAGGACCATGGGGAAGGCATCCAGCAGAAAGATACCCAACCAATCTTATGGCAGCGGGTTGACGGAATGAATGTACATTCCAAACAACTCATATCCTAGAACGCTGCCCCGACCCCCACCGTCTGGGAATCCTCTGGCCCAGGATTAGCCAGCGGGGTGACAGGTCTCAAGACGTTCACGAAGATACACATATCTTCGGGTTCGCACTCAAACACTTCGCTATCCTTGATTACATTCAGTTATATTCCAAATTAACCTAACAATACTTAAAAGGAAATCGGACAACACAGATAAAATTAAAACAATGATCAATTCATTAAAAGTTGATTACAGGCTTGGCAATGATACGCGGGAACAAGAAAATACAAAAGGAATCTCACGAAGCCTTATAATCAACAAAGATCAACTTTCTACAATAATCTACTTGGATAATTCAACCCCACCAGTAGGTTTAGCAGTCTTCCCCTTCTGCGATGAAGGTACGCTCCCACCCGAGGAAGGCCCTGAAGAACCAGACGTAGGAGTAAGGGGTTTCTCACGGCGCGGATAGCCCTTGATAAGGCCATGCTCGGTCTTAAGATCATACTCGATGCTGTCCAGAATCTTGTTAGTCTCTTCCACTAGTTGACATCGAGCCTTGTACGTAATAACAGTATTCATCATCTCAGCCTTTGACAACAACGAGGAAAGGCGACTCACTTCCTTCGAAGCGGCTTGGGAAGCCTCGTCCCTTGCTGTAGCTAAACCTTTGTGATAATTAATCTGGCTTTCCTGATGCGCTAATTTAGATTGAGCCTTCGCAAGCTCTTCATTTGCAGTGCGAAGCTGTCCCTGGAGCTCTGCAAGGAAAAGAAAAATGCAGATGGTTAGGTCCAGGAAATTACAGAATCACACTCGATAATATAAGCATATACCTTCGACTCTCGCCGAAGCTATTTCATATTCGTTAACAACAGCATCACGGGCTTCATCAAGAAAGTCATACTCATCTGACAACTTCTTATAATCCGCTTGAAGGGTTGAAAGGCGTACTGACTCGCATCTAATTCTACCTGTTTCATTGAATCCAAATGACGAAGATGGTTGACCTCTTGTTTAAACCTCCAGACCCTTGTTGAGCCGATACATATTTACTTCAAGATTTCTCTCAGACTCAGCTTGGCGTACCACATCAGCCCTAGACGCAGCTAAAGCTTTGCTAAGAGCACCAGCCTCAGCCCTAGCGTCATCTCTCTCCCTAGCAAGACGCTGAATGTAATCTCTAACATCAGAAGACTGAGAAGAACGAGCTTGACGCAATTCTTCTTCCAAGAGATTGATTTAGCTTCTAAAGATGAGACCTGTTCTCGGGATTCACGAAGATTATCACGCGTCCACAACAACGTTCCATTAAACAAGACGATCATTGTTATATTTGTTCTGCATATCAACATTTGGACTCGTCTGCCCCGCCACTCCTCTGCCAGAGCATTATGTTCATCGGCACGAGCATTCCACTTATCAGCCTCGCTCTTTATCTTCTCTACCAACTCTGCGATGCGAGATTTTGACGTTGCCGCTCTTTCCGAAGCCATACTAACTCGGAACTCCACCCACTGAAGATAGGGTGGGGGGGAGACTCAGACAGAACACTAATTACAGTAAAGGACAACAGCAAGGAAGAGAAAGATAATCAACCTGTAACATCCGAAGAATTCTTCTTGGCCTCTTCCAACTCACTACGAGCCATAGCAAGTCCAAGCGAAGCTTCTCCTCCTCCTTGCCTTGTTGCTCCTTAGCCTTGAGGAGACTCTTCAACTCACCTATCTCCCTATCCCTATCAGATACAGTCTCAGCCGAAGCTCCTCTTCCCGAAGACGAAGCTTAGCTCCAACTTGAGGGATTTGGCCTTAAAAAACTGGTACAACATGTGGTTGCAATGCTCACTCCTCATCATCTGCGAATCAGAAATTAGAACACCCTGACTCTAAAATTGCTAAATATTGATACAAGGAAATGATAAGAAACTCACTTCTAACATCCGCTTGTTGGGAATCCATACTGATACCCATCAGCCAAGGCCATCATCAGCAACAGTCGAGGGAGCGTCGATCACTAGAGCAGCCTCCAAGGCCCGAAGATTCTTATCCCACGCTTCTGCACCTGGTCCTCGGGAGACAATTGCATCATCTTACGGGTATAGGCATCAGATTTCTTCTCACCCTCCACCACAGCTGGATTGGGTACGAACATCAAATTCTTCTTTTTAAACCAAGCTAAGATGGCATCATCACCCTCAAGGATCAATGACTGAGGAAAATCATCTCCAGAAGACCCAACCGAGGCCCCACCCATGTCTGTGAACTTAGCACCCGAAGAGTTCGAGGCTACTCCCGCATCCAAATCTGGAAGATCTCTAGCACCGCTCCCCTCTGGAATATCACTAGCATTCACGACTCCCTTGCCCTTTCCATCCGCCTTGCTAGAGTTACCAAGCACATCCCAATCATCGTTTGGGGAAAGCAGGTTGAACTCAGAAGCCAGGCCCAGGGCAGCGTTATATCAAAACCTCCCCAGAGTAAATCCGACCAAAGGAAAACTCCTGAGACACAGCGGGAATTTCACCACCAACACCCTTCACCAAGGCAATGTTATCATCACCAGCATCGCTGCAACCCGCGGGATTAGCTTCGGCACCAGCACATGGCACCTGCGGGATTAATTTCACCACCAATACCGCCACCAGCGGTAGTATTCCCTTCAACAAATTCTTCATCATCATGACCTGGAGGGGATGTATCAGTACGCTCCCCCTATCAGACATATCTTCATCCCTCCAAGCTCAGTCACAGGACTGTTAACTTCTTCATGAACCTCCGCCTCCTCGATTGTTGCGGTGGTGGACTGCTTGGGATTTATCCTCCTCTTCTTCGTCGCCTAAAAAGACAAGGCATATAGAATAAAAATCCCTGGCTTTGAAAAGAATTAAAACTGCCTCAACTAAAGAAGACAAGGCATATGGAAATCTTACCTTGACAACCGCAGCATTCTTCGTTGAAGATCAGCATCGGAACTCTCTTCGTCATCTCCATCAACAACATCGAGGGCATATTGGAAATTCATGCCCTCAAAATTCAAATGCCAAGGACGGAAATTCCCATAACGAGCAGGAGGAGCCTCACGTATCTGGCTATCTGCGGTAGGACGCCATCCTTGCGGACCTGGAACCCACCCCCAAGCCCAGGGACCAACAACCTCAATAACAGTCGCGTGCCACTCATAGTCATGATCACGCTTGATCCGCTCACGAGTAGGAAACACCAATTTGTTAGTAGAATTCTCTGTACCCGGGACGTACTTCACCTTAGCACCACTTACTTCACTCAGAAGCGGATCTCACCACGAGGAGCGGCAATATTACGAAGACTCACACTCCACGGTTTACGATTCCTACTGTTAACATAGTCACCAAAAGACTTGTTAAAATTCTCAGGCGTATACCACTCCCTTTCTTCAGGTTGGGAACATAAAGGGTCATCATTGTCTCTCCTTTGCTCCGAAGATAACACTCCCTCAGTGCACGAAGATAATTCCCATGAAGTTGGAAATAGAGCGACAGTGAGTGTTCTTCGAAGAGCCCTCTCGACCAGCCACATCAATAAAAAGAATCCCCAGACTTGTACAAAGGCAACATAAGACCCGCTTCAAAGGCCCCCACCGTGGTCAGCAGATGAAATTCATCAAACTTATACGTCGATATCATCTCATAAGTAATATCATCATCAGCAGCGTAAAAACGAACATCGAATAGCTGAAGACCATGTTTTTCCTTGAAAACCTCCAGATCAATATGTTTGAAAGTCACTTTCTTCTCCCCAACAGCGACGCTGCGTATTTCCTGAGAAATATCTTCCTCCTCCGCAGGATCAGGCGCAGAATCCTTCGAAGGATTTCTATCGGAAGTTTTTCTCTTCTGAGGAACCTTAGATGCCTCAGTCTTCGAAACCACTTCTTTCGAAGACCTCCCCTTGGGTTGAGACACTGGAGGGGGAGGTAGAGAATGTTGCTGAGAAACGGAAGAAGGCGCCACTAACCGAAGAGGAGGGACATCCCGCGTTTTCTTGGGATCATCACGCGGATTAATAAAGGTACGAGAAATAGCATACCGGGAACCAGGAGCCTCTTTTGTCCGTTCCCCTTTCTGCGTATTCCCTCTCTGCGACTCACCCTTCTTAGAAGATGAGTACGTCTGACCAGAAGAAGACGAAACCCAATGAACTCGGGCATCACCTTGGGAAGACTTAGACGAACCTCCACCAGGAGGAGAAACATCATGATCTCTACGCGGAGGATATCTATGCGGACTCGGCGGTGGAGTTTGATAAGAAACCCGCGGACGGTCAGCCATGTCTGCGTAATACACAAACAAGTTTCAGATTTCCGCGGAGATAAACGAAAATCAAAAAACCCAATTTCATCCAGTTCTTCATAATCATGAACCAGATAGAAAATAAGAACAAACCCTAAATAAAAGGGGAAATATCAAATATGGGCAAGCATACACGAATGAAGAAACCATTACTGTTTGTAATAACGAACAAGGGCAATGGTGGCTCTCTAAAAGAGTCACAGAAATGATACCTGCAAGTGCACAGGGTCTGTTGTAGTGAGTGTGCAAGGCAGGGTCGAACCACAGAGACTTGGGTGTGAATTGAAGTGATGAAACAAGTGACAGTGAACAAGAAAATTCAGTGGCAGTGAGCCAAAGGAAGTGACAAAGAAACAAAGTGGAAAAAGTAGTGAAGAAAATGAAAACAGTGGGAATGGAAATGTATGGAGATGGATAAGAATTCTCTTTCACCTATCTAGTTAGCCTGGGATAAATGCTTGTCATGTGGCTATTTAACTACCTAAAATCCTTAGATTAACCCCTAGCATTGCCTATCTGATTAAAGCATAAACAATCACAGGTCATTTAGGTTCCTAAGTTTCTAACTAATATGGTTTGTTCATCCCTTAGATTATTACTAACTCCTAGCATTAATGGTCTGTTTAAAGCACCACTAATCACAAGCCAGTGAACCCTTGGAATGTCACTAACCTAAGTGTTTTGAGCTCAACAGGGTCTAACCCAAATGGCTAACCAACATGGTTCAATGGTCTTCTCACCCTAGTGGTGAATTAGAACATGCTGAAGTTAGGAGTTTTCATGTTTGTCAAGCATTAAGACTCAAAACAAGAACATGTGAGTCAAACAGGGGAATTACATGAACATTAACGTACACAAGAACATGAACATAACATCAGAACAAAATTTAGAACATAAGAACAAAATTTAACAGTGAAGAACATGTACTAATAGTATTATGGAATTGAAATTGAAATTAAACATGAAATTAACCCAATTAGGGGGTATCTCGGATGACCCAAGAACACTTTAAACATTCTACATCAGTTTCTATTTATAGCTTACATCAAATCCCTAATTTCTAAACCCTAAAATTTGGGGATTTTCAATTTCTCTCACCCATTTGCGAATTCAGCTCGACCCATGATTTATCTTCTCTTCCTCCTGCTCCTGCTACGTTTCTAGCTTGATTTGTGTCATCAACTGCACACTCTAGGGTTCAGAGAGGAAGAGTGTGAGATTGATGGAACAACTCGGCTAGGAGGATAGGGGGCTAGGTGGTAATGATGGTTTGGGGTATGGTGAGATAGGATGGTTTGGGCAGGGGAAGTGGTTGCGCCAGAGGAGACAGTGGAGGTGGTGGCGATGGCAGGGTATGGGGGTGGAGCAGTTGCAGAGAAATGAGGAGATGGGGGAGAAGTCGATGGAATGGGATAGGGTTCGTTTGGTTGAGGGTAGGTTTCTGATGCTAGGGTGTGAGGCGGAGACATCAAGAGTTGATGTACGGGCGACGAGAATCCGTTGGATGATCCCATATAGATGACTCGAACGGCTAAGATGAAGAGGTATGTAGCGACGTTGGATGATTGATACAACGAAACCGGCGGCTACAGATGGAGCTAGGTACTATGGTGTTTGACAGGAGCTTTGGATTTTGATGCACAATGATGAAGTGGCCGTTGGATGATGAGATGGACCCAATCTGACGGCTCTCATGGAAATGGGTATGGATAATGGAAATGGATTTGGGTAAGGGTTTTGGGCCTTGGGTACGCCAAGCCCATATCTTCTTTAAGAACAATTCTTCCTCTTCAAGCCCACTTCTAATTGATCCGGCTCTTGCAAACATCATTCTTCGGCCTTTCTGCGGGAGTCTTTGCCGTTTCTTTGCTCTTTTTGCTCCGTGAGTTAACCAGCTTTATTTAGTACCTAAAAATGCAAAATTAATTAATAAAAATATTTATTCTTGAAAACAATGAAAATACAGAATATGGGATAAATGTAGAATTAATGCACAAAGATGAGTTAAATGCCAAGAAAAATATATGAAATATGCACTTTTTAGCACTCATCAATACCCCCAAACCTGAATTTTACTTGTCCTCAAGTAAAAAAAAACTAGGAAATCCTACCTATACCACTGTCGCTGGTCTCTCGATTTGCATTTAGCGAATGCAATAAGCCTTTTAAACCACTAAGTGTCCCTAGTGGACGAGTGAAGTCTCGTGAAGGTTTGCTTAGAACGTACCTACAAAGTTCTAGGCCAAAATATAAGCTCATATTCCATCAAATGTGACATGTGCAAGACAGTTTAAGCTCACAGCAAAATGGAGATGTCAATCTAGCTATCAAAGGCACAATCCTAGCACTGATAACAAATAAAGACATGTGATAAGAGTGTAAAGTGTATCTACACATGTGTAAAGAAAGATCGGATGTTATGACTACTAATCACCAAGAGATAGTTTCTCAGGCTAAGAACCAGGTCGAAATCTAGCTAGCTGTCCGGACTTCACGAGAATTGTGAATGAGTTGGAGGTATTTCACAATTACTTTACGCGTTGTACATCAATGGCATGCACCCTCCTTGCTTATACAAGACTATTTACAACAAAAATGACTCTTTACATGACTCTTATTTACATTGACTACTCTCTTTTATTTTTGGAACAAGAGAGGATGGAATTGATAAATACTTGATTGATTTTTTTTTTTTTTTTTTTTTTTTTTTTTTTTTTGATATATACATCGTTTTTTTTTTTTTTTTTTTTTGATAAGGAACACTTTTGATACATATACAAAAGGAAACAAAAAATTACATGACACTTTGCAAGAGGTAGCCCTTTTTGATGCACCCAGTTAAATTCGATGGTTGTCTTTCTTAATGTAACCTCCACCTTCTATCCCAACCAACCAAAGAACAAGCTAGTCAAGTTTCGTTCAGTATTCTAAAGTGATTGGCAACTAAAACTTCCGATAGAACACCTCAAGGATGAGGCTATACATGTATTGGTAGATCGTGCGCGTGCAAGTTTCTTATCACTATGTGAATTGTGCTAGAATCAGGGTGCCTAAATATCTAGACTAAGACTCCTAAAAATTACATATTTGCACAAGAGTCAACATTTCAAGGTAAATGAGCTCGATTTTTATGATTTTTCATTTTTAATTTTTTATTTTCAATTTTTCAATTTTTTCAAAAAAGGAGTTCTTGTTTTCAATTATGGCATATTATCATGTATCTACTCTATACCCCCAAACCTAAACTAAACATTGTCCTCAATGTTTCAAAATGAAAATTATAATACAACATATGGAAGGATTCTGAGTAGAGAAAAAGGAAAGAGAATACCCGGATGTCGGTGAAAGCAAGATTAGAACTCCGTTATTCAAGGCAAAAATCCAACATTTTCAGCCGAGATCATATTGGATTAGCAAAATATATACAAAAGGAACAAAAGGGTTTTTAAAATTTTTATCTACTGGATTATATACAAAAAATTCACCATACACTAACAATCTAAAGAGTTGAGGATCAACCCAAAAGACGAAGTGTAGAGGTTTCAACAGCTTCACACAAAATAACAGGAAAGAAACGCAAGTGAAACTGTGAAACAAAATGAGCTACCCCCAAACCTGGATTTTTCAACAGATAAAATTTTGGATACAAAATCTCGCAGTTTTGGGGGTTCATCATGCACAAGGTCTAGCTCGAAATGAACTTTGGTAGGGACGGGCAAACATGCTAATTCCAACTGTGGCCTTAAAAGTATTGTATTTAGATGCAAAATAGTCCAAAGGACTTGGGAAGCACACAGTTCCAACCTAGATTAGGAATTTTCAGAAAATTGGTTTGACAATATGGGTACAAACCAAATCTAGGTTGGGAGGAAGGCCATTAGATTGTGACTCAGGCAGGACGATAGGCACATCATTATTAATCACATCAACATCTCCTAAGTCTTCTACACGTGTCACAACATGCTCACAATCATCAAACAAATTGGCAAGATCACAATCAGAGTCATCAACATCATCAACAGATTTATTCTCATGCATCGGCAAATCAGGAGAAATATCACAATGTGACCTAGGTAGAGAATCAGACACATCAATTATATTTTCATGCATAATAACATTAGTGTCTACAGAAGATTCAACTTCTCCTATGTCATGTCATCTTCACAGAATAATTGTACGAATCCCATGTCAATATCAAAATCATATGAATTACAATGAGTATTAGAAAAAACAACATTCATGAAGGTCGAGGGCGAGAAGCCATATGTTATTGAACCAACAGGTTCCACAATATTTTCATGTTCTTCTAACATATCATCATAATCATCATCATGGTAGCATGCATATTGGTCCTCATTAACAGTGGTGGTGTCATTAGTCGATTCATGTTCCTCTAAATTAGGTTCATATTCAACATCATTTACATGAATGGGACTAGACACTTCATTAGGGACAACATACATTTCCTCATGAATTTCCTCCTTTTGTAGGTGAAGCAAAATCTGATCTAAATATGCCTGAATTCGTGATGTAGATCTATCGAAGTTTTGCTCACTAGTGCTTCTATGGTGGAGTCTAAGTTCATGGGAGTACAAAATTCTTCATGTTCAAATTGTGGTGATGGTACATGTGTGCATGGTCATTAGGGTTTATAAAATTGATCGCAACCTCAAAGGTTTGATTATGGTCCCAATGACTACCAGCCTCACAATTTATGGACATTTCATACCTTGGATTTTCTCTAGATTGCCTAAAATTATGCAAAATATACAATTCTCAACAGGGTGGTCTAAACTACCACATGCGGGACATGCATAGATTTCAGGTTGCCTAAGAAAATTAGATGTGACAGATTCCTCATGTGATTGCATTTCTAAAGCTGCGATTCGAGCTTCTAATTGATCCACAAGAGATGATTGTGTGAGTGAGGTATTAGCAAAATGTTCATTTTCACGTTGTGGAGGATGATGCATGTGTGAATAGTCATTAGGGTTCATGTATTGAGGCTCGGGACTTTGAAAATGTCCATAATAATTCCTATGACTATTGACATCATGGTCTATGGGAGGTTCATAACGTGAAGTATGTCCACACGCAAGTTCTCTAAGGGATTTGTTGTATTCCCCAACTGTAGACCAAGATCTAGACATGATTGGGCTCAAAAGCTAAGTAACTATGTTACAAAGCCCAAAATTTGGTTTTTAATGGGTTTGGATTTTTGGGAAAAATTTGGTTTTTATGGGTAACATTTGGTTTTGTCGGGTTTGAAAAAGAAATTTGGTTTTTAATGGGTTTTAGAAAAAATTTGGTTTTTTAAAGGGAGCAAAGCCCACATTGATGGAGGATGCACGGCCCAGCTGAGAAGTTTGTACGAAGCCCAACTAACGAGTTGAAATCAGTGAGACGAGGCCCAGCTGCGAGTTTTTTGATTGTTGGGCTCTCAGTTAGCCAAAGATCGAGGCCCTAGCTGTTGGGTTTGGGAGTTTTTTTAAAACTTTGAATTTTGTAGGCCCACTGTTGGTGAAGCCAAAAATTTGTTTTTAAAACTAAGCACAGCCTTGTTTTTGAAATTTAGTTTTGGCCCATTTTTGTCTTGGCAGGTTCAGTTAAACTTGTTTAGGTTGTTTGTTGGGTTTTTGAAACCCAAAATTTTGATAGGGACAATCCCACAGTTAAGCTCAAATACAAACCCAAAAGTTAACTTAAATTACAAGCCCAACAAAAAAATGGAAAAAATTATTACAAGCCCACAAATTAAAAATGGAAGCCCACAGGTTGGGTTCTCTTAATGGGTTTAAGCTTACCTTTGAAGCACAGCCCAGCTGTTCAGTTTGGTTGCAAAAGCCCAGTTGGGCTTTGGATCATCCTAAGCTTTGGCTTCAACACTCAAGGCCCAGTTGGGCTTTGGTCTTTCTTCTTTGGCTTGTGTAGCCCAGTTGTGTTTTGGTCTAGCTACAGCAGCAGCAGACAACAACACCAGATCAACTCAGCAATAGGCTTGGCCTGGCAGGAAACAGCAGCACACCAGGAAGCACAGGTAGGCTTCAGGCAGCAGTTCTGGCACCAGCAGCAGCAATCAAGGCTCAGCAGCTTCACCAGTTCAGGGCTTGGGTTCTAGCTGCAGCTTTGGTTCAGCAAGTTTCAGCCTTAGCAGCACAGCAACAAGCCCAGCAGCTCACAGGAGTCTTGGCCTGGCACAAGCAGGAGCACCACAGCAGCACAAGAGCACCAGCAGCAGCAGAGGCAGTGAACAGGGAAGAAAGCAAAGAATGCAGGATGATGCAAGAAATGCAAAAATGCTTATACTAAGATGCTTATACTAGAATGCAATGCAAAAATGATGCAAGACACAAGAAAAACTTAACACACAACGCCAAGTCCCCGGCAGGGGCGCCAAAAACTTGGTGGCTCCCTAAAAGAGTCACAGAAACGATACCTGCAAGTGCACAGGGTCTGTTGTAGTGAGTGTGCAAGGCAGGGTCGAACCACAGAGACTTGGGTGTGAATTGAAGTGATGAAACAAGTGACAGTGAACAAGAAAATTCAGTGGCAGTGAGCCAAAGGCAGTGACAAAGAAACAAAGTGGAAAAAGTAGTGAAGAAAATGAAAACAGTGGGAATGGAAGTGTATGGAGATGGATAAGAATTCTCTTTCACCTAACTAGTTAGCCTGGGATAAATCCTTGTCATGTGGCTAGTTAACTACCTAAAATACTTAGATTAACCCCTAGTATTGCCTATCTGATTAAAGCATAAACAATCACAGGTCATTTAGGTTCCTAGGTTTCTAACTAATATGGTTTGTTCATTCCTTAGATTATTACTAACTCCTAGCATTAATGGTCTGTTTAAAGCACCACTAATCACAAGCCAGTGAACCCTTGGAATGTCACTAACCTAAGTGTTTTGAGCTCAACAGGGTCTAACCCAAATGGCTAACCAACATGGTTCAATGGTCTTCTCACCCTAGTGGTGAATTAGAACATGCTGAAGTTAGGAGTTTTCATGTTTGTCAAGCATTAAGACTCAAAACAAGAACATGTGAGTCAAACAGGGGAATTACATGAACATTAACGTACACAAGAACATGAACATAACATCAGAACAAAATTTAGAACATAAGAACAAAATTTAACAGTGAAGAACATGTACTGATAGTATTATGGAATTGAAATTGAAATTAAACATGAAATTAACCCAATTAGGGGGTATCTCGGATGACCCAAGAACACTTTAAACATTCTACATCAGTTTCTATTTATAGCTTACATCAAATCCCTAATTTCTAAACCCTAAAATTTGGGGATTTTCAATTTCTCTCACCCATTTGCGAATTCAGCTCGACCCATGCTTTATCTTCTCTTCCTCCTGCTCCTGCTAGGTTTCTAGCTTGATTTGTGTTATCAACTGCACACTCTAGGGTTCAGAGAGGAAGAGTGTGAGATTGATGGAACAACTCGGATAGGATGATAGGGGGCTAGGGGGTAATGATGGTTTGGGGTATGGTGAGATAGGATGGTTGTGGCAGGGGAAGTGGTTGCGCCAGAGGAGACAGTGGAGGTGGTGGCGATGGCAGGGTATGGGGGTGGAGCAGTTGCAGAGAAATGAGGAGATGGGGGAGAAGTCGATGTAAATGGGATTAGGGTTCGTTTGGTTGAGGGTATAGGTTTCTGATGCTAGGGTGTGAGGCGGAGACATCAAGAGTTGATGTACGGCGACGAGAATCCGTTGGATGATCCCATATATTTTGACTCGAACGGCTAAGATGAAGAGGTATGTAGCGACCGTTGGATGATTTGATACAACGAAACCGACGGCTACAGATGGAGCTAGGTACTATGGTGTTTGACAGGAGCTTTGGATTTTGATGCACAATGATGAAGTGGCCGTTGGATGATAAGATGGATCCAATCTGACGGCTCTCATGGAAATGGGTATGGATAATGGAAATGGATTTGGGTAAGGGTTTTGGGCCTTGGGTATGCCAAGCCCATATCTTCTTTAAGAACAATTCTTCCTCTTCAACCCCACTTCTAATTGATCCGGCTCTTGCAAACATCATTCTTCGCTGCCTTTCTGCGCGAGTCTTTGCCGTTTCTTTGCTCTTTTTGCTCCGTGAGTTAACCAGGCTTTATTTAGTACCTAAAAATGCAAAATTAATTAATAAAAATATTTATTCTTGAAAACAATGAAAATACAGAATATGGGATAAAATGTAGAATTAATGCACAAAAGATGAGTTAAATGCCAAGAAAAATATATAGAAATATGCACTTTTTAGCAATCATCAGGCAATCATACACACATCTATATATATGTTCTTCATCACAAACACATAGCAACAGCAAAAAACGAATATATTTTTCATCAAAAGATAATCAAACACAGTAAAACCACTTACCTATAAATGAAAAATCAGGAAGAAAGCCTCGACGAACAACAACAGCAGCAGCAGAAAGCCTCGACGAACAACAACAGCAGCAGAAAGCTTTGAGGAACAACAAACAGCAGCAGCAGAAAACTTTGAGGAACAACAACAGCAGCAGCAGAAAGCTTTGAGGAACAACAGTAGCAACAACAGCAATTAATAGCAAGGATACAAAAGCAGAGAACAAAAAATAAAAGCTCTGAGGAAAGAGAAGGAATGAAATTTATGACTATAGAATTTTCACATTCCTTCTCATATATATATGCAAAGAGAAATAAAATCGCCCCACTACCCAAGTAGAAGTTATTGGAAATAGTGGGGAATGTGCCCTAAAATCTAGGAAAATAATAAAGAGAAGATGAAGAGAGTAACACGTTTTTGCCCACTACCCAAGAAGAAGTTATTGCAAATAGTGGGGAATGTGCCCTAAAATCTAGGAAAATAATAAAGAGAAGATGAAGAGAGTAACACGTTTTTTCTTCCCACTTCGACTAACCGCCCAGTAGGAGGAAAAGGGGCAAATTGTAGGTACACATTTCATCTTCCGCCACGTGTCCACAAAGACACACTTGGAGGACATGCGGCTGAGAGCATCAAGATATGATATCACACGTGGACAGCCAAGAGTCACTTTATCCTATCCCCAGAAAGATCTAAGATTTACGGCTGGGGATAATCCGACTGACGCAGACAAGACAGGGGCAGAAGACAACTGTCTACCATGGACAGACATCTCAACTACCCGCATTAAATACCCTCAAACAGCATACGTGTCAGTCAGCCTGTGGAGGAAGCGCAGATAGCACTGCATACTCAGACAGAACACGCAGACAGAGCCGAGAACACGAAGACTTCTGCGTAAGCGGCACTAGACACAAGAGGATAAGGTTATAACGGGCTTCAGAAGTGGACCCCACGTAACCACCCTATAAATACCCCTCTCTCCCAAGTGAAGAGGGGGAGCCGAGAACATTGAGAGGAGAATATGAGAGAGACAGAGAGATAGAGAAAGTGTAAGTGAAGTTCCTCCTGCTACGCAGGCTTATGTTGATCTCAAAGTGATTCGACTATTTCTGGAACCATCATACATATAATGAAAAACCCAAACCCGCAGACAGAGATCTGAGTGATGAATCATATAAGTTAATTGTTTCATCTATATTCATGCATTTATACTTTACATGTTCGACTCTATATTTATGATACATCATGTTCGTACGTTTTATACTTCATCCATTATTTATCTTATTATGCGAGCTAAGAACAATGATTGTAGTTGATGAGACTAGGAAGAGTTTTAGGACTCTGAGTCAAGGATTCGACATAACCAATTATCTCCTCAGACGCAGCCTATTTACTATATTGTCATGAGTCTGCGCGCATTATTTGTGAACACTCAGATGACAATGATCTTTATGTTCACACTAATCAATTAACTTCTCATTAATGAAAGTGAAAGCCTCCTTCAATGATGACTAACATTTGATAAAAATTACTCCGAACATTTGTTAACAAAAAGGCTCCTACATTAACGCCTATCCAGATATGGCTTTACACAGGTTTAGCGCCTATCCAGATGTGGCTTTCCACCACCTGGGCAGATATATGGCATACTACGTAAACTTTCGCTTCTCGCATATTTATGAGGTATATATGTGTTAATCGTGTTTGTATTTTGTCGGCAAAACTGTAATCATATCATAGTATTCCATATTCTAAAGTATTCTTATTGATTGATCAAAATTCTGTTGATCTCTTTTTCAGTTAAGCGGTGATCTTTATTCCTTCAAACATTCCACACAGTCCCCTCCGTTCAATATAAGGCGGTAGCTTATACTCTAAGCTCTATCTTTCTTTAATTCCTTAGAAAAGCTGTCATCCTTCTTCTCCTTAATCTCCATGCAGAATAACTTTAATCCTTACACTTTGTGCAAAAGTACTTCACTTGTATATTTTTAAATAGATGTGATTTGTACCATGTACACTAATTAGTATTAGTATATGTTTAATACTTTTGTTTGAGTTCCCCAAATTTGTAAACACCAACAGTACTAATCTCTGGATTCTCTGCCCACTCTCTAATTCTTTTGTGATAACCTCGGGTCCTCGGCCATGCAGTGATATATAGAAAACTTGTCTTGGGCCTGCTCCGGCCCACAGGAGTAAATCCTGGCACAGCGTAGGCCACCAAATTTGCTCTTTTTCTTTTTTTTTTCTTCTCCTAAATTTCATGGGGAATATATAGGTGGTACGAAGAGAATAAGGTTATCTTAATGATTGATTTATGTTTTGTTCTAAAAAGATGGCAAAAGAGAGAGAAGTATCCTGATCCGGGGTTTAGGGATTGGCTAATGACTCACCTGATCAGTCTGACTGAAAAAGGCAAATTGTTTGGAGCCACTTCATATCCTAATGAGGTGTTTTATTAGGCCCATTGTAATTCAACCGAATCAAGCTATTCCCTATTCAAGAACAGTTTTTTTTGGGGACCATGGGTTTTTTTAGGGGACCATGATTTGATTATTCCACCTTCCCTATAATTATAAGGGGTGTCCTAAAAGGTGGAGATGACTAGTTTACTCTTTTACCTAATTAAAATTATAATTAATCTACAACTTCTTCTTTCTCTATTCTACATTTTTTCTTCTTCTCTTCTTCATCAATATATGATCATCTAAACCTGATCGTATACAAATCTAATCAAAATCATCAAATTTTCATTATCGTCGATTCATTGAGTTTTCATCGTCGATTAATCAATCTTTTATAAACAAACCTATCCATAAATATTTTCCCACAAACCCATTACTTCTAATTCGTTTTTGATTGAAATTTTGAGCCGTAGTCATCAAAATATGTTGAATTTGGAGGTTACAGTAGTAAGTTCGGTTAGGATAATTTTGAAAAAAACCCTAGTTTTACAACCGAACTTTTAAAAATGAAGAACACGAAGAACACTTCGGCTAAGAATGTTTTTTTTCCTAACCGAACACCTGAGTTCGGTTCAGTCGCAAAAATAATTTCAACACCGAACTCTTCTCTATATAGCCAAATGTTGAGTTCGGTTTAATCGCAAAAAGAAATCCTAACTGAACTTTACTCAAAAAACCTATATAATGAGTTCGGTTAACTCGCAAAAATAATTTTAAAACCGAACTCTTCTATGTATAGCCAAATGTTGAGTTCGGTTTAATTGCAAAAAAAAATTGCGAACTTACCGAACTCTGTTGTTTAAAGTTCGGTTATAACGTGGTCGAGTCGACTGAACCAAACAAACTCTGTAAACTCAAGCATAGTAGTTCGGTTACATTTGATTTTTCATCAGCTAGTCGAACAAACAAAAACTCCATTAAAGCTCTGGTTCGGTTGCGTGTGATTTTGGTTTTATTAACCGAACTACATTTGCAGAAAGTTCGGTTACATGTTCTTCATATAATCTAACCGAACTTTGTCGACCTGGTTGAAATTTTTTTGTTACAATTTTGATTTTGAAGATATTTTAGGCCATTTATAACAACATTCACTAAGTTACAAGCATACTTCGGTACCCAGAGGATGTTTTTTCTCCATATTCACTCATCTCAAAATAATTTTTTTCTCCATCTTCTTCTTCTTCTATCACTTTAGTCACTCAATAATTCTACTTTTTAAAAAAAATAATCTATTAATTTAACCTTAATCAATGATAATCACACTAACTAATCATTATACAAAAATAATCAGGAGGGTAATTTTGGTATTAATATAAATATTTAGATAAGGGGTGACCTAGAATTACTTCTAATGTCTTACCCAAAATAAAACAATGGTCCCCCCAAAAAAAGGCTGGTCCCAAAAAAATCGTTCATATTCAAGGCATGTCCTCTGTTATTTCTCTTTTACAAAATAGAGGTCTTGCATTGCGGAGGAAAGATTTAAGCTCTTTGTAATGTGTTTAGCTCCGAGTTAGATTGCACTCAACTCAGGTAAAACAAGCAAATTTTTGACACATGGATCAAGAACAGGATACGAGAATCATTTCGTTTTGACGAGCTGGTAATTCTTCTTTTAATTTTTTTTGCATCAACAATCGTATCACATCTCATTCAACCCAAAACACTGATTATATGACTATTTACAAGAAAATATATATCATAGTACAAAAAAATCAAAACCTTTTTTTTTGTCTACTGTAGTGGATTTTTGGTCGACATACCTAGATAGTTTGGCAGTGACCCGAGAACGAATTTCACAGACGGAGGCTACCGCTTAACTAAAGAAATGCTTTAGAAAAGCTGTCAATTTCTTTCACAAAGAGAGACCACGGCTCATCAAAAGCACCCATAAGCAAGAATTCGACCTTTACATGATATATATAACCGGCCACACAAGAGATAAGGCTTAGCGTCACCTCATTTTTAATTTACACACGATTTCTAAGGCGTTTCTTGCCTCCTCATAACTCATCCTAGTCATGCTCACAAATCAGTGAACATTCCACTATCTGAGCATACGTCATATATAGAGAATATCCTACCATGTTGATACGTCATCACAAGTCACACACAAATAGAGGGACATCTATTAGAGTCTTGTCCTAGCAGTTTACGACGTGTGTGTGCTATTTCTTATTGCACAAGAGAGTAAAGGCGATGTAAACAAATAAGAGGATAAACTCAGCTTAGTTTATCCCTAGTTATTTGTGAAAAGATAGGAAGGGTGCCCCACACTACAAGTAATCTCTATTTTCACCGACCTGAGATTAGAGAATTCAGCTACAAACAGGCCATCTATTCACTAAGCTAAACATAAATTTCTCAACAAATCTCATAGCAATTTTTCTACAAGCCTAGAATTCTCTGATCTCTATCTTCTTCTCAGTTTCTCTTCCCAAGACCATCCATAATCTCTCATATGACTGAACCTTCCCTTGAATGGCCATTCCTCTTGGTTTAGACGGGGGAATGTTCGAGTTCAACTTCCCGAATCTCACTTTTAGAAATCCTAGAACCCACTTCTAGCCTCCCACCGATTTTAAAAAATTACAGTATGTCAGCAAAATGTATAGTTAGCAAACTTCAGGGTCACACAAATTTTTAGTTGTGATGCATATTTTTGAGTCATTAAACAAGAGTTTTGAGCAGTACTTTTTGGGTCACTGGATGAATCTTAAGTCAAAAAGTATATAATATTTAACTCATGATGCAAATGGTAAGTGAAGAGGTATATTTTGAGTCACCATGGAAAACTTAGGATCATAAGTGCAAATTTGATGTACAGATTTTTGGGTGATGAGACAGATTTTACAGCACAATGACATCTTTTGAGTAACAAAACGAATTTCAAATCACAAAACAAATGTTGGGTCTAAGGAAAATTTCGGCCAAGTGAAAATTTTAGATCATAGCTCGAATCAAATTTTATGTCATGGTGGTAGATTTGAAAATCTAAATTTTATTCATCTTCCCATATTGTGTATTATGATGTTAACCCCTTCTAAAAAAATAAAAATATTGCATATTATACGGTAATTTAAGAGATCCCAATTGGTTAAGATAGTTGTATCCAGAAGACGCACATGTTGTTACCTGGTAATAGTAAATATACAAATTTAACGATTATGATTACTGATTGTTAATTATAAGACATGATTTTGGTAGTTTGTGTTGTAGATAAATCTGGATTCCGTTCCATGTTTGGTGAATCTTATTATAATAATATTCAATTCTTGGTTTAGACGGGGAATGTTCTTTGAACTATTTATTTAACGATACAAATATAAATATTAAACTTTTAGTATGAAGGAAAAAAAATTCAATTTTTTTTATGTTGTTAAAAGAATCCGAGATGGAAGTATGTGCATTTCAAACGTGTGTTCTTCCTCGTTGAAATAGTGAGAAAAGGGAAATATGATGTCTCCCAACTGAGGAAATCAGAACCTTTCCTTTGTTATTTAAAACGCAGGATACGAAAATACGCCACCAACTTTTCCTTAGGCAATCTGTATGGACTAAACTCAAATAAAATTCTGAGAGTTCAACTTAATGAATCTCAATCATGAAAGATATTAAGAGCTTATATCTCTTTCTCTCATAATCAGAATGTTACAGAGACTGTGAACCTGATTACACCGTGAGAGTACTTGGACGATTCCAAAGATCAATATCCAAGAATCAATCAAGTTGTATCCAACAATTGCGATGGACTTATCTACTTGAATTGATTTTAACGTACAACCTGTGATATTTCAATTATACAAATAAACAATATAATGCGGAAAATAAATAACACAAACACCAGAAATTTTGTTAACGAGGAAACCGCAAATGCAGAAAAACCACGGGACCTAGTCCAGATTTGAACATCAAACTTAAGCCGCTACAGATTCTATCCTACTATCAGAACTTCAGACTGGAATGTATTTGCGATCGAATTAAACCGTCACAACAATTCAGTTACAGTCGCGCTCCTTATGCCTCTTGAATCCCAGCAGGACTCGACGCAATTGATTCCCTTAGCCGACGTCATTTACATCCTAAGAGTTACTTTAACTAAATTGAATACTTTAAACAAATCTGCCTCCCACATATAAATCCATATGTAATTTCCGTTCTGATCAAAGATCAGTATGAGGTAGGAAATCGATTGTAATAGACAAAGTCTAGAAAACCTCAAAATATGGTCTTATGACTCCCGAAGAGGATCCTAGATTATTACTCACCTCACAAGCATAAACTTGTGGAATCACAAAGTGTGAGATGAAGAAACTTTGTGATTTTTACCTATCTTGCTTGTTGAAGCAAGGCTCGATAATAAAAACAAGATCAGGATACACGAACTATCAAGATAACGATAGTTGGACCTGGCTTCACAAATCCCTCGGTGAAGTCTTTTTAGTCTCTAAACCCTAAAAGAGTTTGAAGGAGAGGAAGACTCAAGTTTACAACTAGGACACACAAAAATAGTGTCAAGGAATCAAAGATCTCAGTTGTTTGAGGTTCTCCTTATATAGACTTTCAAGATCAAGCTTTCTTTAGATTTAAGCTAAGGTAGCTTTGGAATCAAGAAATCAATAATCAACGTTAGATGAAAAACTTGAATTGAGATTAACATAGTAAAACGTACACTCTGGTCAGGATGAACCATAAATGAACCGTGGTATAATTCCTGGTTCATAAAAGTTAGCCGAAAATATCCAATTGAACAATAAGCTTAACCATTTTCATAGAACATTTTAGAACTTTTCTTAAGTCACAAATGTGATCAATCATGTCTATATGTGTTCTTAGAGAGTTATTCACACGCCGATTATCTCATAGAAATAATTTTGATGCATCTGAAATTATTCGACAGGATAAGTACGTGTATTGTACCTGTTTTTGAATATTGTTGTCATAGTACGTGTACCGGGTATGTGTATCCTTAAGATAAAAACAAGTTCGGGAACTTACAGATCTTTTATGTTTTGCATACTGGGTATGCGTACCTTATCGTTTTTGAAACCAACGGATTTTTTCCGGTTAGCATACTAGGTATGCCTACCTTCCTGGTTCACGAGTCCATAGACTTTTTATGGTATGGATACTGGGTATGCGTACCAAGAAGTCGTTGCCGAATTATGGCTACACCGGTTCGTGTATATGGGTACATGTACTGCGGCTCTGGACTTATAACAGTTCTCCCAGTATGTGAACTAGTATGCATACTGTCCTGTATCCAGATTTACAGTACTATATCTCTCTAATAATCGATTTATAACATTCTCGAATAACATCAATGACACATATCACTATTTCAGGATATTTTCAAGTGATTAAATCTTGAATCATAATTAGGTCATAAACAATAAATTGTTCTTAACCAAATTCATCAAGTATGAACAAATTTTCTTAAGCTTAGCATATTTCGAGAACGATATTCAAGATAAACTTGACTCGAAATTTTGGTTATCCATGTACTGTCTAATTTAGTCATGCGACAATGTCTCATAGATAGAAAGGTGAAAACTTGAGAAATAAGTGGTTCAGTTTTCACTTACCTTTGTTGAAGAAGTTCTCCAGAGCTCATGTTGATTTTCTCCTTCAAACGGTAGAACGCAGTGATATCCGATTCTCAACTACACACTTCTATCCTAATCCGAGACTTGACTAAATGTAGACTAGAAATCAAGATATAGTTTTGACAACTAAATTTGAAAACAAGCTTGAGGTAGAAACACTTGTGAGTTCGACCGAGCAATGCTCTAACAGCTATCCTCTCTAGTTATTGAAACCCTAGCACCGTGAAAACTCATCTGCTTAGATTTGCTCCTTCAGAGTATATTTGAGAAGAACATACCTTCCTAAATGTTCTCATGTTAAATCCTTCTGCTCAAAGCCTTTTTTATTTTATTCAACAGTTTTTGTTTTTATACATCGTTTTTTCCCTGTTTTTTCTAGATGTTCGCCATAAATTTCAGCATGGGTTATTGTTAAATGGATTTCCTTCAAAAGAAACATCACAAGACACTACAACAATATACACACACAACAAATACGAAGACTCCGATCAAAGATTTTGTCCGATTCAGACCACCGAAGATCAGTTCCCACAAATCCAGAAATCAGATGTTATACTAGTTTAGACAGTAACTTTTTTGTGATTCAAAACCCCGAAAAATGGTTGGATCACTTGATGATCCTAACACATCTTCATTTTGTTGAAGCGTTATTCTGTTTTGTCTTGTCAGCAACAGATTACAGGTCATTTAAACTTGTTATTGGTTTGTTACCTTGTTCTTATAGTTTGCCTTGTTCTAAATTTTTATAAAGCTAGGGTTGGTAGAAATGGTTGGATCTTTGAGTTTCTTTTTCTGAAAAATTGGTGATGTTAATGTAACTGTTTTGAATTTTGTTGACTATGTAACTGAGTCGCCTTGTAACCATCCCGATCTCGAATCGAGCTATTAATATAAGTTAGGAATTTTCCAGAAAAAAAGAAGAAGAAGAGGAAATCAGAACCCATGAGGGAGTTTGTTTAGGAATAAATAGTTTCCTTCTGACCATCCAAACATGGCCTTTAAGAAATAATCAGATCATTGCTGACTGAACTTATTCTTGCGGTTGCAACTAACTTTTAACAGTTAACCGACCCCTCCAAAGTACATGATCAAAAATAATAAAACAAGAAACATAATAAAATCAATCGATTTCAGACCAAAATAAAAAACCTGTAGAATTAAATCTTTTGTTATCAAATAAAAGAATCCTTAAAAAATATAATTAAAATGCTCAGTGAAATAATCAAATAGATTCCAAAATCAAAAGTTAAACCTCCTAAGTAACAAGGTTAGCAATGTCACGATTGATCAGAATTTTCTTGCTCCGCTCATCATACGGTATAATTCATACCCATGAACCCAAATATGTAATTCATCAGAATTTTGCAGATATCAACTACATTGTAATAGATTAGATGATTCAATGACTAAATTTACTTCTCTCGTTGATAAATACTTCTCTTGAAGAAAACAACAGCAGACACCGGTGTGATAGGACTCCGACTTCTAGTTCGTTTTACTCGTGGAGCGCCAGGACAACTTCTTGGAACTGGAATCTTATGTTCTTCAGATGTTGGTGTTATATATCCATCTTCATCATCACCGTTACTATGATCACGACAGTCTTCCTCCTCTTTCACATGATCATCTATCAATTGAGTTCCTTCAGCACCACCAGTAATATTACCTACTTCTTTATCAGTAACAACATGACAACTGCTTATAATTCTCGGACTTGAAACAACACTAGTTGGAGTCACCGGTGAACCAGTTTGCGGTGGTGATGGTGGTAGTCGGCATTCATGACCATCTAACAACTCAATTGACCCGTTACTGCAACCATTACTATCGATCACGTCGTTATTAGGACTAGTAATACCGTTCATCGACTTGCACAAAGCAATGGCAGTGCTCGCAGTTCTTCTTCTAACTTTTTTTGGTGCTGGTGGACAAGTTCGTGGAACTGGAATCTCGTGTTCCTTAGATGTAGGTGTTCGGCGTTCATGGCCGTCGTCATCACCCTCGTAATGCGTCCCATGATCAATGTCGTGATCCGTATCAATGTCAGCGACATCTCCTGTTTGTAATTGATCAACCTCTTTTGTTCTTCGAGATTTACGAACTTTGGATAGCCGGAATTCCTTATCCGTAGCAGTTATCATCATGAAAGTACTGGTAAAAAGAAAAAACAAACAAGTAGCTAACAAGAACTAACTTAATAATATATATGGAGAGACTGTTGGGGACAATTCAATGGCTTGCTTAAGAAGGTAGTAGTAGAGAGCTTAGAAAGGGAAGGTGGTAGGAAAAAAAGATAGAGAGAGCATCACAATTTTCTGTATTTCTTTATCTTTAACTACTGAAGTTTTTTTCTTTGTATATAAATAAACTCTTTAATTAGGTTCGAGTTAGGTTAGATACAAACTTCTTCTGAGTATAGGACTTCTTTGCTAATTGGTTTTACGATTTCCATATTGTGATCGGATTCCTTTTTAAATTGAGTTTCCCATTGCCAGAAGCCTACAATGGTCATATTTTTAGTGTGGGGTCTCTTCTCTTTTGTGTGCGTGGATTATCTAGTACAATTTGGTGAGTTTTGATAGGCTTTTGGTTTTAAGCGGTGAATCAATACCGATGAGTTTCGAATTCAGATCGGAGAATATTATAAATCTATATTTTTCTTGAACCGATTTTTATTTTTCTAACTTACCACCTTTCAGAAGGATTTAGAAAGCGGAATGTGTAAGCTTTCTCCAACCTGCGAACCCTTTACTCTATGTCTTGCTCTTAAGACTCCATTATCCCTCCACAAAGAGTGGTCAGATAGAGAGCATAGGATACCATAATCACAATAGTTGGTTCTGAATAAAACCCTTCACCAACTTCAGCTAAAAATGGGGGTCTTGCTTCTTATTCACTTAACTGTGACTTAGTCTAAAAGCAAGAGGAAAAACAAAAAAGTTGGGTTGTTGATGATTTTAATTTGGTTTCTCAAAATTAATTATGTGATTAAATGCTGCTTATTTAAAATATCTTTGTACCTCAGTTTGCTAGGACCCATGTGACATTGACGGCACTGAATTTACAACAAAATTAGGACCCCCTTGCCGTGGCTATGTTTTCTGTCAAAATTTCATTCTTTGATTGGATGTGTACACTGTACAGTGTACACATTTGTTCTTTCTACTGAATTTGTCTACATTTCTGAAAAAAGGAATATGTTTCTATGTCAACAGAGTTATCAATTTTGCGGAATACAATGTTGCTTAAAGGGTTTTGAGTAAAGGGCCGCAGCAGGAGCAGAGCCAGCCAGGATAGATAAATGATTCAAACGTGTGGTGTTTATGATAAAAACTGAATGTGGCAAACTAAACTAATCCAAAGTCGGTACTCATCTACGTGGGAAAATTTCATTTTCTTTCCAACTGAAGCTATAACTCTTATCTTTATGGAAGTTGTTTGAAAACGTTCGCTCAATTAATGCCACTGTTCTTTGAGTAATGGTTCGGTCCCTGATTTTTGGAGCCTTGGAAGACATAAGGGCCCGAGAGTCTGCCGCCGAATTTGAATATTGTTCTTGGTTCTGAACATGATACATTACAAGTAAAATTTTGGGAATGCGCATCTTTGTTCAACAACAAGAGGTATTACCAAGTATGTACAAGTTGAACATAGGGCCTGCAGTGCAGTGCAGCAGAGGCAAAAAAGTTTGACAACCTACCATTCCTTCTTCCATCACAACTAAGCAAGGCATTGAGTTAATTGGATCGGTCCACCTGCAACAACTTAAAAAACATGGCATTTGAGGCCAACAATTTCTTTGTTCCCTCCTTGCGCCTGCGTTTCGTTCGAGAAATAGTATCATAGATATCTAACCAAGGTATGATGTTATGCATTCAGAAACGCTTTGAATTACAAAAGCTAACCAATTAGATCTTTTAAGTGACATTTGTATTTTCTATATGCAAAATTATGATACAACAATAGTGATACATTTAAACAGTTGTCTTTCAATTGTGCAAAATTTGAATTTAGTGTAGCTGCGAGCTTCATTTTACCGTAAGTAAAAACGTCGAATACAGTACAAGGTTCATTTAAGGAAAGCAACTGGGCTTCGCTTGTTGTAAAACCAAATGAACTGGGTTACTTCTGCAGCCCAATACTTTCGCAGAACAGCTTTGCCCTACAGCAAACACCAACCGGAAATCACCGGTGGTGTTGGTTTTCTTCTAGACCTGGCTGGACATACATGGAACAAGTCTGCTAGGAATAATTTCATCAATCATCTCGACACTCACTGTGAAGTGTGAACTATTTCGGGCTCTGTTTTCCTCTTTCTAGGTATTGCTTTTTCTTTTCTTTTTAGTTTTTAGTGAAAGGCTCAAAATTTTATTGATAAGAAAACAATAATTACAATTTGTAGCCCAACACATGCCTAAAGTTAGCCAAATAGTCCATTACGGTCTTATAAGACATACATATTGCGTATATAACTTCATGAAAATGCGGTATCTAAACCAATTTGGAATAGATCCCCGTAAAATATCAAACTTTTGATCTTGATTATAAATTCATCTCGATCTCTATTTCTCTCTTTTATCCCCATGTGATGTGATTTGGAATGTTGTAGAATAGTGGTTGTAAAGATTCGTTCAACTCAGACGTATGAAGATTGATTTTAGACTTAAGTTATATAATTAAGATAGCAATTAAACAAAGATGATAACAATGTTACGAGAAATTGAGTCTCAGGATTCCACCATAAAATTCATTCATGCAAGTCATATGACTACCGGGATGACGGAGGAAGCAATATTCATCATGAATCATTGGTCGCTATACGTGGCAGTTGTTAGAAGTACTTATATAAGAATCAATTCATGAACTTTAAGTCACGGTTTGCAAAGATCGCATTCCTTAATTCATAAAAGTTTAGTTCATGAGTATGAGAAACAAACCTCTGTGTTCACAAGGAACTGTTGTTTGCATACCTGGTTTGCAAGGAACTTTAGTGGCTCTCCTCAGTAGACCAAGCATTAAGGGAAGACTTAGCACTAAATATCAGGGAAGATTTTCTCCCTTTATTCATCAAGTTGGGGCTTAATTATTCTTGTTTTTTAAAAAATAGGAAATACATACATACTCAACTTCGGGGTTTGCTTATAGTTAAAGCTAAGATATCTTAGTAACGAAGCATTCAATATTCACCGTTCGATGAAAACTTGATTTAAGATTCAAGCTAAGTCTGCTTTAAAATAAAGCAATCAATTTCCACCGTTAGATGATCTTAGCTTGCTACACACAAATGAAATATACCTTCATTTAGATATGGGTAACCGTACCTTAATGAAATATACCTTATTCCTAAATGAAATAATCCAGTTGTTGATGGTGGTTTTTGAACAAGAGAGAAAACCGTAAAACCTCGCGTATAGCGTGACATCACCGGTGACACTAGCACATTTATTAGAGCATTTAACGCGCTTATGTCAAAATTACCAGGGTACCCTTTTTCAAATACTAAATTAGGGTTTCACACACACATACCGCGCAACCATTACGCAAAAAGCATGGCAAACATGTCAAATGCACACACCTTGCAATCATCGCGCAGAACATAGCAATTGCACGTACCGTGCAATCACTGCGCAAAAGCATGGCAATCATGCCACTCACACATGTCACGCAACATGCCAAATGCACGTACCGTGCAAACATCGCGCAAAACATAGCAATTGCACGTACCGTGCAATCATTGCGCAAAAGCATGGCAAACTTGCCAAATGCACGCACCGTGCACTCATCACACAAAACATAGCAATTGCATGTACCATGCAATCATTGTGCAAAATATGGCAACCATGCCAAAACTACAAATAACGCGCAACCGTTGCTCTAAATATGGCAACCACGCCAAACCACAAAGCAACGCGCAATCATCACGTTAACCATGCCAAAAATCCAAAACGCACCGCCATTGGCACATGCCGTGCAACCCTTGAAATCTGGCATGCCAAGCCGTGCAACCTAGGTCCAAAGCCGCCACACGCGCCATTGGCACATGTCGTGCAACCCTTGCAACCTGGCATGCCAAGCCGTGCAACCTAGGGCCAAAGCCGCCACACGCGCCATTGGCACATGCCGTGCAACCCTTGCAACCTGGCATGCCAAGCCGTGCAACCTAGGGCCAAAGCCGCCACACGCGTCATTGGCATCTGTCGTGCAACCCTTGCAACCTGGCATGCCAAGCCGTGCAACCTAGGGCCAAAGCCGCCACACGCGCCACTGGCACATGCCATGCAACCCTTGCAACTTGGCACGCCAAACCTAGGGCCAAAGCCGCCACACGCGCCATTGGCACATGCCATGCAACCCTTGCAACTTGGCATGTCTAGGGCCAAAGCCGCCACACACGCCATTGGCACATGCCATGCAACCCTTGCAACTTGGCATGCCAAGCCGTGCAACCTAGGGCCAAGGCATACCACACATGCCATTGGCACATCCCGTGCAACACTTGCACTTTGGCATTACCACTTGCACCCGACATGCAACCCAAGGCCAAGGCATATCACACCTTCCATTGGCACATGTCGTGCAACACTTGCACTTTGGCATTACCAGTTGCACCCGACATGCAACCCAGGGACAAGGCATACCACACCTGCCATTGGCACATGCCGAGAAACACTTGCACTTTGGCACTTCCACTTGCACCCGACGTGCTACCCAGGACAAAGGCATGCCACACATGCCATTGGCACATGCCGTGCAACTCTTGCACTTTAGCATGTCGCGCCTACATCAAAGGCCACGATTCCTCTTATACAAAATCTCGACCGTCGAAGGTCGCCACTGAGCCGACAAGTCTCTCAAGCTCAACTTATCAAACACCAGCGAAATGCTACATGTTTTCCACGAAAACACTCGAGACATCAAAACGTATGTCACAAACTGGGGGATGCTCATTAGGGTTTTGGTTTGGCGGTCTACAGCGTGCGGCATACATGCCTGTTTCAAGAAAGTGTAATAAGAATAAAACGGTTAGTAAATGCAGGAAGTAATGGTGAAACGCTCTTTCATTATGGAACATCAATTCCATCACATTCCATCAATACCAGGCGTTACCACCTCTTCCCATTTAACTCATCTGTTTCTTTTCTTACGGGGCCAGAGTACGTTTCACTTGGACTTGTATAAATAGGTTTTACCTATTTCCACCAAGACACAAGTTTTGGTCAGGGAGAAATACAACACTCAGAAAGGCGGCTCTTGCTAGCTTTCTCAAAGCTTTTATCTTCTGATACAAGTCAAGTACTACTCTTCCAGAACTGCTCTGGTCTCAACACTCTCTTCACTTCCCTCCCTAAACCAGCCCTTCTCCTCCTCTTTGTGACCGAAGCAAATCCGGAACGGCCATTTCTTGGTTTAGGCCAGATTTGTATAGATTGATCTCTCGAATCTAAAGTACTCCCGTGTAGTACATTTTTTTAGGGTTTAGATTTGTTTCTCACCCACTCACCGAAATTACCAAAATCAGCAGAAACGATTTTCACCCATAAACACCAGTTAACCGAATCATATCTAAAGGATCGGGTGGTTTCTCAAGAGAAGAGGAGCATTTCCTTATTCCTTGTATCAAACTTTTCTTTACGTGGGGAAGTCCAGAAGGAGATATCTTTCTTTCCCACAATGTTCAGAATGTTCTGTTTATCGATTTTCGAAAACTATGAATGGTTCTGAATATGAAAAGACGAGGGTACCCAAATATCCCACAGTCTTAAACTTTTCCACCTATAAGTCCTCTTGCCGAAAGTGATTGTCTATGGACTGAGTCGAGACAATACAACGAATCGGTATTCACACTTTGTGTGATCGCCTATGGATACGAGATCGAGACAATACAACAATCAAAGTGTGATTACTTGATAATAGGTTCAGACTTAACCAAACTCTATAGGATTATCAAGTAATACGGAGTTAACGTTTGTGTAATTTACTTTAAATTATAATTGCGGAAAACAAAAGTAAATAACACAGCAAGATTTTGTTAACGAGGAAACCGCAAATGCAGAAAAACCTTGGGACCTAGTCCAGGATTGAATACTCTCATAATTAAGCCGTTATACAAAGTCAAACCAACTTCGTATAGTTTAGACCAAACAACTAAACCTATAGTTCACCTAGTTTCTTCATTATCCCTGCGCTTCCGACATTCAATAAGTGCACGCACTGGAACAGTTCCTTTGGTTTGTATTCCAAACAGTAAAGGAACAACAAATCTGTTTGGTAACAACTCTATTCAATCTCAGTGATATGAGTTAGACAAAGGCTCTGTTTAATCCAATAAACTCCTTTGTCGGGTTTAGATCAATCTATCCAACAACTACCAAAATAGCAGAGTTTAGGATATGCAATCAACAATACAGAATCTACCAAGACATTATATGATGATGCCGATCTACGCAACTAATCAATCAAACCTATCAAAGATAAACCCATTATAGTTGAATCCCAGACGATCAAGTTTTGCGCACACCAAAGACTATGAACACAATTAAGAAATCTTCTTTGTCTTCAAATCTTCTTAGATATTCAATAAACACCTGCACACCACATCTTGAATCTCTTGTGATCAATCACGCACAGAACGGAGTCTGTTAACAATGGATTATCACAAGACGTCTTTAGATATACAAACAGTTCTAAAGATCCCGTGGACACTTCGATCTAGTTTGAGTGAATCTTATATCAGAAGAGAAGATTCTAAAGAATAAACAAACTAGGTGTAATCAAATTTCAACAACCGTTAGTCAATCAAATCAAATCGAAAACTAATAATACTGTAATTATCTAGTTTCTCACCAACGGTATTCATAGAGCTTCTTGATCCCACAGAAGTCTTTAAACGTGCGGTCGTAAGAGATTTCGCCTAATTAGGGTACTTTCCTCTCCAAATAGACGGCTCCACCAGTAACAACACAACAATGTAGTTTTGCTGGCTCTTAGGATAGTTTGCTCGAAATGCAAACTTGGGTATTTATAGACCAAGGAAGTTTGGACACCAAGGAATTTCCAAAACCGAATATTCTCAAGATATGCAATATATTTCCAAATTCGGTTTTCATAATTCCTGGAAATGCTCTGTCCAAAATAACTGAAATCTCACTAGAATATCTCCAATTAGTAAATGCACATTACCAATTTTTATTTTCCAGAGATATGCATTTTAATTGCTGGTAATTAAAAGCATATAAAATTAACAACCCTAATTAAAAGATTCTCAACTTATTTCGGTCCGGGATCTCCTTGAGTTATTAAGGAACATCTTTGAAAAATAAAAGATAAGATTTATTGAACATCTTCAAAGTATGTCGACATCTTAATTCTTTGTAAATCCTTGGAACCGATTATACCAGACTTCCAAACAAGTTTAGAATTGGTTCATCTGACTTCCAAGAATTATGTGATTGATCAAATATCAATACACTTTACCGTTCTACCAAACACAAGGATCGGTTCTACCTTAATATGGTTACTGGGTCCGGTTACATCATTTACCAGGATCGGTTACGTCAATTACCAGGACCGGTTACCATATTCTCATGGTATTACTTGTGATGGTTACACTAGTCACTAGGATCGGTTACACCAATTACCAGGACCGGTAACGCCAATTACAAGGATCAATTACAACACTTTTGTGATCGGTCATACCAATTACCAGGATCGGTTACACCAATTACAAATATCGATCATACCATCTAAGGTGATTACTTAGGATCGGTTACACTAATAAAAGTCATACAAATACATAAGTCAGGCATTGTGACTAGTTTTACCAAGATACATAACAAGTTATGATCGGTTCTACTAACTCATACATATTGGTAATCCAAAGATATGCAATGAATAACAATACCAATAAGCCTAGCGATTTCCCTTTCGATTCATAAAACAAATTCATGAATGTACTTCCTTTAAAAAAATGTAAACATTGTTTCCTAGGATGAAATATTCACCTTTACCCATACACATAATCACAATAGCATTCATACGATTATGTCG
Organism: Papaver somniferum; assembly: GCF_003573695.1. NCBI lineage: Eukaryota > Viridiplantae > Streptophyta > Magnoliopsida > Ranunculales > Papaveraceae > Papaver > Papaver somniferum. The sequence goes on along the minus strand of NC_039366.1, from coordinate 65,080,979 downwards.
ATGTCTTATATACGAAGTTCAAAGATAAGCATTATACTTCGTATTCTAATTCCTTAACACTATGTCTACTAGAGTATAATCATTTGTAAAATGTTTGGTAACAAAGCCAGAAAGAATGTTACCATAGAACGGTGGAAAACTTCTTGAATGGATGTGACGAGAAATGAAGAAAGGGCTTTTTCTTCATCATTTGGATGATTCATCTTCAAATTTCTTTTTTTATCGTAATCTTTCATTTTTTTCTACGTATTAAATAATCTGTGGGGAAACATTTTAGACCTATAAATTTAATATAAAAAGATAAATGTCAAGAGAAAAGTTGATTTGTTTATTTATTTATATGAAAAGGTTATATTTCGTAAATCAAGTAATATAATACAATAGATTTACAGTGTTACCTTGATTTTTCTTTGATTCATGTATATACAAACAAACCTCATTATGCTCAAAGTAGTGAAAGATATTCTTAGCAATTGAAAGCAGTGTAATGGTAAGTGTTGAACAAAATAGAAGAAAAATGAAATGGCACCGGTAAATGAGTTCTTAACTCTCGGGCTTTGATATGAATATTACTACTACTAGTTTCGTTTTATCTATCGAAAATCTAAATCATAAGGGGTAAACTTATATCAGCGTCCTACTCTACTTCCACTGATTTGAACATCATGATGATTTTGATCATCGCCTCTTCTGTGGCTTTCATAATTTCTCGTTCTTTCCTCAGATTTCCTTTAGTCAAATATGTTTTTTGGTTGAATTTTTCTAATAAAAACTAAATATGCTTAGGTTGGGGCTTATCTGAATCCATATTCTTCCCCTTTTTTATTTACCCCTATAAATGGTTTGAATTTCCTCATAAGTTCCTTTAAGTTGTCAAATTCATCAATGGCATTTAGCCCCTAACTTTCCATTATATAACAAGTGCATTCACTGGGTAAATGTGGATTGCCCTTCAATGACTAACAATAACTTTTCTATTAACTTATTTTGTTCATCAAGATGTGATGAATTCCTCTCTTGTCTTTCTATGATTTTTACAAAAATACGCTATCCTTTTTGCTTGTTGCTAATATGCTTAGCTCCATAATTGCTTTTCACCTCTATCAGAAATTCTGACGGTATTAAAAATGGTGCTTACATGCTTACCTGACTCTATATTCAAGTTAGCTAAATCAAACATCACAACCCCGTTCTTAATTTCAAGAAGTAGTTAAAACTACATCAAGTGAAAAAACGAGAGGTAAACTTGTCTTTAATTCCACTAATTCAAACCTATCACGATGAGTTTCTTTCATCATCTCTTTCGTGTCTTCCGTAATTTCTCCATTTTCCCTCAGATTGTTTGTATCAACTATCAAGTGTGTCTTCTGTTTGAATTTTTTGAATACGATACGAATTAGGCCAGGTTGGGGCTTCCCCGAGTTCAAATTCTAGCCCAATTTTTATTTTAAAATAAACCCTCCAACAAAAATGGATGTTCCTTCCTCCACCCAGAAAAATAAACAAAAAATATCGTATAGAATTGATTCTTATATATTCTTCAAAAACAAGTGTGAGGCATATATGATAATCATGGACAATCGGTCAACTGAAACATTTCTATTGAGACAATATCTCCAAATATTATATATAGAGAAAATAATTTCTTATTTTTTATCTTCTTTGTTTTCTAATATTTTTTTTTTGTTAAGTCCATTTTCCAATCTATATTATACTAGTAAAACACTGAAAAAGTTGGAGTTAGACTGGGATGTTGAAGTCACATTTGTCAATTGATTGAAGATTTTTCGTGGTTGTAGTAATGAAGGTTCAAACTCTCGGACTTGTGAAGGATAATTTTTTAGACTTAATAAAAAATAAATATATACAAAAAATATTAAAAATATGGGCAAGAGTACTGGGACTAATGATTCGGCCAATTTTCATAACATAGGGCTCAATGATTTATTCTCAACAATAATCGCTCAAAACATAAATTATATGGACTCTTATTTTGCCAAAGTAGATTTTCAAAACATTGATTGTAAGTCCTAAGCATGATGTATCAAAACACCTAAGCCAAGCATACATCATCAAATTAAATAACAACCAATTAATTCAAATCATATTTCAATTTTAAATTAATGCAAAAGTCTTAAAAAGAATTAATGAAATTACCCCAAGTATGAAGTTTGGCCTCCTCCGTCGTCCCAGTGTTGGGTTTTAGGTCATCATAGTACAAATGCTCTCAAAATAATTATTTATTGCTCAAAAAGTGGTTTACAAATGATGAAAAGGTATAAAACAATTGAACAGAAAAATCGCAACAGAAATAACTGTTGCAAAGGCGCTGTTCAGCTGTTACAAGAAGAACGATAAATGATAACTGTTGTTGTACGACTAACTACGACCCACGAGTGTGCGTCTTAGACATTGTTGATAAACGACTGCTGCTGCGAGTCCGTTCTTCGTGTTCTTCATCTTCATCAATGGCGGCAGCAGCAGCAGAGAGAAATCATGGTTCTCGATTCTGCAGCGTAGTCCGTTCCTTCTCTCCTCCCAACTCTCGACCGCCTTCTACTCTACCTCAGAAGTCTTTTTATACTCAACAGGTAGACGAAATCCTTTGCAATAACTCCCAAATATTCTTGCTGTTCACATATTCATCTCCGAAATTTTCTTCTTTATTCTCTGTTTCACGCGTTTGATGAGCTGTAAAGCTTCTCCATATTAGATAGAATCAAATATCAGGAAAGATATCTTCCCAACACTCGTAAAATCCCAGAAAAGACGCTAGATAATCAAACAGGATATTCGAAATATTTTCTTCCCCTGTTTCGATGATATCCACAAAATCTTCCATCTTTCGCGTGCATGAATCTATTTCCTTCCCTGTTTCGATGTGCTGGATCATTCCCAATCTAAATAAGCTGATCAAATCCGAGAAAATCGATAGAATTCAATTCTGCAAATTCATGCAGACGTGAAAAAGATATTCCCGGCAATTTTTATTTCAAACCGTGAAGAAGGGTGTCCCCCTAACCACTGTTGGGTGTCCCTTTAGCAATTTGGGCTGAAATAGTAATTCTTGGGTGGAAATAGTAATTTTTCTGGGTTCCTCCCGGACATTTCTGGGACGTTTCCGGTGCATTTCTGGGGTGCCTTTAGTACTTTTCTCCGGGATGTAAATCATCACTTTTTGAGCAACTCTTTCCACAGAAGGGTATTTTCTCCAAAAACACCTAAACAAACATAAAAACACCGTAATAAGAACAAATGGGTACTAACAAAATACACAAAAGAGATGAAAATAGACACATAAATGTGTCTATCAAATACCCCCAAACTTATTATTTGCTAGTCCTCGAGCAAATTTTATTCTTGAAAAGTGACCGAGTTAATCTCGGGTGGGTTTATCAGAGGTGTACCCACAAAAACCAATACTCCAGACCCTAGATATCTACGAAAAATCTTGGAAAGCACTAAAGAACCTCCTTGGTTGGCATACTTATTAATTACAGGAGGAAGTACCCTGACGCGAAATTCCAATTGTTGTATACGAGTTTGCACTCAAGCATACTAAAATTCATATAAGTGACAGAGCTCTACTAAGATAGTTTCACGATGGACATCATACTCGGAGTCAGACTAATCACATGAAAAGATTAAGAAGATGGAAAAAGAAAAATGTAGATGGTTGAAAAGCGAACGGTGTTTCCCATATCTGTCTGAAGGCCTCTGCCAAGATGAACCTAACCTAAATGACTGAGATACCGGTCTGACTAATATTAACACACTGGCACATACAAGGGAACCAGTGGTCAATAACTTAAATCTAGATCAACAAACTGGCAAATACAAGGGAACCAGCAGTTGACTACACATAACAATAACCATTTTTTTTTATTTTTTTTTTAACTTAACGGCATGAATAGATCTTTTTGATCCAAGCGCATGCTTCTTGTCAGCAGATTACACGATAGTTCCCACAGGTCCTGCATTCCACGCTTGCTTAGGCGACGGAAACAGGGAGAACACACGCATATTGCTATCCAAGTGTTAATACTTATTCCGATTGGTCTAACTGGTCCGGTCTAAATTTTTTTTTTTTTTTTTTTTTTGAAAAGGTAACTCAGTCACTCTATTTCACCCTAGCAAAGGTAACAACTTGAATCGTTTGCCCCCACCAAATCACTTGAAATAAAAGAAAACTAAAAATAGAAAGTGAAAAGGACTCGACGAGATATGGCGAAACTATCATATTAATTCTAACACCTGAGCTCTGTGCTTTTATGAATAGACTCTATAGATGTTTCCATCTAGTCAGATTGGTTCCTCAGCTCCTAAAACAAAAATGTTTCCATCCACTTAGATTGGTTAGTGCTATCCTTAATAGGCGTAAATTTTTAGGCTCTGGAGTTTATTTATTGCAACTAAAAAGTTTCTCCCATACCCCCAAACTTAAATCTAACATTGTCCTCAATATTCTAAAGATGAAACTAAAAGCATGAACAAGGAGAAACGGTTACTATTTGAAGCAAAAGAGTTAAGGAAGGATATTACCGTGTTGCATGAGATTGGGTTACCTCCCAAAAAGTGCTAAGTTTAAAGTCTTCAGCCAGACTTAGAAAAGGTTTAGTCAACTCGAACCGTATAACAGTAGCCGGAATAACTGTGGGTCTTTAAAACCAAAAAGAGCTGACAAAAGGAAACTACAGTGAACCAACGAAATGAACAACACTAGCATGCCCTTACCTAGTTTCCTGATAACTATCGCTAATTGTGGTTCAGGTTCAGGTTCTATGAAAGGGTCTAAATAGAATATTTTCATTGGTTGCGTTTCTTCATAGGTTTGATCCAAATTATTAGGTCCTAGAGTCTGGAAAAACTCAAATAAGAACTTGGAATCACAAAGTAATAACCTAAATAATTGCGGATCCTCTAAGTCAATCAGATATGACTTACAAAATTGACCACAGTGAGAATAGTGGTCATTCTTAAGCAAATGTATCGATTCTAATTTCCTAAGGAATTTAGGTTTAGTCTCACAACTTAATATTCGACACATTTGGAATATAAACGTTCCCACAGTTGGAAGAAAACTATTTGGTGGGAAAACAAAGTCAATCTGGGGATCATAGCCTGGGGAAACCACATCAACCAGAGGATGGGTTTCTAACGACTGAACTTCTTCCTGGACATCATTAGGTTCGGGAACACGAGTATGAAGGTAATCTTGTAAAATGGTTGAGGCACATATGTCAAGTCCCAAGTGAGGGACCTTTCTAAGAGTTAAAGGTAAGGCACTAGGAAGGTGATAATCACCCCCAAACTTAGAGTTTTCAGTATCTCTAGCTAGACTAGTCACAATCTCCCTAATTTCTGGATCATTAGATTCTTGAAAATGGTCAATTGATTCTTCTAAGTTATTATCAAGTGGTGCATCTTTACTCATATTTAAAATCTCTACGAGTTCATGTTCTTCGTCTAAGACTAATGTTTCTAAATCGTTAGACTCTAAAACAATATTCTCAGAATAAACTCGTTCCTCTAGACCATTATCGGCTTCGTAATCCTCGTCTAAAACTGTGGTATCTCTAGTCAAATCCTCGTACTTTTGAATAGGTGAATAATTATTAAAATTATTTGGATTTGAACTAGAAATAACATTATCATTATAAGGCTCAATTGGAGAAACAAATTCCTGATTACTCTGCCTACATATTTCAGATTCTTCATCATCACTATCCTCATCATCATGATACAATTTTTGAAATTCAAGAATTCTTAATCTTTGTTCCAAACTACATGGTCTATGTTTATAATATTTCTCATAGATCGTTAGAGGTGATTCCTCAATAAAAGTTGGAGTATCCATATATCGCTGCCCACGCATATATTCACCAAGAGTCATTTCCGAAGACGTCTCTTGATAACGAGAATTTCTAGACATATATTCTCGCAACATCATCGCATGTGGCGTCTCCTCAAAAGGATTCATCACCGAAGAAATATAAACTACAGAGGGATTCTATACAATCACAAACAAGGCCGACTCGACTCCACCAAAGAAAACCTAAAGATTTCTAGCAAACAAAAAGCATGATGGCTCCACTTAGATTGTTTCTAGACCAGCTTCTATCTTTCGAAAGGGAATTCGTTGCAATTTGAGCAAACCCCTCTGGAATCAATCCGAGTCAAAGTAAGTTGAATTGAGGCGAGGGAAGCTCAGTGGATCTTTGATACCCAAGGCCTCACCGATATCACAAGGCGGCGCAGTCACGCATTCAACTCACAGAAACCCTCATGAACTTTGGAGTGTGCTTAAAGAGAAACCAATATTTTTCGAACGAGTTTCCTATTAAGCTCGTTACCTTATCGGTCTCGTTCTATTCCAAATTTTAAGCTTGGGTTCGCGTTAGGTTTCGTTTTCCTAAGGCGGGCAAGAAGGGAACGGTGATGAAATCCGAACCCTTATCTTGTTTAGGCCAGGCCTTGCCCTTTACTAGGAAAATAAAGACAGTCCGGTTCGTCCTCAAACAATTATCACCTTAAGGCAGACAGTAACCCGCTTGCAGGAGATTCGCGGGTGTTTCGATTGGACTTACCTCCCGTACCAGACGGGCGATGAACCGTTGCCGTCGACTCGGGACACGACTCCTATGCCGTGTGCGAACCCGAGGGGTCGAGACGATATAGTAATCGTCGTCCTTCCCTGCACACAGTTTATATAATAATTTATTTTATTTTTTTTATTAATAATACCCTTCCGTAGGGTTAAAAAAAAATAAAGTCCAATTGTTTAAAGTCCAAAGTACAAATAAATAAATTAAAAAAAAATAAAAAATTACAGTTTTCCTCACACACTCTAAAAAAATTAAAAATTAAATCCTAAAATTGTCCTTTTTTTTCTTCTCTTTTCGCTTTTCGCTTTAAGATTTTTCCTCTCCAAGTCCTTAGTTTTCACTTTGAACCTGCAAAATAAAGACATAAAGAAACGTAAAAAGGAACAAACAATTCTAAAAAAAATAATAAACCTAAAAAAAAAATTCTACCTAAGCACAAATCCGCGTCGGCGGCGCCAAAATGATTTAAGATTTTTCGTGGTTGTAGTAATGAAGGTTCAAACTCTCGGACTTGTGAAGTCCGAGAGTTTACAGAAACAGTTATATCTCTTTTTAGAAAGTTTACAGAAACAAGTCCGTGAACCTTATTTGCGTGTGAGAGTTCTTGGACGATCTCAAAATTCAATATCCAAGAATCAATCAAGTCGTATCCAAGAAACAAGGATGGATATATCTACTTTGATTGACTAACGTACAACCTGTGATATTTCAATTATAAAGATAAACGATACAATGTGGAAAAGAAATAACACAGACACCGGAAATTTCTTTAACGAGGAAACCACAAATGCAGAAAACCCCGGAATCTAGTCCAGATTGAACACCAAATTGTATTAAGCCACTACAGACACTAGCCTACTACCAATTAACTTAAGACTGGAATGTAGTTGAGACCGAATTAAACCCTCACAATAATTCAGTTACAGTCGCGCTCTTTATGCCTCTTGAATCCCATCAGGACTCAGCGCAATTAATTTCCTTACCTGACGTACTTTACAGCCTTAGAGTTGCTTCAACTCAATTGAAGACTTTAAATCAATCTTCCTCACATAGATAAGCTTATATGTGTGATTTCCTTTTTGATCGTAGACCAAAGTGAGACTAGAAATCGACAGCAGTAGACAAAGTCTAGCTAACCTCAAAATCCGGACTTATGCTTTCCGAAGAGCATCCTAGATTATTATTCACCTCACAAGTATTAAACTTGTGGAATCAACAAAGTCTGATACGAAGAGAAATTTGATGATTTCTATCAATCATGATTGATGGAGCAAGCTCAATAATCGATTAAGATCAGGATACTCAAGCTATCAAGATAAAAATAGCTAGACCTGGATTCACGAATCCCTATGAATTCTTTGTAGTCGTTAAACCCTGAAATGGTTTTAGGAAGAGGATGAATCTAGTTTACAACTAGGACACACCAAAAAATTAAGTAGTGTCGGGATTCAAAGATCCTGGTTGTTTGAGGTTCCCCTTTTATAGACTTTCAAAGCATAGGTTGCTTTGAGTTTAAGCTAAGATACCTTTGGAACCAAGCAAAAATATCCATCGTTAGGCGAATCTTGTAAATGTGATTTACATATCAAGATATACACTCTGGATAGGATGAACCGTAACTGAACCATGTACAAAGATAACATTCATAAATGGTTAGCCGAAACCAACCGATAAAACTATAAGCTTAATTTTATTCATAAACACTTAAGACTTTAAGTTTGAATCACAATCATAGGTTATAATGTGATCAATCATGTCTATATAGTGTTCTTAGAGATTTATTCAAATGATAATTATCTCACAGAAATAACTTTGTGTGCATCTGAAAATATTAGACAGGTCAAGTACGTGTACTTCAGCCTTGTCCGTGACTATATTTTTCATGTTAAATGTACCCGGAATGTGTACCCTTAAGACAAATATAAGTTCCAGAATATACAAAACTTTTCTGGTTTGCATACCGAGTATGGATACCACACCGGTTGCAGAACCAACAGTTCTTTTTCGGTATGCATACTAGGTATGCGTACAATTCCAGGTTCACGATTTCACATATTTTTGTAGTATGGATACCAGGTATGCGTATCACTAAGTCATTGTCGAACTTTAGCTTCGTCAGTACATATACTATGGCTCCGGACCTATAAAAGTTTTTCCAGTTTGTGAAACTGGTATGCATACTGTCATGTATCCATATTTATAGTAGTTTTATATTTATCTCTAGATCAACTCGAAACATTCCCAAATAACATCAATGACATATATCACTATTCCAGGCTATTTTCGAATTATAATCTTTAATTATAATTTAGATTACGAACAATAAGTTTTTCTTAACCGAAATTCATCAAGTATGAACAAATTTTCATTAAGCTTAGTCATATATATTTTGAGGACTAATTACAAGATAAAATTGACTCAAAATTCTTGATATGCTTACGATAGTCTAATTAGTTATGCAAAAAAGTCTCATAGATAGAAATACGAATATAACTTGAGAGGTTGTGCTTCAAGCGATGATATTTAGAAGAGGCTCGATCAAGCGATAAGTGACGGCATTGATGTTTCAATTAGTGCTAGGTAAACAAAGCGGTCTCATTATGATAAAGAAAGAAAAATAAAAAACAAAAAACAAAAAACAACTTGGGCAGCCTCATCCTCTTTGGATATGCGAAAGCTAAGGAAACTGATACAGAGCAAGAGGTGCCTGATCATGGAACCGCGAACCCAGGACCCAACCCACAGGATTGAGAAAAGGAAAAACATTTCTCTGACAAATTTGGTTGGTTTTAATATTAAGTGAAGACAAATTGAATTTTAAGTTGTCTGATAATCTGGTGACTACTAAGTAATTGATTTGAATTCCAAACATCTTGTAAGTAATGGAATGATAGTGCAGTAAACCTTTATATTGACATATGGTCACTATGAAATGATATAGAACACAAATATCTATTGGTGTGTTGACATAGCATGAGAAGTTTAGCATGATTTTATATCCTTGTGGAAATCTCATTGATATAAGTGGAGTAGTATACAGTAAAACCTCTCCGGAGGAATACTCCATATAGGAATAAACTCTATATAAGAATAAAAATTTGTGGTCCCGGCTTGGGCCAGTTATATTTAATAATAAACTTCATATTAGAGTAAGTCATAATTTTTTCTGGTCCCGTCTTAAGGAACCTAACTCCATATAAGAATAATTGACATCATAATATAAATATTTTGCACTTGTCATATATCAAAATTAAGACGAAGAGATTCTTGTAACCATATTACAAGTTCATTTTGCTTCAAAATGGATTTTTTGATATTCTTTTTCATGCACAACTTAATATGAATATCTTCATACTCATTTGATTTCATTTTTCAATTTTCGACGTGATAATTGAGATGTATGTGAATTTTTTTATTACAAAATTTGTATATACATAAATATATAAAAAAAATCCTCGTTTAAATAGTTTTTGTATGCTTAGATACATTTTTGTGTTTCCTATACATATGCATGAATATGCCCAAATACACATATGAAAATTTTTCTTTTGGTCTATTCAAGTTAGACCTCTATATAAGAATAGCCTCCCAATAAGAATATTTTCTTGTGTTCACTAGGATATTCTTATACAGAGGTTTTACTGTAGTTCATGATCAACCATGGGTCATAAGCTTTCTCAACAAAAAAAAAAAAAAACAGCTCTCTTGGTTTGATGTTGTTGCGGACATAAGGAAAGTCGAAGAGGATTATTTTATATCCTTGTGCAAAGCACAAGCCAAACATAAAATAAATCAATTATCTGTTATCCAAAACATCCTCCAAATAAATCAAATGAAATTTTTTGAAATTTGAACCAAGAAATACAAAGACCCACATTGAAAGATCAATCTCTTGATTTCGATTTGTTTAACACTATTTGATAAGATTATTTCCAGGATTATTGATGATAAAATTATGTCTCATCTAAAACATTTAATATCTCCTTACCAAGCATCTTTTGTTCCAGGAAGCGATATTCATGATTATTTTTCCCATGAGATGGTTCATACAATGAAATACAAAGAAGGTTACAGTGGAATCATAGCCTTAAAACTTGATCTTTCTAAGGATTTTGATAGAATTGAGTGGCCTTTTTTGTTGGTTATTCTTAGAAAATTTGGTTTTGATGAGAAAAGTTGTGGTTATATAGAGCAATGTGTTTCCACTACTCAAATTTTTGTGCTTTTGAATGGAACTCCTACTCATAGTTTCTCTCCTTCTAGAGGTATTAGACGAGGTGATCCCCTTTCACCTTATCTGTTCATTCTTTGTATGGAATATTTGTGTAGACTTTTATTGAATACATAGACTAATAATTTGATTTCAGGAGTTAAGGCAGCTTAGAATGCTCCAGGTATTGCCCATCTAATGTTTGCAGATGATATTTTATTTTTACCAAAGCTTACATGCACAATATTGCTAGTATTATGAATGTATTGGAGTATTTTAGTAATGTTTCAGGTCAAATGCTTAATTCAAGTAAGTCTAGTGTCAAGATTTTAAAAGAACTAAAAATGACTGAAATGAAGAATACAGATAAATATCTTGGTGTTACTCTTTTGATAGGTAGAAACAAAACAAAAGCTTTTAACCCAGTTGTTAGAGCATTGCTCGGTCGAACTCGCAACCGTTGCTATCTCAAGCTTGTTTGTCAAGTTTAGTTGATCAAAACTATAGTCTTGATTTCTGGTCTACTTATAGGAGTTTCAGACTAGGATATATTGTGTATTTGAGCTTTAGTCTTCACGACGCTTACAACTGAAGACGAAGATCTACTTAAGAACTCGGAGGAACTTCATTAACAAAAGGTATGTGGAGACTAAAACTTATCTATTATTCAGAAGTATATTATATTCTTCTTTATCTCATATTGAGATAATGTCGTATTTATATATAAACTTCATGTCATACACATTTGTTATTTCGAGCTGAGTATAACTCGCTTATTTATTTATCGAAATATGTGTTGGTAGCTTTTTATCTTTGCTACGTTCATCATGATTCTTGACAAGTTTAGTTGGAAAACATTTATTTGTTGGAAACTAAATAATAAGTCAAAAGATGATCATGTGAAAATTGCCTTGAAACATCTTACATGATTTGTGTGAGACAGTCATTTGATGTCGACTTGGAAAGTTTCGTATTGATCATTCGATCACTTGAAAATTTCTTATTAGCTAATGTTTGTGTGAGACAACCATTATCGTCTTCAAAGAATATTTCAACGATTGAAATGGGAGTTTAGAACTAACAACCATGTCTGGAATACATCAAAATATGCATACAAGTATGCGAACTGTGTGATTATGATTCAGGTTTGGAAAATAAGTTTGCATACCCGTTTGCGAACTGGTTTAACTGTGGAAGCCCGAGATCTAAGTTTGCGTACCCGTTTGCAAACTCATTCACCTGAGTTAGATCCGGAACAACAGTTTGCGTACCCGTTTGAAAATTGTTGGTCAAGACCAATGTCCGGAACTTAAGTATGCATACCCATTTGCAAACTTAAGTGGTTCAAGTTCTAAAATCGGTTAAGTATGATTTCATACTCATGAACAAATATAATATATATTAAGGAATGAATTCTTTGCAAACCGTGGCTTAAATGTTCATGAATTGGTTCTTGTATAAGTACTTTATACAATTATGAATCAATCCGATTTTGCTTCAATTGGATCATATATACTTCTATGTGATTGTTAACAATTGAACAACTCTATGAAACACAATTAGATTCATTTGATTATATTTCATGATTGATTGATCATCATAGTTGATCTGGATGTGTTAGATGAATGTGATTAAGACAAAAGTGTTCATATGGCTAACTTTGGTTAACTATTATTGAGCCAACTCAATATACACGTTTGGGTACGGTTACCCATATCTAAATGAAGGTATAGTTCGTGTATCCTGATCTTTCTTTTTTGTTATCGATATTTTCTTAATCTCTCTAAGGAAAGATAGATATTAATCGCAAAGTTCTCTTCATCTTAAACTTTGTGATTCCTCAAGATATATATCTGAAAACAAGTTTAATTGGTCTTTTGAAGATTGTTTTTTAGAGGTGGTAAAAATATCCATGCTTCTCATCTAAGTGAGTGTAAGCGTTCCAGATTGTGAGGTTTGCTAGCTTTGTCTATTGCAAACAGAATTCCTAACCTTGATTTTTGATCTAAACGGAAATCAAATAGGCTTATCTGTTAGAGGAAGATTGGTATTAATATACCATCTTCCTTCGGCGCCCAATGGAGACAATTGGCATCAATTGTCCCTACCATGCAACAACTGATACTTCATCGTATTGGAAATGGGTTATCAACACCAATAGAAGCCAACTGGATTCCACATTCCCCAAACCTTGATACGACTCAATATTACCCGATCCGAAAGGTAGCTGATATCATTGATCCAATCTCCCATTACTCGAATCAAGAAAAATTAAACACACTTCCCAATCTTGTAGCCCAAAAAATCATAAACATCCACCTCCCCCAAGATAGCCCCTAGGACAAATTATCCGGGCACATTCAAAATCCGGAAAATACACTACCTCATCGAGATACAAATGTCTAACCCATAATCAACCTAATCATACCCCCCTCCCACCCACCAAATTCCTATGGACCTTACCGTGTCCAACAAAAAATTCAGCTTTTCTTGTGGAAAGCAATCAATGAAGGGTTGTCGGCATTCTCTATCCTCCATCACATCCATTTGACCAACTCATGACATTTGGACCAGATGCAACATTGATCCAGAATCAGCAACTCACCTACTAATTCACTGTCCAGCTGCAACTACATCTTGGAACACTCTACTATCTCAACCACCAACCACATCAAACTCCAACAACGCCCCCACATCTGCTTTAACGCCTCATACAACCATATTCCAAATCCTACATCCAGCACCAACATCTGTCATCTCTTCTTTTTGTTTTCTATTCTGGACCTTATGGTTAGCTAGAAGTGATCTAATATACCGCTAAAAGCAAACAACATCAGCAGAAATCTTCACTTGGGCTCAAAAACAACAACAAGAATATTCTATGGTGATACAATCTTACCTCCGGTCCTACCGGGAGATTCACCGATACTCTACCACTCAAGAAGCACCAAAAGGATCTCAACAATATCGGTAGGATAGTCCACTCCGAACATGAACTGGATTAAGATTAACACTGATGGAGCGGCCAGAGATCATCCGGGTTTTGCGGGTGCAGGTTTCATTTGCAGGGACTCCGACCCACAAACGGTAATGGCGTTATCTCAACCTTTTGGAATTAAGACGGCCTTAATTGCAGAAACTTGGGCTCTACTCTTGGCATCGAGAACAACAACAGATAGGCAATGCCCAAAAGTTCTCCTTGAGACAGACTCATAGAACCTTCTGTGCTTCATCACATCCCATACCCCCCCACCCCACCCCACCCCACCCCTTGGAATATCTCAGGGATGATTGAGGAAATAAAGAATATGATACGACAAATTTCGCAGACTATTATACGACACAATTACAGAGAAGAAAATCAAGCAGTAGATGGCTTGGCAAATGTTACGGCAGATGGAAGTCAAATGGGGAATTTATCACACAAAATTTAGGACCAGGCAATCCCAGATTTTATTAGTCAAATTGTTTATCATGACTCCGTGGATACCACATACCACGCCAAATTGTAACATAATCTTCGTTTAATAAAATGCATGCTTCAAAAAAAAAAAAGGATTGGTATCAAAAGTATTTACTTCGGTTGAAGCAACTCTTAGGCTATAAAGGATGTCAGCTAAGGGAATCAATTTCGTAGAGCCTTGCGAGGTTCAAGAGGCGTAAGGAGCACGAATGTATCTGATTTGCTTGGAGGGTGGATTCAGTCCCAACTAAATTCCCATCTGAAGTCTGATAGTATGATAGCGTCTGTAGCGATTTAATACAGTTTGGTGTTCGATCTGAACGAGGTCCCGGGGTTATTCTCCTATTTTCGTTTCCTCGTTAACAAAATTTATGTTGTCTTGTGTTTTTCCTTTTTCGCATTATATTGTTTATCTTTATAACTGGATTTACAAAGTTAGTACGTATTCAATATAAATAGATACATCCTCTTAATTGTGATGGATTACTAGACTTGTTTCTCATAGAATTCGTATCTTGAAAGATAGATAACAAGTTTAATCACTTGGCGGAATCCCGATTGGATTATTTGGATACAACTAGATTGATCTTGGATATTGATTTTTGTGATCGTCCAAGTACTCTGCTTAACAATCAGGTTCAAAGACTCTGAGTATGTATACATACTGATTGAGTAATGATTGAGATATAAAATCTGTACACATTGTAAACGATCATTAAGTTGGTCTAAATAGTGCTATTATATTAAGTATTGTCTATGCAGATTGCCGAACGAAAAATTTGATGGTGTACTTGGACCCCTACGTTTTCGTTTCCCATTCTATTGCGCAAATAACATCCATTTTTTCCGCGATGTAGTTAGTATCAACACCCAAATACTTGTATTCAACACCTTCCACCAGACCCAAATAATCTTTGACAACAAAATCATTGCCTGCAAGTCCTCGTTACCTCTAGAGACACCATCACAACAAAAAAGTGTAGTATGCTTATGTGGAAGTAAGAAGAAAGGCTGCAAAACTTCGAATGACTTGACAGGTATCATTTCAATGTTAAGTGTCTTCTAAATTTTAAAATCATAAGGAGAATCCCACGTGGTTCCTTCAATCTAACACTAATGAAAAGACGATGGTACCCAAATACACCACAATCTTTTATTTATCAACTTATAAGTCCTCTGATCAGGTGTGATCGTCTATGGACAAAGTCGAGACAATACAACAACTTCGGTATTCACACATTGTGTGATCGTCTATGCATACGAGATCGAGACAATACGACTACAAGATAACTTGTGTGATTATTATGGATACAAGATCGAGAAGATATGACAATCAAAGAGTGTACTTGATAATAGGTAGGATCATTATCAAGTAATGCAGAGTTAACGTAAAGTGCAATTTACTTTAATTATAATAAAACAATTATATTGTGGAAAACTAAAGTAAATGGCACAGCAAAATTTTGTTAACGAGGGAGAATCGCAAATGCAGAAAAACCCCGGGACCTAGTCAAGAATTGAATACTATCAGAATTAAGTCGTTATACAAAATATAATACCAACTTTGTATAGTTGAGACCAAGCAGACTACCCTAGATACTTAGTTCCCTCAGTATCCATGTGCCTTCGAATTCTAGAGTCACGCATGTGAATAGCAAGTCCTTTGGATCGTATTCCAAACAGCAAATGAAGAATATGTTTGGTAACCACTCTAATCAATCTTGTTAAAGATATAAATGAGTTTTTGACAAAGGCTATTATGTTTAATCTAATAAACTCCTTTGTCTGGTTAGATCAATCTAACTTTAGCTACCAAAATAGTCAAGTTTATATTCACAGTCAATCAATATAAATATCAAGAGATAAACAGAGAATGTCGATCTCACGCAACTAATCAATCGAATAAATCTGATTATAGTTGGATCCCAGGCGATCAAGGTTTATGCACACAATGTTCACAAGATACGAAAACCAATAATAAATCTTCTTCATCTTCTTTAATCTTTTTCAAAACTTGCACAACACCACTTGAATCTCATATGATCAATCACGCACAGAACGGAGTCTGTTCATAATGGATTATCATAAGATGTCTTTAGATCTAACAACAGTTCTAAATATCCCGTCGATACTCTGATCTAGTTTGAGTGAATCTTTTATCAGAAGCGAAAAATCTCAAGAATAAACAAACTAGGTGCAATCAAAGTTTCAACAACCATTAGTCAATCAAATCAAATCGAAAACTAATAACACTAGAATTATCTAGTTTCCCAGCAACGGTACTCGTAGAGCTTCTTGATCCCACAGAAGTCTTTAAATGAGCGACCGTAAGAGATTTCACCTAATTAGGATATTTTCCTCTCTGAATAAACGGCTCCACCAGAAACAACAAAGAAGATGAAGTTTATCTGGCTCTTAGGAAAGTTTGCTAGAAATTCAAACTTAGGTATTTATAGACCATGGATGTTTGGACATCAAGGAATTTCCAAAACCGAAAATATTCTCAAGATATGCAATGAATATCAAAATTTTGTTTTCATAATTCCAATAAATGCACATTACTAATTTTTATTTCTCTAGAGCTACACATTAATTGCTGGTAATTAATATATATAAAATCAAAAACCCTAATTAAAAGATTCTTAGATATTTCGGCACAAGATCACCTTGAGTACTATGGAATACCTCTGAATAATAAATGATAAGATTTATTGTCCGTGTTCAAAGTATGTTGACATCTTTTCACTGCAAATCCTTATTTCATATTTACATGGATTTGTATTCTTGGAATCGGTTATACCACACTTCTAAACAAGTTTAGAATTGGTTCTCTAGTATTCCAAGACTACTATGTGATTGATCAAATATCAAATTACATACATGGGTTCAATCGTCTCTACCAATCACTATGATCGGTTATACCTAATTTGAAAACACTTTTGATCGGTCACACAAGTTACCACGACCAGTTACATCAGTTACCAGGACCGGTTACCAACTATACACGGTATTACTTGTGATCGGTCACACCAGTTACCAGGAACGGTTACCAATTACAAGGATATTACACATATCACTAGTGATCGGTCATACCAATTACTAGGATCGGTCACGCCAATTACAAGGATCGACCATACCATCACGTGGTGATTACTTAGGATCGGTTATACCAATTAATAAAAACTAGTGAAAATGCGGGGGTCTAACAACCTCACCCAATATTTCGATTAGCAATCTGTATGGACTAACTCCAATATACTTTCTAGAGAATCAAGTAGAAAGTCAGACTCAATCTAAATAAAAGTATATCAAAGAGTTAATATCTCAATCTCTCGATTTGATCTATACTCAAGCAAATGGAAATCTGCGAGTCTTTATCAAATACTAGAGAGATAACTTGGATGGTACCAAAGACCAATATCCAAGTGTCAATCAATTTAAATCAACAACCAAAGGTTGGATATTCTAATTGATTGATCTTAACGCACAACCTGTGATATTTCAATTATATAACAAAATATAATGCGGAATAGAAATAACACAGACCCCAGAAATTTTGTTAACGAGGAAACCGCAAATGCAGAAAAACCCCGGAACCTAGTCCAGATTGAACACCACATTGTATTAAGCCACTACAGACACTAGCCTACTACAAACTAACTTCGGTCTGGACTGTAGTTGAACCCTAATCAATATCACACTGATTCAAGGTACAGTTGCGCTCCTTACGTCTCTGATCCCAGCAGGATATTACGCTCTTGATTCCCTTGGTTGATCTCACCCACAACCAAGAGTTGCTCAACCCAAAGTCGAAGACTTTAATAAACAAATTTGTATCACACAGAAAAGTCTACGATAATAGATAAATCTGTCTCCCACAGATAAACCTACAAGTTTGTTCCGTCTTTTGATAAAAATCAAGGTGAACAGGAACCAATTGATAAACCGGACTTATATTCCCGAAGAACAGCCTAGTATTATCAATCACCTCACAATAATCTATATTGTATGATAGCGAAACTAGATATTGCGGAATCACAAACGATGAGACGAAGATGTTTGTGATTTCTTTTTATCTTGCCCTATCGGAGATACAATCTCAAGTCAATTATTTAATTGAACTCGTATGATAGAAAATGGAGAGATCAGATCGCTCAACTACAAGAGAATTAGTTTCGTCTAGCTTCACAATACCAATGAAGTCTTTAAGTCGTTAACCGACAGGGTCTCGAGAAGAAACATACGGTTAAATGAGAATCGACTCTAGCAAAACCAACTAGTATCACACAGGAGGTGTGTGGATTAGTTTTTCCAGTTGCTAGACGTCGCCCTTATATAGTTTTCAAATCAGGGTTTTCAATCTAAGTTACCTTGGTAACAAAGCATTCAATATTCACCGTTAGATGAAAAACCTGACTTATTCAAGCTAATATCTTTCAACCGTTAGATCGAAACTTAGCTTGTCTCACACACAAATGAAATGTATTTCATTTAGGTTTGAGTAACCGTACTTAAACGTGTACATTGGGTTGGTTCACAAATAGTTAACCAATGGTTAGCCATATGAGCACTTTCATATTAATCGTATTCATCTTTATCATAACTAGTTCAAATGACTCATAAGAACTAGTTCAAGAGTTGTTCAATTGCTTACATCTTTATACATAGACACAATTGAAACAAAATCGGTTTGATTCACTTGAATCAATTCATGAACAATATAGCCACGGTTTGCAAAGATTACATTCCTTATTGATTTATTGTTTAAGTTCATGAACTTCCGATTTGAGAAATATAACCAGCTTAGGTACGCGTACGGGTACGTGTACCATAGCTACCAGACTTGATTTTGGAAACTCAGCAGAAATTTTCGGTTTGAAAACTTCCGTGGGTATGCGTACGGAAACGCATACTTAGGTGATTGATTTTCAGTTTACAAACTTCACAAACTACAGCATAAATTTTCGGTATGAAAACTTCCGCCAGTACGCGTACGGGTACGCGTACCTTACCTGTATCCTTCACCAATACCGCATGCACACATATGCACTCACTTGGTTTCCGGCACATGGATTTATACACTAATGTGCGAACACACTATATATGCTTATATCCATAGTTGGTTACGTAATCTCAACTCCACATTTCAATCATTGAAACATTCTTCTATAATGTTATAATAGTCGTTAGACAAAAAGAATCGACTATCGTCATCAAAGCTATTTTCAAGATTGAAACGTCATCATGACTTTCGTCACGTGTAAAGATGAAAATGGTTAAAGCAAAAGCTTACCAACACATATTTCGAGAAAAAGATAGGCGAGTAAAATCGGCTCGAAATAGCAAATGTGTATGTATGAAAACTGTCATACTTATACGACTTTTGTATCAAGACTAGGAGATAAAGTAGATAGACTTTTGAGTGACAGATGAGTTCAAGTCTCCACATACCTTTTGGCCGGATGAAGTTCCACTGATTCCTTGAGTAGTTCTTCGTCTTCGTAAGATAATCGCCATGGAGTCTGGAGCTCAACTGTACCTAACTATCCTAGACCGAGACTTAGTCATAAGTAAACTAGAAATCAAGACATATAGTTTTGATCACTAACATTGACAAATATTCTTGAGATAGCAACACATGCGAGTTCAACCGAGCAATGCTCTAACAACTAGTCATACCAAATCATAAGTCAGGCATTGTGATTAGTTATACCAAGATACATAATATAAGTTAAGATCGGTTCTACCATCTCACACATATTGGTCATCCAAAGATTTACGATGAATATCCGAGCCAATAAGCCTAATGATTTCTCTTTCGATTCACGAAACAAGTTCATGAATGTACTTCCTTTAAGCAAATGTAAAACATGTTTCCTAGGATGAAATCTTCACCATAACCCATTCACATAATCATAACAATATATATAAGATTATGTCACTGTCATATCTATGAAGTTCAAAAGATAAGTGTTATATTTCGTAGTTTAATTCCCTAATACTATGATCATCTATTATGATCATGTCACATCACTAGAGTATTATACAATATGTACAGTACATACAGCTTCGCAGTTATGTTTTCAATATGCACGACTTGAAAGATATGTTAGGAATGAAACAATTCAAGTCAATATTACTAACCTCAAGTGGAAGGATGATGTCGTCGTTGTAGTTCTCTCTTCTTCACATTCTTCAGGTCTTCGGAGTAATACTTGTATGTCTCAACATTCCTAGACTTTCTAGTCTAACCTAAACAAAGTTGACTCTATTATTTAATCAAGCGACTCTAAATGAGTTTTGCATCACTAAAATATGACAACCAAACTTGACATACCAACGCTTGGTGAGTTCAACCGAGCTATGCTCTAACAACTACAATCATGAGTAAGATGTGAAATTCTCTTTTGAGAGCTTTAAAAACTTCAAGAACCATTCCGAAGAAGATTTTGTTTCTCACAAACCATATTTCCACCATGGTGCAAAAATAGCTAGTTCATAATTTTATCTTAACAGGGATCTTGTGTTTATCGAAAGAAAGAATGTTAATAACTGATAAACTGTTGAGACCATTTCAGTAACTGATGGCCGAACTTAGTGCCATCCTAATTTGCATGTCAAACGTAACATCTAGAAGATAAATCGAAACCCCTCTTCTTAAAATTCACGTAAGTTGCATAAAAAATTCTAGTTATCTTCCAAATATTGCTGACAATAAAAAATATAAACACAAGGATTCCAAATATTTTTGTACCAGTGAAGCTTAGCATATCTAACTCTGATTTTTTCGATGGTATTAGCCACTAAGAAATTCCCAGGCTGAGCACCATAACATATCTTCTTATCTTCATTATAAAGAACAAGTAGACCAGATAAGGAATCTCCCAATGATAATTCACAATTAGCTGACTTACTTGCATATCTTTATTCTTAGCTACGTAACTATTATCAAGGAAGTAATAAGAAATGGGATTCACATGAATCCATGAATCATATCACACTAAATTAGACTCATGAATAACCCACTTTAAACCAGGCTATACTGACAAATGTCTGTAAAATGAATTCCAATTACCATTTTTATCTCTAAATATGGAAATATTTTTCGAATCAAAGTAAATTTGTAAGGGTTTTTTAATAGTTGCTTTTCTAACGTCGGTCAAAATAATAATAATTTTTTTCAAACAGAAGGTAGATTTACATCACTAATATATAATACTGCTGATGTTATCGATTACTCTTTCGGTTTGAGCCAAGTTTTACATTACATGGACTTTGATTGGGTTATGCCAAATTATATTGGCTTGATTATTAATAGATGAAAAGTTAAAAGTATAGCTCCCAGATGCGAAGCTTTGTGACGAGTTCTTCTCGTGGCCATCAGTAAGAAAATTTGGAAATGCAGGAACAAGTTCAACTTTTAATAGGGTCAGCTCCGATGTGCTAGAAAGTCATCAAGAAAGTGAGGGCTCAAGCTTATTTCTAATGTAAGAACGCTGATCTTCTTAATGGCATATCTCTAAACATGGTGAAATCTGATTGAGACTAAGTTTTGTAACTTAATCTCTTTTAAGGATTCTTTTTCCTATAAATTTGTCACTTTTTTTTTTATTTTTGAGGTCTTTTACCAATTAATTTTCTGGATGTTTCTGTTAGTTTTAGGCCTGTCATGTAAAGTATGGGTGATTTTGTATGCTCACTTCTTATAAGTTTTTCCAATATATCTCGATCTTTATTGAGAAAAAGAAAAGGTCTCATGGCACATAGAGTTGTATAGATACATGAAAAAATGGTTTTACACGGTCCTTGTTGTTACGGTGGTTCAAGCAATGTGTTTCATGCCTTCCAAATTGAGAAAAGTGGACCCTAGCAAGAAGTACACTGGATATTCATACAAGATTACAAGCAAGAAATCCCCAAAAATTTCATACCAGATTTTAGCCAGTACAATCTTTAGAAAGCTAATTGGTTCATCTGAATTTCATCTATTAAAAGAAAAGATTAAAAAAATATGCCTTTCCCACCATTAAAGCCAGTTATTTCTAGTGGCAGTAGTTGAGATGAGAGATGAGATGAGAGTGGAATCATCAGCACAGTCGTATTTGCTTCTTCTTTCTTGTTTTTTTTTGTTTTTTTGACCGAAAATTTTATTGAGATGGACCAAAAAAATTACTCCATAACAAGTTTATTGAGATGACTAAAAAATTATAATAAGAGAAGCCCAGAAAGGTCACAAAAAACCGACAGAAAGCCCAACAAAAAAGCAGAAAAGAGATCAAATCCCAAAAAGGAATCACAAAGAAATAAACGGCCTAGCAAAATCTGAAGTATCATAAGGTCATTCAAGTCTTTGTCAGAGAATCATGTGTGTCTTGAAACTGAATGACCTGACCTCTCCTTGGGCCTGGAACCTTTCTTCTCAAAATGATTTATCGAGAAATTGGCTTCTCTGAAGCTACGTCAGATTTTCAAGTAGCGAATTCGAGAAGTAGCGTTTGTTTATCTTGCTTGAATAAACAAAAGTATCTTTCTAGAACTGAACCTGGTAATTACGACATTAGAATCAGACTCAACTAAGAATTTCATAATTATGTATTGTATTTCCCATTCAATGGCTTTAATTATAGCAAGAATTCCAGCTACATAGTTTGATGCTATCTCCAGACACCAGTTTTATCGTAGACAGAGGAACCCAAATTATCCCTGTAAATGAACCCACAACCTGCCATTCCTGAATGACAATTAGAATCACTATTAACTACTGTAACACCCCAATTCAGCAGGTACGGCTCGCTGGATGGAATATAGTAATGGTTTGATCTTTATTAACATCGAGGCCATTTCAGCACAATTGGCTCCAAAGTTTGTACTGCAGTTAAGCGTGTTCGGGAGGGAGTAATCCAAGGATGGGTGGCCTCCTGGGAAGCTGTTTCTGGATGAACGCAACGGTTCCCATTGAAGTCCCACACTGCCAGCTAACCGCAATGTCTAAGTGAGGACGTTATCAGTGGAGGTTCAAGTCATTACAAATGGTATCAGAGTCGACGAAGGGGCACCTGCCGAGGATGAGAAGGTACGTTGGTCGGTTGGTCCATGTACTTGTTTATGAGGGTTAGGGGACGTCGGAGATCTAGGATTCCAGAGTCGAGGACGGCTCCAATTTAAGGTGGTGGTATTGTAATACCCCAGCTCGGTAGGTAGGGTTCGCCGAACGAAATGTAAGTAGTGCTTTGACCTTTACAAGCACTGGGGCTTTTTCAGCATAATTGGCTCCAAAGATGGCAAAAAACTCTGCAGTTAAGCATGTTCAAACGCGAGTGATCTAGAGATGGGTGACCCCCTGGGAAGCTTATGTTGGATGATTGCAGTAGTGACCGACGAAAATCCATCAGTGCCAGATAACTGCAGTGGTTAAGTGGGGACAATATTGGTGGAGGGTCGAGATATTACAATTACATCAAATAAGTGTAACAGTAGGATCAAGCAGACTAAAATAACATTCCAATACTTTTATTACCTTCAAGCAGACTAACGGTAGGATCAGCTGAATGTTGAAGATCTTCATAATACATATCTCATAATTGAAATTTCACATACAACCTGTTAATGTGAATACTTCCATCATGAGTCACTTAGATAATTATATTATGATTATTTATATATGGATTGAGTAATATCTTGAAACACGCGTTTAATCTTTGTACACCAAATCTCCACAAGTCATAAAAAGGAATCAAGAATTCACGCTTATTTGATAATAAAACTTTTATATTTGCAAAATTCTAGGAATATCAGCAAAAAATAGGGTTCTATAAATGAAAGACACCTCTAAGCCACTTTTAAAGAATTTGACTAAAGTTACAATGCTACAAAATATGATCCAGGGATTGCTGAGCAGCAGTACAAAGATGTCATTTAAAAACAAATTTTACACCTCTTCTTTAAAGGTTCTAATTTGTTGTACAAATACCTCTTGCAAATTTCTAAAAATCGAAGGGTGTATTCATCTTTTCCGGAAAAATTTGAAGAAATCTAGACTAGGACACTTGAATCTTACCTTGTTATAGGAATCAGAGACAGTCAAGCATCCAGAACTATTACCACTCCAAATTATTTTGTCTTCAAACATAAAAATAACAGGAGCAATCATTGAGCTGCAAAGTGGCAGAAATAGGCCATTGACTATCATGAATCAAATCCTGCACTTTCATATATATTCATGTTTTTACGAGAAATATCAACATTATCTCCTAAGAACCAAAGAAGGGTGTAATCTCATAGTCATTTATCATTCCAAACTGAAAAAAAAACTACCAAAGCCATCTAACCACCTTGTTTCATCGTCCAAAATGTGCATGATCCTTTTGATGCCTAGCCAGATAGTAGATTTTCTATAATGCGAAATCCACTTATTATTTTCACCTTGAAACATTGCGAGTTCGACCGAGCAATGCTCTAACAGACACACTAGCCATTGAGAACTTCCCAGACTAAACACCACACAATATCATCTTATCTTCATTACAAAGAACATACATATCATATGAGGAAATAAAAGGCACCATATCTTCAGGAATCTTCCAACGACAATTCACAATTAGTTGGCTTACTTTCATATTTTTGTTCGGAGCTATATATCTATTATCAGGGAAGTAATGAGAAATGGAATTCACATGAATCCATGAATCGCACCACACTGAAATAGACTCACTAGAACGAATAATCCACCTTGTATTTTCTTACAAATCACGAATAACCCACTTCAAATTAGGCCATATTGACGACTGTCTGTGATATGGAATCCATATCATTATACTTGAAAATATTCTTCGAACAAGAATAAATTTGTACAGGGTTCTTTAATAGTTGTTTTTCTAATGCCGATCAGAAAAATAATAATCTTTTTTTTTCTAAAGGTAGATTTACTTCACTGATATATGATGTTGTTGATTTTGTTGGTTACTCTTTCAGTTTGAGCCAAGTCTTACACTACACGTACTTTGATTGAGTTATGCCAAGTTGTATTGGCTTGATTATTAAGAGATGAAAAGTTAAAAGTCTAAATTCTAGAGGCCAAGCTTTGTGGCGAGTTCTTCTCATGGCCATCACTCGGACAATTTTGAAATGCAGGAATGAGTTAATTTTCATTAGGGTCAACTCCGATGTGCTACAAGTCATCAAGAAAGTGAAGGCTCAAGTTTACTTCTCGTGTAAGAAAGCTGAGCTTCTTGATGACATATCTCTGAACTTTATGAGTCAATTTTTGTAACTTAATCTCTTTTGAGGATTTTTTTTTCCTCGGGGTTTATCTCTTTTTGATATTTGAGGTTTTTTGTAAGTTTAGTCTGCTTGGTGTTTCGTTAATTTTAGGTCCTCATGTAAAATTTTGGTGATTTTCTTTGCTTACTTTTAGCAAGCTTTTCTTGTAAGTTTTTCCATTATATCCAATCCATAATGAGTAAGTTTTTCCATTATATATCCATACTGAGAAAAAGAAAAGGTCTCATAGCACATAGAGTTGTATACATACCATGAAAGATTTACACTATCCTTGTTGTTAGAGTGGTTCAAGGAAAGTGTTTCATGCCTTTGAAATTGAGAAAAGTGGACCCTGGAAAGAAGTACATTGGATATTCATACAAGCAAGAAATCCCCAAAATTTTCATACCAAAATTTAGCCAGTCACAATCTATAGAAAGCTGATTGGTTCTTGTGAATTTCATCTATTAAAAGAATAGATTAAAAAATATGCCTTTCCCACCATTAAAGCCATTATATATTCTCCATAAAAACAGATTTATAACTTTTCTCTTAACCCATGTGGTTGGTGCCTTGGTGGTGGACCTAGTCCCACTCCCAAGAGGTCTAAAGTCTAAACCATATAAGAAGTACCCAACTTGCCATTAATTTAGATTTCATTTAGCTTAATCTACATGTAGACCCAACAATAATTCAACATCATTGATTTCGTTTTTCTTCCACAAATACAAAGAGTATGACATTAGAAAAATGGGGTAAAGAGAATGACACTCAGAGAGGCACAGTTCGAGAATGTTTAATGAATTATGTCAAGGTTTACACATTCACAAATCTTTCACTACGATTATAATATCAACATCTCATAATTTTACCAACTCTGTCGTTGTAGTAGGTTTTTCCATTCGGCACGTTTCTTTGTATTCATCCGCATTTGACATTAATCTTTCGAACCGTATTTAGGCAAGCAGTATCTTACACGAAACGGATGATGATGATCTTCTCAAATTCCATTGAGAAGTATAGTTGTTTTCAAGAAAGTAAATACATTATTAGGTTGATTAATTAGCTAGGACCCAAATGGTGCTCTATGAGGAATACCTTTTCTTCTTCTACTTGTTGGAGTGGTGTTGATATTTGTAGCTGCAATTGGGGATTTGAATGGATACACATTTTGTTTTTGTTGTTGTTTTGTACTCTCCTCATGAAATTCTCCTTCCTTTACTTCACGCTTTCTTTCATCTACCACAAAACTTGCATTTCTATTCTTCCTCATTCCCACAACCTAAAAAAAAAAATAAGGAAAATTAAAAAAAAATTAAACAAAAATGTAAATAATGACAATGTAGTGATGAATTAGTTTAAATCAAGGAGGTTTAGTTTACCTTACAACCCAAAGAGCAAAATCTGCATGAATCTAACAAAGTTCTACCACAAATCTCACAAATGTGAGAGCCTGCTGTTGATGATGATCCTCCACTGGTACTACCACTTCCTTTACTAATACCTCCTCCTCCTTTTGGTTGAGGTCTTTCATTAAGGAACAAAACCCTTGCACTGTTTATAACATAAGTCTGAACTCCATCAATGTCGAAGAATTTCTCTATCTCACTAACTCTAACAACTTCATGATATGATGATCTCCTTATCTGATCAAATCTCCATTTTTACAAAACACAAAAAAATTAATCAAAATTTGTAAGAAATCAAAATTATCATCATAATGAGATGGAAAGAAAGACACAAACAACAACATACTTGAATAACATTATGATCTTTATGATCCGCGGAACGGCAACAAAAGCAAAATGCGGCATCAAGATTGCAGTCCACACAATACATATTACATTCATTCCGAGCAGCGTCTTCGTGAGATCGACATATAGAGAAGAAATTTGTTGTCGACAACAATGTCTCTAACCACGGTGGAATCAACATTGTCGATTCCGACACCAACTCATCACCCTGCAACATTTCACATTTTAACAACATTTTTCTGCAATTTCTTTGAGAAGAAAAAAATACATAGCAAGAACATAAATGTGGGTACACATACTATCTTATCTATCTATTTCATTACAATGTTACCATTTTTCGAGGTTTGCGAGTCGACGGACGGAATTGAATGCGCTCAGAACAACCGATCCACTATCACTGACTGAATTTTCTTGGTGGCTCAGAAACGGAGAAAATCATAAATGTGGAGGTACCAGAGAAAAAGAGAAGAAAAATGCTGAACAGCACAGAACTTAGAAATTCAACCAACAACCAAGGGTTTCATTTGTTTTCTCTAGGACTAGTAATACTACTACTAGCTAGAAGTCAATTAGGGAACTTGATCATCGTAGGGATGAGACTGATTGTGATGGGGTTGAATTGAATAACAGCCGTAGGATTAAAAAGATGGTATAGTGGATTAGGAAATTTGGGGGAATTGGTTTTTTCTTTTTTTGGCGCTTTACGCAAAACCTTTCTCTTTTTTATATAATTTGGCTTTTTCTTTGCGTCTGTTTGGTTAAGCCTCCTCACTCACAACTCACAGGGTCGGCAAAAGCCAACTTGATTTTAGGGTTTACAAAATGATGCCTGTTATTGTTTGGGAGTGACGTCATTTCCACGTGGGCTTCAGGGGTGCCAGGTGGCGGGATTTGGTTAGACAGTTTTTATGTGTGAAAAGGACCTATACCTGCACTTTACAGTAGTGATGAATTCGCTGGCGGAACGCCACCAGGCGTTTCAGTTTGGGTTTCCAGCAGTGCGAAACTTTGCCGGATTGTCGGATAACTTTTTTCTGTTTCAGACATTCTTCATTTGTTATTGTTCGTGAAGCTTTAGTCATAACCCAATTATTATCTTGGTCCATAGTGACCGCGTTGTCGATGAATTTTGCGCTCACATCACTGAATTTATCACTCAATGACTTTACCACGTTACTTCAGACTATAGTGACATATGTAGTCATTATCTGATTACTTTAAATCACCAAAGCACTTAAAATCCGTATTTTCTTAGCTCTATGCAAACAATTGCAAAGAAAGGGAGGAAATAATGGCTTGAAGGTAAGGTCATTACCAACCGACTTTCCCTCTCAGTCTACTGAAAGAGAAAGTTGCCAAAACCAAAGATATAGAATTCCACATTTAATAGACTTTATTGCGTGCAGCATGCATATATAGAAGAGTAATGGTTGGACCTTGTTCGCCTTGAGGTTAAGGGCCACAAACTTTAACCAGCTGCTGAGGTAGTCCAGCAGTGTGACTAGATTCTGAATCAAAAATGTCACGAAGAGAACGATTACTAACATTGAGTTCCATCAAAATCAAAATGTTGCGGGTACTCAGTGTACATAGTTTGAAGGATAAATCCAACAAAAATGTTCTGTTGAGGTTGGACTTATATTGCCGACGTATACGACATGTTACTTCGTTATGGGCTTCATATAGATGAGCCTCTGTTTGGGCCAACCCTGGCCTCACAGTGACAGAAATGGCTACGCCTAGTCGCCTCAACTTCATGGCCCTAAACGACCAATTAGAAGAAAGTTCAACTTCTAAAATTGCGAAGGTTAAAAAAAATTGGTGCTGCCCAGGCTCGAACTGGGGACCTTCAGTGTGTAAGACTGACGTGATAACCGACTACACCACAGCACCAGGTTGTTACAAAAACCGATTGCAAACTATAAGTTCAGCAGTAATCAAAATCTTCACACCGACACCAAGTTATGGATTGACAAGTATGCTCAAAACTGCCCATCAATCAATTGCATAGGCCAAAGCAAAAGACAAAACAAGAACGATATTGAGGAAATTAAGTGCATCTGATGGACGGAAGCAATAATATGATAGCAACATGTGCTGGAAAGGAAACTGAATAGATGTTTATGATCATCATATCATCACAAATTTAATAAACTATAATATCCAAATGAACAACATTCACCAGTTAAGCTGGCATAATTCATAATTGTGACACACCAAATTTGGACACAAATGGGTTCGCAAAAGGCCGGTAAATAAACATTATGTTGCTCACAATTTTCAAACCAAACTGTGTGATAGTTAGAGCATGAACTAGAGACTCATGTCATGATCCAAAAACAATAGGGACATGGGAACATGTCCTTCATACCTTAATTTTCCCAAGTCTCTAAATGAAATTACTGACACGAGAACATGTTTTGAATTCCCAAGTACAAGAGGTATGAAGATTTTTAACTTTTTAAGTCAAGTGGAAGACTTAATGTAGAAGGACCATGAAGATTGATAGATAAGAACATGGACCATGTGTCCCTTGATGTGATTATTGGACTTCTGATATGTGCCAAATTTCCTTTTCTAGGTTCTGGACACACAAATGTCTTGACCAAACCTCATAGGCTTGGCCTCAAATGAATAGATAGATTTCAACTTTTATTTTGTCAAAATATAGGGTGAACCATGAACACGATTGACAATTGAATCGATTGTTTAGCTTTTCCTACAGGATAGGGCAATTTCAACCTCAAGAATAATGGTGCGCCACTCTATAGCGGATTTCCAGAAAGCTGTTAGAAAATATACCAAGTGACAATACAGGAGACAAGTTAGTATACACAATGTTAAGTAAGAAACAACCAAGATTACAAGTACAGGAAATTTAGACTTTGTAAATATTTCACAGTGGCATTTTCACAAACACCTTTGTGACCCCTAAAACTGTATATTGATGTTCGTTCATTCTTGTGATTTGCTTAGAATTATTGTTTGTCTGACCACACACAAAAAATGATTTTGTTTTTAGGTCCCAAAGCCATAACAGCAAAGACAATATTCTTCCATGCTGATAAAATATGTGCATGATATATACCGCATAAAATGACGAAAAAACAAGAAAAAGAAGATGGTTAACATGATGGCATCAAATCAAAGCTTGTGGGGTTACATACGTTGCTGCCATGAAGACCCACCACTTGATCACAGACTCACAGTTGCCTGCAGTTTTAATGGAAAAAAGATGAACTTTTAATGGGATCATCTAAAAACTAACTCTGAAAAGGATGAACAAATTCTGATTGCCCCTCTCACGATATCCACACACACCATAGATAGAGTAGATAACAAAAAGAGATTCATATCTTCGGACTTTTAGCTAATTGTTTCTAGTGAAAGTTTTTTTACTTTCTCACGGATTTTTGCAACAGCGTTGTTCCATCATTCATCCTTGGATAGAGATAGATCACAGATTCTTAGAAAAGTCATAGAGCTTTAAAAAGCAACTTCAATTAATAGGTCTATAGTACAATTCAACTACATTCCCTGTGATAATAGTGTAGTACATTTTGGGACCTTACAAGTTGCGATTGCAGCCATGACAATGATGACATTTATCATTGCCTTCATTGGCTGAGGTTATAATCGAATAGATATTAACCATTCAAAAAATAAGTCAGAATCTGGTTAGGACTGAAAGAGCCTTTGACCTCTTATTTATTTTCATTATGAGGCTCAGTATTATGGGCTTCGAATCTAGCATCTACATTGGAAGTCCACATCATACAAAATAACTCTCTAAGTTTTATGACAATTATATTCTAATATACCAGTGTAACTAGTCGCAGAACCAAAAAATCAGCCTTCCGATCAGGTCCAGAGTTGGGCGTAAGCTACATGAATTTACTAGGCAGTTTCAAAATTTTGCAACATATTTTAGACTTCCACAATTTGCCAAAAAATTTTTTCTTTGATTGTTAAAAAATTGGTACTAACGAGTTTCAAATTAAAGTCGCTTGTATCATCGCCCAATGTCTTTACCACTGTACTACGATGATGTCGGCATTTTGTCAATTTTCATCACTATAGAATTAGGTAAAGTGGCAAAATCTGATGGGAAAATAAGAAAATTTACACATTTACCTATCGAGGTCAGTTCCCTACTTAGCGGTGAAGACTTGACCACTCGATAGAGCGACTCAGTATTTTGTAACCGCATTTGATGCCCACTCGATAAAAACTAGACCATTTAATTTTTAACCTGCTTTTATAACGGTGGACACCCTTATCTGCCCGTCCGCCTGGGTTGGAGAACATTTTGCTGGTGCACAACTCAAGTATTTTCTAATGTAGCTGCATCACAACTAACCATTGGAAAATACGAAAGGCATTTAATCAACAAAATTCACTTGATTGTTTTTACTTACAAAGAGCAATTCCTATGGACTCAACAAAACAAGGATTTGTTTATTTTGATCCTATTATGGACTCAACAAACATGAAAAACGGATGAACAAACCAACAAACAGATTTGTTGGTTTGTTGAGTGAGTTGGAAGAAGAGACGTGCCTGTGATGGAAGGTCGGACGATTGTGGAACACTCGTTGGCGGTTGTACCAAAAACGTGCGGAGCATCCTTACACGCCCGTGGCTCTTCCTCACACCCCCGCGACTCTTCCACTCACGCCAAGTACAACAACCGATTTCTTTACTAGTTTTTTTTATCATATTTTATCTCACTTTATCCTATTTTATCTCACCTACATATTATATTTTATATTTATCCTACAAAATAGTTTATATAAAAAAGAAATATTAATGGGCCCTGGAAACCAAATCTGTTCATTTTGCTCTAGTTTTCCACGGTGGAAAACGCAGTTTGTTTGTCCACGTGGCTCAACAAAAAAACATAGGCCATGTGAATTGCCCTAAGCGTTTTAGGTTTTTAGCGAGTATTATCATATTAAAAAAATGTTTAAGAAAAATCAGCAAATATGATATCTCCAATTGATGTTGCGACACCAAAAATGTTGGAGCAAAATAATTTCTCGAGCGTGAGCAAAATTTGCCGATTCCCCATAAACAGCTGGATATTTTGAAGGAATGCGATGCGACTTGCGAAAATTCGGATGATACACAGGTGCAAACAGTCCCCCCTCTCTATACACAGGAGAGAATAGAGATATATATATACTCTGCTGACTGCTCCTAGATTTACTGGCTGCTGCAAACAGAAGTAGTCCTTTGCTATCCATACGCAATCTATCTCTCTCTACCTTTTATATGTAAACCTTGTGATGATATATCAATTTTCTTGTTACAAAATTACACGCAATCTTTGAAACATAAGATTTGCCACACAATTTCGTTTGGGCTAAAGTTTATCTATCTAGGATTCTTTATATTAATTCATTCAATAACCACCAAAAGAAAAGGACTAAAAACCATAATAACATGAATAACAATGTTGTTTATGATGAAAAAAACATTGAATTAAGATGATTAATATCTTGTTGAGTGCTTTTCAATGATGATAATCAAGATCAACAACCAACAAAATCAACAGTGTTTTTCTTTTTATGATATTTTTCCTTATTTTTGAGAATAATATTTATATATTTTATTTTAGAAAGACAGCTTTCATATGTTTGCATTGTCTTAAACTCTTTTGATTTGATCCCCCACACGTTTACTATAGTAGTAATAAAGTTAATAATAATAAGTATAGGGAAGTAGATTTGTTCATATCTTTGATTTCATCATCCTCAAAATTCACTTTTTTTTGTTTTTCATTCCTATTTTTAGTCCATTTTTTTCTGTTACATATACAAACACAAAGATTCCCTCTTTTTTCTTCCTTCATTCTTTACATAACCATTCTAATTTCAATCTCTGGTTTCTGTTTTGTTTTTTCTCTTTCAATTTCAATGAAGAACTTCATTGCTCTCCTCCTTTGCACTCTACTGATTTTTGTTCATGGAGGTTTTGTCATGGGTGCAGGAACCAAAGATGGTTCTGAACAATGGGGTTATGTTCAAGTTAGGCCAAGTATGTCTGTCACTCAATATCTCTGTAATCTTCTACTTGCTCACACTCTCTAACATGATTCTCATTCTTTCACTCTTTGTTTCTGTAGAAGCACATATGTTTTGGTGGCATTATAAAAGTCCATACAGAGTTGATGATCCTTCAAAACCTTGGCCTATGATTCTATGGTTGCAGGGTGGACCTGTTAGTATCCTTACACTTATCAATCTATAACTATCCTCTGTTTGAATCAAAATTTGAATCTGTTTTTATATTTTTTGGGTTGCAAACAGGGTGCTTCAGGAGTTGGAATTGGCAATTTTCAAGAAATTGGACCTCTAGACAACTTCTTAAACCCAAGGAATTCAACTTGGTTGAAGAAAGCTGATCTCTTATTTGTAGTAAGTCCATAATTTCCATTAAGTATGCAAATTTTGATATCAGACTGTTGTTTTTTTTTTGGATTTTTGATAGTTTTTGGATTTTGGTGTGATTGAAGGATAATCCAGTGGGAACTGGATATAGTTTTGTGGAAGATGACAATGCATATGTGAAAACTGATGAAGAAGCAGCAACTGATTTAACTACTTTGTTAAGAAAACTCTTCAATAAGAATGAACAACTTCAAAAGAGTCCATTATATGTTGTAGCTGAATCTTATGGTGGTAAATATGCTGTTACTCTTGGATTATCAATTGTTAAAGCCATGAAAGCTGGTCATTTGAAAATCAAATTTGGAGGGGTTGCTCTTGGTGATAGTTGGATTTCACCACAAGATTATGTGGTAAGTAATAGTATTACTATGCAGTTAATCATCTTAAGTATGGTGTCAAATTATTTTTGTAAATGCTGGTTCAAGTGAACTGTACAATTTTACTTTTTGAATGTGTACAGTTCTCATGGGGGCCATTGCTTAAAGATTTATCGCGGCTCGATAACAACGGATTAGCGAAATCGAAAAGGTCTAACACTTTGAACATTTTGTCTTAAGAATTAGTTGATCAGTGAAATAATGAGTTTATCAATTGACAAATTCTTGTTTCAAATTGCAGACTAGCTCAGCAGATTAAGCGACAAATTGAAGCTGGACAATTTGTAAATGCAACAGATACATGGGGCGACCTTCAGAACGTGATTGTTTTGGGCAGCAATTCAGTGGTACCCATTCCCTCTGTCTCCTTGTTTCACCGTCAAATTAGTTTGACATATTTCAGCACCAGCTTTACCTCTGAGAGGCATCATCTGCAAGCCGTTTATGCTTTTCATTTCAATTTTGGTATTGCAGGATTTTTACAATTTTATGCTGGACTCTGCAAATGATCCATTAGAATCAACGGCTACGTCTCTTCAATCATCGAAAGCAGCAGTGTCATCTCAAAAGTATTCAACATATCTTGGCACCACCCAAAAATTTACTCCCGATGGGGATGGGGATGTACGTACCTTAATGAATGGTGCTATTAAAGACAAACTCAAGATTATCCCAGAGAATGTTAGGTAAGTTGTTTGAAAACATTCACAGTGCTACCTTTTATTGTTGTCCTTCCAAAAACAATAAAGATGAACACTGTTGGTACTCTTATGTTTCAGATGGGGAAGTCAGTCTGGGAATGTTTTTGCTGCCCTGTCCGGTGACTTCATGAAACCAAGAATCAATGAGGTAATTATGGTTTCTTAATTATCCTAAACTGTTTTGTGTAATGTACAACATTTGAAAAAATTTATTCATTGTATTAGATGTAGAAATGACTTTTGAAGATGACATATTGTAAAGAGTTGAAAATTTTATTTTTTTTGTGCAGGTTGATGAACTGTTGAAGAATGGGGTCAATGTGACAGTGTATAATGGACAGGTATGTTTGTGTGTCAAACCTTGATTAAAGTCTTTATTCCCCACTTTGGAGACAAAATGCAATAACTAGATTTTTCCTGTTTCAACTTTCAACTAATCAACCATTTCCTATCTTACTTTGTTAGGTTGATCTCATTTGTGCAACCAAGGGAACTGAAGCATGGGTTGAGAAACTCAAGTAAGATTGACAATGTCTCTTAATGGTTCTAATTGTTGCAATATGTGTATAAGAAAGACAATTCGCTGACAGATTTACTTCTCTTGGTTGATTTTTTTACTAGGTGGGAAGGGCTTAAAACTTTCTTGAGTTTGGATAGAAATCCTCTCTATTGCGAGGACGATACTGTAACTACTAAAGGATTTGTCAGATCATACAAGAATCTGCATTTTTACTGGATTTTGGGTGCTGGTCATTTTGTAAGTATTCCTTCCTGTACTAGTTTACAAGCCCATGCAGGTTGATCATGAATTTTTCAATTTCTCTTTTTTGAACCCTGAATGGATTTGTTTACTGAACCAAAACACATGCACACACACAAAGTCAAAAGACACTAAAATAGTCCTACCGAACTTTTTAGTGTAATAAGTAACTAAGAACCATGAATTGCTTTTGGTGTTTGCTGATTCCAACAGTTGTCAGAAGATTATGATTCTAAGCAAATGAATGATGATGAACGAAATTTGTGTGGATTTTCAGGTACCTGTGGATCAGCCTTGTATATCACTGCAGATGATAGGGGACATTACACAATCTCCAAATTAACTCATCATTTTGACTTTGAGCAGACACGATATCGTTTAACTCATCATTGTGAAAAATAAAGGTAAAATTAGGCCACAGAAAGAGAAATAAACTTTGTTTTTCCAGCCCTTACATTTTGACTTACGATGGGAGAGAGCAAAAATGTCACCAGGTTCAGCTAATGCTTTTGTATTGCAAAGTTGTAACTGTTATTTTTTTCAATTGGCGCGATTCTAATTTAACGATATAAATCAATAATGATGCTTGTTTCAATTACCAAAAATATGGTCATTTTTGCATCAAAATGATGCTTGTTTTAATACGAAAATGGCATTTCAACTGAAACTGGAATGCCTGCTTAAACTGAAACTGGCATCGTCTATTGACCATTTTAAATAGTCAGAATCTGGTCAGGGTTTGAAGAGCCTTTGAGCTCTCGTTCACTTCAGTGTATTTTGATTTTAAACAAAAATGAGTGTTCTAATCCCGGTACAAAAACGGGAGTAAGCTACGTGAACTTATGTAAATAGCTCCGAAAGGTTGCAACATATTTTGGACTTGTCAAAGCAGCTGCATATTTTGAGCGCATGAGAAGACTTGCGAAAATTGGTATGATACCCAGGTGTAAATAAGCGTCTCCTGCAAAAGTCTATCTAGGATTCTTATACAGTATTATTTGAAAAAACAAAGAAGAATGTCGTTTAAAACATTGAATTAGGATGATACTAATCAAGATCAACAACCATTCAACCAACAAACTTTTTGATATTCGCATGTACAGATATTAAGTCCTTTATCGAAAGTCGTATAACAAAGAATTTTTATTTTTTTCCCATTCCTATTTGAAGTCCATTTTTTCTGTTACATATTCAAACACAAAGCTTCACTCTTTCTGCTCACTCATTCTTTACAGAACCCTTCTAATTTGTCAACTTGTGTTTGTGTTAATCTTTTCTATTTCATTAGGAAGTGTTAATCTTTACACAAAACTAATGAACTTCATTAATCTCCTCCTTTGCACTCTACTTGTTTTTGTTCATGGAGGTCTTGCCATGGGTGTAGGAACCAAAGATGGTTCTGAACAATGGGGTCATGTTCAAGTTAGGCCAAGTATGTCTGTCACTCAATATCTCATTTATCTTTTTTCTACTTGCTCATACTCTTTAACTTGATTCTCATTTGTTTCTGTAGAAGCACATATGTTTTGGTGGCATTATAAGAGTACATACAGAGTTGATCATCCTTCAAAACCTTGGCCTACAATTCTACGGTTGCAGGGTGGACCTGTTAGTATGCTCTGCACTTAATCAATCTGTTTGAATCAAAAGTGAGTGTGTTCATGATTTTTTGGGTTGCAAACAGGGAGGCTCAGGAGTTGGGGTTGGCAATTTTAGAGAAATTGAACCTGTAGACAACTTCTTGAATCCAAGGAATTCAACTTGGTTGAAGAAAGCTGATCTCTTGTTTGTAGTAAGTGCATCATTTCCATCAGTATGCAAACTTTTAATCTCATGGTGTTTGTTTTCTTGGAGTTTTGATTAGCTCTTTGATTTTGATGTGATTGAAGGATAATCCAGTGGGAAGTGGGTATAGTTTTGTGGAAGATGACAATGCATATGTGAAAACTGATGAAGAAGCAGCAGCTGATTTAACTACTTTGCTGAGGAAACTCTTCAATAAGAATGAACAACTTCAAAAGAGTCCTTTATATGTTGTAGGCGAATCTTATGGTGGTAAATTTGCTGTTACTCTTGGATTATCAGTTGTCAAGGCCATTAAGACTGGTCATTTGGAACTCAAATTTGGAGGGGCTGCTCTTGGTGATAGTTGGATTTCACCACAAGATTATGTGGTAAGTAATCATCTTATGGATTCTAAGTATTTTAATAAATGTTGGAATTCTACTTGGTTACAGTGAATCATACACTTTCAAATTTTGCATGTGTGCAGTTCTCATGGGGGCCATTGCTTAAAGATTTATCACGGCTCGATAACAAGGACTTGCAAAATCGAAAAGGTCGAAAACCTTGAACATTTTTCTATAACCATTTGATTTATTGCATTAATGACTTTATCAACTGACAAGTTGCACTTCAGACTAGCTCAAAAGATTAAGCGACAAATTGAAGCTGGAAAATTTGTAAATGCAACAGACTCATGGGGCGACCTTGAGGAAGTGATTTTCTGGGGCAGCAATTCAATGGTACTCAATCCTTCTTTTTCTCCTTATTTCAGCAGTAAATTATTTGGATACCAGGTCTGAGAGGCATCATTTGCAAGGTGTCTATGCTTCTCGATAGTCGATTCCACTAAATTTTGGTATTGCAGGATTTTTACAATTTTATGTTGGACTCTACGAATGATCCATCACCAGCAACGGTTACATCTCCACAATCATCAAAAGCAGCAACGTCATTTCGAAAGTACTCAACATATCTTGGTAACTCCCATAGATTTTCTCCCGGCGGGAGTGGGGATTTGGATACCTTCATGGATGTTACCATTAGAGCCAAACTCAAGATTATCCCGAAGAATGTTACGTAAGTTGTTTGAAAACAAATACTTGTTTTTTTCTTTCTTTCAGAACAAGAAAAATGAAATATTGTTGGGACTCTTATGTTTCAGATGGGGAGGTCAGTCTGAGAGTGTTTTTTCTGCTCTATCCGGTGACTTCATGAAGCCAAGGATCAATGAGGTAACCATGGTTTCTTAACTATCCAAAACTGTTTGGTGTACACATACTTAAAGAGTTGAAATGTACTTATTTGTACAGGTTGATCAACTGCTAAAGAATGGGGTCAATGTGACAGTGTACAATGGACAGGTATGTTTGAGTGTCGAACCTTGACAGAAGTCTAGCTTTATCCCCCACTTTGGAATGGCAAGTCTCTTTTTAGAGACAAAATGCAATAGCTAGATTTTTCATGTTCGAACTTTGAGGTAATCCCATCTTATTTGTTAGGTTGATCTCATTTGTTCAACCAAGGGAACTGAAGCATGGGTTGAGATACTCAAGTAAGTTTTGAGATTAGGCAAACTTATCTCGTGTAGTGTGGCCATTTTTGGTGATGATTTGACTTTCTCTTGGTTGATTTTATCAGGTGGGGAGGGCTTAAAAGTTTCTTGAGTTTGGATAGAAAACCTTTGTACTGTGAAAATGATACTACAACTACTAAAGGATTTGTCAGATCATATAAGAATCTGCATTTCTACTGGATTTTGGGTGCTGGTCATTTTGTAAGTGTTCATTCTCGTACCAAATTGCTTATTTGCTGGTTTAAATAGTTGTCAGAAGATCTTGATTCTAATCAAATTTGTGTGGTTTTCAGGTAACTGTTGATCAGCCTTGTGTCTCGTTGCAGATGATAGGGGAAATTACACAATCTCCAAATTAACTCATCATTTTGACTTTGAGCAGACGCAATGTCAATCAACTCGTTATTGTGAAAAATAAAGATGAAATAAGGTCAGAAAAGGAGAAAAATGAAACAGTAAGTTAGTAAATGGCGTGTCTTTGTTTTCCAACCCTTGCTTTTTGACTTTTTGTTTATGCCGTTTTGACTTGAGCAGAATGTCACCGGAGCTCATGCTTTTGTATTGAAAGTTGATTGAAAACCAATTATAGTAACAATTTAACACCACTGCTTGCCATTTATCTCCATGTAAATTATAGGGTTGCACAGCTAAAAACATACATGCTTTCACTCTGAATGGAAAAGAAGCAAATCCTGAAGAATAAGAATCTTGCACTTGCACAGAAGAATGATTGTTGTTGTATTCCGATCAAATTTAGGTTTCACATTTTACAAGATAGGCTACCCAATTTCACAAGCTAAATGAATGTACAAAAATAAACATAGCCGAAGGACAAGAAAAGCAAACTCTATCACCCTTGCAGGAGTGATATCACCTTAGCTCACTGCCATGTATATTCTCACTTTCCTGGTGCAAAGTTGGTAGCATAGGACCAAGCATTGTTGTTTACAGGGTCAGAAAGGTGATCTGCCAGGTTTTCTAGAGGACCTTTGCCGGTAACAATAGCCTGAACAAAGAATCCGAACATGGAGAACATAGCAAGTCGCCCATTCTTAAGTTCCTTTACCTTTAGCTCAGAAAATGCCTCTGGGTCCTCTGCAAGTCCTAAGGGGTCAAAGCTACCTCCAGGGTAAAGTGGATCGACGATCTCACCTAGGGGACCGCCGGCAACTCTATAACCTTCGACAGCACCCATAAGAATAACTTGGGTTGCCCAAATGGCTAGGATGCTCTGCGCATGGACCAAGCTGGGGTTTCCCAAGTAGTCAAGTCCACCTTCACTGAAAATCTGAGAACCAGCTTTGAACCAAACAGGTTCGCCAAATGTAACTCCGTTTCTAGAGAGAAGTTCAGGGAAAACACATCCCAAAGCTCCAAGCATGGCCCACCTCGAGTGAATTACCTCAAGTTCCCGGTTCTTGGCAAATGTCTCTGGATCTGCAGATAGTCCAGTAGTGTCCCAGCCATAATCACCAGGGAATTCACCAGTTAGGTACGATGGAGACTCACCAGAGAAGGGTCCAAGGTACTTGACACGGTCTGGACCGTACCATGGACTTCCTGAAGCAGCAGCAGGCTTCTTTGCTGATGTCTTCCTCATCATGATCCTTCCGATGCTACTGGGTCTAACATTGGTTGGAAATTCTGATTGCGAGTTCAAAGCTACAGCGGTGCCTGCAAATGATGGGGATGAGAGAGCCATGGATGCCATTTGCTTTGGTTAGAGAAAAAAAAAAGGCTGGTGAACTGTTGAAGAAGGTATTAGGTGTGTTGTTTGATGTGCTGAATTGATCGAGTTTATGTATCTTTTATAAGCCAATATGGGGCCAGACATATCTATCTATGCAGATCTTCTGCCTTGTTCTTATTGGTCCTCAGATGGCACCACAAGTGCAAGAATCCTTCTTCCTTTCTCAGCCAAGCAATTTAGGCTCTCCTGGATTTTTCTCTGCATTATTAATCTGACAAACAGCATGATCCCTTTATCTCTAAATAGTAAACCTGAGTAGTAATATTTGCAAGTCACAAGTGAATGAAATATTCCAACAATTAGTAATTCGCTGCTACGTCAACATCCATACAAGCTAACAGGTGGTGGCTGTATTTTACTTTGCTTGTAAAGGCACCGTCTCACTTTTAAGCCAAATGAAAAGAAAACAAGAGGATGAAAAAAAAAACAAATCCCGTCAAAGAGTAATGAAATAACAGAAACTGAAAAAAACAAACATCAAAGCATTTTTGCCTTCAATAGTGTTGACAAATAGTTCTCAAGTAGATGCACAAACACATAAGACTTTTTCTAGTTGCAATCTACATGAAATGTAGAGGTATGTATTCTGCATATGTTACTCTCTGAAGGTTTAATTGGAAAAAAATAATCACATCATAACACTGAAAGAGTGCCCGAGTCCTGACTCATCGATAATCATATAAAGATGCAAAATTCAACCCTGGGGTAAACAAAACAAAAATGAAAATCTCTCCTACAATTTTGAACTACAAAAACAGAGATATCAACCTTCTGGGGCCTAGTACTATGTGTTCTTAGAGTACCCAATTACAGGCTAGGTTAGAGAATATCTGGTGACATGTGTGTGTAGTTGTACAACCCCTTTTGTTTTCCTACCAACTGATGAAACAAGTGTTATGCAGAACGCTAGAACCATCTCCAAACTCTTCAAGTTCTTCTTCTGTCTTAGGTACAAAGAAAGGATCTTCAGACAGCTCTTTCCAATGACTAAGTACAAGTAAGGCACTTGCAGCTCCTGATGTCTTTTCTCGAAGCTCCTTTGCAAATCCTACACTCTCAGTAACCGGCACATATGCGTGCACTGTGAACAAAGAAGATCCTTCTTGCATCTCTTCCTTCAGAACTCGAGAACGTCTCTTATTTAGAACACCATACATGGAGCCCAATTGTTCGGTTGGGGTGTTCAGTTCACAAAAATACATGGCTTCCACAATTCGAGGTTGCTTTTGAAGCACAGCTGTTCTACATGCTTCCTTCACTACTGTCATTATATGCCCAGTAAAGATGCCATATTGATCTGTTAGTTGAGTAGAAACATCAGATTCATTGGAATGATTCTCCACTGGAATAACATTAGCTTCAACTATAAATGCCAAGCCCCACATAGGTTCATCACACAGAGGTCCAGCTCCAGTAGCAAGCTGAAACCCAGATAACACACTGCTCTGGAGACTTTCTGCTTCCATAAACAATGAACTACTTTTTTCTATAGATTTTTCAAAAGCCGAGCCTCGAATAAGAACCGAATGGTCGCCACTCTCTTCTTTGGCGTGCGGAACCAGAAGAATGTTAGGACCAACATACCTAGGTCCAAGTGCCCAGATTCTTCGCAGCAACTGAAGCCACACACTTCTACATTCATCAGCTTTATCCTTGTCGAGTTTTTCACTCACGATGTGACCCTCTATAGCATCCGTTATCCTTTTTTAAGTGCTTCAATTGGATTATCTTCTACAGAATTCTCTTCTCTATGTGTTGCCAATAGTTTGTCATTTCTCTGTGCAGGTTTTCCCTCTAGAAGTTCTCCAAGTAGATCAGAATTTTCATCAAGCAACTTCGTCAGTGCTGGCGGAAGCTTTACAACCTGCACTCGAACAACACATCGACCATTGGGAGTTGTCTTCTCAACACAATCCAAGCCACCAGTCAAGACCTTCAGATTATCTAGGAAATTGGACCCATCCCCTTCAATGGTCTCTCTATACGACACAAGGGGTTTTGAGACATTAAGACACCTTTGCAAACCTCTCTTGCAAATCCTTTATGCATCTTTCTAGATGAACCTCTCCTGCAGCTGCAAGCACTTGTTCTCCTGTGGCAGAAACACTAACCTCTACAAATGGATCTGCGCGGTTCAGAAGACCAATCCCTTTGTAAGCGCAGCCATATCCGTGGGATAAGTTGGTTCAATTGCGACTCTTAGAGTAGGAGCAACTTGGAAAACCATACTCGAAAACGGCCACAATTTCTAGTTGATGAAAGGGTTGCACTCTTTAAGATGTGATGACCAAGGCCTCGTATGGCAACAATATTCCCTGCCCTGGCATACGCCACCGCTTCCAAACCCTGCTCGATCATGAGATACAAGGACTAAATCTCAGCTTCCTGCAGATGTTTCTGCATTGCTTCTTCACCTTTACATGGATCATAGAGAGCTGAAAGCACACTAGTTTTCTGCCCTGCATGAAGAACCCCACTAAAAATCCTTGCAAATGCAAGGAAGCACTCATCTGATTCACCGACCCCGCCTTCATCTGGATAGTTATTGACAGTTTCACCATTGGGACCTTTACGTGGAAGCATCTTCATAGGAACAGCAAACATCTTAGACACAAAAGAAACACATGGTGCTTCAGCACTTGCATCACATGCCTGAACAGATTTCTTTACATTCTCTGCTTCTTCATGCACATCAGTCCTGGCCGCGTAATCCAGAACCACTCGCTTTGGGAGTAACCTTGTGATTCGAACAGACTGTGCTGCGACAGGATCAGGCATACACCTAATTACCATTGACAAGATTGCATCTGACAAAGGAAGCCAGCGACTCATAATAGCTTGAGCCACAATTTTCTTATCCTTATTCTCTAATTCACGAGGAGGAACAGACAAATGAAATGTCTTAATAACTTTTCCAAGCACCGCTTTATCTCCATCAGGTTCATATGCTGCCTGATAAACCTGCCAAAGTGGTTCTAGCACAAACTGCACGAACATTGGCTTCGCTTTACTTCCTGAACCAATTGCCTTCTTTCCAAGAATCATCTTTGTTTTCGGATTAAAATAACGAGGCCCCCATAAAGCCTTCTGCAAAGCACTTACACTCGCCCCAAGTTTAGATGCATAAAATTCAGCAAACTCTTTAATACAGAAACCTCAACCATCTAATGCACAAACA
This sequence comes from Papaver somniferum, assembly GCF_003573695.1. NCBI lineage: Eukaryota > Viridiplantae > Streptophyta > Magnoliopsida > Ranunculales > Papaveraceae > Papaver > Papaver somniferum. The sequence continues at coordinate 65,037,112 of NC_039366.1, read as the reverse complement.
AAAGCAACATTTCCCTTCTGAGGTTGGAAAGTATCTTCCTCATCATCCTCCATAGACTCCAAATTCTCATCACCCATCTCGTTCACAGACCCAGCAATTAATGAACAACATCTGATAAATACTTCTCGGACTGATATGCACTCATAATACCATTAACTTCATGAACTATCCTCTGTAACCTCGTATACGCTTCCATCGGAGTCATCTTGAGCTCCGTAATCAATCTATCAATCTTATTCAAAACCAGACAAGGAGTCAATTTCTCAATCCATGCCTGCCGTAAAACAGCATGTGTTTGTATATGAACACCTTCAACAGCATCAACTAACACCAATGCACCATCACTTAATCTAGCAGCAGTAGAAACCTCACTACTAAAATCCATATGTCCTGGAGAATCTATAAGATTAATAGAATGGTCTTTATATTGTAAAGCTATTGAAGAACTCTTCATGGTAATCGCTCTTCTTTGTTCTTCAGCTAGATAATCCATATATCTCATTTTACCAGCTTGTTTTGGGTGGAGAAAATTACCAACAGAAGCGGCAATTAGATGGTCAGCTAAAGTAGTTTTGCCATGATCAACATGAGCTAGAATACAAATATTCCTAATCTTCTCTCTTTCAAAATCGCCCATTATTAACAATACAATTCAATAAAACCCAAAATCAAGTTCAGTAATATCAACAAACAAACAGAAGAAATCTAACTAGGGTTTTAAAATATTAAGACGAAGAATTTTAGTGAGGAGATTGTGAATTGGTGAAACCCTAGAGATTGTTATGATTATGTTTGTGAAGAAACTAAGCATATCGAGATGGGAAGAATCCCCTTACCTTTGAGAGAAGATGCAGACCGCCAAGGTTTAGCCGTTTAGGTCTAACGAGTAAGAATCCCTTACCTTTGAGAGAAGATGCAGACCGCCGAGGTTTAGCCGTTTAGGTCTAACGAGGAGGTTGCAGTTTTTAGTTTTTACAATCATCTAACCCGGTGCATACGCACCGGATGTTGCAATAGTGCTTATACCGTAGGCGCTTAAAATGTAGCAGTATCATAGCCTTCATATGGCATCATACAAAAGCACGTATGAAACTTAAATTATCGTAAGCACTTTCCAATAGAAGCCTTGTCGCGATTCTCATGAGGATTTGCTCATATTTTTTTCATTACATTGAAAACTTAATGCATACGATAATTTTTCATGAGGATTTATTATGCCGAACATTTGTCAAAGTTGAATTGGTTAATTTTTGTCATCTCGAAGGTTATCATTGGGGCGTCACATTTCATTAGACGGGTGTCACCTAATAGGACAAAAACGGGTCACTTAGAAATAATATTAAAAATCTATTATCTCAAATAATTTTGTAATGACCGAATAACCCTTTAGTTAATTTTAATTTTATTTAATTTAATTAGATAATAATTAATTTCTACGGTTGGAATCGATCCAAACCTGGACGTAAAACCAATTTCTACGGTTGGAATCAATCAAAACCTGGACGTAAAATCAATTTCTACGGTTGGAATTAAAAGAAACCTGGACGTAAAATCAATTTTTACGGCTAGGTTGACGAAAGGAAAATTTAGTATACTAAACCTAAACGTAAAATTGAAAATTACGATTGGAATTCAACTAAACCTAGACGTAAAATTGAAAATTACGGTTGGAATTCAACTAAACCTGGACGTAAAATCACTTCTATGGTTGGAATTAAAAGAAAACTGGACGTAAAATCGGACTTTACGATTGGAATTAAAAGAAACCTGAACTTAAAATGAGCTTCTACGGTTGGAAACTAATCCAAACCTGGACGTTAATCTACATGCAAATAAAATTTTATGGTTGGAATTAATCCTAACCTGGACGTAAAATCACTTCTATGGTTTTTAAGTTTTATTTTAGTTAAAGGGTAAGCTAGACATTTTGTATGTGTTAGGATATCCCATAACTATTTTTTTGGACATTAAAAATTCAAATGAAACCCCTCTATTGAAGTGTGACGCCCCAATAATAGCCTTCTTTATAAGTGTCTGCTCCATCTACTTGGTAGTTCTCCAAAAATTAAAATAAATGATTTTGGACTATTGGCGTCCAATCTCTTTCCATTTCCGTGTGTCATATATGTTCAAATAGAGTATCACCTAAGTGTCGTCCCTGCACTTTCGGTCTACTGCCATTGTTAATGTAAGTATTCTCTCACAGAAGGTTAGCCACTCCCCGGGTCCACTAACTGCCCTTGTTATAACCCAAGTTTCTTACAAAACAGTTCTTAGCTTCGTCCCCATCGATCCCGCCTCTTCCATCGCTTCGTGCCATTCTTTGTCGTCATCCAGCAAACCCAAGTCTAAACATGCATCTTTGAATGTTGGATGAACAAATCCATTCAGTCTTAAATTCGTCAAAGCTGCGTGGACCCTTTACTATGTTGAGCAGCAAACGCAGGTAGAATCTCTCACCTAATGTTGGATGTGCATGATATAGCCTTCCAATTCTTCCCTTCGATTTTCTTCTAGACCACTTCTTTTTAGTCTGGTCCCAGACCCATTTTGTTGGAAATTCTGCATAAGTTAATTCCCTTGCATCTTTATATTTTTTATTTGTTTTCATCCACTGTATGAACTTTGTTTCTTCCGGATATGTTCGATTCAACACTGCGTTCAAGTTTTCGTTGTCCCGAAATATGATTTGTTGTTCACCCGGTAAATGAAAAGACAACCTCTCCACACTCGGATCTCTGAATTGGATCTCGAAGTTATACAGTCGCCAGGTTGCTTCTGAGGCCGATACGTAGCGACAATGTAAGTAGTTGCTGACTTCATCTATTTTCTGCACCTTGCCATTTTGCTTATCTCTGTTTGAGAAATTTTCACCCTCAGGAACTGTTGAATCTTTTTGTGAGATTTCTTCAATTACCGCGACTGCCATATCTTTTCCTTTGCATATATATTTGAACAAATATTTGATGACCCGGGTTTTGTTGCATATTTCCACATTAATGTGTGCTTGGTATTTTACAATCAAGTTTCTATTGTACGGAACCACCCATCTGTTATCTAAATCAATACCCTTGTTTTTTGCCATGCGTTTATCATCCCGTCTTTTGTAAACTGAGAAACCGCTAACATCAACCGTTGTCTGCCTGCAAAATTGTTTGGGGAAATGCTTTGAACATTTATTATTTTGCATGCACTGGGAATTGGGATTTTGATCTCCACATACCCCATGCATCATAAATTGGACCACAGCCTCATATCCTTTTGGATCAGCATCCTTATCTGGTATTTCTGCTGATACGATTTTGTCAATGTCTGAAGGAGACTTTGGTTTATCATTTTGGTGCAGGAACAACAAAATATGCGCATGGGGAAGCCCTCGCTTTTGAAACTCAATGTTGTAAATTGCTCGAAAAAAAAGGTAAGTTATATATCTGCCACTGAATATGTTTATGTTAAGTTGAATATTGTGGTTTTCATAGCTTTATAATTACCTGCTTTCAGCTGTTCATCATAATGTGATATAAAATTAACAAAGGGACGATAAACGGTTTGGCGTCCCAAAAATTTTTGAAACGCCAATTGGTTGGGCGTTTAGGAAATATTTTACCGAAATTCAAATGTCAGGATGATGTAGACGGTAGGGTTCATAGTTTTTTTGGTCATCTAACGGTTGACAGATCAGACGCCAAATGGTTTGGCGTCTGACTATATATCATTTGGCGTTTTTCACTTGAATCTTGAATTTTTGTAAGGCTTGGATTTTGAGTTTTGGTGATGTGTCGTGGATGTGAATGTTAAATCTTGGGTGACGATTGGATTAAGCCTTAAGCTGAGTTCTATGGAGTTTCATGGTCCAAGCTTGTAGCTCGGCGGTTTCCCATCAACTCCAGTAAGGAGGAAGTCACATGGGTTTAATACCCACAGTAAAGATTTGTATTAGGGTAGTTGTATAGTTGGGTTTGGCGGGTTGAGTTTGCAGTCGGGCCAGTTCAACTGGACGGTTCGGATAGGGGCCAGGGCCCGGTTTTCTCATATAAAAATAAATAAATTATGGAGCTTCAAATTAAGATCCACATCACCTTGAATTAGGTCGGGCTGTCATGGCATTGAAGGTTTGAAAAATATGAAACAAAATAGGAGCGTGGAACGGTTTAGCAAAAAATAAAAAATGGACCCAACATTAGACAACTGCTTGACCAGGAAATTTTAGTTGACGCGCTAAACCATTCAACGCGATACTAATAAATGTATACGAAAGAACTCAGTTTTCCTTCTCCTGGTTCGCTCCAAATCCTACTTTTTCTTTCATCAAATCACAAAGATTTTGAGAGATCTTTATCAATTTGTAATAAGGGTTTATTGTTCTTGTTACTGTGAAGATATATGTATTTATTTATTCGAACCACAAATGATTTCGAGGTAAGGTTTTGAAGCAATTCTCATTTTAATAGAATTTTAGTATTTTTATTCATGTTTTGATTCTGTTTTGCGAAAACATTGCGAACATGAATGATTGTGTTGTATATAATGAACATATCTTAAATAACATTGCGAATTACATTGATTAAGTAATAATGAAAAAAAAAGAATGAAGTTGATAACTCGATACAATGATAATATTAAGATTACATTGATGGACATATAAAATATTTGTGCAAATTATTTTAAGTTAACCGTGGAGGATTTTTTAAGAAGATACATGTGAGAGAAGTTTGTTATCCTTGGATGATACGGCGCGTAAGTTGTGTTACTGTATCCACTGGTGGAACAAAGCATGATTTACAACAACAAGTCCCAGTTGTCTTGAAGAATAAAGAACACATTTGGAGAAATCATAGTGATTCAGATGAAAGGATCATGTAGGACTACTTCAATGCCAGTTATACTTATGGACCGAAGAAGTTTAAATGTCAGTTAGATTTTCCTTGCCTCCTACTTATGCATGTTTTAGAAAAAGTCAGCGAGGTTGATCCAGAATTCCACAGGAGAGGGATGCTGCTATGATCCAGGTCAAACTCCTCACATGAACATGTTTGTCGTGATGAAGTATTTATGTAAAGGTAATGATTATATTCATAAGGGTGCACCAACTGGTTATCATTACGTGGGGAAGTTTCTAGGTGCAGTTAATTGGAGGTTCAATGCAAGATGCATGAGTCTACTAAATAGTAACCAAACGATTATTGAGAGATAATGGAAGTCGTAATTCTCCTGGAATGCTTGGTAATTGAATTGTATGCACTGGCCATAGAGGAATTTTCCAACTGATCAAGCAGTACATCCCATGGGATAACAGGTATACCCTTGGGGTATATTTATAATATGGCACATGTTCCAAATGGAGCACCCTCGTGTAGGAATTATCATGCTCCAACTAATTGGAAATTTCATCTTTTTAAAAGATACTAAAAGGCAAAAATAAAGGATATAGGGCGAGTTGTGTCTAAATTTGTGCACCCCTGAAAATCAGGGTGCATATTTCGGCTACTCATATTAGTTGGAAAAAAAATTGCTTGATCTTTTTACTTTGTTATTTTTGTTTCTTTCCAAAAAAAAAAAAAAAAAAAAAAAACATTACAACACATAACATTTGCACGATTCCCACGGGTTTTTTTTTTTATTCAAGTCTCTCCCAAAACTCAGTTGAGAGCTCAGTAATCACTTATCCATCATTAACTAAAAAAATCTTTGTTCCATATGGAGTCTCAAATTAATCATCAAAAATAAATTTTGAGGATTTTAACAGGTTTGAATAATGAATTATCAGTACTAAATTTTAGTGTAGTAGGAAATCATGGTGTTAGAATGAGATAGTCATGTCATTACTCATAATAACTAGATACAAATTATTAATTTTATCAATGACAACAAAATTGAAGGAACAACGGATTTAAAGAACAAATTTTTGAATCAAAACAGTTGGGGAAGGTTATATATTTTCAACCACTTGAGACCCATGCTCAGTCTAATGAAGGTTTGTTATGATTTGTGTATGAATTCTTTAATTGATTAGTTAATTGAACAATGGTATTTCGTTAGCACAAGTTACGCTTTTTATTGAATTGTAACGCGTTGGGAGTGCTCTCTCCAAAATATACACAAAAATAAAGAAAAGAAATTTTTAACAAGTAGGTTAATTTGTTCATTCAATACCCTTCAAGTTAATAACTAGGAGGGTATAAATTTTATGAATTCGTTAAATTTTGTGACTATTGGATTAGTAGATTTTAAAGGATGAACTGAACTCTTTTCAAGGATCAACCAAAGATGATGACGGTAGAGATTACAAATGAATCAGAAATATTAATATATTAATATACTGAGATCACAAATGAATCAGAAGATCATCTATTCTGATTTCAATAACAATCACAGGAAAACAATCAAAATTTAAAAATATTTTTCTCACTATAAATAAATCTCAAACCTTCTATGAAAATGGTGTGCCAATGGAAAACACACAGAAACTTGCAAGTATACAAGGCCAAGTTTATAGAATAGAAGGAAAGCAGGGGAAAGTCCACAGGGAGTGGGAGCACTATAAGAGAAACCTAAGCTAACAATGAAGACAGTGAGCAAGACAAAGCAATATGGCATACAAAGTGGCAGAAGTAAAGAACCAAAGCATCAAGGTAAAGCAAAGCAGCAAAGAAAACAGCTAAGAACCAAGGCTTGGAAGCCAAGGGCAGAGGTGAGTTTGTGCACTGACTTCAGTGCAAAGGCTTCAAAATGCAAGAACTAAGCAAAACAGTAAGAATAACTAAGCAGTGAATAAAAGCAGAGCAGATTGTAAATGACTGAGAAAGAATTGTGGCTAAGCTAAGGCTTAGATTCCACCTTGTGTCCTAATCAAATACATATTCCTAGGTTGAGTTGAGTCCTATGCATACAATAGAAGGAAAGAAAACAGCTTGCTAACAGAAATGCCCTAGCATTGACTGTCTTTTGACAGTACAATCAATCACAAGCAACATAGCATCTCTTCCCATGCACAAGAAAAACAAGCATATGAATCCTAACCTAGCAATTCATTGACATGCACTAAGGCTTCATCTGAGCCTTAGCTTGTGCTAATTAGCTCATGAAAAACATGTTAACAGCATCAACATTCATCATGCAAAATAATTCAAACATAACATACACACAACAATCAACTGTTAACTGCATAAGAAGACTGAAATTGGAATTGCATATTTTGGTTTAATTCTCTACTGGCTAGTCCAGAGATCATCCCCCCTCACATACATCCCCTATTTATACAAATAAAAAAATCCCCAAAATCAGGACCACATCAGTCCAATTAGGGTTGGTGAAAATACAAAATAAATCAAAAAAATCCTACCTAACTATGATAACAACCCTAATAGACTAACCCATGCTTCAATTAGACGTACACAATTTCCCCAAAAAGTTCCCAAATCAGAAAAATTAGGGTTTAAAATTATTAAAATTTACCTAATCACTTGACACTGGTAGATGTCGACCCATGCCTCCAATCCTTCTCCTGATGCTTCTCTTGTTCTTCCCATGCCCTAATTGCTTTTCTAGCTCATCTATTTCATCAACCCCTAACCTAGGGTTCCTGTGAGAGGAAAAGATCGAGGAATTGATGTTATAGAAAGCTAGAGGAGTAGGGGAATGATGGCTCGAATGGTGATGGATGATGATTTGGGGGGGAGAAGATGGTGGAGTGATTTGGGGAGAAGAGATGGTGGTACTGTTGCAGAGAGGGGAAGAAGATGGATTCGATGGTTTTGGGGAAGGTGTTTGGCTAATGGGTATAGAATGGGGTATTAGGGTGTTGAGCGGGTTCAGCGAGGTTTGATGATCTGCGACAAGAGCGATGGATGGGAAGATGGTAGGTGGATCCAACGGCGATACGGAGGTAAGCGTGGAGCGACCGTCGGATGAAGGGATGTAGCAAAACGGACGACCCAAGATGGAGATGGGTGTTGCGATGTAAAGCGGGAGCTTCGGAGTTTGATGTGCGATGATGGAGCGACCGTTGGATGATGATATGGATCCAATCTGACGGCTACATGAGAAACGGGTATGGATATAGGAAATGGACTTGGGTGAGGGTTTTGGGCATTGGGTATGCCAAGCCCATATCTTCTTTAAGAACAATTCTTCCTTCTTGAGCCCATTCCTAGCTTTTTGGACGTGCGCTCCATTCTTTGCGGCTTCCTTGCGTAATTCTTCCCGTCTTTTCACTACTTTTCTGCTCTTTCCGCTCCGCAATTCATCCAAACTTTATTTATTACCTAAAAATGCAAAATTAAGTAAGAAAAATATTTATTCTTGAAAACAATGAAAATACAGAATATGGGATAAAATGTAGAATTAATGCACAAAAGATGAGTTAAATGCCAACAAAAAGGGATAAATATATACATATTTGGCACTCATCAAATACCCCCAAACCTGAATTTTACTTGTCCTCAAGTAAAACAAAACTAAGGAAATCCTACCTATACCACTGTCGCTGGTCTCTCGAATGCATTTAGCGTATGCACTAAGCCTTTTAAACCACTAAGTGTCCCTAGTGGACGAGTTGAAGTCTCGTGAAGGTTTGCTTAGAACGTACCTACAAAGTTCTAGGTCAAAATATAAGCTCAGATTCCATCAAATGTGACATGTGCAAGACAGTTTAAGCTCACAGCAAAATGGAGATGTCAATCTAGCTATCAAAGGCACAATCCTAGCACTGATAACAAAAAAAGACATGTGATAAGAGTGTAAAGTGTATCTACACATGTGTAAAGAAAGATCTGAAGTTATGACTACTAATCACCAAGAGATAGTTTCTCAGGCTAAGAACCAAGGTCGAAATCTAGCTAGCTGTCCGGACTTTACGAGAATTGTGAATGAGTTGGAGGTATTTCACAATTACTCGCGTTGTACATCAATGGCATACACCCTCCTTGCTTATTACAATGAAACAACAAAATGACTATTTACATGACTCTTATTTACATTGACTACTCTCTTTTTTTTTGGAACAAGAGAGATGGAATTGATAAATACTTGATTTTTTTGTATTTTTCTGATATTTTTTTTTTTTGAATATACATCGTTTTTTTTTTTTGAACAAGGAAACACTTTTGATACATATACAAAAGGAAACAAAAGATTACATGACACTTTGCAAGAGGTAGCCCTTTTTGATGCACCCAGTTAAATTCGATGGTTGTCTTTCTTAATGTAACCTCCACCTTCTATCCCAACCAACCAAAGAACAAGCTAGTCAAGTTTCGTTCAGTATTCTAAAGTGATTGGCAATCGTAACTTCCTATCAAACACCTTGAAGATCGAGGCCATACATGTATTGGTAGATCGTGCGCGTGCAAATTTCTTATCACTATGTGAATTGTGCTAGAATCAGGGTGCCTAAATATCTAGACTAAGACTCCTAATAATTACATATTTGCACAAGAGTCAACATTTCAAGGTAAATGAGCTCCATTTTTATGATTTTTTTTTTTTTTTAATTTTTTTTTGAATTTTTTCGATTTTTTCAAAAGAAGAAGGAGTTCGTTTTCAATTATAGCATATTATCATGGTATCTACTCTATACCCCCAAACCTAAACTAAACATTGTCCTCAATGTTTCAAAATATGGAAAGAATTATAAAACAATATATGAAGAGGAACATGCTGAGTAGAGTAAAAGGAGAGAGAATACCCGATTGTACGGCGAAAGCTCGATTAAAACTCCGTTATTCAAGGCAAAAATCCATCATATTAGGAGTCACAATGGATGAGCACAAAATATATACAAAAGGAAATTTAACTAACACATTATCTACAAGAAAATTTGGTTTTTAATGGGATTGGACTTTTTGGGAAAAATTTGGTTTTGTTGGGAACATTTGGTTTTGATGGGAAAAAGAAAATTTTGGTTTTTAGGGAAAGATTTGGAAAACTTTTTGGTTATTTAGGGAAAGAGTGGACCAGTTTAGTCCACATAGACTGGGTCCTCCAGGTTGGTTGTTTCAATGTCGGGTGGAAATGGCTCAAGGAATGGCTTTAATCTCTGCCCGTTGACTTTGAAAACGTTCTTGTTGGAGACATCCTCCAGCTCTACAGCTCCATGAGGAAAAACTGTGCGTACTAGGTACGGACCCTTCCATCTGGAACGCAGTTTTCCTGGAAAAAGATGTAATCGGGAGTCATACAGCAAGACTTTCTGACCAGGAGTGAAGGATTTGCGTAGAATACGCTTGTCATGAAACATTCATCTTCTGCTTATATAACTTGGCACTGTCATAAGCCTCATTTCTCAATTCTTCCAACTCGTTGAGTTGAAGTTTCCTTTGAATTCCAGCTTCGTCCAGAGAAAAGTTCAGCTCTTGATTGCCCAGTAGGCACGATGTTCTAATTCCACAGGTAGATGGCACGGCTTTCCATACACTAGACGATAGGGGGACATGCCAATTGGTGTCTTATAAGCTGTTCTATAGGCCCACAAAGCATCATTCAATCTCAATGACCAATCTTTCCTGGACGGGTTGACCGTCTTCTCCAGAATGTGCTTAATTCCCTATTAGAACTTCCACTTGTCCACTAGTCTGAGGGTGGTACGGAGTAGCAACCTTGTGAGTTATGCCATACTTGCGTACTAAAGACTCAAAGTACTTGTTACGAAAATGTGAACCGCCGTCACTGATGATAGCTCTAGGGGTACCAAAACGTGAAAATATGTTTCCTTTAGAAATGAAAGTACCACCTTGTGGTCATTTGTTCTGGTTGCTATGGCTTCTACCCACTTAGAAACGTAATCAACTGCGACTAGGATGTACAACTTGCTGTCAGACATGGGAAATGGACCCATGAAGTCTATCCCCCAAACATCAAAAATCTCCACAATCAAAATGGGGTTCAATGGCATCATGTTTCTCCTCGAAATGCTTCCTAGCTTTTGACAGCGTTCACAAGCAACACAATAATCATGGCAATCCTTGAACAATGATGTCCAATAGAATCCACACTGCAAGATCTTTGCAGCGGTTTTCTTGGCACTGAAATGGCCTCCACATGCTTGGTCATGACAGAAAGATATCACATCTTTCTGTTCAGTGTTGGGGACACATCTCCTAATGATTTGGTCTGGGCAGTACTTAAACAAATATGGGTCATCCCAAAGGAAATGTTTGACTTCAGCCAGGAATTTAGAGCGGTCTTGTCTCGACCAACGTGAGGGCATCCTACCTGTAGCGAGGTAGTTAACAATATCAGCAAACCAAGGAAGGTCTGAGATAGACATCAGCTGTTCATCTGGGAATGATTCTCTAATCAGCTCACATTCATCAATAGACTCTAAAGTTAATCTAGACAAATGATCAGCAACCACATTCTCACAACCTTTCTTATCACGGATTTCGAGATCGAATTCCTGTAATAAGAGTATCCATCGAATAAGGCGAGCTTTAGCATCCTTCTTGGAAAGAAGATACTTCAAAGCCGCATGGTCTGTGTATATGATGATCTTAGACCCTATCAGATAAGATCTAAACTTGTCTAATGCGAAAACGACGGCAAGCAATTCCTTCTCGGTAGTTGAATAATTGAGTTGGGCATCATTAAGGGTTTTGCTAGCATAGTATATCACATATGGTAGTCTATCAACTCGCTGTCCTAAAACAGCACCAACAGCATAATCAGAGGCATCACACATAAGTTCGAACGGAAGCTTCCAATCGGGTGGTCGGACTATAGGAGCGGTGGTGAGAAGGGTTTTTAATTCCTCCCATGCCTTCACACAAGCAGCATCGAAATTGAAGGCAACATCTTTGGAGAGAAGACTGCACAGAGGTCTGGAGATTTTGCTGAAATCTTTGATGAATCGCCGGTAAAAACCAGCATGACCTAGAAATGATCTGATCTCCTTCACAGAGCAAGGTTGTGGTAGATGTTGAATGAGGTCAACTTTAGCTTTATCCACTTCAATTCCTTTTTCTGAGATGATGTGTCCTAGAACTATTCCTGAATTCACCATAAAATGGCATTTTTCCCAATTTAGAACAAGGTTCTTTTCTTTACATCTGGATATCACGAGGGCAAGATGCTTCAAACATTCGTCAAACGAGGAACCAAAAACAGAGAAATCATCCATAAAGATCTCGAGAAAACTATCTATCATGTCAGAAAAAATGCTCATCATGCAACGCTGAAAAGTAGCAGGTGCATTACACAACCCGAAGGGCATACGTCTATAAGCAAACGTCCCAAATGGACACGTGAATGTAGTTTTTTCCTGATCTTCTGGAGCAATGTGAATTTGGTTATAACCGGAAAAGCCATCTAGAAAACAGTAGTGACTGTGTCCAGACACACGTTCTAGCATTTGGTCAATGAAAGGGAGCGGGAAGTGATCCTTCCTTGTTACTGTGTTCAACTTCCTGTAGTCGATGCATACTCGCCATCCTGTGGTTGTACGAGTAGGGACTAATTCATTCTTGTCGTTCTGAACTACAGTAATGCCTGACTTCTTAGGCACAACTTGAATGGGACTAACCCATTTGCTATCGGGAATTGGGTATATGATACCCGCATCAAGTAGTTTCAGGATCTCTCCTTTGACTACATCTCTCATGTTAGGATTAAGTCTCCTTTGCATTTCCCTAGATGGTTTGGCATTCTCTTCAAGGTTAATGTGGTGCATGCAAATGGTGGGACTAATTCCTTTGAGATCTGAGATGGTCCATCCTAAGGCCTCTTTGTGTTCCTTAAGTACTTCTAAAAGCTTACTTTCCTGTTCCGTGTCTAAACATGATGAAATAATGACGGGTAAAGTATCAGAAGAACCTAGGAATGCGTACTTCAACGTACTAGGCAATGTTTTCAATTCAAGCTTGGGTGGCTCAACAATGGATGGAATAAGCTTGGAATCAGAGAGTAAGGGTGGTTCCACTTCATATTTCCTTTCAGTGACGTCCATTTGAGGTACAGATTCGAGCAGAGATAGGACGTCACTACAGTATGCATCATCATAGGAATCTGAGTTAAAGTTCTCCATACATGCTTGAAAGGGGTCGACGGATAGAATGTTAGTCAACGAATCTTGCATTAATCCTTCAATCATATTAACTTCATGCACATCATCATCATCAAGATTCACAGGTTGTTGACTAATATCGAACACATTCAATTCTACCGTCATGTTACCAAAAGACAGTTTCAACACTCCATTACGACAATTAATGATCGCGTTGGACGTAGCCAAGAAAGGACGTCCTAAGATGACAGGAATGTGACAGTCTGGGTTTTGTACAGGTTGAGTGTCTAAGACAATGAAGTCTACGGGAAAATAGAATTTGTCAACCTTGATCAAAACGTCTTCGACCACTCCACGAGGAATCTTGACAGATCGGTCTGCCAGTTGTAGAGTGATAGATGTTGGTTTCAACTCCCCAAGACCTAACTGCTCATAAACAGAATATGGCAGTAGGTTAACACTTGCACCTAGGTCTAATAACGCTTTATTGACCGTGTGTTCTCCTATAGTGCAAGAAATTGTTGGACATCCTGGATCCCTAAACTTGGGTGGAGTTTTGTTCAGAATGATGGAACTCACCTGCTCAGCTAAGAAAGCACGTTTTGCACATTGAGCTTGCGCTTTTGAGTACACAAGTCTTTGAGGAATTTGGCATAAGCAGGGATTTGCTTGATTGCTTCAAGAAAAGGAATGTTGATGTTGACTCTCTTGAACAGATCTAACATCTCATTGTAATGGGTACTTTTCTGTTGATAGATCAATCTTTGAGGAAATGGGGCAACAGGAGAATGAGTTGGCAAAGGGACATTCACAGCAGTAGAATTGTCAGATTTTCCAACTTGCTCAGTTCTTTGGTTTTCTGGGGTTGTGGAGACAGCGTGGAATTTGTATCAGATTCATTAGGTTCGCCCACGTTGTTCTCGATGACCTTACCACTTCGGAGGGTGGTAATGGCATGGACTTGATCGGGTGAGGTTTCAGTGCAGGATGTTGTGCCTGTTTGAAATATCCTCTTTGGATTTTGTTGGGGTTGGCTCGGAAGTTTACCCTTTTCTCTCTCACACATTTGATCCATCTTTTGATCTAGATTTTTCTGACTTTGCATCAAACTCTGGAACATTTCCTCTAGGGTGGATAATCTCTTGTCGGTATTGTGTTGAGGATATGATTGTTGTTGAGGGTTTCTCGGGTGTTGATAACCTTGATTGTTCTGATATCCCTGATTGTTTTGATAGCTCTGATTGGGTTGAGATGGTCCTCCCTGAGTGGGGCCTTTGGACCATGAAAAGTTAGGGTGGTTTCTCCATCCTGGATTGTAGGTCTGTGAATAAGGGTTATGCTCTGGTTTTTGAAACATGGCATGTGCCTGTTCAAGCCTAGATTCCTGGACTGCAAGCAAATCGGGACAATTTTGGAATTGATGGCTAGGATCGTTACAAGCGGCACAAACAGACGAAGCGACATGTTCTCGGAGAGTAGTGGTGGAAGGTTTTGAATTTTTATGTAGTTCTAACTCTTCTAATCTCCTAACTATTGATGCCATGTTTTCTCTTCCCTCGAAATCCGCTTCAATCCTAAAAGCCTTTGCTTCGGATGTAGTCTTTCTGGTTTCACGGATGGATTCCCACTGTTGCGTCTTTTCAGCTACTTCAATCAAGAAGTCCCAAGAAGCATCAGCAGTTTTGTCTACGAATAGACCATTACACATCGACTCAACCGTTGTTCGGGTGGACACATCTAGACCTTCATACAAAATTTGCACAAGTCTCCATTTTTCAAAACCATGATGGGGACATTGGAGCAATAATTCATTGAATCTCTCCAAGTATCTAGCTAAGGTCTCACCTTCTAATTGCACAAAGCTATTCAGACTTTGACGAATTGTCGCAGTCTTGTGGTTCGGGAAAAACTTTTTGAAAAACTCCTTTATGAGGTCATCCCATGTCATGATGGATTGAGGCTGTAAAGCATAGAGCCAGGCCTTTGCCTTATCTTTCAGGGAGAAAGGAAAAAGCCTTAACTTCAGGGTTTCGTCGGACATTTGAGTGAAACGCAGAGTTCCACAAATTTCCTCGAATTCTCTCACGTGGTGGTACGGGTTTTCATTCTCAACACCTCTAAAAATAGGAAGCATCTGTATTGTGCTTGATTTCAGCTCATAATGGCCATTATCCTCGGGTAGCACAATACAAGAATGTTGACTGGCTCTAGTTGGGTACATATAATCCTTGAGGGTACGGGGTTCTCCCATTGTTTCTGGTTGATCTGGACTGTCTCCCTCAGAACTTAGAATTTCGATAGGTTCGTCTGGGTTAATTCTAACAAGTCTGTTTGTTTGGTCTCTGTAGGTCACAATCATGTCCTAGTAGGTACCTTAACTAACATTTTGGTCAGACAGAGCAATCGGAAACAATTTGGCCCACAAGGGTTATGAAGATTTGGTTTTGAATGGGTGTTGGACTAACAAGGGATTTTTTTTTTGGTTTAAAATTGGGCTTTGGAAAAGTTTTTGAACTAAACCTAGCATAAATTAGCACAACTCATAAAAGAAAATAAAAACAAATAATAATTAAAACAAGCCCATAAAAGAAAAAGAAAAATAAAAGAAAAATAAAAAAAAAACAAAAAAATAATTACAGTCCCAAATATAAAAAAAAAAGAAAAAGAAAATAAATAAAAATTATTACAATCCCAAATAAATAATTAAATTAATTATTACAAGCCCGAATTTGAATTTAAATGAGGCCCAAGTGGGTTAACTCATGGGTTAGGCTTACTTGTTTTTTGGAGGGAAGCCCAAAAATAGGCTTTTAGTCCCCTTTTAGTTGCACAGCCCAGTTGGGCTTTAGGATCGTCCTAAGCAGCTCACGCTCAAGCCCAGCAACAGTTGAAGTGACTCAGAAAAACAGGCCCAGCAGAATCTGCAGCGAAGCCCAGTTGACAGCTTCAGTTGGCAGCCCAGTTGGCAGCAGCAGGCTTTGGCAGCAGCAGGCTTTGGCTTGGCAGCAACAGCACAGCACAGCTTGGCAGAGAAGGCACCAGCAGCAGCAACACAGCCAAGGTGGTACCTGCAATGATCACAGAGTGCAAAGATAGTCAGGCCAACCCTGCAATGATAGTCAGGCAAGTATGCAATGATCTGCTGCAATGTTTGCAAGCAGAGGGTTGCAATGATAGTGAAGCAGGCCTGCAATGATTGCAAGGCAGAGATGCTAATGGAACTCAGCAGTGGCAACACCACTCCCCGGCAGCGGCGCCAAAAACTTGGTGTGCCAATGGAAAACACACAGAAACTTGCAAGTATACAAGGCCAAGTTTATAGAAAAGAAGGAAAGCAGGGGAAAGTCCACAGGGAGTGGGAGCACTATAAGAGAAACCTAAGCTAACAATGAAGACAGTGAGCAAGACAAAGCAATATGGCATACAAAGTGGCATAAGTAAAGAACCAAAGCAGCAAGGTAAAGCAAAGCAGCAAAGAAAACAGCTAAGAACCAAGGCTTGGAAGCCAAGGGCAGAGGTGAGTTTGTGCACTGACTTCAGTGCACAATAGGCTTCAAAATGCAAGAACTAAGCAAAACAGTAAAGGAATGTAACTAAACAGTGAATAAAAGCAGAGCAGGAATTGTAAATGACTGAAGAAAGAAATTGTGGCTAAGCTAAGGCTTAGATTCCACCTTGTGTCCTAATCAAATAGCATATTCCTAGGTTGAGTTGAGTCCTATGCATACAATAGAAAGGAAAGAAAAACAGCTTGCTAACAGAAATACCCTTAGTATTGACTGTCTTTTGACAACACAATCAATCACAAGCAATCATAGCACTGCTTTCTTCCCAATGCACAAGAAAAACAAGCATATGACATCCTATCCTAGCAATTTACCATTTGACAGTGCACCAAGGCTTCATCAAAGCCTTAGCTTGTTGCTAATTAGCTCATGAAAAACATGTTAACAGCATCAACATTCATCATGCAAAATAATTCAAACATAACATACACACAACAATCAACTGTTAACTGCATAAGAAGACTGAAATTGGAATTGCATAATATTTTGGTTTAATTCTCTACTGGCTAGTCCAGAGATCATCCCCATCCTCACATACATCCCCTATTTATACATATAAGAAAAATCCCCAAAACAGGACCACATCAGTCCAATTAGGGGTTGGTAAAAATACAAAATAAATCAAAAAAAGATCCTACCTAACTATGATAACAACCCTAATAGACTAACCCATGCTTCAATTAGACGTACAATCAATTTCCCCAAAAAGTTCCCAAATCAGAAAAATTAGGTTTTACCAAATATCCAAAATTGACTCACCTAATCTCTGACAACTGCTCCAAAGTGTCGACCCATGCCTCCAATCCTTCTCCTGATGCTTCTCTTGTTCTTCCCATGCCCTAATTGCTTTTCTAGCTCATCTATTTCATCAACCCCTAACCTAGGGTTCCTGTGAGAGGAAAAGATCGAGGAATTGATGTTATAGAAAGCTAGAGGAGTAGGGGGAATGATGGATCGAATGGTGTTGGATGAGTGATTTGGGGAGAAGATGGTGGAGTGATTTGGGGAGAAGATGGTGGTACTGTTGCAGAGAGGGGGGGAAAGAGAAGATGGAGTCGATGGTTTTAGGGTTAAGACATGTTTGGCTAATGGGTATAGAATGGGGTATTAGGGTGTTGAGCGGGTTCAGCGAGGTTTGATGATCTGCGACAAGGAGCGATGGATGGGAAGATGGTAGGTGGATCCAACGGCGATACGGAGGTAAGCGTGGAGCGACCGTCGGATGAAGGGATGTAGCAAAACGGACGACCCAAGATGGAGATGGGCGTTGCGATGTAAAGCGGGAGCTTCGGAGTTTGATGTGCGATGATGGAAAGACCGTTGGATAATGATATGGATCCAATCTGACGGCTACATGAGAAACGGGTATGGATATAGGAAATGGACTTGGGTGAGGGTTTTGGGCATTGGGTATGCCAAGCCCATATCTTCTTTAAGAACAATTCTTCTTTCTTGAGCCCATTCCTAGCTTTTTGGACGTGCGCTCCATTCTTTGCGGCTTCCTTGCGTAATTCTTCCCGTCTTTTCACTACTCTTCAGCTCTTTTCCGCTCCGCAATTCATCCAGACTTTATTTATTACCTAAAAATGCAAAATTAAGTAAGAAAAATATTTATTCTTGAAAACAATGAAAATACAGACTATGGGATAAAATGTAGAATTAATGCACAAAAGATGAGTTAAATGCCAACAAAAAGGGATAAATATATACAATATTTGGCACTCATCAGAAAACAGAAACCTGATATATTATTATATCGAAAGCCTTGACCAAAGAATTGTAGGCAAAGGAGATCGAGGTATGGAACGGAGAGGGATAGAGCTCTTAACCGAGTTTTGGGGGAGAAGTTAATAACATCGGGAATCATGCGCATATTATGTGGCGTATTTTTCTTTTGAAGATATATAACAAAAATAAAGAACGCGCGATTGGGGGATATCAAAACTAATTGGGGGATATGAATTACTTTCCCTAACCAAAGGTGTCTGCTAAGGGGTGTTTTTGGGGCGAAAATACTAAAACACCCTTCCCTTAAAATGGAAATTAAAAACTTAAAATCAAAAAACAAAAACATATCCCCCATTTCCATCTTCACCTCTTATTAATCTCTTTTAAGGTTAGGACTTTGAAACCTAAATATTCCCCACTCCCTTTCAAATTCTAGATTTTCCCCACTCCCTTTCAAATTCTCTTTTCCTTCTCGGACGGCTCCTCACTTTGAAAACGATTTTTTTTAACATTCGGAAGTGATGAAGACCATGTCGAAAGTGATGAAGACCATGCCGGAAGTGATGAATACCATGTCGGAAGTGATGAAGACCATGCCGGTATAGATGAAGACCATGTCAAAAGTGATGAAGACCATGCCGGTAGTGATGAATACCATGTCGGAAATATTTTTTTACATCGCCGGAAGTGATGAAGACCATGCCGGAATTGATGAAGACCATGTCGGAAAATGGTGTCGGCATGCTTGGTAACTAACATTCAACGCCGTAACTTAATGCCGGCATGTTCGATAGAAATCTATCAATGCCGGTATTCAAGTGAAAAAAAAACAAGTTTCTGGATACTTTACACCATGTGCCGGCATAGACATTTAAGCATCATACCATGCCGGTAGCAGGTCGAACACAGTCGGGAGGGTCTACGCTCCCCCCCCCCCCCGGACCCCCTGGATAGCGTGCCGACATAGTTTTTTGGTTGAATACTATGCCGGTTTCAATTTCAAAATGGGGATAAGCTCTGTGCCGGCATGAACGTAGTATGAATACCATGCCGGTATGGGTGCATAACACAAAATGGGAATAATGTGTTATGCACCCATTTTTTGACTGCATGACATGTTATGCACTCATAACAGCAGCATCTTCTTCTTCTTCTTTTTCTTCTTCTTCTTCTTTTTCGTTGTTCATCATCCAACCTCAAATAAGCTTTATTATTGTTCCCTGTATTTTCTAAATCTCTAATTAACTTTTCTTCCTGTTCTACTTGATTGAAACAATTACAAAACCCAATCTCCATCTCAGAACACATCTCGGATCCATCTTCTCAATCATAAAAAAAAAACCATTCATACATCTTTCGGAAATAACAAACAGCAAGATCTCGATTCATCTCATAACATCACCTCAAACCCTAATTTTCGATTTCATTCATCTATTGTTTCCAATCTTCATGTGATTATATTGTCTATCAATATTATTGATCATAAATCACAGTTGGGAGGAAGAAAAGAAAAATAATTGAAGAAGAAATTCCCGTGAAGAAGAAGAAGATAAGATACGAAGAAACCAAATTTTATAAATTGTGGGTTTGGGAGAAAATTTCTCACGAAAATAGAGTGTGCACGTGAACTTTTCCGCCCGTGGATTTCACGGTGTAAAAAATCTGTAGAATAGGTCTCCCTGTAATTTTCACTAATACAAATGAATACCAAGCCCAATGCTTAACGCTCCAAAAACAGCACCGACAGAACTTCTCGCAATTACTCCATCTCCAAATGCACCCGGACTTTCCCTTGCCGCACTATTATAATAAATGAGAAGCTCATCAGCAACTGGTGTACTCCAAGAATGTTTCTTTGGATTAGTTATCTTTGTCCTGCGAAAAGAAACTGTAAAGTAGTTTATAATTCCCAAGTATGCCATGTACCATGCATCAGACCCTTTATCTTAGCAGGACAATCATGAATCAACTCGTACATGCGTATCCGAAAGCCCACCCAATGTACTTTTCATCTTCAAAACACACTTTATTTCTAAGTTTCCATAACTCGGATCTCACTGTCAAGTTGGCAACAAGCCAAAGATCGTTAATCATTCTAATGCGACCCTTTGCTGCATTATAAGAGATAATACAATCAACACTATGAGTAGTATTAAAATACTTTAGCTATCCAAGTTCACACCCTACCGAAAAACCTACAATACCAAATAATGTGGTTTACGGATTCCATATCCTTATTACAAAGATAACATCGATTAACTATAGGAATACTAAACTTCGAAGCCACCTTGTCTTGTGTTTCACAACACTCTCGTGCCATAATTTTCCAAGCTTGCACAAATAAAGTAGGTTGTACTATAGGACGCCAAATCAAATTAGCCTTATTGTTAACTGCAAATCTACTACACCTTTTGTTGACTTTACAGAGAAGACACCTTTTGATCAGGTATCCGATAACATCCTCATTTCCAATATTCTCCATAAATTTTCAAGATCAGTACCAGATTGAACCATCAACCCACGAATACTGTTAAGAATAACCCAGTGGTTGTCGATGATAAGATCACTAACCTTTGTGTTGAAAATAGTTCTGATAGCATGATTAACACCAACTGCAGTTGCAATAGAAGAATTACCGTACCAAAAATCCAAGAACAAAGAAGTAGACCTTCCATTACCTATAATGCTCTTTATATTCTCTTTACCAATCGGACAGGCCCACCTGATGTCAGGGAAATAGTGAAGATACTTTGTCATTATTAATGCTACTACGTAGAACGAAATATTTAGCTTTCATAAACTTTTCCCAAACTTCGTCAAAAAATTTTAATCTTCCACCAAAGTTTCATGAGCATGGCCTTACTGACAACCAGAATCCTACGGATACCAAGGCTGTCTTCATTACAAGGACTACAAATTAATACTCTCATAAACTGTAACAAACTTTTTCCTTATTTGAGAGTCACCCGATTAAATGAAGTTTCGAACAGCTCTCAAACAAAGAGATATAATCTACGAGGGCCATTTATATACTGGCATAGTATAAATGGTGTGTAACTTGCAATAACTGACCTGACTGAAACCAATCTTGCTTGAAAAGAAAGCCTTTGACCCTTCTAGCCAACCAATTTATCTAAAACCTTCTCAACAACTGGTTTTATATGAGCATACCTCGCTGATCGCGACACAAGTTGAACACCTTGGTAACGGTACGGAAATACAACCTTTTTCATACCCAAAAAGTTTGATATGGCTCTTCCCTCGAAGTCGAGCCATCACCATAGTAAAATTTACTCTTTACTATGTTAACCGTCCATCTAAACGATCTTTTTACCTCTTGGGAGTTGGGAGCCTAGTTAGCAATTCGGGATACGGGGAAAATTCGGGACGACAAAGCGTACATATATTATTCGTTTTGGCGGAATCTAAATCCGGTCCATCGTTCGGTCAACATTCGTGATTTGGAAATACCTTGGAATGAAAAACGTACGCGTATAGTTCGTTTTAGAAATATGAATATACATTAACGTGTAAAATAGTATATCATTTTTAATATGATCTCACTTTTGGTTATAATGATTTAATGATTTTAACGAACTACATTGGTATATCTAGGGCTGCACATGGTTCGGTTTTTATCGGTTTTTGGAAAAACCTAAACCGGAACCTAAGTACTCGGTTTTCCAATAATGAAAACCAATGAAACCATATAGCATATTCGGTTTCATTGGTTTCGGTTTCTACTCGGTTTTGTTAAAAACCATAGGGTTTTTGGTTGACCGAATGATTTATAAACAATAATGTGTCAGTGCTTTATAGTTTACACAAACAGTACACCCAATACTACAAGCGGCAGAAAAGTTTACTGGCAACATATCAGAGGCATAAATGACGAGCAACTAAAATGACATCAAAAGGCTTTAACTCCAATAATCCTCCTAAGAGTCCTAACCATTTATTAACTACAATTCATCAGTGTGAAAAGATGCATTCTGCTATGGTCACTATTAATCGGTTAACCAATTGGTTTTCGGTTCGGTTTTGAGATAAAACCTAAACCGAAACCAATACTTTTGGTCATCTGAAACTGACAACCATTAATAAACCATATCAATATGGTTTCGGTTCGGTTCGGTTTAAAATCTTCGGTTTCGATTTCGGTTTTCTGTTCTGGTTCGGTTTTGTGCAGCCCTAGGTATATCTATGACCATAAGTTCAAAATCCCTTTTATATCTGTGTTAGAAAAAGTAAATGCTAGAAGATTAAACTATAATAAAAAACAATAATACGGCGATGATGCCGAGAAGTATCGTACGAGGAATATAATACAGGTTTGGAGAAATTTGCGCGTATCATTCCAAAACTAGTGTCGGGAGTAGAGCTGGCAAACGGGCGGGCCGGGGCTGGCTTGTTACGGGTTACACGGGTTCGGGTTAACACGGGTTAAAACCCGCGGGTCGATATTCTTCACGGGTGATCATTTCTTCAACCCGTAACGGGTAAAGCTTGCGGGTTCACGGGTTAACCCGACTTGTTTAATTAAAAATAAAATTATAATTTCATTAAGTTAATTTGTGACAAAACAGAGACCAAAGTCACCAAACCACAGAACATAACTTGGGGATAATACTAAAACATAGGATTACATAGAAAAAAAACAAAATTATACGTTTTCTAGTCTACTGTGAAAAAGAGTAAAGAATCAAACCCTAACCTAGGATTATCGTTTCTAACCTAAAATCAATTCACGTCCACCACTTTCATCACCTGCATCTCAATTTCATTCATAAATCTTCTCGTTATCACTACCACTAATCTGCAACATTAATCAACAACAACAAAAACGCAAACCCATCTTCATCCCATCATATTACTAATCCAACTCTTAAATCTACAGAGAGCTTCTGGTGAAGTTTCATTAGATATGGATTTGGAGATGGATGAACTTGTTAATGAGCATAAAAACAACTCAAGTTTACCACCACTACCACCAAAAAGTAATTCTCCTGCATTAATCAAAACAGCTCCACAAATCATTCCTCCGCAGCCTGTTAGAAGAAGAAGTAGTAAAGGAATGTCTATTGATCATGAAAATTACCAACAACAATCAATAAAATTTACAGCCACCACAACAAATTAGAAATCAGAATAGTGAGTCTCCTCAATTTGGAGGAGGAGGAGGTACTGATGAATTTGTAAGACGTGCTTCAAATGATTCTTTTAAGAGGAACACAAATTATTCATCTAAGAAGAACTCAACTACTTTTTTGAGGTCTAAGACAGTGAAATCAAGATTAATGGATCCACCAGCGGATATAATGAAATCAGGGAGAGTAACAGCAAAATCAGTGCAACTAAGATCTGGGTTTATAGCAGGAGGTCGTAAATCGTCAGAAAATGATGAAGATAGTGATGAAGATAGAGAAAAGAAAAACCAGAAAAGAAAGAGCATAAGAAGAAAAAAGAGAGATAAAAAAGAAAGATATCTCTTCATTTAGTTTTAGGGTTTCTCCTTTTATACCTTAATCGTGTGGATGTGATTACCCTAGATAATCTGACGGACAGGATTATAAAAAAATTACTAATTAGTTATTGTGGACGGGTTTACGGGTTGTACCCGCGGTTTCACGGGCCGGGACGGGTTAACCCGTTTATTCACAAACTGGCATTTCTCCAACCCGAACCCGGCTTGTTTAGAAACCAGCCGAGCCGGGTTCGGGTTTTTACGGGTCGGACACGGGTTAACCCGCGGGTTTCAGCTTGTTTGCCCGCTCTAGTTGGGAGTCCTAGGACCTCACTCTACCTCTAGCATTTCACAACACCGCGTGAATTCTTGAAAAGGAATACTCCTCCCCCTAAGAAAATTCTTGACCTTCTTGACTGCAAATCTAGACATAAAAACATCTGAACCGTCAATTCCCATTTCATCCATCAGAACTTTAAGCTCATGTACGACAAGAATTACAATATCATCCCCACTTTATTACTCTTCCACCCTTGGTGAATGTGATGTGACACCTGAAGTAATAACATAGAACCTTCTTCGTTGATATCATTCATAAAAGACGACCCAACAGATCATCGATCTCCGAAACTCGACACCTCTTCGATCGCGAAAACGTTTTATCCATCTCTTCTCTGAAAGTAAAACCCTAACTCAAGGTTCCAGACATGTTTAAATTCTGGTAATCCCGTTTCTCTTTTAACTTTTCGTTCGAATTCTCAATTTAGGGTTTCATTTGTTCCATAATTTGATTTCAATTTTAGAATCGATTTGGCTTATTTTAGTTGGATTTTGAAGCTAATATTCTTGTTTTTTGATTTGCAGGGGTTCACAGGAACCACAAGAGCCACCACCACCACCACGTGTACAAGGCGGACCTGGACAAACTTCATGGTATCCACCGTCAGTGGTTAGTTCTTCTAATTCGTCTCGTCCTTCTACTCCAGGCGGTGGTAGTTCTTCGTCTAGTTTTAATATGCAGCAAAGGCCTTCTTCAGATCGGCCTCAATCGCAATCTCAAACTCAGCTTTCTCCAGCTGAAGCTGCAGGAATTATTTACCAATTGAAGGACAAAAGGTTTCAAAACATGATTCTAACACAAATTTGATTCTTCCCTTTTTTTTTATAAGTGAGATTTTTAACTTAGAGATGCTAATTTTACTTGTTTGGGTTGTCTACCACGGTTTGAAACATAGCGTTGATGAGTTACGGAGGCTATTAACTGATAGAGAAGCTTACAATCAATTCTTATTCTCACTTGATCAAGTGAAGACTCAAAACAATGTAAGTAGCAGTTGTTTGTAGTTCGTAGAGATTAGAGAGTAAATGATTTTGTAGCTTCATTTGTGAGTAAATACGTAGATCAATGTGTATAATGGTTCATGGTTTCTGGTAGCGTGTTTGGTTGCTCAGAGTTTAAGTGACGTGTTGTTAGGTATGTGAAAGAATCAGATAGACCAATGTTTAGTCATGTATGAACAACTCAACTTCTTTCGAAAAGTGAATTGAAGATACAATCAGTAAGGTTTCAGTTTGCTGGTTGATGTGAGAAAAAGGAAATGAAAAATCACAATGTGAGGGTATAGAATATATAGTGTACGAGCAAACGAGAGGCAACTCAGAGCCCTCAACTGGAAACCTGAGGGTGTCTTTAATACTCCCAAAGCTAGAGAATATGTGTTTGTTTTATGAAGTTTAGACACCATGATTGGTATGTGAAGCCTAGTACAATTATTGGAGGTTAGTGGATGACAACCGTCACTAAATGCTGCTAGTATATGATTTTAGACTATGTTGGCATGCTTAAATTCTCTTAAAATGTCCACAAAATATACAGCTATTTGCCTATATTTTTCTTAGTTATTGTAGTACATTCACTGTCCTACCATTATCAAAGATCTTTTACGTGCACGGAGTTTGAGTTTCTGACCTTCTTAGTTGTTCTCCTCATGTCCATTTAGCTTCGGGATGAACTGCGAAAGGAAACATTGCAGCTAGCAAGTTAGTATATTTCTCAAGGCTACTGCTATACTCCGCCAAGGTTTTTTATGCATGACATTGTTCTGAAATATCTTTTTTATCTTTTTGAAATAGGACAAAACATAGAGAATGAGCCACGCATTGTGGAGCTAAGGAATCAGGTGAGAATGATGGGGAATTTCCTCTTCTATTTGGTCAAAAACTTGGCGTGTTACTAACCTCTGTTAGTCGATTTGAATTATAGTGTAGAATTATCCGAACAACGGAGCTGGCTGCAGCTGAAGAGAGACTGAATGAACTGGAAAGACAGAAGGAAGAAACCTTAAAGTTTTATTCCCCTGGCACTTTGCTTCAGAAAGTACTAGGTATGGTAGAACTGGTTTCTTGGTTCTTTATTATCCATGAAATTTCCTTTGTAGACAACTGGAGCTAATTGAATTTGACATGGATTTCACAGATGCTGTGAATAAGACTGATGAGGAATCCGAGGTCCTTCATAAACAACTTCTTGAGAAGGAGATAGATTTGAGTTCATTTATACAGAAGTACAAGAAGCTCCGAACCAGTCACCACAAACACTCTCTTACCCATCTAGCTGCCAAGACAATCTGTTTATAGAGACGATGAAGGTTATTATCTATACATATAGAAAATGGCAGGATAAATATTTTACTGTACTTATTGTTGACATAAGTAAAAATATTAGCGTGCTAACTTGAAACTATCCCCTGTACTTTTTGCCATCTCATCTGCCTGTTGTATTGCAATCTCAAACGTTGTTTTCGTAACACGTTACTTTATAAAACCCTAGGATTGAGGAAACTAATTGGTTTCGAAGTGTCTTGTTTTTGTATTTCTCGCTCCTTTTTTTGTCAAGAGTAGAGCTGAGAAAATGCATTTGCAGTTGATGCATATATTCTGTTCTCTTCCTAGGTTTAAATTTTCATATATTTGTTCTCTTCTGAGGTTTAAATTTTCACCTTCCGTAGCTGTACATTGGTTTGTTCCTAAAACTTCTATGGGTGTCTGTATGCCATACCCATTGGTTAGAAATATGATACACATGGGCTACATGTTGCCTGTGGCAATGAGAAAAGATAGATACAGAGGGAGGATCACATTCCTGAGCTGTACTTTTCAAAATTTTGGTTTGATAGATCAGCAAACTAAACTTTTAGAATCTTTGTAGCCATTTGTTCTTCGTTGAAAACATCAGCAACTTGGAGTTTATATGAATAATTTGTTAGTTCCTTTTGTTGGTTCTTCATGGTTGTGCGGAGTTGACAGTTTATTCGCTCTCTTTGTTCTTCGTTTTTCAAAGTTGATTGGCAAAATTTTGCCAGTCAACTTTGAATTTCACCTCAACACCTTAGCACCTTAATTCAAATTTACTACAGACTTTCATTAAACTGAGATAATGAGATCATGTTATTGTTAGCCCCACCAAATAAATAATGTACAGGAAAATCCATGAAAAGCACCCATAAGGATATAACAGATGATCTACATAGATATATCTGGCCCATAATGGCTTATACAAGGGGCATACTCGATCGATATAAAAAAACATCAAAAATACCACACTCAAGGCTTATTCCTGTGCACAAGGTTAAAAAAACCTTTTTGACATGCCAGGTGGCATGGCAAAGAGTTGTGCCATTATGGGAAAACCACAAAGCGACATAAGTTTTATCGGCCGTTATTATCAACAACGTTGGCGATATTATGAATGTCGCTGGCGTCATCAAACCCATCGCGCGATTTACATAATATCGCTGGCGATATTATGATTATCGATCAGTAGTTATTTTGCAACGGCTATTTTCCCCCTGATGGTTCCTATATATACGGCCTTGTACTTCTTCAAATTACTCACACCTAGTTTTACATATATTTCACCAATTTCTCTATCTGTATTCTCAATTTTAAATTTCATAATCATCAATGGCGAGAGACAATGAAGAGAGGAATGTTCTTATGAATCGGTTTATATTATAGCAAGAAATGCATCAAAGGAGGTTGCAAGATCTTAACGATGAGTAAGCTGAATATAATAAACTAATCGACACTCTGATGCTCGTACACACGGGCCAAATACCTAGAGTTCCAGAGCTACAAGAAGTATTCTCGAGAAGATATATGTATCGACGGAGGGAATTTTACCACCAGAGGCTGATGCACGATTATTTTCTTCCCAATTGTGTGTACTCTGATCAAGATTTTCAACGTCGATTCCGCGTGCCTCGGCTTCTGGTGAAAAAGATTATTGAAGAGCTTTGACGAGCAGAGCCTCAATTTAATTATCAGTTTGATGCATTGAATATTAGAGGTCATAGTCCCGAACAAAAAATTACTTCGTCTTTAAGGATCCTAGGTTATGGCAAACCAGCGGATGCAAACGATGAGTACCTTCGTATGGGCAAAACAACTTCATTCACTTTCCTTTCATTGTTTTTGAAAACGTGGGGGTACCAAATTACCCCAGCACTTTTTTCTTAGGCAATCTGTATGGACAAACTCAATACAACTCTGAGAGTTAAACTCAATCAAGAAATAGTATCTAGAGTTATATCTCTCTGTCACTTGCGATTAAAGCGTTTACAGAATCAAATCCGTGAACATCACAAAGAGATTACTTGGACGGTACCAAAGACCAATGTCCAAGAATCAATCAAGTCGTATCCAACAAACTAGGTCAGATGTCTCTACTGTGATTGATCAACGCACAACCTGTGATATTTCAATTATAAAGATAAACAGTATAATGCGGATAAAGAAATAACATAAACACTAGAAGTTTTGTTAACGAGGAAACCGCAAATGCAGAAAAATCTCGGGACCTAGTCCAGATTGAACACCAAACTGTATTAAGCCGCTACAGACACTAGCCTACTACCAATTAACTTCGGACTGGAATGTAGTTGTCCCTGAAAGGTATCCCACCAATTAAGGTACAGTCGCGCTCCTTACGCCTCTTGAATCCCATTAGGACTCCACGCAATTGATTCCCTTCGCTGATGTCACACCAACTAAGGGTTGCTTCAACTCTATTGAAGACTTTGAACCAATCTTCCTCTCACAGATCAATCTTATATATGATTTCCTTTTACAATCCGGACTTATGCAACCCGTAGTGCAGCCTAGATTATTAGTCACCTCACAAGTATAAAACCCGTGGAATCAACAAAGTTTGAGATGAAGAGAACTTTGATGATTTTTGTCTATCTTGATCAAGTGAGTAGCTCAACAATCGATCAAGGTCAGGATATGCAAGTTATCAAAGAAGGATAACTGGACCTGGATTCACGAATCCCTATGAAGTCATTGTAGTCGCTAAACCCTAAAAGGGTTAGGAAGAGGACGACTCAAGTTACAACTAGGACACACCAAAAAGTGTTGTCGGGATTCAAAGATCCCAGTTGCTTGAAGTTCCCCTTTTATAGACGTTCAAAGCATAGGTTGCTTTTTAGGTTTAAGCTAAGATAGCTTTGGAACCAAGCAAACAATATCCACCATTAGATGAATCTTTGAATCTGATTCACATAAACAATATATACACTCTGGTTTGGTGAAACCATAACCGAACCGTGTACAAAGACTATGTTCAACATGGTTTGCGGAAACTAGCCGATTTGAACTTAAAAGCTTAATCTTCATTTTCATGAACACATAAGACATTAACTCTGAGTCACAAACATGTGATCAAGTAAGTCTAGTGTTTTTAGAGAATTAATCAAATGCAAATTATCCCGTAGAAATAATTTAATCGTACTTGAAAATATAATCGACATGGTTAGTAGGTGTACAAGGTACAAATACCATTGTTGTTCGTGAATCGGTTCATTCATAATACGTGTACCGATTTGTAAACATTTAACTGAACCAAGTTCTGAAGTTAACAGAACTATTTAAGTTTGTGTACCGGTTTGGAAACCTTAAGACTTTCACCGGTTTTGGAGTTCACAAAACTATTATAGTTTGCGTATCGGTTCGGGTACTAAAATGTGTTCGAGAACACAAAACTGTTTTAGTTTGCGTACCGGTTTGGACTAATCCCGGTTTCGTAACCAGAGTTCCAAAATGGTTTGCAGACAAGTATGCACACCGATCTGGTTCACGAGTTAAACAAATTTTTTTATAATATACATAAGAATATGCGTACCACAAATCTGTAAGTCGATATTTAGCTACTCCATTACGTGTACGAATACATGTAATACGGGTTCAGACTTATAACAGTTTTCCCTGTTTGTAAGACTGATAACACTGTCTTGTATTTGAATTTACAATAGTTCTATATTTCTCTCTAAATTAATTCGACACATCCCCGAATAACATCAATGACACATATCACTGTTCCAGCCTATTTTCGAACGATAAAACTTGAATCATAATTTTGATTGCAAATAATAAATTGTCCTTAACCGAAATTCATCAAGTATGAACAAATGTTCATTAAGCTTAGTTATTATATTTCGAGAATTAATTATCAAGATAAACTTGACTCGAAATTCTTGCTTATGCATAATAGTCTAATTTGTTATGCGACATCGTCTCAAATGATAGAAAAGTGAATATAACTTTACAAATTGTAGGTGGTTCAGTCTACACTTACCTTTTATTGATGAAGTTCTCCAAAAGTTTCGGTTGATCTTCGCCTTCAAACGGTAGAACGCAATGATGACTGCGGTGATCCACTTTTTCTCAACCACATTTCTATCCTAGTCCGAGAATTAACTAATTGTAGACTAAAAAACAAGATATAGTTTTGAAAACTAAATTTGACAACAAGCTTGAGATAGCAACACTTGTGAGTTCGACCGAGCGATGCTCTAACAGTTTTGCGAGGTAATAATTAATCATTTTGGTTCAACATATTTACGGAAACCAACCGAGAAAGATGTTAGGAAAATATTGAGGGAGAATGATGATAGGGGATTCCCGGGAATACTAGGTAGTCTTGATTGTATGTATTGGGTACGTATGGCAAGGATGCCATGTTTATTGCTTGGTGAATATAAGGGTCATTATCCGAAACCAACCGTTATCCTTGAAGTTGATGCATCTTATGATTGTTGGATATGACACCCTTTTTTGGTCTTCCGGGTTCACAGAATGATATTAATTTTTTGTACAAGTCGTCTCTGTTTGAAGATCTGAAGTATGAAATTTGGCCTCAAGTCCGTTTCATGATCAACGGCCATCAGTACACTCATGTGTATTATCTTGCGGATGGTATCTATCCAAAATGGTCAACCTTGATTCGAAGTTACTGTCAGCCCCCTGCCGGTACATTGGGCCATTCATACAAGCATTTTAACGAACGTCAAATGGCGTTGAGGAAGGATGTGGAACGCGCTTTTGGAATTTTGAAGAGGAAATTCACTATCATTTGTGGGTCATATCGTGGGTTGAGTCCTCGTGAAATGCACAAGATAATGCTCACTTGCATAATTCTCCATAACATGGTAATTCAGGAAACCCATCACGATAAAGAGTGGACTAACTATGAAGATGAAGATCTGAGGCTTGAGATTCAACCACAAAGAGGCTTGCCTGCAATAAATTATGGAAAAATGACTAATTACATTCGGAACCAGAATATGTATTACCAATTAAGAGAAGATCTGATAGTGAATCTTTGGGAAGAGTATGGAAGAGCAGGTGGGCCTAATTATTAAGTGATGTATTTTAGTTTAAACTGTTAATTTGTTTGTAGTTTGTTTTATTCAATATTAAGTTAATGAGTGAAACTTATTTAAGTAGACTGCAACAAAATTTCAAATTAATCAACTTTTTATTTCAAACTAATATTAAGTAGAATGCAAAAATGACATGTCAAATTAAAATGCAACACTTAATATTAAAACTTAAATTAATACATCAACCATCTAGAGGTTCTACTACATCGAACTCATCATCATTATATCTAGCTTGTTGTACAATATGTCCTTGAATCCTGTCAAATTATATTTGCCACAAATGTTTTTGTCGGGGATTCATAACTGAAGTGTCAACTCGAAGAATGTTATGTTTCTCATAGTCATTCACAAATTTTTCTTAAGAAAGACGACTTTTTTTACTCTCTCTGGCTTGAAATTTCCTATCAACTGCTCTTTGCTTCTCGACGGTCTTCTGATGTTCCATAAACTCCACCATGTTAAATCCATCGGAGCTTCCACCTTCTTGAGCTAATGTTATAGCAAGTCTGGCTCTGTTTCTTCCTTTCTTTATTAGCTAAAAACGCGGGGGTATCGAAATGAACAACTACTTTTTCTTAGGCAATATGTATGGAAAAACTCAACACAATTCTGAGAGTTCAACTTAATGAATCTCAACCAAGGAATATTGTCTAGAGTGATATCTCTATCTCTCACAATCAGAAAGATTACAAAGACTATTTCGTGAACCTGATTTACGTGTGAGAGTACTTGGGTGATTCCAAAGATCAATTTCATAAGTAATCAATCAAGTCGTATCCAACAAACAAGGTCGGGTGTATCTACTATGATTGATTAACATAAAACCCATGATATTTAAATTATAAAGATAAACATGAAAATGCGGGGTATAACAACCACACCCAAAAATTCGTTTGGCAATCTGAGAGGACTTACTCCAATACACTTTCTAGAGAATCAACTAGACAGTCATACTCAATCTATAATAAAGTATATCAAAGAGTTTAATATCTCTAACTCTTAATTCAATCCGTAATCAGCAAATAGAAATCTGCGAGCCCGATTGAATAAGAGGAGTAACTTGAACGGTACCAAAGACCAATGTTCAAGTGTCAATCAATGTAAATCAACAACCCAAGGTTGGATATTCTAATTGATTGATCTTAACGCACAACCTGTGATATTTCAATTATATAACAAAATATAATGCGGAAAATAAATAACACAGACACCAGAATTTTGTTAACGAGGAAACCGCAAATGCAGAAAAACCCCGGGACCTAGTCCAGATTGAACACCACACTGTATTAAGCCGCTACAGACACTATCCTACTACCAATTAACTTTGGACTGGACTGTAGTTGAACCCTAATAAATCTCACACTGATTCAAGGTACAATTGCGATCCTTATGTCTCTGATCCCAGCAGGATACTACGCACTTGATTCCCTTAGCTGATCTCACCCACAACCAAGAGTTGCTACGACCCAAATTTGAAGACTTGATAGACAAATCTGTCTCACACAGAAAAGTCTATAGGATTGAATAAATCTGTCTCCCACAGAAATACCCAAGAGTTTTTGTTCCGTCTTTTGATAAATCAAGGTGAACAGGAACCAATTGATAATTCGGACTAATATTCCTGAAGAACAGCCTATAATTATCAATCACCTCACAATAAACTTAATCGACTAGTGAAACAGTTATTGTGGAATCACAAACGATGAGACAAAGTGTTTGTGATTACTTTTCTATCTTGCCTATCGGAGATATAAAATCTCGAGCCAATTATTTCAATTGCACTCAACACGATAGAAACAACAAGATCAGATCACGCAACTACAAAGGTAATAGTTGGGTCTGGCTTCACAATCCCAATGAAGTCTTCAAGTCGTTAACCTACAGGGTCTCGAGAAGAAACCTAAGGTTAAAGGAGAATCGACTCTAGTTATGCAACTAGTAACACACAGGAGGTGTGGGGATTAGGTTTCCCAGTTGCTAGAGTTCTCCTTTATATAGTTTTCAAATCGGGGTTTGCAATCCAAGTTACCTTGGTAACAAAACATTCAATATTGACCGTTAGATGAAAAACCTGATTTAACCAATCTAATATCTTTCAACTGTTAGATCGAACTTAGCTTGTTACACACAAATGAAATGTACCCTCATTTAGGTTTATGTAACCGTACCTAAACGTGTACACCAGGTTGGTTCACAAATAGTTAACCGAGGTTAGCCATATGATTACTCTCATATCAACCTTATTCATCTTAACCATAACTAGTTCAAATGACTCAAATGAAACTAGTTAAAGAGTTGTTCAATTGTACAGAAAACACAATCGAAACCAAATCGGTTTGATTCACTTGAATCAATCATGAACATTATACCCACGGTTTGCAAAGATTGCATTCCTTATGATATAAATGTTTAAGTCCATGAACTGACCGATTTGACAAAGTAACTAGCTTAAGTATGCGTACGGGCATGCGTACTTAAGCAACCGGATTTTGAGTTTGTTAAGTTTCCAAACTCATCAGAAATTTACGTTTCGAGAACTTCCGCCAGTATGCGTACGGGTACGCATACTTAAGATGACTAGTTTAGGAGTTTGTAATTCCCAAACTCAACAGATATTTTCGGTTCGAAAACTTCCGCCAGTATGTGTGCGGGTACACATACTAATCTTGTCTCCTTCACCAATTTCGTATACACACATATGCATACTCTTGGTTCCCGGTTTATGGATTTATACACTAATGTGCGAACACACTATATATGCTTATATACAAAGATGTTTACATCATCAACTCTTTATTTCAATCATTGAAACATTCTTCTACAATGACAATAGCCGTTTTCCCACACTATTAGCATCAAAGCCATTTTCAAGATATTGAAATAATTTATTATCGAAACATTCCAAGCCTGCATCAAATGATTGTATCACTCAAACCATGTAAGATGTTACTCGATAATTTTCTCATGATATAAGATGAACTTCGCTAAAGCGAAAGCTTACCAACACATATTTCGAGAAATATGTACGCGAGATATTACTCATCTCGAAATCTCAAATGTGTATAGAGAAAACTATATCGTAACACGACTTATGTCTCAATATAGGAGATAGTAGAAATAGACTTTCCAAGTGATAGATGAGTTCAAGTCTCCACATGCCTTTTGTCGAAGAAGTTCCATAAGCTCCCCTTAGTAGTTCTTCGTCTTCAAGAGATGAATGCCGAGAGATCTAAGCTCAACTACACTATCTATATCCTAGTCCGAGACATCTATAAATAGGCTAGAAATCAAGACTTATAGTTTTGGTCACTAACATTGACAAACATGCTTGAGATAGCAACACATGCGAGTTCGACCGAGCAATGCTCTAACAATCTCCCCCTTTATCAATTTTAGTGACAAAACTAACAATACATACGGATTACCAAATAGATAAAAATTGTAGCTTCCCATCCACATGCTTGATCTCCTAAGCATCTTCAACACGACTCAAAATCTTCGCCACTTCCAAGTACTCCATGATCCTAAAGGTTGTAAGTTCAGCATCATAGTTGTTGAAGATCCGTAGCTATAATAATGAGAAAACAGAATGCTCTCAATCATTGTTATAAAGTGTCATACTTTATCTCAACATGGAAACTACTCCCTCTTACATAATGATCCGTAAACCATATGTATTTGTAGTATCACAGTACACATTAATTCTCCCCCTTTTTGTCAATATAAATTTGCAAAGGTACGAAAACTAGTGGGATTCTCATGAAATTTCCACAGAGATACTTCATGACTAAAAGAGAATACCATACCAACTTATTAAGATGCAATTATAAAGCCGAAGATAAATGCATTCATCAAGGAGTTAATAAAGATACAAGATAACCCCTAGAATTCCACAGCCGCACTCCCCCACAAATATTTGGCAATTAAGCACAAGTTCAATATGAACTCTCCCCCCATAAAATGTCATCCCTGAAGGAACAACAAAGGCGACCTTACTTTCACAAGAAAAGAAGGATTTCTTTGGACAAAATCAAATCACATGAAAACATAAATTTGAATCCAAAGTATTCAATTGAATTATCCATAAAAGAATTCATGATTAATCCAATCGAAATGCACAATTAAATTAACCACAAGAAAAACCATAATTAATTCACTTGGAATACACAACCAAATTAACCACAAAAGTGATGAATTCAATTGGTCATGTTCGACATAAGATAACTTACGGAGCAACAACTAAAATAACCAAAAGAGAATGATCAATTTAGTTGGTCATTCTCAAACATAAGAAACCTTACGGAGCAACACAGTATATGCACAAAAATGTGGATCGGAGATCGACGAATACTGCGGAATAGACAAGGACCCATCCTATTTTCCATCACTATTTGCACAATGACATACAATAGGCTTAATCCTTGGCAAAAGTTTTATCCTTTCTTCAATCAAATCAATGACATAAAAGGCTTTAACTTTTGTAATGTAAAAAGTTCATTCTATCTTCTATCAATCATATCGACATAATAGAGATAACTTTTGAACAAGTATGGGACAATCACAGGTTCACGGACGTAAACAACATATCCCATAACAATTTGCAATATATAAAATTGAAAAAATCATCTTCCAAAAACATAGAATTTAAATAAATAAATCTAAAAACATGAAGATGAAAATCGTTGGACATAGCTATGTGTACTCACAATAATGGCCATTCCAAACCATAGTTATTCTTCTAAAAACAAGAAATAAATTCTCTAAAAGAAGATTTACTAGACATTTATACCTCTGAAGAATTATTTATCATCCCTGAACTCCTTGTCGTCAACAACCATTGGTACATAGGGTTCATGGAGAAAGGAGTCAATTCCAACAAACCTTCTAGGCTGATGATATCGAACCAGGGCCTTCTGAATTTCGAGAGTTCTCATAACAAAAGCCTTTATTTGTTTAATCTCCTTCCTTGCTTCCTTCAATTCTTCAAGAACATCAGAAAACTTCTGAGAATTTGAAGGAACAACTCTTGGCTTCCTCACATTCCTTCTTTTTCTTTTCAAAGTTGGAGGCAATGGAGATTTTTCTTTTTCCTTCATGATTGATGGCTTAACAATCATATCAACATCTTTTCCATTAGAACACATGATGCTTGGAGTCTCCATAGGTGTATGGATTTGTGAGAGGAAATCACAATATAAACTCAACAGGCAGTCTTAAGATGAAAAGAGTTTCAGAGAAGGAAAAAAAGAATGTAGGGTCACGGAACCTTAAACAGTACAGGTTCGTGCACGCACAATTCACAACCCTAAAGAGAGTAGAATTATCGAGAATAACCCTCTTTTGATAAACAGGGAGGTTCCTTCCAATATCAATTAGATATGAAAGAATTCCAAATCATACAACAAATCTAAGAAAACCAAAACAAAAAGATTTTTTTCTTATATTTTTAAGCCTGAGATGTGCACAAACTTGTATCTTTTAATCAGGCACATGAGACAAGATGCACCAAAACAACACAATCAAGTTGTGTTGTGGTGAACAAAAATTTTTCCACCATGACCCTTTTGAAGGGAATTCATAGATCCATGTCTATCAAAATGTTTAGACCATACTTTTTTCTCTAGTGGTCTTGACCTATCTTTGGAAACCAACTTCTTTGAAGAGGATAAAATCTTACATACCTCCGCGGTTTTTTGAACAAGTTTGAGCTTGTTTGCTAGGCGATTTGCTCTTCGTTGAAGTCTCTTGACATGTCTTATCTTGTGTTTATAATTGAAACACTTTGAAAGTTCATGACTATTGAGTGAACAATAAGAGCATGTCGATGGATAAGCTGATTCAGACGCCCAGAATGTGCAAGCTGCTAGGCACAGAGTGGAACCTGAAAAGTCAGACAGAGAGTTTCCAACAGAAAGGTTAATTTCTTCTTCCAGATTGGTTGAGTTTATTTACGTAAGAATATCAGGATTGATCTATGTATTGCTACAGTTATCAAAATTGATATCTTCACAAAAAAGTGCAGCACTTGATTCTTCGTCTTCATTGGAATTGTTAGAGCATAGCTCGGTCGACCTCGCATGCGTTGCTATCTCAAGCATGTTTGCCAATGTTAGTGATCAAAACTATGAGTCTTTATTTCTAGCCTACATAGCTAAGTCTCGGACTAGGATAGAAAAGTGTAGTTGATCTCAAGGACTTCATGGAGATTCATCATACAATGAAGAAGATCTATACAAGGAACCATGGAGACTTGAACTTATATATCACTCAAAAGTCTATTTATTCTATCTCTTACTTCTTATGAGACAAAATTCGTATGCTATATAGACTAGATTATACACATTTGACATTTCGATCTGAGCATTCATTGGTTATCTTTTATCTCGAAATTGTGTGTTGGTAAAGCGTTTCACTTTGATCAAGTTTATCTTCACCTAGTGACGAAAGTCATGAAAAGTTTCAATCACTTTGAGAATTGCTCTGACGTGAATCGGTCTGTGAATAATGGCTACATAGCGTACTCTGATAATGTTTCAATGATTGAAATGAGAGTTTAGATTACATAACCATGTATTCCTTGAACCGAAGTTTTCGAACTTTGTTGATCAAGAGAAATCGGGAGGATTGTGGAATTGGATTGCCAAGTCCGCGAACCCAGTCCGCAGACTCAGTCCGCGAACTATCAGAAGTTCTCAACCGAGAATTTCTACTGGATTTTCCAAAACTCGTTTGTGTGCTAAGTCAGCAAACTCAGTCCGCGAACCCAGTCCGCGAACTGGCGGAAGTTCTCTTTCCGAGAATTTCTGCTGAGTTTGGAAAACTCAACCGATTAACTTAAGTCCGCGAACTTGTTTGTGAACTTAAGAGGTTATGATCTAAGGATGTGCTCTGAACATGAAACATTAAATTACTAAGGAATACTTTATGCAAACTGTGGCTATAATGTTCATGAGCCGATTCAATCGAATCAAATCATCTTTGTTTCAATTGTGTCTTGTGTAGTTACATAAGATCTCATATCAATTGAACAAATCTTTAACTAGTTCATTTGAGTCAATTGAACTAGTTATGGTGAAGAAGAAGAAGGTTAATATGAGATGCTCATATGGTTAACCTTTTGGGTTACTATGTTGAACCAACATACACATACACATTTGGGCATGGTTTTCACAAACCCAGTAAACGTCTACCCAAGTGTATCTGACAAGCTAAGTTTTCGATCTAACGGTTGAGAAATATTAGCTTGAATCTAAATCAGGTTTTCATCTAACGATGAATAAGGATTGCTTTGTAACTAAGGCAAAAACCTGATTTGAAGGCTATATAAAGGAAACATCTAGCATTGTGCAAAACTAATCCCCACACGTTTGTGTGATACTAGTGCGCTCTCTAGAGTCGATTCTCCTTTAACCTTTGGTTTTCTTCTCTAAAACCAGGTCAACGACTTAAAGATTTCACTGGGATTGTGAAGCCAGACCGATACTACTTTTATCGTAGTTGTGTGATTTGATCTTGCATGTTCTATCGTACGAGTACAATCAATTGATTGGCTTGAGATCGTGAGAGTTCTCTGATAGGCAAGATAAAGAAGTCACAAACATCTTCGTCTCACTGTTTGTGATTCCTCGACAAACCGCCTGTGTAGTCAGGAAGGATTGTAGAGAGGTGATTGATTAATCTAGGATGTTCTTCGGGAATATAAGACCGGATTATCAATTGGTTCATGTTCACCTTGATTTTATATCTTAAGACGGAACAAAACCTAGGGTTTATCTATGGGAGACATATTTATCCTTTGATAGACTTTTCTGTGTGAGACAGATCTGTTTATTATCAAGTCTGTGATTTTGGGTTGCAGCAACTCTTGGTTGTGGGTGAGATCAGCTAAGGGAATCAAGTGCGTAGTGTCCTGCTGGGATCATAGGCGTAGGAGTACAACTGTACCTTGGATCGGTGGGAGACTGATTAGGGTTCAATTATAGTCCATTCCGAAGTTAGCTTGGAGTAGGCTAGTGTCTGTAGCGGCTTAATACAATGTGTATTCAATCTGGACTAGGTCCCGGGGTTTTTCTGCATTTGTGGTTTCCTCATTAAGAAAACTTCTGGTGTCTGTGTTATTTCTTTTCCGCATTATATTTTATATAATTGAAATAATACAGGTTGTGCGTTAAAGATCATCAATTGGAAATCCAACCTTTGGTTGTTGATTGATATTGATTGATCCTTGGACATTAGTCTTTGGTACCGTCCAAGTTATCTCTCTTTGATAAAGACTCGCAGATTTCCGTTTGCTTGAGTAAAGATCAAATCGAGAGATTGAGATATAAACTCTTTGATATATCTTTTTATTGATTGAGTCTAACTGTCTAGTTGATTCTCATAAAAAGTATATTGCAGTTTGTCCATACAAATTGCTAAGCGAAATATTGGGTGGTGTTGTTAGACCCCCGTTTTTTCAGGAATCATAGTGATCAGTCATTTCATCAAGAGTTTCAACAAGACCTTAGTTTCCAGTGTATTTTCTACGGTTCGGACACTCATTTGAAAAATCACTAAAAACTTTACACTTCTCTACATCAGCCTCGTCAGCATCCCTGTTTTTAGGAGGAATGCGATTGTGAGGTTTAACTGACGACCTAGGTTTGTTTCAGGAAAACCGTTTACTTCTCTTCAATAGAAGATCCCTAAACTATCTTGTGATCATAGAGACTGATTTGTCAAGATCTTCATCTGATGAATCATCCTTAGAAAGATCATCCTCAGAGACATAAACACTTTTACTTTTATCAAGTAATTCAGTGTTCTTTTGTGCTTTGAAGGCATCATTCTTTCCAATTTTGGATGTATGCCCATGATCAAAGATCTTTAGCTTTCCAACCAACGTGTTTCTGGAAAGATCATCAAGGTGATAGGCACATTTTTGTGTCTAAGTTGTCCTCAATTATCTCCATGTTGGTACTCGATTTTGTACTTATTATGGTGCTTTTTTGTATGTGTGGGTGTTTTTGGAGAAATAAACATGCGTGGAAATTCGGCTCGAAAAGTTGTCTGGGGCACCCCGAAAGAAACGTGTTATCCCGCACCCTATCACTGGATAAGGGGCAATCATCACCATCTTCTTCACTGTTTAAAGAATACATTTTGGCGGGAAAATAGTTTCAGATTGCGTAACTTCCTGTGTTGATTTCTGGGCTGATTTGTTGGGATCTTTTCGCTGGAATTGATTGGGAATATCATGTTGCATTAAAACAAGAATGGTATGCAAGAATATTTCACGTGATAAATACTTGATATTCTGGAATTGATTATGGGAGATACGTGAACTGTGAGAGAAGATTTTACTCTATGGAATATATTCTATTGATTTAAATAGATTTCTTTGCCAACTCAGAAACGTGTGGAAGTGTAGAACATAGAAGAAGGAGTTCTTGTTGGTTTTGTAAGTTTAAAGGTAAGAAGATATTCCCGATAATATTTTCCTTAATGCCGAGTAATGAAAAATATTTATAGTTATGGAAGAGATTTCTTGTGCATGAGAGGCTATATAAGGTGCCGAGGAGTTTTAGACGAGGGGATGAAGAGTAAGTGGTGAGAACAGAGTGTAGGAATTAGAGTTGGAGAGAGTTGTTGTTGCTGCCATGAGAGAAGAACACGAAGAACAATAGACTGCAAAAAGCAGTCATTTTCTAGTGTCGAAAAAACCGTTACGCTTTCTTCCAGATAAGACTGTTGTTTTGAGACAGTTTTGAGCTATAGTTTTCTTGTAACAACTACTTTGTAACAACTCATTTGTAACAGTAGGTTTTGTAACAATTATAACTGTTACAAACACACTGCTTTATATCTTTTCTTCAATAAAACACCTTTTTGAGCTATGGAAAATTATTTTGAGCGTGTTTTGAGTATGAGGAGCTAGACCCCATCGCTGGGACGACGGAGGAAGCAACTTTTCATGATTGTGGTAAATGAATTAATTCTTTTATTGACTTTTTGCATAGATTTAATTGCTTTATGATTTCTATTAATTATTTGTTATTTTGTTAGATGTTGCATGCTTAGTTCTAAATACTTTAGATGCGTCATGCTTTTAACTTACAAATAATATTTTACGAAATCTATTTTTGGTAAA
This sequence comes from Papaver somniferum, assembly GCF_003573695.1. Taxonomy (NCBI): domain Eukaryota; kingdom Viridiplantae; phylum Streptophyta; class Magnoliopsida; order Ranunculales; family Papaveraceae; genus Papaver; species Papaver somniferum. The sequence continues at coordinate 64,995,507 of NC_039366.1, read as the reverse complement.
GAACTAGAGTCACAACTTCTTTTGTTTGAGCTATATTGTCTAGAGTTAATGACTGAACCATAACAATATGAAAAGTAGTGGAATCCCGCGTCTCAGCATCTCTTTATCTTGTGAAAAATTGTGTATATATATTTTTCCTTATTTTCTTTATTAAGTCTTAAAACAAATTCTCAACAAATCTGAGTGAACGAATCATCTTACTACAACACCATTGAAAAATACCATCAATTTTTGGGTTTCATTTTTATTATTTTTTGTTTTTTTCTACGCCTTTTGGTATTTCTTGTTTGTTTTCAGATTGGATCCAAGCTAAAGAAAGAGAAGAAAGTGTTGAAAACAAAAGCTAAGCCAAAGAAGGAAAGAAAAGGAGAATTCAAGAGGAGTGAAGAAGAAGATTTTTGTATATAAAGATTTTTTTTAGAAACTGTAAATAGGTTTTTATTTTTGTAATGTTTATTTTATTTTTGGACATTGGACATTTTTTTTTAAAACCCTACGGAAGGGTAATTTTAAATAAACTGTTTGCAGAGAAGGACGGTGATTACGATATCACCTCGGCCCCTCGGGTTCGTACACAACATTGGATTTGTGGACCAAGTCGACTTCAACGGTTCATCCCCCATCTGGAACGGGAGGTAAGAATTCTAAACACCCGCGAATCTCCTGTCAGCGGGTTTACTGGATGATTTTGTATGCATATATGTTGAGGAATCGAATACGGCTGTTCTAATTTCCTAGTAAAGGGCAAGGCCTGGCCATACAAGATAAGGGTTCGGATTTCATCACCGTTCTCTTCTTGTCCGCCTTAGGAAAACGAAACCAAACGCGAACCTAAGCCTAAAATTTTGACTAGAACGAGACCGATAGGGTAACGACCTTAATAGGAAAGTCATTCGAGAAATATTGGTTACTCTTTTAAGCATACTTCGAAGTTCATGATGGTTTCTGTGAGTTGAATGCGTGACTGCGCCGCCTTGTAATAGCGGTGAGGCCTTGGGTATCAAAGCTCCACTGAGCTTCCCTCGCCCCTATTCAACTTGCTTTGACTCGGATTGATTCCAGAGGGGTTTGCTTAAATTGTAACGAATTCCCTTTCGAAGGATTAGAAGCTGGTCTAGAAACAATCTAAGTGTATCCATCATGATTTTTGTTTGCTAGATAAAATAGGCTTGTTGTGGTCGAATCAGCCTTCTTTGTGCTTGTTTAGAATTCCCCTGCAGTTAGGATGTCGAACTGGTATTATAATAGCCAATACAATGAGTATCCGACTGAGCAGCTTGGACATTATCCTTTTTATGACCATAGTGTGAATAGTGATTGAGAACGCGAAACTTTTGAAGGTTACGGGTCATACCATGGTGAGCACCGGTCATACGAGCAAGAAGACTATAACACTAATTCCTCGTCTTTGGAGGATACAATGAAACTATTGAAAAGTAGTCCTTTTTATGATCCTTCTGATAATTCCTCTTTACTAGAGTCAACACGTAAATTAGCTGAGTCAACACGTAAGTTAGCAGAAATGAATAACTTAGTTTTTGACGAAAGAGAACTTTCTATAGAGGAATCCCTCAAGTTGATGGCTGAGACGAACGAAAGACTTGCTCGAAATAATCTTACTTTCCAATAATACCCTTAAAAATAAAGATAGTTATTTGCATAATCAAGATGACGAGGTTAGAATTGGTAACACTACTTGTTTTGATGAGGTTCGATCATTTTCATGTTATTATAATGATGATTATGATGAGGATAGTGTTGATGAAGAACATGAAATATGTAGGCACGGTGATCGAGAATTTGTACACCGATTGAGCTTTATAATGATAGTAGTGTTTCTAGTACAAATCCAAATAATTTTACTAATTATTCTTCAAAAGGACGAGGATTTGACTAGAGATACCCTTGTTTTAGATGATGTAGTATTTCCTGTCTACGAAGCCGATGATAGTTTTGAGGAACGAGTTTATTCGAAGAATATTGTTTTAGAGTCTAGAAATTTAGAAACATTAGACTTAGAAAAAGAAAATGAACTCGTAGAAATGAGTGAGGATGAACCCGACTTAGAAGAATCAATTGACCATTTTCAGGAATCCGATGACCTAGAAATTAGGGAAGTTGTGACTAGTCTTTCTAGAGACACAGAAAACTCTAAGTTTGGGGGTGATTATCAGTCTCCGTGTACTTTAACTCTTAAAAAGTTCCCTCGTGTAGGACTTGACATTTGTTCCTCAACCATCTTACAAGATTATCTTCGTACACTTTTTCCTGAACCTAATGATGTCCAGAGAGAAGCTCAGTTGTTAGAAACCCATCCTCTGGTTGATGTGGTTAACCCAGGATATGATACCAAGATTGACTTTGTTTTCCCACCAAATACTTTTCTTCCAATTGTGGGAACATTTGATTTTAAGATGTGTCGGTTATTAAGTTTTGAGACTAAACCTAATTACTTTAGGAGAATAGGGTCGACACATTTGCTTAAGGAGGACCAACTCTTTCATTGTGGTCAGTTTTGTGAGTCAAGTCTAATTGACTTTAAGGATCCGCAGTTGTTCAGGTATTGTTATGTGCTTCTAAGTTCCTACTTGAGTATTTCCAGACTCTACAACCTGATCTTAAGAATCCTTCTTTTGAGGAAGTCCTGCCTATGAAAACATTTTATTTAGACCCTTTTATAGAGCCTGAACCTGAGCCACAACTGGAGATAGTTGTCTTAAACAAAAAGTTAAATAAGGGTATGTTCGATATATTCTTGGTCTGTTGCAGTTTCCTCTTCTTGTGGTTAGCACTTTTTGATCCAGATGACCCACAATTATTCCGGCTACTTCTATATAATTCTATGAGGTGACTAATTCCTTCCGATGTCTGGCTGAAGACTTTAAAGTTAGCACTTCTTGGTAGGTAACCCAATCTCATACAACACGGTAATATCTTTCCTTAACTCTTTTGCTTCAAATGGTAATAGTTTCTCCTTGTTCATATGCTTTTAATTTTATCTTTAGAACATTGAGGACAATGTTAGATTTAAGTTTGGGGGTATGGGAGAAACTTTTTAGTTGCACTTTTGAAACTTCTAGCTCACATGGTATCCGGTTAGCTAAATTTACATACTGTTTCTCACCGAAAAGATAGAAATTGGAATGCTAGGGATAACAACTTATTGAGACATTAGAGAAAAAGACATTGAGATCTTTGAAATTCAGGAGAGAACTTGTTCCTTTTAGAGGGTAACCGTGATGGACCTAACCATCCATGATGGAAAGGCAAGTAGGTCAGGAAATGCCAGAAAGACAAAGCAACCTCACAATGTAATCATAGTTACTGGATTACGACTCTCTCTCAGTAGAAACTTATCATCATCAACAGACATAGCGACATCAAAATCTATGAATAAAGTTGAAGACGTTTAAGGTTTAGAAGCAACAATAAAAAAGAATAATTCAAAAATCAAAGTTGAAGACTTCGTTACAAGAAGTTGTAAGAGCAAATGATATAAGTTGTTGGAATTCATGATACCAAGACATCTTAATTTGCGAAGATCCAAGTTTTTAAAGTCCTTCTCTCATGGCCTTGTAAATTTTTGTCTTGTAATTTTTTGTACTCAAAAAAAAAATGAAAAATGAAACATCATTACGTTCTTTTTGTTCAATAAGGCCATATGGAAGAAGAAATTTATAAGTCAAGCAAGAAATCGAAGAGAAGAGTTAATTGTCAAGGTTCTATGAGGTTCGAGAGTTTATCATCAACAGTTGAAGACCGAAGAAGGCGTTGTTTCTACTGAGCACTGTGAGAGAGTCGAAGAAAGATGCATTTTGGTTGCTTTGTTAGTCCGCTTTCAATCTGGCACAAGATCTTTCTAGCACTGGTTTAACTCATCACACGTAATTAGTCCAGCTGTGTAGCAGATGTCCCTCTCATTTTTATCTCTCTCCTAATCTTATCCAGCTGTAAAGCAGCGGACGCATCTTACAATGTTTATCTAGCTGTGTAGCGGATATCTCTTTATCTAGCAGTGGTGTGGATGTGTCTCCCCTTTTCTTCAGTCAGCATTAGAGCTGACACCTTTAATTTCTCTGGCATTCTAGTTACTTGGACATAGGTTGAGAATATGTATGTCCTCATAGCTCTTTAGATACTTGTTACCAATTAGAAGTCATGGTTTTTGTGGGTACACCTCTGTTAAACCCACCCGAGACTAACTCGGTTTTATTTTTATTTTTTTTGTTTTGCTCGAGGACTAGCAAATAATAAGTTTGGGGGTATTTGATAGACACATTTTTGTGTCTAAGTTGTCCTCAATTATCTCCATGTTGGTACTCGATTTTGTACTTATTATGGTGTTTTTGTGTATGTGTAGGTGTCTTTGGAGAAATAAACATGCGTGGAAATTCGGCTCGAAAAGTTGCCCGGGGCACCCCGAAAGAAACGTGTTATCCGCATACTATCACTGGATAAGAGGCAATCATCACCATCTTCTTCACTGTTTAAAGAATACATTTTGGCGGGAAAATAGTTTCAGATTGTGTAACTTCCTGTGTTGATTTCTGGGATGATTTGTTGGGATCTTTTCGCTGGAATTGATTGGGAATATCCTGTTGCATTAAAACAGGAATGGTATGCAAGAAGATTTCAAGTGATAAATACTTGATATTCTGGAATTGGTTATGGGAGATACGTGAACTGTGAGAGAATATTTTACTCTCTGGAATATATTTTATTGATTGAAAGAGATTTCTTTGCCAAATCAGAAACGTGTGGAAGTGTAGAACATAGAAGAAGGAGTTCTTGTTGGTTTTGGAAGTTTAAAAGGTAAGAAGATATTCCCGATAATATTTTCCTTAATGCCGAGTAATGAAAAATATTTGTAGTTATGGAAGAGATTTCTTGTGCATGAGAGGCTATATAAGGTGTTGAGGAGTTTTAGACGAGGGGATGAAGAGTAAGGGGTGAGAACAGAGTGTAGGAATTAGAGTTGGAGAGAGTTGTTGTTGCTGCCACGAGAAAAGAACACGAAGAACAATAGACTGCAAAAAGCAGTCGTTTTCTAGTGTCGAAAAAACCGTTACGTTTTCTTCCAGATAAGACTGTTGTTTTGCGACAGTTTTGATCTATAGTTTTCTTGTAACAACTACTTTGTAACAACTCATTTGTAACACTAGGTTTTGTAACAATTATAACTGTTACAAACACACTGCTTTATATCTTTTCTTCAATAAAACACCTTTTTGAGCTATGGAAAATTATTTTGAGCGTGTTTTGAGTATGAGGAGCTAGACCCCATCGCTGGGATGACGGAGGAAGCAACTTTTCATGATTGTGGAAAATGCATTAATTCTTTTATTGACTTTTTGCATAGATTTAATTCATTTATGATTTCTATTAATTATTTGTTATTTTGTTAGATGTCGCATGCTTAGTTCTAAATACTTTAGATGCGTCACGCTTTTAGCTTACAAATAATATTTTACGAAATCTATTTTTAGCAAAGAACTAGAGTCACAACTTCTTTTGTTTGAGCTATATTGTCTAGAGTTAATGACTGAACCATAACAATACGAAAAGTAGTGGAATCCCGTGTCTCAGCATCTCTTCATCTTGTGACAAATTGTGTATATATATTTTTCCTTATTTTCTTTATTAAGTCTTAAAACAAATTCTCAAAATCTAAGTGAACGAATCATCTTACTACAATATCATTGAAAAATACCATCACAAGGTTATTTCCTTCAACGATGGAATGCTTCTTAGAATCGTATCTAGATGGCAGCGATCTGAGAATTTTCATCACAATGTCCTTTTCAGGAATAGTCTTACCCAATGCAAAAGATGCATTAAAAATTTCAGACACTTTGTGATTAAACTCATCGAATGAATATTCATCTGCTATACGAAGGTTTTCCCAATCGGAATTAAGGTTTTGAAGCTTAGCTTCCTTCTCACTGGTATTTCCTTCGAATACGGTTTTTAAGATATCCCACGCATCATTAGACCGAGTGCAGGTAGTCACATGGTGCTGAAGATCTGGGGTAATGGCATTTATGATGGCATTCAAACCTTCGGAGTTTTGCTTTGCAGCAAGTATCTTGGCAGCATTGTATTCACCAATGTTCTTTGGAACGGTTGCATTCCCTACTGCCACAACGGGAGCATCATAGCCGTTAACTACATCAACCCATGATTGAAAATCACGCGCTTGAAGAAAGGAACGCATAGCAATTTTCCACCACAAGTAATTAGAGCCATCGAATACTGGTGGTACGTTTATAGAGATAGCACATTTGTCCATATCAGATCGCTACAAACACAGACTTATTAGGTATTTAATGTGTTTGCCTGCTCTGATACCAATTGAAAATGTGGGGGTCTAACAACCACACCCAACAATTCGTTTGGAAATCTGAGAGGACTTACTCCAATACACTTTCTAGAGAATCAACTAGACAGTCATCCTCAATCTAGAATAAAGTATATCAAAGAGTCTAATATCTCTAACTCTTAATTCAATCTGCAATCAACAAATAGAAATCTACGAGTCCGATTGAATAAGAGAAGTAACTTGAACGGTACCAAAGACCAATGTTCAAGCGTAAATCAATGTAAATCAACAACCCAAGGTTGGATATTCTAATTGATTGATCTTAACGCACAACCTGTCATATTTCAATTATATAAAAAAACATAATGCGGAAAAGAAATAACACATACACCAGAATTTTGTTAACGAGGAAACCGCAAATGCAGAAAAATCTCGGGACCTAGTCCAGATTAAACACCACATTGTATTAAGCCGCTACAGACACTAGCCTCGTACCAAGTAACTTCGGACTGGACTGTAGTTGAGCCTTAATCAATCTCACACTGATTCAAGGTACAGTTGCGATCCTTACATCTCTGATCCCAGCAGGATACTACGCACTTGATTCCCTTAGCTGATCTCACCCACAACCAAGAGTTGCTACGACCCATAGTCGAAGACTTGATAGACAAATTTGTCTCACACATAAAAGTCTATAGGATTGAATAAATCTGTCTCCCACAGAAATACCCAAGAGTTTTTGTTCCGTCTTAATCAAGGTGAACATAAACCAACTGATAACCCGGACTAATATTCCCGAAGAACAGCATAGAATTATCAATCACCTCACAATAAATTTAATCGACTAGCGAAACAAGTTATTGTGGAATCACAAACGATAAGACGAAGTGTTTGTGATTACTTTTCTATCTTGCCTATTGGAGATATAAAATCTCGAGCCAATTATTTCAATTGCACTCAACACAATAGAAACAGCAAGATTTGATCACGCAACTACGAAGATAATAGTTGGGTCTGGATTCACAATCCCAATGAAGTCTTCAAGTCGTTAACCTACAGGGTCTCGAGAAGAAACCTAAGGTTAAAGGAGAATCGACTCTAGTTATGCAACTAGTAACACACAAGAGGTGTGTGGATTAGGTTTCCCAGTTGCTAGAGTTCTCTTTTATATAGTTTTCAAATCAGGGTTTGCAATCCAAGTTACCTTGGTAACAAACCATTTAATATTCACCGTTAGATGAAAAACCTGATTTCACCAAACTAATATCTTTCAACCGTTAGATCGAATTTAGCTTGTTACACACAAATGAAATGTACCCTCATTTAGGTTTATGTAACCGTACCTAAACGTGTACACCAGGTTGGTTCACAAATAGTTAACCGAGGTTAGCCATATGATTACTCTCATATCAACCTTATTCATCTTAACCATAACTAGTTCAAATGACTCAAATGAAACTAGTTAAAGAGTTGTTCAATTGCATAGAAAACACAATCGAAACCAAATCGGTTTGATTCACTTGAATCAATCATGAATATTATAGCTACGGTTTGCAAAGATTGCATTCCTTATGATTTAAATGTTTAAGTCCATGAAATGACCGATTTGACAAAGCAACCAGCTTAAGTATGCGTACGGGTATGCGTATTTAAGCAACCAGATTTTGAGTTTATTAAGTTTCCAAACTCAGCAGAAATTTTCGGTTCGAAAACTTCCGCCAGTATGCGTACGGGTACGCATACTTAAGGTGGCTAGTTTAAGAGTTTGTAATTCCCAAACTCGGCAGATATTTTCGGTTCGAAAACTTCCGCCAGTATGCGTACAGGTACGCATACTTATCTTGTCTCCTTCACCAATTTCGTATACACACTTATGCATACTCTTGGTTCCCGGTTTTTGGATTTATACACTAATGTGTGAACATACTATATATGCTTATATCCAAATATGGTTACATCATCAACTCTTTATTTCAATCATTGAAACATTCTGTTATAATGACAATAGCCGTTTTCACACATTATTAGCATCAAAGCCATTTTCATGATATTGAAATAATTATTATCGAAACATTCCAAGCCTACATCAAATGATTGTATCACTCAAACCATGTAAGATGTTACTCGGTAATTTTATCATGATATAAGATGAACTTGGTCGAAACGACAAAGCCATTTTCAAGATATAGAAATAGACTTTCCAAGTGATAGATGAGTTAAAGTCTCCACATACCTTTTGTCGAAGAAGTTTCATAAGCTCTCCTTAGTAGTTCTTCGTCTTCAAGAGATGAACGCCGAGAGATCTAAGCTCAACTACACTATCCATATCCTAGTCCGAGACATCTATAAATAGGCTAGAAATCAAGACTTATAGTTTTGATCACTAACATTGACAAACATGCTTGAGATACCAACGCATGCGAGTTTGACTGAGCAATGCTCTAATAAAACAATATAATGTGGAAAATAAATAAACATAGACACCAGAAATTTTGTTAACGAGGAAACCACAAATGCAGAAAAACCCCGAGACCTAGTTCGGAGTGAACACCAAACTGTATTAAGCCGCTACAGACACTAGCCTACTACCAATGAACTTCGGACTGGAATGTAGTTGAGACCGAATTAAACCCTCCCAGCAATTAAGTTACAGTCGCTTTCATTACGCCTCTTGAATTCCAGCAGGACTATGCGCAATTGATCCCTTAGCTGATGTGTTACACCAATTAAGAGTTGCTTCAACTAAATTGAAGACTTTAATCCAATCTGCCTCCCACGGGTAAGCCTTGAAAAGGTGGGGGTACAACAACCACACCCAATATTTCGCTTAGAAATCTGTATGGACGAACTCTAATATACTTTCTAGAGAATCAACTAGACAGTCAGACTCAATCTAGATAAAAAGTATATCAAAGAGTTTATATCTCAATCTCTCGATTTGATATATACTCAAGCAAATAGAAATCTGCGAGTCTTTATCAAATACTAGAGAGATAACTTGGATGGTACCACAGACCAATATACAAGTATCAATCAATTTAAATCAACAACTAAAAGGTCAGAAATTCTAATTGATTGAACGACGCACAACCTGTGATATTTCAATTATATAACAAAATATGATGCGGAAAAGAAATAACACAGACACCAGAATTTTGTTAACGAGGAAACCGCAAATGCAGAAAAACCCCGGGACCTTGTCCAGGAAAAACGGTTTAACTACACAAGACACAATCTAAGCAAAAACGGTTTGATTCACTCGAATCGGTTCATAAACTTTATAGCCACGATTTGCAAAAGCATTCCTTAGTTTATATAAACATGAGTTCAAGAACAACCGATTTTAGATATAACCTGCTCAAGTTCGCGGACTGGGTTCGCGGACTTAAGCTCACGGAAGGAGTTCACAAACTCCAGTAGAAATTCTCGGGTCGAGAACTTCCGCCAGTTCACAGACTGAGTTCGCGGACTTGGCTCACGCCACATTCCGTTTCTTTTGATCAACAAAGTTCGTAAACTTTGGTTCAAGGAATAAGGACGTATACATATATGTGTTTCCACAACAATGCTTATGTCCTACTAATGGTTATGTAATCTAAACTCTCATTTCAATCATTAAAACATTCTCAGAGGATGTTATATAGCCGTTATTCACAGACCATTTTTTGTCAGAGCAATTTCCAAAGTGATTGAAACATAACATGACATTCGTCACTAGGTAAAGATGAATTTGGCTAAAGCGAAAGCTTACCAACACATATTTCGAGAAATAGATAGGCGAGTTACACTCGGAATAAAAAATGTGTATAATGAAAGTTTATATATTAAAACGGCTTTTGTCTCAAGAATAGGAGATAGAGTAGATAGACTTTTGAGCGACAGATAAGCTCAAGTCTCCACATACCTTTTAGTCGATGAAGATCCACCAGTTCCTTGAGTATTCCTTCGTCTTGTATGATGATTTCCATGGAGTCTTGAGCTCAACTACACTTTCTATCCTAGTCCGAGACCTTTAACTATATAGGCTAGAAATCAAGACTTATAGTTTTGATCACTAACATTGAAAAACATGCTTGAGATAGCAACGCATGCGAGTTATACCGAGAAATGCTCTAACAATCCTATATATGTATTCCCTTTTTGATCAAAGATCAAGGTAATAGAAATCGATAGCAATAGACAAAGTATAGATAACCTTAAAATCTGGACTTATGCAACCCGGAGTGCAGCCTAGATTATTATTCACCTCACAAGTATTAAAACTTGTGGAAACAACAAAGTTTGAGACGAGGAGAACTTTGATGATTAATATCTATCTTGATCAAGTGAGAAGCTCAACAATCGATCATGATCATGATACTCTAGCTATTAGATAAACAATAGCTGGACTTGGCTTCACGAATCCCTATGAAATCTTTGTAGTTGCTAAACCCTAAAAGGGTTTCTGGAGAGTACGACTCTAATAACAACTAGGACACACCAAAAAATAGTGTCGAGATTTAAATATCCCAGTTGTTTGAGGTTCCCCTTATATAGACATTCAAAGCATAGGTTGGTTTAGGTTTTAGCTAAGATATCTTCAGAACCAAGCAAACAATATCCACCGTTAGATGAATCTTTGAATCTGATTTACATAATCAAGGTATACACTCTGGTTAGGATGAAACGTAACCGAACCGTGTATAAGACCACGCTCATGAAAGGTTAGCTGAAGCTAGTTAACCGAACTATAAGCTTGAGCATTTACATAAACACGTAAGACTTAACTCAAAACACAATCAAGTGATCAAATATGTCTATGGTTTTTTATAAATAAAGATTATTCAAATGCTAATTATCTCGGAGAAATAATTTTATGTGCATATGAATTTGATCGACACGGTAAGTAGGCGTACAAAGTACAAGTACTTAACTTGTTCGTGAACATTTATGTCATGGTACGTGCAGTGGTCTGTATACGTTATAACATAACCGAGTTTCGAAGTTCAAAGAACTTTTTTAGTACGTGTACCGGTATGTAAAACATTTAAACATAACCGAGTTCCGGAGTTAACACAGAACTATTTCGGTATGCGTACTGGTGTGGATACTATTTAAACATAACCAAGTTACGGAGTTCACGGAAACTTTCTGGTACGTGTACCGGTTGGGATACCAAATCGGTTCTGTAACCAACAGTTCCTTTCTTGTACGCGTACTGGTTTGCGTACAATTCCGGATTCACGAGTTCACAGAGTTTTAAAGGTGTGCATACTAATATGCGTACCAAAAATCTGTTTGTCGAAATATAGCTACTCCACTACGTGTACTCAGTACATGTATTACGTCTTCAGAATTATAACAATTTTCCCATTTTATAAGACTGATATGTACACTATCTTATATCTGAATTTATAGTAGTTCTATATTTCTCTATATCGATTCGAAACATTCCTGAATAACATCAATGACAAATATATATCACTGTTCCAGGCTATTTTCGAATGCTAATCTTGAATCATGATTTTGATTGCAAACAATAAATTGTTCTTAACCGAAATTCATCAAGTATGAAATGCTCATTAAGCTTAGTCATATTTCGAGAGCTAATTACAAGAAGGATCTTGACTCGAAATTTTTGATATGCTTACAGTATTCTAATTAGTTACACGATAACTTCTAAAAGATAGAAAGGTGGATAAAACTTGAGAAATAGGTGGTTCAGTCTTCACTTACCTTTTGTTGAAGATGTTCTCCAAAATCTTCGGTTGATCTTCTCCTTCAAACAGTAGAACGCAATGATGACTGCCATGATGTACATTTCTCAACCACATCTTCTATCCTAATCCGAGACTTAACTAATTTTAGACTAAAAATCAAGATATAATTTTGACATCTAAATTTGACAACAATCTTGAGATAGCAACACTTATGAGTTCGACCGAGCAATGCTCTAACAATCTCCCATTTTGTCAATTTTAGTGACAAAACCATCAATACATATGGATAAAAAATAAAGGTTCGAAAAACTCCTTGGATCCATCTTGCCTTGATTTCCTTGGTTTCTTCAACTCCTTGAACTCTTCATTATTTCAAGTTGCAATGATTTTGAACGTGTTCAACTCAGCATCGTTGTTGTTGAAGATCCATATCCATAGCTATAACAACTTTTGAAAATAAATATTCTCAATCGTCGTTATACAGAAACATAGTATTATAATCTTCCCCAAAGTTAAATTGTATCCCAACTTTGAAGTAATACTACGGTGATATGCCCCCCCCCCTCCTTAATCAATACTTACATCTTTTGCATAATAGGTGAAACCTATAGATTATTGATTCACTCCCACTTACATAATGATCAGTAAACCATATGTATGTAGTGCGAAACTGCTAAATAATTCTCCCTTTTTTTGTCAATAAGTGTCAAAGGTACGAAAATCGTGGGATCGTAATGAATACAACTAAAAGATATTTCAGGATTCAAAGGTGGTTACATACCAACTTTATTTAGATGATATCACATAGTAAGAAAATACTTAGCGCTCATCTATGAGTTTTAAGATACAAGCATCTCCTTTAAATTCCACAGCCACACTCCCCACAAAGATATATCAATTAAGCACAAGTTCATTTAAGAACTCCCATTTGATGTCATTCCCAAGAGAACAACATGAGTGACCTTACTTTATGAAAAAGAATAATTTTTTCGTACATTGACAAATCACATGGATTTGTATCCTGAAAATCGACTTAAATTAATCTCAACGTCAGTTACGGACAAAAAGATAATTTAAATCGGTATGACTCAACATAAGAAAATATTACGGAATGTATAACACAGTAATAACACAAAAGTGTGATCACAAATAGATCGATACTACGAGAAATTCACAAAGAGTTTGTTCTATTTTCAATTTATAAAAACATAATAGATTAAATTTCTGAGCATATATGAAATATCAGTTCGATTCACGAAGACGTAAAGGCACATATATTTCATAAGACTTTTGCAATAATTAAACCAATAATGATTACATACTGCAAGTTCATCTTCCAAAAACTCTAAAATTTAAATAAATAAATCCAAAAACATGCATGATGAAAATCGTTGGAAATAGCTTGTATAATCACAATTTTTTCTATACCAAATCCTAGTTATCCTTCTCAAAAGTAAGAATAAATTCTCACAAGAAGTTTCCTAGTATTTGAAATAGAAAACAAAAAAATATTTTTCCAGACTATTCATCTTATTGAGACCCTTGAATTTGTCATCAGCTGTATCCACGAGCTCTTCAGAGAAAATATCCTCATTGAGAAGTCCACGAACATGAGATTTCATGAGAATAAGGCCAGCAGAAACCTTTTTCAACTCAGTCTTTAACATATATAAACCTTTTAGCGTTTAAACAAGTTCTAGTTTTGCTTCCTCAAATTGGTTAAGAAAATCATAAACAAAATCAGCAGAGATCATCTCTTCCCGTTCAACATCTTGATGATCATATGCAAAATAGCAATTCACATCAGAAGGTCATCAACTAGAGTTCTCTTTTTTCCTCTTGTTTCAATACCATCGCAATTAAGAGCTTTCTCCATGCTGTCAAGAATTCGTGACATAAAATACATGCTTGGGTGCGGAACCTTGGATGGGAATTTCTCAATCACAAAGTTAAGGTATATAAAAGAGTTTGTAAGCGGTATTCTCTGGGATGACGGTCGGTTCATGACTTATCCAGTCATTAGGGTTTTCGTACGGCCACAAAAGAAAAAAGGTATGTTATATTCCCATGGTATGGGATCCATCGTTCCTAACTGTTTTTTGACACAAATTTTCGAGGGTGGAAAACAATTTTTAAAGAGCACATGACAAATTTCAATACTGCAATTTTCTACCTTTTTTATGACAGATATTCTTCTTTGAATATTAATGCATTCTTAGCTCAATAAACGTGTGTTTAGAGCACAAGAGAATTAATATTTCTGTAAATATTTTTATTAGAGAATGCCTTACCTTTTTGGAGCTTGGCTCAATAAGAATTTTCAACATCTGTGTCTGATTGAAATTATCATAGAGAGTACGTAAAGGTTGCAATATGAAAAGATTATAGATCATCACACCTAAGTACTTTTTGAGATAAATAGTGCATTTGTCACCCAGTAATCCTTATCCAGAAGGATTTTCATGGATAAGGTTCCAAAGCTTGTTCCTAGTTTGCACAAGGGTGAGCCATATGCTCACGGGAGGAATTATGCTGTAGTTTACTGTTTTTACCTCTTTCTCTTGCTAAGAAAATCCTTTTGGAACGTGAAAAATGATCATAGAAATTTCTGTCATCACAATAAGAGACACTATTAGAATCCTTACCTAAGATTGCTTGCCTCGAGGAGAATGACAGTTTATCAATGGAATCCTTATATCTTGTAATGATCAAATTCATTTTAGCTTGTTGAATCGTTTTATCAGCTTTTTAAAGAGGCGTATGAGTATCCTTACGAACCCATATCTATGAAGGTTTCACTGATTTCTCCTTGAACCGATTTTGCATACTACCTTTTTGACTTGTTCGAATATTTGTGGACCATGAAGTACTGACATTCTTAGAATCACATTTGCTTGGATGTGATTTCAACCCAAAAGGTTTAGACATCCGAATATCAGTCACACCTTTCAGAATTAAATCCATGGTGTTTTGAAGACGGTCAAACTGAAAGTTTTCCAACCTTCGCTTACACTTTCTTTGAACATGTCCTTTAGTGTTGCAGTAAAAGCACACTTTCTGAGTTTCAATAAAATCAGAATAGGTAGTTTTATCATACTCGTCTTGTAAATAACTTTTCCTCCTTGGAGACACAGTTTTTCTTGGTCAGAGAATTTTAACTGATCATCTCTTATCAAAGTAATAGTACTTTGTTCATCAGTTTCTGACTGTGATTTTGTTAGCATATCATGAACAACAGGTGTTCTTACTTTTGCCAACTCATCGTTTTGTGCAGCGGTTGTATTCATGGTAGTTTTTTTTTTTGATTCACTATCGCAACATAGAGTAATGTTCTTACTCGTCAGTTGATCGATCTCCAAGGTATTATATTTAAGTTTAGCTTCGAGTAAAAGAATTCTCGATTTCACTTTGGCATGTTCTTAAGGAAAATCCTTGTTTTGGAATCATGTTTAGAAATAATACCAATGAGAGTATTGACTTTGTGTTTCAGCCGACTGACCTCAGAAGACTGAAATTGTATACGCTTGAAAATTTCAGAACTTTATTTGGATGCTTCCCCTTCTACTTCTGAGTAAGAATCATTAGTAAATAATATGGATAACACTTATAAACATCCAACTGTTTTATGGAATCAAGATGTTCGTATCTATGAGAGTTCGAAAATTCAGACTCCTTCATAGAATCCAGAAAAACAGTTTCTTTTAAACTGGTGCAACGTTTATTAGAGATTTTACTGATGTCCATATAGTTAGACTGCTTCAAACACAAACTTATTAGGTCTTAAACGTGTTTGCATGCTCTGATACCAATTGAAAACGTGGGGGTACCAAAATACACCACCAACTTTTTCTTAGGCAATCTATATGGAAAAATTCAACATAATTCCGAGAGTTCAACTTAATGAATTTCAACCAAGGAATGTGGTCTAGAGTTATATCTCTATCTCTCACGATCATAAAGTTTACAGAGACTAGTCCGTGAACCTGATTTACGTGTGGGAGTACTTGGGTGATTCCAAAGATCAATTTCTCAAGTAATCAGTCAAGTCATATCCAACAAACAAGGTCGGACGTATCTACTATGATTGATTAAGGTACAACCTGTGATATTTCAGTGATAAAGATAAACAATATAATGCGGAAAAATAAATAACACAGACACCATAAATTTTGTTAATGAGGAAACCGCAAATGCAGAAAAAACTCGGGACCTAGTCCAGATTGAGCACCAAACTGTGTTAAACCGCTACAGAAACTAGCCTATTACCAATTAACTTCTGACTGGAATGTAGATGAGACCAAAATTAAAACCTCCCAGCAATTCAGTTACAATCGCGTTCATTACGCCTCTTGAATCCCAGCAGGACTCTGCGCAATTGTTTCCTTTAGCTGACGTCACACTAACTAAGAGTTGCTTCAACTCAATTGAAGACTTTAAAGCAATCTACCTCTCATAGATAAGATTATATATGTGATTCCCTTTTTGATCAAAGATCAAGGTAATGGAAATCGATAGCAATAGAAAAAGTCTAGCTAACCTCAAAATCCATACTTATGCAACCCGAAGTGCAGCCTAGATTATTATTCACCTCACAAGTATAAAACTTGTGGAATCAACAAATTTTGATACGAAGAGAACTTTGATAATTACTATCTATCTTGATCAAGTGAGCAGCTCAACAATCGATCAAGATCAGGATACTCGAGCTATCAAATAAAAAATAGCTGGACCTGGCTTCACGAATCCCTATGAAGTCTTTGTAGTCGCTAAAACCTAAAACGGTTTCTGGAGAGGACGAATCTAGTAACAACTAGGAAACACCAAAAATTAGTGTCGGGATTCAAAGATCCCAGTTGTTTGAGGTTCCCCTTATATAGACATCCAAACTATAGGTTGCTTTAGGTTTAAGATGAGATAGCTTTGGGAACCAAGCAAACAATATCCACCGTTGGATGAATCTTTGAATCTGATTTACATAATCAAGATATACAGTCTGGTTAGGACGAATCGTAGCCTAACCGTGTATAAGATCACTCTCATGGAAGGTTAGCCGAAGTTAACCAACTGAACTATAAGCTTGAGCATTTACATAAACGCTTAAGACTCAACTTTAAACACAATTAGGGGATCAATTATGTCTATGGTGTTTTTATAAATAGAGATTATTCAAATGCTAATTATCTCGGAGAAATAATTTTATGTGCGTATGAATTTAATCGACATGGTAAGTAGGCGTACAAAGTAGAAGTACTTAACTTGTTCATGAATAATTATGTCATGGAACGTATACCGGTATGTATCTTTATAACATAACCGAGTTTCGGAGTTCACATAACTTTTTCTACATGTGTACTGGTATGTAAACCATTTAAACATAACCCTGTTCCGGAGTTAACACGGAACTATTTCGGTATGCGTACTGGTATGGATACCATTTAAACATAACCAAGTTCCGAAGTTCACAAAACTTTTTTGGCACGTGTACCGGTATGGATACAAAACCAGTTCTGTAATCAACATTTCCTTTCAAGTACGCGTACTGGTTTGCATACCGATCCAGATTCACGAGTTCACATACTTTTAAAGGTGTGCATACTAATATGTGTACCAAAAATCTGTTTGTCGACATATATCTACTCTGCTACGTGTAGTGAGTACATGTATTACGACTTCAGACTTATAACAGTTTTCCCAGTTTGTAAGACTGATATGTACACTGTCTTATATCTGAATTTGTAGTAGTTCTATATTTTTCTAAATCGATTCGAAACATTCCTGAATAGCATCAATGACACATGTCACGGTTTCAGGCTATTTTCGAATGATAATCTTGAATCATGATTTTGATTGCGAACAATAAATTGTTCTTAACTGAAATTCATCAAGTATGAAATGCTCATTAAGCTTGGTCATATTTTGAGGACTAATTACAAGAAGGATCTTGACTCGAAATTCTTGATATACTTACGATAGTTTAATTAGTTACGCGACAACGTCTCAAAGATAGAAAGGTGAATATAACTTGAGAAATAGGTGGTTCAATCTCCACTTATCTTTTGTTGAACAAGTTCTTCAAAAGCTTCAGTTGATCTTCACCTTCAAACGGTAGAACACAATGATGACTATCGGGATGTCTGTTTCTCAACTACATCTTTTATCTTAATCAGAGACTTAACTTATTGTAGACTAGAAATCAAGATTTAGTTTTTAAAACTAAATTTAACAACAAGCTTGAGATACAAACACTTGTGAGTTTGATCGAGCAATGCTCTTACATTAGCATCATCATTGTTGAAAACTAAGTTGACATTTGAATTTCCTGGGGTATCCGGTGAAGAATTTGATGGACCTGGTGAAAATGGTGAAGAATTTGTTATTGGAGGAGAAGAATTGTATGGTGACATTTCAGGTACTTGTTCAATATCTGCTAACACATCTGGATTATATTTGCTCAACACCTTCAAAATATGATAACAACTTTCGAAACCAAAATTTTTGCTATATTTTCGCTGTTATTCTGTACTAACCTGTCTTTCAACATCACCATCCATAAGACCACTCTCCAGGCCTCTCTTGGTTTGCATTATTGCAACAACATATTTGGCGACTTCCCTATTGATTACAATGAAGCATTCTGACAACCCTTTTGCATCACAACTACTGATGTTCATGGTTTTTTTTTTATATTTGCGAAATATGTCATCCCACATGGTATTACCATGCTGTTTTGCACCATCCACACAATCTTGGGTAATTAAACGTATTACGACAAATGCATTCATCTTCTGTGATGTTTATTTTGCACCTCGGACTTTGACCTTTTTACCTTTAACGTTGCCTTGTCTTTGAGATTGTGAATTCATTCAAAAAATTAAGAAGTGTAGAGAATGTGGGATTGTTTATATTTGAAAATGAGAGTTTGAGAAATTCTAGAGACGTTTAGAAATTCTGGTGATTGAAATGAGTTTGAAATTGAGTATTTATAGGGGGAAATTATAGGTGTTGATACATGAAAATACCCCTTAACGGGTTCGGGTTGCCCCTAGAAGGGGAGGTAAGTCGTACGAGATATTGAGACTTAGGGCTAGCCCAAGCCCATTGAGAAAATACCCATGAGATAGAAGGACAAGGAAAGGATTAATAGATAAGGAAGAGGTTATATTTTAGAATGACATTAGAAGTAATTAAGGAGGTTTAGGACATGTATCATGAGTTATAAAGGAGGACCTTTGGGAAGTCTATATAAGAGGACAAGTACAATGAAAAGGCAACTCTCTCTCTTACTATTCCTAGAAAAGTGAGGTCATTGGTGTGACTAGGACGGGTAGAACCAAAACTAAAATCACCCCTCAACATTTGGCGACCACACCCGGGGCTCGTGCCTAGCTCACATGACACACCCAGAAGGCGCTAGCTCAGACGCGATAGAAACCAAGCGACCAGTTGGCCTATCAACATCGATGAGGTAACAATGAAGGACGATGACAGCGAAGAAGAAACGGCGGCCCAGGATGCTATCAAACAATCGACAGGAAATGGATCCCAAAACAGAGAGATAATAGCAACACAAGGGAAGAACACGCCAGCTACCGAAACCCACATCGCCACAATAGTGGAAATCAACAGTTTCGCGACCGCCAAAGCAAGTCATTTAACTCGTATCTATGACTTGCTTTGTTGGTCGAAGAAGGGTCGCTGTTTGAGCGTCTTTTCAACTATGACGTGTCTCTAGGGTGTTGAAAATCTTATATCAACGTGTGTCAACTGTTAATACTTTATGACTGACTTCAATCAGTCACAGATATAAATCTGAATACAAAAAAATAGATTCAGATTGGCTGTCTAGCCTGACTGAATCTGAGTAAATCTGAAATCAAACACAATGAAACTCAAATGAGAATCAAATGAGAATTCAAGTGAGAATCAATCAAACTCAAAACATAACCAAATCAAGAGAATCAAATCAAACTTGCACCGGCAAACTCAAATAATTTTTCCATTTAACATTCATTGATTCATTCGGTTCAAATTACACAAAAAAGGGTTTAAATTCTGAGTTCATACCAATATAAGTTTAAGTCCTAACTAACAATAAGTTGGAAGACAAGTTCAGTTAACCAGCAAAATGATTTACTCCATAGCAATTGCATAAACATCATTCTCGTGGAATTCTGCATCATCAACTGTGGTTTCAGGAACACTGAGTACAACCTTGTTTCCAAACTGCTTGAGCTGATGGCTGAGCACACCTTGAACAATTTTGCACTCATAGGCAACAACTTTCTGAAAACCTGTTTCAAGAGAACAATTTTCAGTTCCTTGTTGTTCATAGTTGTGAACTTATTTGTATGCTATGCTATGACGGATCTAAAAGAAAGTATTCAAGAGATACACTTCTAGAGATTTGCATTCTTATGGAAAAACTATCTGATATTCAGTTGCAGTGAAAAATGCAATGACTAGAATTTTGATAGAACGTGCAAGCATGAGCAGTCAATTTTGATTGGTTTAATGACAAAATGCGAAGGAGGATACAATAAGAGACAGTGAAAAGAACCCATATGGATTAGCTAGAACCACGTGTATCTGAACCTAAATATATGGGACTTGTTTAATTCAGAAATTTACACTGCATGATAAGTTTATGTAAGTAATCGTTATAAGGCCAGGGACAGGTCTCTTTAACATCATGAAGTGTGTTTAATTTAGAAAAATAAAACAGACCTGAGAACTCCAGTGTACTGCATTTACATCCATTTTGTGAGTCTTATCCTTCCTAGTTTATCAACCTGTAATGCGTCGCATATAAAAAAATTAGGATCTGCATCACCTTTATCAGATGTACTGAAGGCATTGGTTGGGAAAATCATACGACTAACAACATAAATCAAATGTATCATTAAGCAAAAAAACAAGTAACACCATAACTAGAAGTCGAAATCCATAGAAGGATCTGAAATACGATCTCCACTAGCAATTATCCCCTCCCTGTGTACAGAAAAAATGTCCCAATTTAATATCTTAAATAAAAACTGAAAGCAATTGAAAAATAAACAATTGTGATCACTAAATGTAAACCCTTTCTAGTACGGAAAATGCCGACTAGAAACAATAAGCCCCTCCTGTCATAATTGAAGCAAGGTAGAGTCCTAGGCAATTTGAATATATCACCCATATTCACCGTTCAAGAACAACAACAAAAATTCAAACCCACATCGAACACAACACCACCAGCAAAGGATCAAACCAAAAGAATATGCTTATCAAATTGGATGAAAAAAAATTCACGAATATAAAGTAGCATCAGTAACCTCATAGTGATGATCACCAAAGTTAAAGTTGCATAGTTGCTATTAGCTATTGATATGATGTTGACAGCAAGATCGAAACAAGGATCAGATTTGTGAAGTTATGAAAAACAATATAAGGTGGATATAAGTAAACTAGACTTATACGTGTACTGAGTAATTAACATAAAATGTGCATTTGAGGGTTTGAAAGCTTACAACAAGGGGGTGAAAGCTATCCAGAAATATGTATGATTTGCACATGAAAAGAAAATCAGGTTTTCAGCGTTCCGATCCTGGACTAGCTTTCCAGGGTAATAATAAGAAGTCTATGACATTCCTAATGACATTAATGAAAGCAACTCTAAGAGCCTCGTGTAGCATACAACATATGATATTTGTTACTGCCAAGCATATGTGGCCACTACGATGATGGTACTACAGGACATACCATAGGATTCAAAGTGGTCTATCGGATCATGTGTTGAAGATGTAAAGCGGTATGTATATATACACAACCACATCATTAGTGAATATGTCATGAGCATTTAAACCATCAGCAATCTAAACCTTAACAACAGAACTAATTAACGACATGCTTGTCTAAAATGAATTAGACTACATCGAACACCTGCAAAGCTAACAGAGCATGGAAGGAATAAACAAGCTTGGTCCGAGCAGTTACAAGGAATTCTTGATAGTCACCTCATGTTGGGATTTGAAGCTCCCTTAACCTCAGCCTTATCCTTTGACAATGTGGAAGACTTTACAGCTGCATGCCAATCATTCATTCATCATTACCTTCAGAAGTTACAAATGATATAACATAAGCAAAATGTGGTTTGAGAAGTTACCTATTTGTGGAGATGAAATGGGTTTTGTGTTGTGAGTCTTGGAAGTTGGAAGTGGCTGCTCAGTGTGATGGCAATGAAAGATGTAAGAGAACATTTTTGATAATGAATATCCAATTATATATTAGATAATAATTTCAGATAAGAAGAGGAGCAAAGTGATAATGTTGTCTGTACCTTGTCAAACAACTCAAAAACTGTTCTTGCAGAATGAATCCTTTCATCAATTGCAAAGTGGAACTTCCAAGGCTTTGTCACCTGATGTTGAGTTTCCCAAGCCTCCTTTGTTCTCAAAAATCTGGTAGAAATACTTAAACTCGTTAATACTAGGTACAAATGTTATCTCAGCCCCAAATGTTTTCAAAAACTAAAAGGAAAGTAAACTTACCTTTTATTCAATGACCCAGCTTTGAATTTTGGAATCTTTTCAAAATCCATTTTCTCTAATTCTTGAGAAGGCTTGCCTCTGTAAAAGCAAAAGGTAAAACTCAGTCATCATCACTATACAACCCACCCCCACCAGTTGTTTCTGAATAGACAAACAACCTCCCATAAGAGTTT
The DNA here is from genome assembly GCF_003573695.1 of Papaver somniferum. NCBI lineage: Eukaryota > Viridiplantae > Streptophyta > Magnoliopsida > Ranunculales > Papaveraceae > Papaver > Papaver somniferum. The sequence goes on along the minus strand of NC_039366.1, from coordinate 64,972,790 downwards.
GGAATTGGCAGATTTTACAGGTGCAGCCCCATTATTGTTGTTTCCACCAGCACTTGCTTTCGATTTTCGAGACACCATTAACATTTCCATTAACGGCTTCTACTGACGCAGGGGCCTGGTATGCAGCAACAGTAGTGGGAACATCTGTTGGCGCAGCAGAAGTTTGGTTAGATGAATACAGTCTCTGGGAGGTGGTGTTGGTGATTGATAGTAAGGAATAGGATACTGGTAGTGCTGAGGCCCGTACAGTCCATCATGTCCCATGGTAGGAACAGGAGAACGTGCTGGACTATAAGCGCCATAGGGTGCATATCCATATCCATGGTGGTAAAGCAGCTAAGGAAAGGAAGAACGAATACACGTTAGGTGAAATCAAATCGAGACATGACAACTAATTCTTAATAAATACTATGGAGCAAAAACATCAACCCGAACGACATACATGTGTCATCTCCACTCCATCTTGAGACATATATCTAGAGTAATCCTTTGCCCAATCTCCAGTCACAATGAAATCAATTTTTGGTCATCGTATCATTATTGTGGTAATATGCAAAATTTATTAATACCATAAGGAAAGGTGACTGAAGATCAAAGCAAACAAAACGTAATAATGCAAACCTTTCCAAGGAAAAGACATAATGCAACTCATTGCAGCTCTCCATCTGACAAATTCACCACTTCATGGTCAATCAACTGTTCAATTCGGAGTGGTTTTATAACATCTGACACAAACTGAGGATGCATATATGAATCCCGGATCTTTTGATGCAGCAAGCCCTTGACAGAAGCTTGAAACTTTGGACTAATCTTCTGGGGCTTGTAAGAAACATTGAATTCAGGTATTTCTGCATATGAACTCTCCACTTCATCTGACTTCAAGACCAGCCTGTAGATGCAACATAAACAAGTACCCCACTCATTTCGAGTTCATACAACATCAATGGTAAAAAACCACATATCAAACTATATGAATCTAAAGAATTGTACCAGCATGCGATAAATGTTGTCTTCCCTATCCCATACAACATCAATGGTAAAGCATATTCAGAGTTCCGCTTGACAGCATGAATGAATTTAGTAGCATGAGAGTTTTGAAGCAGGGGATACCTATTTTCCTGAGCAATGATCGGATAACTTGGGAAGCTTTAAGCCTTGGTCTCACATCAAGATAACTGGAAGGCTCGTCAAACATAAAATCTCTGCATTATGTATGGCAACCACAGAAATAGCAAATCTTTGCATCTCTCCACCTGACAAATGACCGACGTTTCGATCTATAACCTGATTAAGCTCACGACAGAGTTCCTCTTTCACCTCTCTCTCATCATTCTATTCCAGAACTTGCACAACATTCCTTGCACTTCTTTTGGGATGTGATCCACATAATGAGGCTTGATCATCGCCTATCGTGGGAAAGAAGATAACTTTATTTAAACAAGTGTTTTCTAGAGAAGGCATATTAAAGTTCGTAAATTGCAAGTTCTGAGCTTTAGGTTGTCCCCAGTAGTAAACTATACCTTCAAGTTATCTTCCAGGAACATGTATCCCTTTATATTTCCCTGATTTCCCAGGATCTAAATATTTTAAACTCTACAAAAACATAATAATTAAAGGAAAATAAAACACATTTACAACAGAGAGAGAAGTCTTGATTGAAAAAAGGAAGCTAACAATTCAGAACATGCAACTGAGCAGCTAACTCAATATTTTAAAAAAAAAATCAAACTTAAATTAGTCAAAGACAAAAAGTAAAACTTTGTAAGCAATGGAAAGAACTGAGATTTGTAAACAACATTAGTTTCTTCAACTACCAAAAGGAAAAAGCAATCTACTGTTGGCAACCTAATCAAAATCATAAACAAAAACCAACCCAACATCTATGAAACCAAAAGCACACATCAACATTGTGTATGATGGTTAAACCATTGAGGTTTGAGGCTTAAACTGCTTCATTAATAGAAATCAATCGACCAACCACACCATAATTAATGAAAATTAGGGGAGTTAAAGCAATCTGAAAAAATATTTTCAAAGAAAACACAACAGTGGACTAATATAATTAGGGGATTTAAAATCATGAACCTTCATAACCTCATTATCCGCAGAAGGAGCTTTATCTCCATTTCTGAAAATTGAAAAATACCCTTTATGTTTTTTCCTGCGATTTCTGAAAACAAATAAACAAGATAAATCAAAAACAAAAACCCAAAATTTAAACAAGAAGAAAATGTATGAAATCTTGCATAGATCTAGGATTAGTTAGCTACAGGTAAATTAAAGAAACTAGAACAGATTTGGAACTTACAAGATATTTTCGGAGGAATCAATTCCGAACCCTAAAAGAAAAACATCAAAATCAAAATCCAATTCAATCATCTACAAATTAATAATCACCAAAAGAATGGTAATAAGAAAAAGAAGAAGAAGGTAGTGGACCTGATGGTGTTGCTCGTGGTGATGGGAGATGGTAGTTATGCTAGCTGTGAACTGTGAATGGAGCTAACCCTAGAGGACAGAAGAAGAAGATGAGATGAAGGCTATTAAGATTAAGTGGTGTTGGGGAAACAACCAAAGAGAGGAGAAGTGGGGAATGATTTTTCTTTTTTTCTCTAAACATGTCGTAGGATCCAAATATGGCACAATAATAAGATCTCGCGAGAATGTAGGGAAGCTTGCGAGAACGTGGCATGTGTGCAAATTAAGATCCAACGTGAGCCTAGGAGAACATCGCACGGTGATTTCGAAATTATGAGAAATGTGAGTTGTATCCCATCACATATAAGCTGTCATCCACTATGTAAATATCTATATAAAGAGAAAGGTATGAGAGAGAAAAGGAACTTGTATTATTATTATCTTTTGATTCTTCCCCAAAAACCAGAGAGAGAGCTCCAAATACTCATTAATGGAGTCTAAATTGTAATCCATATGTAATTACAAACAATCATAGTGAAGATCCCTAACCCCGTGGATGTAGATCATATTGATCGAACCACGTAAATCTTGTGTCTTATTTTCTATTTTCATTATTTTTATCTTTATTTTCATATCAAATAAGTTTAGATCTAGAAATTATAGCCATGATAATACAAGGGGTGTGTTGTGGGATTTCCTGCAACTACACATGCCGAAGGAATAACCAGAAGAGAAAAGAGGAGGAGAAAAATGAGAATAAAAGAAGTTTTGGGTAAAGTATATGTGAGGTGATAAAAACAAGATGGATTATCCATTCATTCATCTATGTCCGTTAATTTTTCATCACCAGCCGTGCATTGAGAATCTAACTACAAAATATCCACAACCATCGGTTGAAGAATGGGTCGGTGAAGAATGGCTGAATCGTAAATAAAAACAGTTTCTTTTAAACTCCTTCATAGAATCCATAAAAACAGTTTCTTTTAAACTGGTGCAACGTTTATCAGAGATTTTACTGATGTCCATATAGTTAGACTGCTTCAAACACAAACTTATTAGGTCTTAAACGTGTTTGCATGCTCTGATACCAATTGAAAACGTGGGGGTACCAAAATACACCACCAACTTTTTCTTAGGCAATCTATATGGACAAACTCAACACAATTCCGAGAGTTCAACTTAATGAATTTCAACCAAGGAATGTGGTCTAGAGTTATATCTCTATCTCTCACGATCATAAAGTTTACAGAGACTAGTCCGTGAACCTGATTTACTGTGGGAGTACTTGGGTGATTCCAAAGATCAATTTCTCAAGTAATCAATCAAGTCATATCCAACAAACAAGGTCGGACGTATCTACTATGATTGATTAAGGTACAACCTGTGATATTTCAGTGATAAAGATAAACAATATAATGCGGAAAAATAAATAACACAGACACCATAAATTTTGTTGATGAGGAAACCGCAAATGCAGAAAAAAATCGGGACCTAGTCCAGATTGAACACCAAACTGTGTTAAACCGCTACAAAAACTAGCCTATTACCAATTAACTTCTGACTGGAATGTAGTTGAGACCAAAATTAAAACCTCCCAGCAATTCAGTTACAATCGCGTTCATTACGCCTCTTGAATCCCAGCAGGACTCTGCGCAATTGTTTCCCTTAGCTGACGTCACACTAACTAAGAGTTGCTTCAACTCAATTGAAGACTTTAAAGCAATCTACCTCTCATAGATAAGATTATATATGTGATTCCCTTTTTGATCAAAGATCAAGGTAATGGAAATCGATAGCAATAGACAAAGTCTAGCTAACCTCAAAATCCATACTTATGCAACCCGAAGTGCAGTCTAGATTATTATTCACCTCACAAGTATAAAACTTGTGGAATCAACAAATTTTGATACGACGAGAACTTTGATGATTACCATCTATCTTGATCAAGTGAGCATCTCAACAATCGATCAAGATCAGGATACTCGAGCTATCAAATAAAAAAATAGTTGGACCTAGCTTCACGAATCCCTATGAAGTCTTTGTAGTCGCTAAAACCTAAAAGGGTTTCTGGAGAGGACGAATCTAGTAACAACTAGGACACACCAAAAATTAGTGGGGATTCAAAGATCCCAGTTGTTTGAGGTTCTCCTTATATAGATATCCAAACTATAGGTTGTTTTAGGTTTAAGATGAGATAGCTTTGGGAACCAAGCAAACAATATCCACCGTTGGATGAATCTTTGAATCTAACTTACATAATCAAGATATACACTCTGGTTAGGACGAATCGTAGCCGAACCGTGTATAAGATCACACTGATGGAAGGATAGCCGAAGCTAGCCAGTTGAACTATAAGCTTGAGCATTTACATAAACACTTAAGACTGAACTCGAAACACAATTAAGGGATCAATTATGTCTATGGTGTTTTTATAAATAGAGATTATTCAAATGCTAATTATCTCGGAGAAATAATTTTATGTGCGTATGAATTTAATCGACATGGTAAGTAGGCGTACAAAGTAGAAGTACTTAACCTGTTCATGAATAATTATGTCATGGCACGTATACCGATAGTATCTTTATAACATAACCGAGTTCCGGAGTTCACATAACTTTTTCTACATGTGTACCGGTATGTAAACCATTTAAACATAACCCTGTTCCGGAGTTAACACAAAACTATTTCGGAATGCGTACTGGTATGGATACCATTTAAACATAACCAAGTTCCGAAGTTCACAAAACTTTTCTGGTACGTGTACCGGTATGGATACCAAACCAGTTACGTAACCAACATTTCCTTTCAAGTACGCGTACTGGTTTGCATACCGATCCAGATTCACGAGTTCACATACTTTTAAAGGTGTGCATACTAATATGTGTACCAAAAATCTGTTTGTCGACATATATCTACTCTGCTACGTGTAGTGAGTACATGTATTACGACTTCAGACTTATAACAGTTTTCCCAGTTTGTAAGACTGATATGTACACTGTCTTATATCTGAATTTGTAGTAGTTCTATATTTTTCTAAATCGATTCGAAACATTCCTGAATAGCATCAATGACACATGTCACGGTTTCAGGCTATTTTCGAATGATAATCTTGAATCATGATTTTGATTGCGAACAATAAATTGTTCTTAACTGAAATTCATCAAGTATGAAATGCTCATTAAGCTTGGTCATATTTTGAGGACTAATTACAAGAAGGATCTTGACTCGAAATTCTTGATATACTTACGATAGTTTAATTAGTTACGCGACAACGTCTCAAAGATAGAAAGGTGAATATAACTTGAGAAATAGGTGGTTCAATCTCCACTTATCTTTTGTTGAACAAGTTCTTCAAAAGCTTCAGTTGATCTTCACCTTCAAACGGTAGAACACAATGATGACTATCGGGATGTCTGTTTCTCAACTACATCTTTTATCTTAATCAGAGACTTAACTTATTGTAGACTAGAAATCAAGATTTAGTTTTTAAAACTAAATTTAACAACAAGCTTGAGATACAAACACTTGTGAGTTTGATCGAGCAATGCTCTTACATTAGCATCATCATTGTTGAAAACTAAGTTGACATTTGAATTTCCTGGGGTATCCGGTGAAGAATTTGATGGACCTGGTGAAAATGGTGAAGAATTTGTTATTGGAGGAGAAGAATTGTATGGTGACATTTCAGGTACTTGTTCAATATCTGCTAACACATCTGGATTATATTTGCTCAACACCTTCAAAATATGATAACAACTTTCGAAACCAAAATTTTTGCTATATTTTCGCTGTTATTCTGTACTAACCTGTCTTTCAACATCACCATCCATAAGACCACTCTCCAGGCCTCTCTTGGTTTGCATTATTGCAACAACATATTTGGCGACTTCCCTATTGATTACAATGAAGCATTCTGACAACCCTTTTGCATCACAACTACTGATGTTCATGGTTTTTTTTTTTATATTTGCGAAATATGTCATCCCACATGGTATTACCATGCTGTTTTGCACCATCCACACAATCTTGGGTAATTAAACGTAATTACGACAAATGCATTCATCTTCTGTGATGTTTTATTTTGCACCTCGGACTTTGACCTTTTTACCTTTAACGTTGCCTTGTCTTTGAGATTGTGAATTCATATTACAAAAAATTAAGAAGTGTAGAGAATGTGGGATTGTTTTATATTTGAAGAAGATTGAGAGTTTGAGAAATTCTAGAGACGTTTAGAAATTCTGGTGAGTTGAAATGAGTTTGAAATTGAGTATTTATAGGGGGAAATTATAGGTGTTGATACATGAAAAATAATACCCCTTAACGGGTTCGGGTTGCCCCTAGAAGGGGAGGTAAGTCTAGTACGAGATATTGAGACTTAGGGCTAAGCCCAAGCCCATTGAGAAAATACCCATGAGATAAGAAGGACAAGGAAAGGATTAATAGATAAGGAAGAGGTTATATTTTAGAATGACATTAGAAGTAATTAAGGAGGTTTAGGACATGTATCATGATGTTATAAAAGGAGGGACCTTTGGGAAAGTCTATATAAGGAAGGACAAGGTACAATGAAAAGGCAACTCTCTCTCTTACTATTCCTAGAAAAGTGAGGTCATTTGGTGTGACTAGGACGGGTAGAACCAAAACTAAAATCACCCCTCAACATTTGGCGACCACACCCGGAGGCTCGTGCCTAGCTCACCATGACACACCCAGAAGGCGCTAGCTCAGACGCGATAGAAAACCAAGCGACCAGTTGGCCTATCAACATCGATGAGGTAACAATGAAGGACGATGACAGCGAAGAAGAAACGGCGGCCCAGGATGCTATCAAACAATCGACAGGAAATGGATCCCAAAACAGAGAGATAATAGCAACACAAGGGAAGAACACGCCAGCTACCGAAACCCACATCGCCACAATAGTGGAAATCAACAGTTTCGCGACCGCCAAAGCAAGTCATTTAACTCGTATCTCTGACTTGCTTTGTTGGTCGAAGAAAGGGTCGCTGTTTGAGCGTCTTTTCAACTATGACGTGTCTCTAGGGTGTTGAAAATCTTATATCAACGTGTGTCAACTGTTAATACTTTATGACTGACTTCAATCAGTCACAGATATAAATCTGAATACAAAAAAAATAGATTCAGATTGGCTGTCTAGCCTGACTGAATCTGAGTAAATCTGAAATCAAACACAAATGAAACTCAAATGAGAATCAAATGAGAATTCAAGTGAGAATCAAATCAAACTCAAAACAATAACCAAATCAAATGAGAATCAAATCAAACTTGCACCGGCAAACTCAAATAATTTTTCCATTTAACATTCATTGATTCATTCGGTTCAAATTACACAAAAAAGGGTTTAAATTCTGAGTTCATACCAATATAAGTTTAAGTCCTAACTAACAATAAGTTGGAAGACAAGTTCAGTTAACCAGCAAAATGATTTACTCCATAGCAATTGCATAAACATCATTCTCGTGGAATTCTGCATCATCAACTGTGGTTTCAGGAACACTGAGTACAACCTTGTTTCCAAACTGCTTGAGCTGATGGCTGAGCACACCTTGAACAATTTTGCACTCATAGGCAACAACTTTCTGAAAACCTGTTTTCAAGAGAACAATTTTCAGTTCCTTGTTGTTCATAGTTGTGAACTTATTTGTATGCTATGCTATGACGGATCTAAAAAGAAAGTATTCAAGAGATACACTTCTAGAGATTTGCATTCTTATGGAAAAACTATCTGATATTCAGTTGCAGTGAAAAATGCAATGACTAGAATTTTGATAGAACGTGCAAGCATGAGCAGTCAATATTTGATTGGTTTAATGACAAAATGCGAAGGAGGATACAATAAGAGACAGTGAAAAGAACCCATATGGAATTAGCTAGAACCACGTGTATCTGAACCTAAATATATGGGACTTGTTTAATTCAGAAATTTACACTGCATGATAAGTTTATGTAAGTAATCGTTATAAGGCCAGGGACAGGTCTCTTTAACATCATGAAGTGTGTTTAATTTAGAAAAATAAAACAGACCTGAGAACTCCAGTGTACTGCATTTACATCCATTTTGTGAGTCTTATCCTTCCTAGTTTATCAACCTGTAATGCGTCGCATATAAAAAAAATTAGGATCTGCATCACCTTTATCAGATGTACTGAAGGCATTGGTTGGGAAAATCATACGACTAACAACATAAATCAAATGTATCATTAAGCAAAAAAACAAGTAACACCATAACTAGAAGTCGAAATCCATAGAAGGATCTGAAATACGATCTCCACTAGCAATTATCCCCTCCCTGTGTACAGAAAAAATGTCCCAATTTAATATCTTAAATAAAAACTGAAAGCAATTGAAAAATAAACAATTGTGATCACTAAATGTAAACCCTTTCTAGTACGGAAAAATGCCGACTAGAAACAATAAGCCCCTCCTGTCATAATTGAAGCAAGGTAGAGTCCTAGGCAATTTGAATATATCACCCATATTCACCGTTCAAGAACAACAACAAAAATTCAAACCCACATCGAACACAACACCACCAGCAAAGGATCAAACCAAAAGAATATGCTTAATCAAATTGGATGAAAAAAAATTCACGAATATAAAGTAGCATCAGTAACCTCATAGTGATGATCACCAAAGTTAAAGTTGCATAGTTGCTATTAGCTATTGATATGATGTTGACAGCAAGATCGAAACAAGGATCAGATTTGTGAAGTTATGAAAAAACAATATAAGGTGGATATAAGTATAACTAGACTTATACGTGTACTGAGTAATTAACATAAAATGTGCATTTGAGGGTTTGAAAGCTTACAACAAGGGGGTGAAAGCTATCCAGAAATATGTATGATTTGCACATGAAAAGAAAATCAGGTTTTCAGCGTTCCGATCCTGGACTAGCTTTCCAGGGTAATAATAAGAAGTCTATGACATTCCTAATGACATTAATGAAAGCAACTCTAAGAGCCTCGTGTAGCATACAACATATGATATTTGTTACTGCCAAGCATATGTGGCCACTACGATGATGGTACTACAGGACATACCATAGGATTCAAAGTGGTCTATCGGATCATGTGTTGAAGATGTAAAGCGGTATGTATATATACACAACCACATCATTAGTGAATATGTCATGAGCATTTAAACCATCAGCAATCTAAACCTTTAACAACAGAACTAATTAACGACATGCTTGTCTAAAATGAATTAGACTACATCGAACACCTGCAAAGCTAACAGAGCATGGAAGGAATAAACAAAGCTTGGTCCGAGCAGTTACAAGGAATTCTTGATAGTCACCTCATGTTGGGATTTGAAGCTCCCTTAACCTCAGCCTTATCCTTTGACAATGTGGAAGACTTTACAGCTGCATGCCAATCATTCATTCATCATTACCTTCAGAAGTTACAAATGATATAACATAAGCAAAATGTGGTTTGAGAAGTTACCTATTTGTGGAGATGAAATGGGTTTTGTGTTGTGAGTCTTGGAAGTTGGAAGTGGCTGCTCAGTGTGATGGCAATGAAAGATGTAAGAGAACATTTTTGATAATGAATATCCAATTATATATATAGATAATAATTTCAGATAAGAAGAGGAGCAAAGTGATAATGTTGTCTGTACCTTGTCAAACAACTCAAAAACTGTTCTTGCAGAATGAATCCTTTCATCAATTGCAAAGTGGAACTTCCAAGGCTTTGTCACCTGATGTTGAGTTACATCCCAAGCCTCCTTTGTTCTCAAAAATCTGGTAGAAAATACTTAAACTCGTTAATACTAGGTACAAATGTTATCTCAGCCCCAAATGTTTTCAAAAACTAAAAGGAAAGTAAACTTACCTTTTTATTCAATGACCCAGCTTTGAATTTTGGAATCTTTTCAAAATCCATTTTCTCTAATTCTTGAGAAGGCTTGCCTCTGTAAAAGCAAAAGGTAAAACTCAGTCATCATCACTATACAACACCACCCCCACCAGTTGTTTCTCTGAATAGACAAACAACCTCCCATAAGAGTTTGGAATTGGCAGATTTTACAGGTGCAGCCCCATTATTGTTGTTTCCACCAGCACTTGCTTTCGATTTTCGAGACACCATTAACATTTCCATTAACGGCTTCTACTGACGCAGGGGCCTGGTATGCAGCAACAGTAGTGGGAACATCTGTTGGCGCAGCAGAAGTTTGGTTAGATGAATACAGTCTCTGGGAGGTGGTGTTGGTGATTGATAGTAAGGAATAGGATACTGGTAGTGCTGAGGCCCGTACAGTCCATCATGTCCCATGGTAGGAACAGGAGAACGTGCTGGACTATAAGCGCCATAGGGTGCATATCCATATCCATGGTGGTAAAGCAGCTAAGGAAAGGAAGAACGAATACACGTTAGGTGAAATCAAATCGAGACATGACAACTAATTCTTAATAAATACTATGGAGCAAAAACATCAACCCGAACGACATACATGTGTCATCTCCACTCCATCTTGAGACATATATCTAGAGTAATCCTTTGCCCAATCTCCAGTCACAATGAAATCAATTTTTGGTCATCGTATCATTATTGTGGTAATATGCAAAATTTATTAATACCATAAGGAAAGGTGACTGAAGATCAAAGCAAACAAAACGTAATAATGCAAACCTTTCCAAGGAAAAGACATAATGCAACTCATTGCAGCTCTCCATCTGACAAATTCACCACTTCATGGTCAATCAACTGTTCAATTCGGAGTGGTTTTATAACATCTGACACAAACTGAGGATGCATATATGAATCCCGGATCTTTTGATGCAGCAAGCCCTTGACAGAAGCTTGAAACTTTGGACTAATCTTCTGGGGCTTGTAAGAAACATTGAATTCAGGTATTTCTGCATATGAACTCTCCACTTCATCTGACTTCAAGAGACCAGCCTGTAGATGCAACATAAACAAGTACCCCACTCATTTCGAGTTCATACAACATCAATGGTAAAAAACCACATATCAAACTATATGAATCTAAAGAATTGTACCAGCATGCGATAAATGTTGTCTTCCCTATCCCATACAACATCAATGGTAAAAGCATATTCAGAGTTCCGCTTGACAGCATGAATGAATTTAGTAGCATGAGAGTTTTGAAGCAGGGGATACCTATTTGTCCTGAGCAATGATCGGATAACTTGGGAAGCTTTAAGCCTTGGTCTCACATCAAGATAACTGGAAGGCTCGTCAAACATAAAAATCTCTGCATTATGTATGGCAACCACAGAAATAGCAAATCTTTGCATCTCTCCACCTGACAAATGACCGACGTTTCGATCTATAACCTGATTAAGCTCACGACAGAGTTCCTCTTTCACCTCTCTCTCATCATTCTATTCCAGAACTTGCACAACATTCCTTGCACTTCTTTTGGGATGTGATCCACATAATGAGGCTTGATCATCGCCTATCGTGGGAAAGAAGATAACTTTATATTAAACAAGTGTTTTCTAGAGAATGGCATATTAAAGTTCGTAAAATTGCAAGTTCTGAGCTTTAGGTTGTCCCACAGTAGTAAACTATACCTTCAAGTTATCTTCCAGGAACATGTATCCCTTTATATTTCCCTGATTTCCCAGGATCTAAATATTTTAAACTCTACAAAAACATAATAATTAAAGGAAAATAAAACACATTTACAACAGAGAGAGAAGTCTTGATTGAAAAAAGGAAGCTAACAATTCAGAACATGCAACTGAGCAGCTAACTCAATATTTTAAAAAAAAAATCAAACTTAAATTAGTCAAAAGACAAAAAGTAAAACTTTGTAAGCAATGGAAAGAACTGAGATTTGTAAACAACATTAGTTTCTTCAACTACCAAAAAGGAAAAAGCAATCTACTGTTGGCAACCTAATCAAAATCATAAACAAAAACCAACCCAACATCTATGAAACCAAAAGCACACATCAACATTGTGTATGATGGTTAAACCATTGAGGTTTGAGGCTTAAACTGCTTCATTAATAGAAATCAATCGACCAACCACACCATAATTAATGAAAATTAGGGGAGTTAAAGCAATCTGAAAAAATATTTTCAAAGAAAAACACAACAGTGGACTAATATAAATTAGGGGATTTAAAATCATGAACCTTCATAACCTCATTATCCGCAGAAGGAGCTTTATCTCCATTTCTGAAAATTGAAAAATACCCTTTATGTTTTTTCCTGCGATTTCTGAAAACAAATAAACAAGATAAATCAAAAACAAAAACCCAAAAATTTAAACAAGAAGAAAATGTATGAAATCTTGCATAGATCTAGGATTAGTTAGCTACAGGTAAATTAAAGAAACTAGAACAGATTTGGAACTTACAAGATATTTTCGGAGGAATCAATTCCGAACCCTAAAAGAAAAACATCAAAATCAAAATCCAATTCAATCATCTACAAATTAATAATCACCAAAAGAATGGTAATAAGAAAAAGAAGAAGAAGGTAGTGGACCTGATGGTGTTGCTCGTGGTGATGGGAGATGGTAGTTATGCTAGCTGTGAACTGTGAATGGAGCTAACCCTAGAGGACAGAAGAAGAAGATGAGATGAAGGCTATTAAGATTAAGTGGTGTTGGGGAAACAACCAAAGAGAGGAGAAGTGGGGAATGATTTTTCTTTTTTTCTCTAAACATGTCGTAGGATCCAAATATGGCACAATAATAAGATCTCGCGAGAATGTAGGGAAGCTTGCGAGAACGTGGCATGTGTGCAAATTAAGATCCAACGTGAGCCTAGGAGAACATCGCACGGTGATTTCGAAATTATGAGAAATGTGAGTTGTATCCCATCACATATAAGCTGTCATCCACTATGTAAATATCTATATAAAGAGAAAGGTATGAGAGAGAAAAGGAACTTGTATTATTATTATCTTTTGATTCTTCCCCAAAAACCAGAGAGAGAGCTCCAAATACTCATTAATGGAGTCTAAATTGTAATCCATATGTAATTACAAACAATCATAGTGAAGATCCCTAACCCCGTGGATGTAGATCATATTGATCGAACCACGTAAATCTTGTGTCTTATTTTCTATTTTCATTATTTTTATCTTTATTTTCATATCAAATAAGTTTAGATCTAGAAATTATAGCCATGATAATACAAGGGGTGTGTTGTGGGATTTCCTGCAACTACACATGCCGAAGGAATAACCAGAAGAGAAAAGAGGAGGAGAAAAATGAGAATAAAAGAAGTTTTGGGTAAAGTATATGTGAGGTGATAAAAACAAGAGATGGATTATCCATTCATTCATCTATGTCCGTTAATTTTTCATCACCAGCCGTGCATTGAGAATCTAACTACAAAAATATCCACAACCATCGGTTGAAGAATGGGTCGGTGAAGAATGGCTGAATCGTAAATAAAAACAGTTTCTTTTAAACTCCTTCATAGAATCCATAAAAACAGTTTCTTTTAAACTGGTGCAACGTTTATCAGAGATTTTACTGATGTCCATATAGTTAGACTGCTTCAAACACAAACTTATTAGGTCTTAAACGTGTTTGCATGCTCTGATACCAATTGAAAACGTGGGGGTACCAAAATACACCACCAACTTTTTCTTAGGCAATCTATATGGACAAACTCAACACAATTCCGAGAGTTCAACTTAATGAATTTCAACCAAGGAATGTGGTCTAGAGTTATATCTCTATCTCTCACGATCATAAAGTTTACAGAGACTAGTCCGTGAACCTGATTTACGTGTGGGAGTACTTGGGTGATTCCAAAGATCAATTTCTCAAGTAATCAATCAAGTCATATCCAACAAACAAGGTTGGACGTATCTACTATGATTGATTAAGGTACAACCTGTGATATTTCAGTGATAAAGATAAACAATATAATGCGGAAAAATAAATAACACAGACACCATAAATTTTGTTGATGAGGAAACCGCAAATGCAGAAAAAACTCGGGACCTAGTCCAGATTGAACACCAAATTGTGTTAAACCGTTACAAAAACTAGCCTATTACCAATTAACTTCTGACTGGAATGTAGTTGAGACCAAAATTAAAACCTCCCAGCAATTCAGTTACAATCGCGTTCATTACGCCTCTTGAATCCCAGCAGGACTCTGCGCAATTGTTTCCCTTAGCTGACGTCACACTAACTAAGAGTTGCTTCAACTCAATTGAAGACTTTAAAGCAATCTACCTCTCATAGATAAGATTATATATGTGATTCCCTTTTTGATCAAAGATCAAGGTAATGGAAATCGATAGCAATAGACAAAGTCTAGCTAACCTCAAAATCCATACTTATGCAACCCGAAGTGCAGCCTAGATTATTATTCACCTCACAAGTATAAAACTTGTGGAATCAACAAATTTTGATACGAAGAGAACTTTGATGATTACCATCTATCTTGATCAAGTGAGCATCTCAACAATCGATCAAGATCAGGATACTCGAGCTATCAAATAAAAAAATAGTTGGACCTAGCTTCACGAATCCCTATGAAGTCTTTGTAGTCGCTAAAACCTAAAAGGGTTTCTGGAGAGGACGAATCTAGTAACAACTAGGACACACCAAAAATTAGTGTCGGGATTCAAAGATCCCAGTTGTTTGAGGTTCTCCTTATATAGATATCCAAACTATAGGTTGTTTTAGGTTTAAGATGAGATAGCTTTGGGAACCAAGCAAACAATATCCACCGTTGGATGAATCTTTGAATCTAACTTACATAATCAAGATATACACTCTGGTTAGGACGAATCGTAGCCGAACCGTGTATAAGATCACACTGATGGAAGGATAGCCGAAGCTAGCCAGTTGAACTATAAGCTTGAGCATTTACATAAACACTTAAGACTGAACTCGAAACACAATTAAGGGATCAATTATGTCTATGGTGTTTTTATAAATAGAGATTATTCAAATGCTAATTATCTCGGAGAAATAATTTTATGTGCGTATGAATTTAATCGACATGGTAAGTAGGCGTACAAAGTAGAAGTACTTAACCTGTTCATGAATAATTATGTCATGGCACGTATACCGATATGTATCTTTATAACATAACCGAGTTCCGGAGTTCACATAACTTTTTCTACATGTGTACCGGTATGTAAACCATTTAAACATAACCCTGTTCCGGAGTTAACACAAAACTATTTCGGAATGCGTACTGGTATGGATACCATTTAAACATAACCAAGTTCCGAAGTTCACAAAACTTTTCTGGTACGTGTACCGGTATGGATACCAAACCAGTTACGTAACCAACATTTCCTTTCAAGTACGCGTACTGGTTTGCATACCGATCCAGATTCACGAGTTCACATACTTTTAAAGGTGTGCATACTAATATGTGTACCAAAAATCTGTTTGTCGACATATATCTACTCTGCTACGTGTAGTGAGTACATGTATTACGACTTCAGACTTATAACAGTTTTCCCAGTTTGTAAGACTGATATGTACACTGTCTTATATCTGAATTTGTAGTAGTTCTATATTTTTCTAAATCGATTCGAAACATTCCTGAATAGCATCAATGACACATGTCACGGTTTCAGGCTATTTTCGAATGATAATCTTGAATCATGATTTTGATTGCGAACAATAAATTGTTCTTAACTGAAATTCATCAAGTATGAAATGCTCATTAAGCTTGGTCATATTTTGAGGACTAATTACAAGAAGGATCTTGACTCGAAATTCTTGATATACTTACGATAGTTTAATTAGTTACGCGACAACGTCTCAAAGATAGAAAGGTGAATATAACTTGAGAAATAGGTGGTTCAATCTCCACTTATCTTTTGTTGAACAAGTTCTTCAAAAGCTTCAGTTGATCTTCACCTTCAAACGGTAGAACACAATGATGACTATCGGGATGTCTGTTTCTCAACTACATCTTTTATCTTAATCAGAGACTTAACTTATTGTAGACTAGAAATCAAGATTTAGTTTTTAAAACTAAATTTAACAACAAGCTTGAGATACAAACACTTGTGAGTTTGATCGAGCAATGCTCTTACATTAGCATCATCATTGTTGAAAACTAAGTTGACATTTGAATTTCCTGGGGTATCCGGTGAAGAATTTGATGGACCTGGTGAAAATGGTGAAGAATTTGTTATTGGAGGAGAAGAATTGTATGGTGACATTTCAGGTACTTGTTCAATATCTGCTAACACATCTGGATTATATTTGCTCAACACCTTCAAAATATGATAACAACTTTCGAAACCAAAATTTTTGCTATATTTCGCTGTATTGTACTGTACTAACCTGTCTTTCAACATCACCATCCATAAGACCACTCTCCAGGCCTCTCTTGGTTTGCATTATTGCAACAACATATTTGGCGACTTCCCTATTGATTACAATGAAGCATTCTGACAACCCTTTTGCATCACAACTACTGATGTTCATGGTTTTTTTTTTATATTTGCGAAATATGTCATCCCACATGGTATTACCATGCTGTTTTGCACCATCCACACAATCTTGGGTAATTAAACGTAATTACGACAAATGCATTCATCTTCTGTGATGTTTATTTTGCACCTCGGACTTTGACCTTTTTACCTTTAACGTTGCCTTGTCTTTGAGATTGTGAATTCATATTACAAAAAATTAAGAAGTGTAGAGAATGTGGGATTGTTTTATATTTGAAGAAGATTGAGAGTTTGAGAAATTCTAGAGACGTTTAGAAATTCTGGTGAGTTGAAATGAGTTTGAAATTGAGTATTTATAGGGGGAAATTATAGGTGTTGATACATGAAAATAATACCCTTAACGGGTTCGGGTTGCCCCTAGAAGGGGAGGTAGTCTAGTACGATATTGAGACTTAGGCTAGCCCACCCATTGAGAAAATACCCATGAGATAAGAAGGACAAGGAAAGGATTAATAGATAAGGAAGAGGTTATATTTTAGAATGACATTAGAAGTAATTAAGGAGGTTTAGGACATGTATCATGATGTTATAAAAGGAGGGACCTTTGGGAAAGTCTATATAAGGAAGGACAAGGTACAATGAAAAGGCAACTCTCTCTCTTACTATTCCTAGAAAAGTGAGGTCATTTGGTGTGACTAGGACGGGTAGAACCAAAACTAAAATCACCCCTCAACATTTGGCGACCACACCCGGAGGCTCGTGCCTAGCTCACCATGACACACCCAGAAGGCGCTAGCTCAGACGCGATAGAAAACCAAGCGACCAGTTGGCCTATCAACATCGATGAGGTAACAATGAAGGACGATGACAGCGAAGAAGAACGGCGGCCCAGGATGCTATCAAACAATCGACAGGAAATGGATCCCAAAACAGAGAGATAATAGCAACACAAGGGAAGAACACGCCAGCTACCGAAACCCACATCGCCACAATAGTGGAAATCAACAGTTTCGCGACCGCCAAAGCAAGTCATTTAACTCGTATCTATGACTTGCTTTGTTGGTCGAAGAAAGGGTCGCTGTTTGAGCGTCTTTTCAACTATGACGTGTCTCTAGGGTGTTGAAAATCTTATATCAACGTGTGTCAACTGTTAATACTTTATGACTGACTTCAATCAGTCACAGATATAAATCTGAATACAAAAAAAATAGATTCAGATTGGCTGTCTAGCCTGACTGAATCTGAGTAAATCTGAAATCAAACACAAATGAAACTCAAATGAGAATCAAATGAGAATTCAAGTGAGAATCAAATCAAACTCAAAACAATAACCAAATCAAATGAGAATCAAATCAAACTTGCACCGGCAAACTCAAATAATTTTTCCATTTAACATTCATTGATTCATTCGGTTCAAATTACACAAAAAAGGGTTTAAATTCTGAGTTCATACCAATATAAGTTTAAGTCCTAACTAACAATAAGTTGGAAGACAAGTTCAGTTAACCAGCAAAATGATTTACTCCATAGCAATTGCATAAACATCATTCTCGTGGAATTCTGCATCATCAACTGTGGTTTCAGGAACACTGAGTACAACCTTGTTTCCAAACTGCTTGAGCTGATGGCTGAGCACACCTTGAACAATTTTGCACTCATAGGCAACAACTTTCTGAAAACCTGTTTTCAAGAGAACAATTTTCAGTTCCTTGTTGTTCATAGTTGTGAACTTATTTGTATGCTATGCTATGACGGATCTAAAAAGAAAGTATTCAAGAGATACACTTCTAGAGATTTGCATTCTTATGGAAAAACTATCTGATATTCAGTTGCAGTGAAAAATGCAATGACTAGAATTTTGATAGAACGTGCAAGCATGAGCAGTCAATATTTGATTGGTTTAATGACAAAATGCGAAGGAGGATACAATAAGAGACAGTGAAAAGAACCCATATGGAATTAGCTAGAACCACGTGTATCTGAACCTAAATATATGGGACTTGTTTAATTCAGAAATTTACACTGCATGATAAGTTTATGTAAGTAATCGTTATAAGGCCAGGGACAGGTCTCTTTAACATCATGAAGTGTGTTTAATTTAGAAAAATAAAACAGACCTGAGAACTCCAGTGTACTGCATTTACATCCATTTTGTGAGTCTTATCCTTCCTAGTTTATCAACCTGTAATGCGTCGCATATAAAAAAAATTAGGATCTGCATCACCTTTATCAGATGTACTGAAGGCATTGGTTGGGAAAATCATACGACTAACAACATAAATCAAATGTATCATTAAGCAAAAAAACAAGTAACACCATAACTAGAAGTCGAAATCCATAGAAGGATCTGAAATACGATCTCCACTAGCAATTATCCCCTCCCTGTGTACAGAAAAAATGTCCCAATTTAATATCTTAAATAAAAACTGAAAGCAATTGAAAAATAAACAATTGTGATCACTAAATGTAAACCCTTTCTAGTACGGAAAAATGCCGACTAGAAACAATAAGCCCCTCCTGTCATAATTGAAGCAAGGTAGAGTCCTAGGCAATTTGAATATATCACCCATATTCACCGTTCAAGAACAACAACAAAAATTCAAACCCACATCGAACACAACACCACCAGCAAAGGATCAAACCAAAAGAATATGCTTAATCAAATTGGATGAAAAAAAATTCACGAATATAAAGTAGCATCAGTAACCTCATAGTGATGATCACCAAAGTTAAAGTTGCATAGTTGCTATTAGCTATTGATATGATGTTGACAGCAAGATCGAAACAAGGATCAGATTTGTGAAGTTATGAAAAAACAATATAAGGTGGATATAAGTATAACTAGACTTATACGTGTACTGAGTAATTAACATAAAATGTGCATTTGAGGGTTTGAAAGCTTACAACAAGGGGGTGAAAGCTATCCAGAAATATGTATGATTTGCACATGAAAAGAAAATCAGGTTTTCAGCGTTCCGATCCTGGACTAGCTTTCCAGGGTAATAATAAGAAGTCTATGACATTCCTAATGACATTAATGAAAGCAACTCTAAGAGCCTCGTGTAGCATACAACATATGATATTTGTTACTGCCAAGCATATGTGGCCACTACGATGATGGTACTACAGGACATACCATAGGATTCAAAGTGGTCTATCGGATCATGTGTTGAAGATGTAAAGCGGTATGTATATATACACAACCACATCATTAGTGAATATGTCATGAGCATTTAAACCATCAGCAATCTAAACCTTAGAACTAATTAACGACATGCTTGTCTAAAATGAATTAGACTACATCGAACACCTGCAAAGCTAACAGAGCATGGAAGGAATAAACAAAGCTTGGTCCGAGCAGTTACAAGGAATTCTTGATAGTCACCTCATGTTGGGATTTGAAGCTCCCTTAACCTCAGCCTTATCCTTTGACAATGTGGAAGACTTTACAGCTGCATGCCAATCATTCATTCATCATTACCTTCAGAAGTTACAAATGATATAACATAAGCAAAATGTGGTTTGAGAAGTTACCTATTTGTGGAGATGAAATGGGTTTTGTGTTGTGAGTCTTGGAAGTTGGAAGTGGCTGCTCAGTGTGATGGCAATGAAAGATGTAAGAGAACATTTTTGATAATGAATATCCAATTATATATATATAGATAATAATTTCAGATAAGAAGAGGAGCAAAGTGATAATGTTGTCTGTACCTTGTCAAACAACTCAAAAACTGTTCTTGCAGAATGAATCCTTTCATCAATTGCAAAGTGGAACTTCCAAGGCTTTGTCACCTGATGTTGAGTTACATCCCAAGCCTCCTTTGTTCTCAAAAATCTGGTAGAAAATACTTAAACTCGTTAATACTAGGTACAAATGTTATCTCAGACCCAAATGTTTTCAAAAACTAAAAGGAAAGTAAACTTACCTTTTTATTCAATGACCCAGCTTTGAATTTTGGAATCTTTTCAAAATCCATTTTCTCTAATTCTTGAGAAGGCTTGCCTCTGTAAAAGCAAAAGGTAAAACTCAGTCATCATCACTATACAACACCACCCCCACCAGTTGTTTCTCTGAATAGACAAACAACCTCCCATAAGAGTTTGGAATTGGCAGATTTTACAGGTGCAGCCCCATTATTGTTGTTTCCACCAGCACTTGCTTTCGATTTTCGAGACACCATTAACATTTCCATTAACGGCTTCTACTGACGCAGGGGCCTGGTATGCAGCAACAGTAGTGGGAACATCTGTTGGCGCAGCAGAAGTTTGGTTAGATGAATACAGTCTCTGGGAGGTGGTGTTGGTGATTGATAGTAAGGAATAGGATACTGGTAGTGCTGAGGCCCGTACAGTCCATCATGTCCCATGGTAGGAACAGGAGAACGTGCTGGACTATAAGCGCCATAGGGTGCATATCCATATCCATGGTGGTAAAGCAGCTAAGGAAAGGAAGAACGAATACACGTTAGGTGAAATCAAATCGAGACATGACAACTAATTCTTAATAAATACTATGGAGCAAAAACATCAACCCGAACGACATACATGTGTCATCTCCACTCCATCTTGAGACATATATCTAGAGTAATCCTTTGCCCAATCTCCAGTCACAATGAAATCAATTTTTGGTCATCGTATCATTATTGTGGTAATATGCAAAATTTATTAATACCATAAGGAAAGGTGACTGAAGATCAAAGCAAACAAAACGTAATAATGCAAACCTTTCCAAGGAAAAGACATAATGCAACTCATTGCAGCTCTCCATCTGACAAATTCACCACTTCATGGTCAATCAACTGTTCAATTCGGAGTGGTTTTATAACATCTGACACAAACTGAGGATGCATATATGAATCCCGGATCTTTTGATGCAGCAAGCCCTTGACAGAAGCTTGAAACTTTGGACTAATCTTCTGGGGCTTGTAAGAAACATTGAATTCAGGTATTTCTGCATATGAACTCTCCACTTCATCTGACTTCAAGAGACCAGCCTGTAGATGCAACATAAACAAGTACCCCACTCATTTCGAGTTCATACAACATCAATGGTAAAAAACCACATATCAAACTATATGAATCTAAAGAATTGTACCAGTATGCGATAAATGTTGTCTTCCCTATCCCATACAACATCAATGGTAAAAGCATATTCAGAGTTCCGCTTGACAGCATGAATGAATTTAGTAGCATGAGAGTTTTGAAGCAGGGGATACCTATTTGTCCTGAGCAATGATCGGATAACTTGGGAAGCTTTAAGCCTTGGTCTCACATCAAGATAACTGGAAGGCTCGTCAAACATAAAAATCTCTGCATTATGTATGGCAACCACAGAAATAGCAAATCTTTGCATCTCTCCACCTGACAAATGACCGACGTTTCGATCTATAACCTGATTAAGCTCACGACAGAGTTCCTCTTTCACCTCTCTCTCATCATTCTATTCCAGAACTTGCACAACATTCCTTGCACTTCTTTTGGGATGTGATCCACATAATGAGGCTTGATCATCGCCTATCGTGGGAAAGAAGATAACTTTATATTAAACAAGTGTTTTCTAGAGAATGGCATATTAAAGTTCGTAAAATTGCAAGTTCTGAGCTTTAGGTTGTCCCACAGTAGTAAACTATACCTTCAAGTTATCTTCCAGGAACATGTATCCCTTTATATTTCCCTGATTTCCCAGGATCTAAATATTTTAAACTCTACAAAAACATAATAATTAAAGGAAAATAAAACACATTTACAACAGAGAGAGAAGTCTTGATTGAAAAAAGGAAGCTAACAATTCAGAACATGCAACTGAGCAGCTAACTCAATATTTAAAAAAAAAATCAAACTTAAATTAGTCAAAAGACAAAAAGTAAAACTTTGTAAGCAATGGAAAGAACTGAGATTTGTAAACAACATTAGTTTCTTCAACTACCAAAAAGGAAAAAGCAATCTACTGTTGGCAACCTAATCAAAATCATAAACAAAAACCAACCCAACATCTATGAAACCAAAAGCACACATCAACATTGTGTATGATGGTTAAACCATTGAGGTTTGAGGCTTAAACTGCTTCATTAATAGAAATCAATCGACCAACCACACCATAATTAATGAAAATTAGGGGAGTTAAAGCAATCTGAAAAAATATTTTCAAAGAAAAACACAACAGTGGACTAATATAAATTAGGGGATTTAAAATCATGAACCTTCATAACCTCATTATCCGCAGAAGGAGCTTTATCTCCATTTCTGAAAATTGAAAAATACCCTTTATGTTTTTTCCTGCGATTTCTGAAAACAAATAAACAAGATAAATCAAAAACAAAAACCCAAAATTAAAACAAGAAGAAAATGTATGAAATCTTGCATAGATCTAGGATTAGTTAGCTACAGGTAAATTAAAGAAACTAGAACAGATTTGGAACTTACAAGATATTTTCGGAGGAATCAATTCCGAACCCTAAAAGAAAAACATCAAAATCAAAATCCAATTCAATCATCTACAAATTATAATCACCAAAAGAATGGTAATAAGAAAAAGAAGAAGAGGTAGTGGACCTGATGGTGTTGCTCGTGGTGATGGGAGATGGTAGTTATGCTAGCTGTGAACTGTGAATGGAGCTAACCCTAGAGGACAGAAGAAGAAGATGAGATGAAGGCTATTAAGATTAAGTGGTGTTGGGGAAACAACCAAAGAGAGGAGAAGTGGGGAATGATTTTTCTTTTTTTCTCTAAACATGTCGTAGGATCCAAATATGGCACAATAATAAGATCTCGCGAGAATGTAGGGAAGCTTGCGAGAACGTGGCATGTGTGCAAATTAAGATCCAACGTGAGCCTAGGAGAACATCGCACGGTAATTTCGAAATTATGAGAAATGTGAGTTGTATCCCATCACATATAAGCTGTCATCCACTATGTAAATATCTATATAAAGAGAAAGGTATGAGAGAGAAAAGGAACTTGTATTATTATTATCTTTTGATTCTTCCCCAAAAACCAGAGAGAGAGCTCCAAATACTCATTAATGGAGTCTAAATTGTAATCCATATGTAATTACAAACAATCATAGTGAAGATCCCTAACCCCGTGGATGTAGATCATATTGATCGAACCACGTAAATCTTGTGTCTTATTTTCTATTTTCATTATTTTTATCTTTATTTTCATATCAAATAAGTTTAGATCTAGAAATTATAGCCATGATAATACAAGGGGTGTGTTGTGGGATTTCCTGCAACTACACATGCCGAAGGAATAACCAGAAGAGAAAAGAGAGGAGAAAAATGAGAATAAAAGAAGTTTTGGGTAAAGTATATGTGAGGTGATAAAAACAAGAGATGGATTATCCATTCATTCATCTATGTCCGTTAATTTTTCATCACCAGCCGTGCATTGAGAATCTAACTACAAAAATATCCACAACCATCGGTTGAAGAATGGGTCGGTGAAGAATGGCTGAATCGTAAATAAAAACAGTTTCTTTTAAACTCCTTCATAGAATCCATAAAAACAGTTTCTTTTAAACTGGTGCAACGTTTATCAGAGATTTTACTGATGTCCATATAGTTAGACTGCTTCAAACACAAACTTATTAGGTCTTAAACGTGTTTGCATGCTCTGATACCAATTGAAAACGTGGGGGTACCAAAATACACCACCAACTTTTTCTTAGGCAATCTATATGGACAAACTCAACACAATTCCGAGAGTTCAACTTAATGAATTTCAACCAAGGAATGTGGTCTAGAGTTATATCTCTATCTCTCACGATCATAAAGTTTACAGAGACTAGTCCGTGAACCTGATTTACGTGTGGGAGTACTTGGGTGATTCCAAAGATCAATTTCTCAAGTAATCAATCAAGTCATATCCAACAAACAAGGTCGGACGTATCTACTATGATTGATTAAGGTACAACCTGTGATATTTCAGTGATAAAGATAAACAATATAATGCGGAAAAATAAATAACACAGACACCATAAATTTTGTTGATGAGGAAACCGCAAATGCAGAAAAAACTCGGGACCTAGTCCAGATTGAACACCAAACTGTGTTAAACCGCTACAAAAACTAGCCTATTACCAATTAACTTCTGACTGGAATGTAGTTGAGACCAAAATTAAAACCTCCCAGCAATTCAGTTACAATCGCGTTCATTACGCCTCTTGAATCCCAGCAGGACTCTGCGCAATTGTTTCCCTTAGCTGACGTCACACTAACTAAGAGTTGCTTCAACTCAATTGAAGACTTTAAAGCAATCTACCTCTCATAGATAAGATTATATATGTGATTCCCTTTTTGATCAAAGATCAAGGTAATGGAAATCGATAGCAATAGACAAAGTCTAGCTAACCTCAAAATCCATACTTATGCAACCCGAAGTGCAGCCTAGATTATTATTCACCTCACAAGTATAAAACTTGTGGAATCAACAAATTTTGATACGAAGAGAACTTTGATGATTACCATCTATCTTGATCAAGTGAGCATCTCAACAATCGATCAAGATCAGGATACTCGAGCTATCAAATAAAAAAATAGTTGGACCTAGCTTCACGAATCCCTATGAAGTCTTTGTAGTCGCTAAAACCTAAAAGGGTTTCTGGAGAGGACGAATCTAGTAACAACTAGGACACACCAAAAATTAGTGTCGGGATTCAAAGATCCCAGTTGTTTGAGGTTCTCCTTATATAGATATCCAAACTATAGGTTGTTTTAGGTTTAAGATGAGATAGCTTTGGGAACCAAGCAAACAATATCCACCGTTGGATGAATCTTTGAATCTAACTTACATAATCAAGATATACACTCTGGTTAGGACGAATCGTAGCCGAACCGTGTATAAGATCACACTGATGGAAGGATAGCCGAAGCTAGCCAGTTGAACTATAAGCTTGAGCATTTACATAAACACTTAAGACTGAACTCGAAACACAATTAAGGGATCAATTATGTCTATGGTGTTTTTATAAATAGAGATTATTCAAATGCTAATTATCTCGGAGAAATAATTTTATGTGCGTATGAATTTAATCGACATGGTAAGTAGGCGTACAAAGTAGAAGTACTTAACCTGTTCATGAATAATTATGTCATGGCACGTATACCGATATGTATCTTTATAACATAACCGAGTTCCGGAGTTCACATAACTTTTTCTACATGTGTACCGGTATGTAAACCATTTAAACATAACCCTGTTCCGGAGTTAACACAAAACTATTTCGGAATGCGTACTGGTATGGATACCATTTAAACATAACCAAGTTCCGAAGTTCACAAAACTTTTCTGGTACGTGTACCGGTATGGATACCAAACCAGTTACGTAACCAACATTTCCTTTCTAGTACGCGTACTGGTTTGCATACCGATCCAGATTCACGAGTTCACATACTTTTAAAGGTGTGCATACTAATATGCATACCAAAAATCTGTTTGTCGACATATAACTACTCTGTTACGTGTAGAGTACATGTATTACGGCTTCAGACTTATAACAGTTTTCCCAGTTTGTAAGACTGATATGTACGCTGTCTTACATCTGAATTTGTAGTAGTTCTATATTTTTCTAAATCGATTCAAAACATTCCTGAATAACATCAATGACACATGTCACTGTTTCAGGCTATTTTCGAATGATAATCTTGAATCATGATTTTGATTGCGAACAATAAATTGTTCTTTACCGAAATTCATCAAGTATGAAATGCTCATTAAGTTTGGTCATATTTCGAGGACTAATTACAAGAAGGATCTTGACTCGAAATTCTTGATATGGTTACGATAGTTTAATTAGTTACGCGACAACGTATCAAAGATAGAAAGGTGAATATAACTTGAGAAATAGGTGGTTCAATCTCCACTTATCTTTTGTTGGACAAGTTCTTCAAAAGCTTCAGTTGATCTTCACCTTCAAACGGTAGAACACAATGATGACTATCGGGATGTCTGTTTCTCAACTACATCTTTTATCCTAATCAGAGACTTAACTTATTGTAGACTAGAAATCAAGATATAGTTTTTAAAACTAAATTTAACAACAAGCTTGAGATACAAACACTTGTGAGTTTGATCGAGCAATGCTCTTACATTAGCATCATCATTGTTGAAACTAAGTTGACATTTGAATTTCCTAGGGTATCCGGTGAAGAATTTGATGGACCTGGTGAAAATGGTGAAGAATTTGTTATTGGAGAAGAAGAATTGTATGGTGACATTTCAGGTACTTGTTGAATATCTGCTAACACATCTGGATTATATTTGCTCAACACCTTCAAAATATGATAACAACTTTCGAAACCGAAATTTTTGCCATATTTTCGCTGCTATTATGTACTAACCTGTCTTTCAACATCACCATCCATAAGACCATTCTCCATGCCTCTCTTGGTTTGCATTATCGCAACAACATATTTGGCGACTTCCCTATTGATTACAATGAAGCATTCTGACAATCCTTTTGCATCACGACTGCTAATGTTCATGGTTTTTTTTCTTCATATTTGCGAAATATGTCATCCCACATGGTGTTACCATGCTGTTTTGCACCATCCACACAATCTTGGGTAAATTAAACATAATTACGAAAAATGCATTCATCTTCTGTGATGTTGTATTTTGCACCCCGGACTTTGACCTTTTTACCTTTAACGTTGCCTTGTCTTTGAGATTGTGAATTCATATTACAAAAAATTAAGAAGAGTAGAGAAGGTGTGATTGTTTTAGATTTGAAGAAGATTGAGAGTTTGAGAAATTCTAGAGAGATTTAGAAATTCTGGTGAGTTGAAATGAGTTTGAAATTGAGTATTTATAGAGGGGGAAATTATAGGTGTTGATACATGAAAAATAATACCCCTTAACGGGTTCGGGTTGCCCCTAGGAGGGGAGGTAAGTCTAGTACGAGATATTGAGACTTAGGGTTAAGCCCAAGCCCAATGAGAAAATACTCATGAGATAAGAAGGACAAGGAAGGGATTAATAGATAAGGAAGAGGTTATATTAAAGAATGGGATTAGAAGTAATTAAGGAGGTTTAGGACATGTGTCATGATGTCATAAAAGGAGGGACCTTTGGGAAAGTCTATATAAGGAAGGACAAGGTACAATGAAAAGGCAACTCTCTCTCTTACTATTCCTAGAAAAGTGAGGTCATTTGGTGTGACTAGGACGGGTAGAATCAAAACTAAAATCACCCCTCAACATTTGGCGACCACACCCGGAGGCTTGTGCCTAGCTCACCATGATACACCCAGAAGGCGCTAGCTCAGACGCGATAGAAAACCAAGAGACCAGTCGGCATATCAACATTGATGAGGTAACAATGAAGGATGATGACATCGAAGAAGAAACGCCGGCCCAGGATGCTATCAAACAATCGACGGGAAATGGATCCCAAAACAGAGAGATAATAGCAACACAAGGGAAGAACACGCGAGCGATCCAGCTACCGAAACCCACATCGCCAGCCTTGCAAGGCATGCAAAAAGAACTAGAAGAACGCTTACGAAGAAGGCAGGAGCTTGAAGACTGGATAGCACAAGCAGTAATAGCAGGACAAAGCGCTCTTGAAGAAACGACAAAGGGAGAAGGGCACAAAAACGACAAGACAACATCGACGTCACAGGAAGAAATTGCATAATACTTGGAGCAAAATTACCATGTGATAAAACAAGACAGTCACTATCTCGTAAGCAGTCCATACCCAGCAAACATCCGAGAATATCAATATCCCGAGGACCACACTTCTCCGGAATTCAAGATATACGATGGACAAGGGAACGCGCGAGAACATCTCAGCCGATTCCTATCAGCAATGAATGACAGAGCCTCCGATGGAAAATTGTTTCTAAGTGAATTCCCCAAATCGCTCACAGGCACGACATTCACCTGGCATGATAACTTAAAAGCGGAAAGTGTGGATTCTTGGCCAACTATATCCACACTCTTCCTCGAGAAATTCTATTCATCCAAGAGGAAAATCATGACAATAGACTTGAGCAAGAGCGGACAGCGGATAGGAGAAGAAATAGGAAAGTACATCTTGCGGTTCCGGCGCTTGGCACTAGACTGTCATGAAGACATCGGTGAAGGAAAGCTTGTTGAAATTTGTGTGCGAGGAATAATCCCATCTTTTAAGGGGAGTTTGATCAATTTCAGGATCCATACTTTTGTTGAGCTAAAAGAAGCAAGCTGAGAGGATCGCCGACTGCATAGAAGAAACACCCATAGACCCTGCTTGGCGTCATACAGTTAGCACCGCATCTGATGCGCTACGCAATGCAAGACCCAACACTAATAGGGAGAGAAGGGACCAGCTCCAAACCATCGATGGGATCCAATGAAGGAATGGATGGACTAGGCGCGACTCAAATCCACCACCCCCTTTGCCCTACAGCGAGGAACGCGCAGTCGAATTACTGAACCAGTGGGTTATCGACAAGGAAATCCAGCTTCCCTCGACAGTGGTAGATGTCAACAAAATGGATAAGAAGGCGTCCAAGTACTGCCACTACCATCGAAGATTGGGATACCCGACGGAAGAATTTTTTGCCATAAGAAGCATATTCCAGCACAAGCGCGCCTCTGGGGAGCTCGAGGCAACTAAGCAGGCAACCGAGTACGACCAATTTCCTCTCCATTGAACTAAAAAGAGGGGGGAAAGGTAAGAATACGAAAGATGAGGCTACAAATTGTAAACAACCCTCTTTTGTGGTAATAATAATTTATTTTTTTTGGAATTCATGGGAAATATGATGTGAAAAGGTCACAGGAATGCCAAAGGCGCCTGACTGGCTGAAAAATCTACAAAAGGCTATGGATATGCCAAAGGCGCCCGGTCGGCTGACAAATCTACAAAAGGCTACGGGAATGCCAAAGGCGCCTGGTCAGCTGACGTTTACAAAAGGCCATGGGAATGCCAAAGGCACCCAATCGGCTGACAAATTTACAAAAAGGTACGGGTATGCCAAAGGCGCCCGGTCGGCTGACAAATCTACAAAAGTCTACGGGAATGCCAAAGGCGCCCAGTTGGCTAACAAATTTACAAAATGTCATGGGAATGCCAAAGGCACCCAATTGGCTGACAAATTTATAAAAGGCTACTGAAATGGCAAAGGCGCCTGGTCGGCTAACAAATCTACAAAAGGCTACGAGAATGCCAAAGGCGCCCAATCGGCTAACAAATCTACAAAAGGCTACAGGAATGTCAAAGACGCCCAATCGGCTGATAAATCTACAAAAGGCTATGGGAACACAAGAGGGGGGTAAGCGCGGTCTATCAACCCTCGCCCATCCCACCGCATCCTTTTGATAAAAAGAAAGGGGAGTAGGCGCGTTCTATCACCGCTCTCCCAACCCACCGCATCCTTTTTATAAAAAGAAAAGGGGAGTAGGCGTGTTCTATTACCGCTCACTCAAACCGCTGCTTGATTTTGATAAAAAGAAAAGGGGAGTAGGCGTGTTCTATCACCGCTTACCCAACCCACCGCTTCTTATTGATAAAAAAAAGAAAAAGGGGAGTAGGCGCGTTCTATCACCGCTCTCCCAACCCACCGCATCCTTTTGATAAAAAGAAAAGGGGAGTAGGTGCGTTCTATCACCACTCACTCAACCCACCGCTTCCTTTCGATAAAAAGAAAAAGGGAGTAGGTGCATTCTATCACCCTTACCCAACCCACCGCTTCCTTCTGATAAAAAGAGAAAAAAAAGGGGAGTATGCGCGTTCTATCACTGCTTACCTAACCCACCGCTTCCTTCTGATAAAATAAGAAAAAAATGGAGTAGGCGTGTTCTATCAACGATCGCCCATCTCACTGCATTCTTCTGATAAAAAGAAAAAGGGGTAGTGAGTGCGTTATAAAAACGCCCACCCAACCCTATACATCCTTCCAAAATAGTTGATGCTTTATGAAACCAAGAATAACAAGAAACACCAATAACGAACTAATAGTTAACCAAGCACCATAATAATATCCCACAAAAAAAAACACAACACAACAAACAAATCATCCGAGAGAAAAGGGTCCAACATAGTCAAAGAAAGACGAAGGAAAAGACGACATAAAGAGGAAGCGCTTTAAGTAGACTGAAGCGAATACACCTCCTGTCGTTTCTTCTCAAGCTACGCGCGAACCGCTGCTTATGCGGTCTCAACCCGTATCACCTCATCGTTGGCCACCCCAACATCAACAACCAATTGATTCAGCACCTCTTTCTTGCTAGCAGTTGCCTCGGAGCGCTTGTCCAGCTCCTCCTCTAGCTTAGAAATCTGACTCGTAAGCCGACCACGAGGGTCACTACGACTCTTCACCTTCGCCAACAATTCTTCTAACCACAGTATTGGAAACTTGATGTTAACTGTCGACCGCACGGCAGTCTCCCAGCCACGCATTGTCGTCGCGTCAATAGGATCATCCCCTACCCGCGTGAGCTGGTCGGCGATTTCCAAGAGGTTTTTGGTCATGTGGCACAAAGTGCGAACATCCAGAAGACCTGCCTTCGCCATGTGACCACCACTACGCTCCAAAATATCCCTATAATTAGCGACAAAAACATTCGGAACCCAAAAGCCGTGAACGAGTGTATGAGTGTCAGGATCCATTCCAGCATCGACAACACTCACCACTAAAGGAAAACGAATATGTGCGTCCTCGAGATTCTCTGGCACAATGGGGACGGCTGGTACGTCAGGAACAACATTCTGCTTCTCCGAAGGGGTGGAAGAACCACTACCATCCACCCGAGCGTGTTTAATAGAGCCACCGCCACTAGGGACTACACGTCGCACACCGTCCATATCGGGTTTAGCAACCTCTTTACGCTTTTTACCCATATCCAAGCGCCAACGATGAAATTTTAGCAAACGAGCGAATGAAATCACAACGCAAAAAAGAAAAGAGACGAGAAACTAATCTCAGGAATCGGCAAATCGGGCTGGATGTCAACAGGTTTAAGACGAGACGCGGAAGAACTAGAAGACGACTCAGAATCACTAGTAGAGCCTGGAAAATGAGAGATGAACACCATTGCGAAGTGAAAAAGCGGGGGTCTAACAACACCACCCAATATTTCGATTAGCAATCTGTATGGACTAACTCCGAAACACTTACTAGAGAATCAACTAGACAGTCATACTCAATCTAGATAAAAGTATCTCAAGGAGTTAATATCTCTCTCTTGTTTTGATTCACTCAAGCTAATAGAAATCAGCGAGTCTGTAATCAAACACAAGGAATAACTTGGACAGTACCAAAGACCAATGTCCAAGGATCAATCAATATCAATCAAAAACCAAAGGTCGGATTTCCAATTGACTGATTCAAACGCACAACCTGTATTATTTCAATTATATAAACAAATATAATGCGGAAATAGAATTAACACAGACACCAGAATTTTGTTAACGAGGAAACCGCAAATGCAGAAAAACCCCGGGACCTAGTCCAGATTGAATACACATTTTATTAAGCCGCTACAGACACTAGCCTACTCCAAGCTAACTTCGGACTGGACTATACTTGAACCCCAATCAGTCTCCCACTGATCCGAGGTACAATTATACTCCCTACGCCTCTGATCCCAACAGGATAATGCGCACTTGATTCCCTTAGCTGATCTCACCCACAACTAAGAGTTGCTACGACCCAAAATCGCAGGCTTTAACAATAAACAAATTTGTCTCACACAGACAAGTCTATCAAAGGATCAATCTATCTCCCACAAAAAAACCCTTAAAAGTTTTTGTTCCGTATTTTGATAATAATCAAGGTGAACATGAACCAATTGATAATCCGGTCTTATATTCCCGAAGAACAACCTAGATTAATCAATCACCTCACAACAATCTTAATCGTATGGTAGCGAAACAAGATGTCGTGGAATCACAAACGATGAGACGAAGGTGTTTGTGATTACTTTTTATATCTTGCCTATCGGAGAACTCTCACGATCTCAATCCAATCAATATGATTGTACTATTACGATAGAAGATGCAAGATCAGATCACACAACTACGATAAAAGTAGTATCTGTCTGGCTTCACAGTCCCAATGTAGTCTTTAAGTCGTTAACCTGGTTTTAGAAGAAGAAAACCCAAGGTTAAAGGAGAAACGACTATAGCACGCAAACTAGTATCACACGTAAGGTGTGGGGATTAGTTTTGCACAATACTAGATGTCTCCTTTATATAGCCTTTCAAATCAGGGTTCTGCCTTAGTTACAAAGCAATCAATATTCACCATTAGATGAAAACCTGATTTAGATTCAAGCTAATATTTCTCAACCGTTAGATCGAAAACTTAGCTTGTCATACACACATGACTGTACGTTTCTAGGTTTGTTAACCGCACCCAAATGCGTACATTGTTGGTTCAACAATAGTCTACCCAAAGAGGTTAACCATATGAGCGTTTCATACCAACCATGTTCTTCTTCACCATAACTAGTTGAATTGACTCAAATGAACTAGTTAAGAGAGTTGTTCAATTGCAAGGAAATCTTATGTAACTACACAAGACCTAATTGAAGTAAAGATGATTTGATTCACTCGAATCGGTTCATGAACTTTAATAGCCACGGTTTGCAAAACCATTCCTTAGTCTTTTAAGATTAAGTTCAGAAATCATCTTTATATATATAACCTTCTCAAGTTCGCAGACTAGGTTCGCGGACTTAAGACACCGGATAGAGTTTACAAACTCTAGCAGAAATTCTCGGGTTCGAGAACTATGCCGGTTCGCGGACTGGCTTCGCGGACTAGGTTCCGCGGACTTGGCTCATGCAAGTAGTTTGTCAACTCCAGCAGAAATTTTCGGGTTTGAGAACTTCGGCAGTTCGCGGACTTGGCACTTGCCATACTTCCGGTTCTCTTGATCAACAAAGTTCGAAAACTTCGGTTCAAGGAATCCATTGGTTATGAAATCTAAACTCTCATTCCAATCATTGAAACATTCTTAGAGGATGTTATATAGTTGTTACACTATTTCTCGTCAAAGCAATTTTCAAAGTGATTGAAACATTCATGACTTTCGTCACTAGGTAAAGATAAACTTGGTCGAAGCGAAAAGCTTACCAACACATATTTCGAGATATAGATAGGCGAGGTATACTCGGTTCGAAATACCAAATGTGTATGATCTAGTTTATATATATAGCATACACTTTTGTCTCAAAGAGTAGGAGATAAAATAGATAGACTTTTGAGTGACAGATAAGTTCAAGTCTCCACATACTTTTTTGTCGAGAAGTTCCACCGGTTCCTTGAGTAGATCTTCTACTTGTATGATGAATCGCCATGAAGTCCTTGAGCTCAAGTACACTTACTATCCTAGTCTGAGACTTAGCTATAAGAGACTAGAAATCAAGACTTATAGTTTTTATCACTAACATTGACAAACATGCTTGAGATAGCAACGCATGCGAGTTTGACCGAGCAGTGCTCTAACAATCTCACCCTTTGTCAATTTTAGTGACAAAATTATCAATACATATGGAATACAAAAAGATAATGAAACTTTAGTAGCTCATATTCCACACGTCTAATCTTCAACATTCCTCGAAATCTTCGTCACTTCCAAGTACTCCAATGATCCCAAAGGTTGTAAGTTTAGCATCGCCATTATTGAAGATCCGTAGCTATAACAATGAGAAAGCATCGGTCTCGATCATTGTTATACAATGTCATAGTATTATTATACAGTGTCAAAGTCCAATTGTATCACAACTTCAACAATAATACTGTGGTGATATGTATCACTCCCCCTAGTCAATACTCCATCTCACATGAAAACCACTCCCCCTTACACAATGATCCGAAAATCATATGTATTTGTAGTGTGAACTACATATTAATTCTCCCCCTTTTTGTCAATAAAATTGGCAAAGGTACAAGAACGGGATCATAATGAAATTTCCGTAAGAGACATTTCATGACTGAGAGAAAGAAACACACATCATCTTATTTAGATGCAATCATATAGACGAAGCTAACAACATTCATCAAGGAGTTTAAAGATACAAGATAACCCCTCTAAAATTCCACAGCCGCACACCCCTCAATATATGACCATTAAGCACAAGTTCAAAAGTACTCTCCCCCATTATATGTCATTCCCAAGGGAACAACAAAAGCGGCCTTAAATTCCGAAGAAAAGAAGGATTTTTATTGGACACCAAAACCATAAGAATGATTTTTATATCCAAAACTCAATCAAATTAATCACAAGTAAACCCATGATTAATTTAATCGGAATACGCAATAAAATTAAACACACAAGGTGATCAACTTAATTGTTTTATGCTCAACATAAGAAAACTTACGAAAAATATGACTAACATAACCATTAAAAAATGATTAAGATAGCCGTTCATATACTCAACACAAGAAAAAATCATGGAATATATGAAAACTCAACTAGGCTAATTACAAGAGATCCCATAATTAATCTAATTGGAATACACAATCAAACTAATCACAAAAGTAATCAATTTAATTGTAATTTGTTTTGCTCGACATAAGAGAACTTACGGAGCAATAACTAAATAACCAAACAAGATGATTAATTTAGTTCTAAATGCTCAACATAACGTACCTTACGGAACAACCAGCAAAGCTAATCAAGAATAATCAACTTAGTTGTATCGTGCTCAACATAAGACACATCACGGAGCCTCACGGTAATACAAAAAGATGGATCAATGAAAATCTATACCGTGGAATACACAAGGATTCATTCTTTTGCACAAGCATATACAATAGCAATAATCCTTGGATACAAAGGATTTTAACCTATCTTCCGTCAAGGGTTGACAATATAGGCTTAACTTTTGTATATGTCAAAAGGCTATTCATTCTTAAACCAACAAACAAATATTGATTGTGAACGACTTTACTTTTTACAAAATATGGGACAACAAAGTTCACGGACATAAACACAAATATCCCATAACAAGTTGCAATATAACAAAATCAAAAATATTGCAAAACATCATCCTCCAAATAGTTTTAGAATTTTAAACCAAAAAACCTAAAAACAAGAAGATGAAAATAATAGCTATGTGTAGTCACCATCATTGCTATTCAAAGCACTAGTTATTCTTACAACTAAGCCAAAAAGAAGACATACTAGGCAATAATCAAGAACACATGTTACGCATCTTCTTCCTCATCAGAGACATTCCAAGATGTTTTAATTGTGTTCAATTCTTCCTCAAGCTCGGGAAACTTCGTTTCAACCAAAGACAATTGTTTTTGAACACACTTCACTCTTCAATCAACCTTACACACACCTTTATGAATCTTTAGAAGAAGGCTCATGGTAGTAGGATCACTAAAATCAAGAGAAGCGATTCTTTGTCGCTTTCACGCATTTTCCCTTATGCGCCTAAAGGTACACGGACAAACCGGTTTGGGGACCCCAAGAGAGTTGCCAATATCAGACCCACGATCACGACAAATTTGACTAATCAAGCAAGGGTAACCCAACATCTTGACGGGTGATGTCATCGAAATCATTTGAGAGATAATGAAACCACAAATATCGAGACTTGAAATACCCGAATCAAGGAAATAGACCAATTCCGCAAACTCGTGACTCCACCAAGAATTTTCAATTGTGGAGGGACAAAGATCGGGGATACCAAGTTTTCCAAACGCCATCAAAGCAATACTAAGATCATTAGTAGGGAACTTTCCTTGACTCCAAATGACCTTCTTGTCACAAAGCCCAACCGAGATATCATCACAAGATGGACGTTCATCACTTGGTCTAGGAAGTCGTACGTTCCCCAACGGGATTTTGGTAATCCTTGAAATTAATTCTCTATCAACAAGAAACCTTTCTCTGCCAATCATGGATTTGAATTCCATCTTGTTGTAATCAACATCATGAATATTGGCATAGAAAATCCTTGTAAGAGAATCAAATCCTTGACCAAGACCATCAAAGATATTTCCAAGCTTGAATTTTTTAAAGCATATCAAATCCTCTTCATGCCCACTAGAAAAATCCAATTTCTTTTCTAGGATGAAACCTTTTGAAGCAATCTTATCAAATACTCTAACACAAGAATCATCCACAAACCTAATTCTAAGAGAGTTTTGGTCACAGGAAGAATTCAAGCTAGAGATTTTTGGGTTTTTTGAATTCCTTTTAGTGCTTCTAGAATTCATCATGGGATTTGAAATATGAAAGGATAAAGAGAAAATTACTTACTTGGATTGAATTTTGAACACCCTTTCTTTCAATTTTTCCAACGAAGCTTCAATGGATGAAACACACAAAAGCCTAGAAGTTCACGTACGCGGACGGGTGATGAAGAAGACTAGGGTGCGCGAACTTCTTCTTTATAAGGCCACAAATGGGATTGGACCTGTTCATGAACCGATACCCACATAAGAAAGATGGGTTTTCTTCAGCCATTTGCACATTAAAGGTTATGCATTCCGTAACAACACACATGTGAATGACAACGGATGCAATAGAAAGCTAAAATTGATGTTTAAACACAATTAACAAAACTGTACACAACTCAAACCATTTTCTTGCACCATTCCAAGATATACACAAATGGGGAATTGCATCATTGTTACCAAGAGGCATAATGTGCAGAGGAATTCTCATGCGACATTTCTGGTTGATAGGTGTGAACAATCCTTGTAGTATAATCAATGTAATGATGATAGTCAGGGTAGTTAGAGCTTTCTATCCTTTGTTTGTTCTGACTAGAAGAAGGATACTTCCGATTTCTGAGTTGCACATTATTAACAGATTTAACACATACATAACCCTTTTCAGAATAATTCTTAGACTTAACAGATTTAAGGTTTTCTAAGAATTTAAAAACTCCTTCTAACGCTTTAAACAGATCTTTATAAATTGATTCATTACGATAGTATTCCTCAAAGAGATTAAGAGTTAATCTAGTGAGGTTCCATATCCTTGAGCATGTTGAGCGTTTTCTCAATCTTTCCTTCTTTTTATTTTTTCCTTCTGATTGATTCTTAACATCTAAATCTTTCCTTTTAGATGAAGTAAGATCATTATGAGAACCCAGAGGTTTTAACTATAATAATCTTTGAACAATCTTTAAGGAAATTTTGCATGTGCTACTGATGCCAAGAGCTAGTTTTCCAAAGAAATTTCCCATGGGACAATTTTTAAGGAACGATCAAACACAAACTTATTAGGTTTAAGGTGTTTGCCTACTCTGATACCAATTGAAAAAGCGGGGGTCTAACAACACCACCCAATATTTCGATTAGCAATATGTATGGACTAACTCCGAAATACTTACTAGAGAATCAACTAGACAGTCAGACTCAATCTAGATAAAAGTATCTCAAGGAGTTAATATCTCTCTCTTGTTTTGATTCACTCAAGCTAATAGAAATCAACGAGTCTATAATCAAACACAAGGAATAACTTGGACGGTACCAAAGACCAATGTCCAAGGATCAATCAATATCAATCAACAACCAAAGGTTGGATTTCCAATTGATTGATTCAAACGCACAACCTGTATTATTTCAATTATATAAACAAATATAATGCGGAAATAGAAATAACACAAACACCAGAATTTTGTTAACGA
The DNA here is from genome assembly GCF_003573695.1 of Papaver somniferum. Classification (NCBI taxonomy): domain Eukaryota; kingdom Viridiplantae; phylum Streptophyta; class Magnoliopsida; order Ranunculales; family Papaveraceae; genus Papaver; species Papaver somniferum. The sequence continues at coordinate 64,934,393 of NC_039366.1, read as the reverse complement.
GGAAACCTCAAATACAGAAAAACCCTGGGACCTTGTCCAGATTGAATACACATTGTATTAAGCTGCTACAAACACTAGCCTACTCCAAGCTAACTTCGTACTGGACTATAGTTGAACCCCAATCAGTCTCCCACTGATCCGAGGTATAGTTGTATACCCTACGCCTCTGATCCCAGTAGGATATTGTGCACTTGATTCCCTTAGCTGATCTCACCCACAACTAAGAGTTGCTACGACCCAAAATCGCAGGCTTTAACAATAAACAATTCTGTCTCACACAGACAAGTCTATCAAAGGATCAAACTGTCTCCCACAAAAAAAAAACCTAAAAGTTTTTGTTCCGTCTTTTGATAATAATCAAGGTGAACAGGAACCAATTGATAATCCGGTCTTATATTCCCGAAGAACAGCCTAGAATAATCAATCACCTCACAACAATCTTAATCGTATGGTAGCGAAACAAGATGTCGTGGAATCACAAACGATGAGACGAAGGTGTTTGTGATTACTTTTTATATCTTGCCTATCGGAGAACTCTCACGATCTCAAGCAAATCAATATGATTGTACTGTTATGATAGAATATACAAGATCAAATCACACAACTACGATAAAAGTAGTATCGGTCTGGCTTCACAATCCCAATGAAGTCTTTAAGTCGTTAACCTGGTTTTAGAAGAAGAAAACCCAAGGTTAAAGGAGAAACGACTCTAGCACGCAAACTAATATCACACGTAAGGTGTGGGGATTATTTTTGCACAATACTAGATGTTTCCTTTATATAGCCTTTCAAATCAGGGTTTTGCTTTAGTTACAAAGCAATCAATATTCACTGTTAGATGAAAACCTGATTTAGATTCAAGCTAATATTTCTCAACCGTTAGATCGAAAACTTAGCTTGTCATACACAAATGACTATACGCTTCTAGGTTTGTTAACCGCACCCAAACGTGTAAATTGTTGGTTCAACAATAGTTTACCCAAAGAGGTTAACCATATGAGATTTTCATACCAACCATGTTCTTCTTCACCATAACTAGTTGAATTGACTCAAATAAACTAGTTAAGAGAGTTGTTCAATTGCAAGGAAATTTTATGTAACTACAAAAGAAACAATTGAAGCAAAGATGATTTGATTCACTCGAATCGGTTCATGAACTTTAATAGCCACGGTTTGCAAAAGCATTCCTTAGTCTTTTAAGATTAAGTTCAGAAATCATCTTTAGATATATAACCTTCTCAAGTTCGCAGACTAGGTTCGCGGACTTAAGACACCGGATAGAGTTTACAAACTCCAGCAGAAATTCTCGGGTTCGAGAACTACGCCGGTTCGCGGACTTGGCTCACACAAGTAGTTTGTCAACTCTAGCAGAAATTCTCGGGTTTGAGAACTTCGGCAGTTCGCGGACTTGGCACTTTCCATACTTCCGGTTCTCTTGATCAACAAAGTTTGAAAACTTCGGTTCAAGGAATCCATTGGTTATGTAATCTAAACTCTCATTCCAATCATTGAAACATTCTTAGAGGACGTTATATAGTTATTACACTATTTCTCGTCAAAGCAATTTTCAAAATGATTGAAACATTCATGACTTCCGTCACTAGGTAAAGATAAACTTGGTCGAAGCGAAAAGTTTACCAACACATATTTCGAGATATAGATAGGCGAGGTATACTCGGCTCGAAATACCAAATGTGTATGATCTAGTCTATATATATAGCATACGACTTTTGTCTCAAAGAGTAGGAGATAGAATATATAGACTTTTGAGTGACATATAAGTCAAGTCTCCACATACCTTTTTGTCGAGAAGTTCCACCAGTTCCTTGAGTAGATCTTCTACTTGTATGATGAATCGCCATGAAGTCCTTGAGCTTAACTACACTTACTATCCTAGTCCGAGACTTAGCTATAAGAGACTAGAAATCAAGACTTATAAGTTTGATCACTAACATTGGCAAACATACTTGAGATAGAAATGCATGCGAGTTTGACCGAGCAGTGCTCTAACACGAAGAATAACTTAGATTTATTAAAAAAAAGAGAGAGAGAGAGAGAGAGGAGAGAAGAATGATAAAAACGAAGACACATATAAAATAGGAGGTTACCTTCAGGATCACCAACGGGTGCTGTCACGTGGGATGAGGACCCACCAAAAACTAACCGGCTAGACCTAGATGGGCTCATTGATTGCAGAACGGCACTAGGAGACACCGGAGACCCGCCTCTAGCACGAACAGTCTTATCCCGGAGAGGATGAACTGACGATATGTGAAGATGCGGGGATACCCAACCAGTCCCCTTGGGAAGATTGACCCCAAGATCCCTCAACTGGTCTACAAACGAGGGATTCGGACTTCTGCTAGCGCTCCCAGGAGGTTGTGACGCGCTCCTCCGACGAGCCTGCTGAGGGTGTAAGGATGAGATATTAGTGGAAGAACAAGGGCGCGGAGCAGACAACTTAGCTGTTTCTCGCCTGGCCTTCTTTGCAAGGCTCTTCTCAGTCCAGTCACACTCAGGCATGTTCAAGTACTCTTCCATTACATAATAAGGGGCCTTCCACCCCGCAGGATTGAAAAGAGGAGCTCCCTGAGAACGTAATCCCCGCCACTCATTTTTTCAAAAGAAAAGGGGTGGCACACGAAAAGCAAAAGAGAGAAGAAACAACAAGTACTTGTGCTGCCAGAGGATTAGCAGATGGTTTGACCACCTCTATCCGTGGTGGCTTATGATCAGAAAATGACTTCGACCCTTTCGTCGGCCTTATGGGCTCATGACATTCAGTAGGAGCCCAATAAGTCACCAAAGGCTCTAAAGGGCGACCTTTGGTAGTAGGAACGAGATGATGCGCAACGGCTATGGTATCATCAAGTTTAATCCGGTCAGACGCATGAAGCACTCAAAGGTCCTCGCGGGATAAGTCACGGGGAAGAGACGACTCACGCAAAAGGAAGTTCAAAGCTCGACGACATATGAAATGATGGTACTCGTGGGCTTCCTCAGTAACCGCCAAAGGGCGCTCGACAATAGGCTGCTAGAACGAAAAGTTGATCCCTCGAGCAGATAGACGTACTGGCCTCTTGAAGATAAAACGATTAAAACTGGTGATGACATCCCCAATATCAGAGATTCCCCGAGGAAATCTATAAGGAATTCCCTGGTCAAACCCAATTTGTCGAGCTGCACGGTCGGGATTGTAGGACATGACAATAAACTTACCGGCGTGAAAACCAAGAAGATAACCAGGCAACACAGCCATCACCGAATCAAAATCCATTTCCGTCAATACCTTTGACTCCAATTCCGTGTCAAAAGGTAATAAAATCGTAATGCATGGTCCCGATCGATTTTCTGGATAAGGAAATGGCACGAAATCCTTAGCCACATCCATGTATTAGGCAATATCGCCTTTGGGAAATTTCCCCTTGAGATTCCAAAGAGCCATCCACGGATAACCATAAACAACTGGAACCTTCTTAACCGAGCCATCATCTTGTTCAACATCTTCTTCGCGATGAATCGCTAATTCATTAGGATCAGGCGCGTATGGGGAAACATGATCCCAAGACCATGCTTGCATAAAAGAATCCGGGATGTAAGTCTCGATCTTATAAGATAAACCCACCGTCTGGAGATCGTGACAGAACAAATCTAGATGACGATACATGCCACCTAAAAACATCGGCGCAAGCGGGAAAGAGACACCGCGAGTGCTGATGGTGGTTTTTAGTACAAGGTTAAAATTGTAAAACCTTGCATTTAATATGCCGTCACTCTGCAAAGAGACAGGCCCATGTAAAGTGACGAGTGTTCAACCTCTCCACTGGCACATTTATTGAGCAACTCAATATATTCACATGAAATTTATCCAGAATGGTTGATGTAGTAACAATCCCAGATATTCTGTAAATTTTGGCACCTTGCCTATATTATTCAGTTAATATAAGTTTCTTTGAATGATTTCTGTGCTATGTTCCCCGGATGAACCCTTAATATCGATATGGCATGACAATTTGTGTTCACTCACAATATAGTAGCACTAATTTCCAAGTATCAAGGTTAAGGTCCTTACATAAAAGTATTCAATCGGAAAGCATACTGCTCTCTGGCAATAAACTTAAAGAACTCTGTGTCAACACATAGAATTCAATCAATTTTGTGATAATTCACAAGATTCAGATATTACCCTAACTAATTTGTAAAATTAGGGTTTTGCACCCTGCGCAGTATATTAGACCTCACCTGTTGTAATTAAGCCTAGGCGAACTAGGCAATTAAAACGCCATGGATTAGTAGGTGCAAAATCCTACTCACAATCAGAAAACAAGGAATAAAAGGAGTCGCGAAATAGAAGCAACAACAAAGGGAGGTGTGGCCATGCCATAGGCCAGCCGGCGCCACCTGCAAGTGGCCACACCCCATGCTGCTCGACCAGCCCCTATTTCCCGTCGACCAATGAGGTCTCCTTAAACCCGCCACACGCACATGAGTTGTGGCTGGGCCCATACTTGCCGACCATATTTCCTATCGACCAATCAGGTCGCTTTAAATCAGCCATGCGCACACTAGAAGTGTGGCCACGCCCACATTTGGATGAACCCTCTTTTTAATCGACCAATCAGGTCGCTCTAAACCTGCCACAGTATTAAAAGAGGCAAAATTGCGCCGGATGATCACAATGCCAAATTGGCTTACCAAAGTCGCGCCAATACGCTAATTGGCATGCCAAACGTGCATCCTAGTGACATGCCGAACGTGCCATGCCTCGCCAATACGCTAATTGGCATGCCAAACGTGCCACTTTGCTACAGAAGCATGTCGAACGTGGCAACGTACCATAAATAGCGCGCCAACATGCTAACCCACTTCTTGTTCGTGGCCAAACGCCATAACATATTCCAATTAGGGTATTCTAAACACGGCTCTGCCTTAGTGGCATTAGTTGAAACACTAATTTCCAGTTGTGGCCAAATTATGCTACTGTGGGACCCGCCAAACCCTAAAAACGACGCCATTCTATAATCACCCATGGCCATCCTTGCGCCTGTGGTTATTCCATATTATGGCATGCCATAATTCCTTTAATGTGGCCATGGCACCGATTGCATAAGCGCCACCATGTCACAGCCATGCCACACGCGCTAATTAGGGTTTCGATATGCCAAACCCTAATTTAGCTAAAGTTGCCACGCCAACTAAGTCAAGTAATTCTCCTAAGGCCTTAAGTTTGATATAAAAACATGGCCAATGTTGCCGGAGCCATATTTAGGTCTAACACCAATATGCCAAAATAGCTGCCATGGCTACGCCAGGCGCCACTATGCCACTGGCATGCCGCTATATGCCACTGCTCCATTGGCATGTGCCAATGACACCACTGTGCTACCATCAGGCGCCAACAGAATATGGCCATAATCAATGGCCACCCTTTTTCATGAGTTACGATCTCAGACGTCCAAATTCGCCACAGAATTGACCGACCTGTGACAAGTTTTGGGCGACCAACCAAGACAAGCCTAATAGCATCACATGCTATTCTCCTGTGGCAAGTCTCCTGACTTTGACTTGCCACACATAGCAATCTGCTACATGTTTTCCATGAAAACACTCGAGAAATCAAACATTTCACAAACTGGGGGATGCTCATCAGGGTATTGGTCTGGCGGTTTACAACGTGTGGCATGCAACACACCCATTATAAGAAAGTGTCAGAAAGCAGGTTAGTTAGTGGCGTAAGAAGTAGTGGGTGTAAACTAACCAGTTTTCTCCATGGTGGGAACGTGGTCTCTGGCATTTGCACATAATCCCACTTCTCCATTACTCAATCACTCCCGCTTTCTACGAGATCAAGGTGCGTTCAATATGACTTGTATAAATAGGTTTTACCTATTTCGACCAAACAACAAGTTTTGGTGAGAACAATAACACAGTATCCAGAAAAATACCAAAGAACTGATAGCTTTCATTCCGCAAGCCAGTTCCAAATTCTGATACAAGTCATAAAATAACCACACCTTCAGAACTAACCATTCTGGTCTCAACACCTTCTTCACTTCCCTCCTAAGACCAACCCTTCTCCTTCACTTTGTGACCGAAGCAAGACTAGAACGACCATTTCTTGGTTTAGGCCAGGATTGTACATATTGATCTCTCGAATCTAAAGTACTCCTGTGCAGTGCATTTGTTTTAGGTTTAGATTTGTTTCTTATCCACACATCCAAATTTACCAAAACCAGCAGAAATAACGTTTACCCATAAACAACTGGCGACCACAGTGGGAGATTAATCTCTCGGTTGCAATATCAATTTTCGATTTTCGATTTCATTTTTTAAATTCCAATTTCAAGATGGTATAGCTTAGATCCGGATCAACAACAAGCCCTGATACCACCAGCGCTGAGAACGTCCTTGGTATCAACGTCCCTTCCAGTGGCATCAATTTACCTCCTGTCAGCATGACCAACACCAGCGCCGCAGGAAACGTTCCCTCAGGCGTTACACCTCCGATCACCAGAGCCAGAGCCGTTGCCGCCACCCCCAATATTTCTTCAAGTGTGACGCCCCCAGTTGTCACCAGAGGTGCCACTGATGTGATTTTCAATTGAGTTGTAGTAAGAAGATTCGTTCACTCAGATTTGTTGAGAATTTGTTTTAAGACTTAATAAAGAAAATAAGGAAAAAAATATATACACAATTTGTCACAAGATGAAGAAACGCTGAGACGCGGGATTCCACTACTTTTCATATTGTTAGGGTTCAGTCATTAACTCTAGACAATATAGCTCAAACAAAAGAAGTTGTGACTCTAGTTCTTTGCCAAAAATAGATTTCGTAAAATATGACTTGTAAGTTAAAAGCATGACGCATCTAAAGTATTTAGAACTATGCATGCGGCATCTAACAAAATAACAAATAATTAATAGAAATCATAAAGCAATTAAATCTATTCAAAAAGTCAATAAAAGAATTAATTCATTTACCACAATCATGAAAAGTTGCTCCCTCCGTTGTCTCAGTGATGGGGTCTAGCTCCGCATGGTGAAAACACACTCAAAGGAATTTTCCATTGCTCAAAAAGGTGTTTACAATGAGAAAATGGATAAATAATTCAAAATCGGGTTTGTAACAATTATATTTGTTACAAACCAGAGAACTACTGTTGCTCTAAGACTGTCTCCTGAACTACGACCCTCGGCTGTGGGTCGTTACCACCGTAGCATAAACGATTGTCCTTAGGCGTCCAATGAGTGGGTCGATGTTCTTTGTTTTCTTCACAGCAGCAGAAATGGTGGTTTCCTGCCACTTGATTATCTCGACTTTCTGATGCTCTGCAACTCTCCGAAACTCTTCATTTTTCTTCTATGACATCCCAGCACTCTTTAAATACTCGACAGGGCCTCATTAACTTCTCGAATCTTCTCCAAATCCTCCACATAACTTCGGCAGTAAAGAAAATATACTCTCCGGAATATCTTTCCATATTCGACTTTGTCGCGCGTCTGAATGGTGTTGACACATTCCGACAAACTCAGTCAACAACCAGCACGAATCCAACTTCCTCCAGCCACACGCAGAACTCCGAAAATATCACCGAGAATGTTTTGTTTCCCTGTTTCGTCAAAACTCCTCCTTTATCGATTATGTGACTCATCACTACCCTGTTTAGATAGAACAGGCCGATACCAATTCATTTATGTGCTCGAGTCTGCCTTAAACTCCTCAAAAATCCAAACAAATCATTCCGGGAATAAACTCGAGAACAACATTCCATGTTTTCTTGCAACGGCAATTCCGACCAATTTTAATCGAATCCAAACCCATTACCATGCCTGTTACGACAAATCTAGTCATCCCAACAAATATCCTCCATTGAGTCTCCTTCAATCCCGACCAAAATACGAACCCTAATTCTGCCACTTGAGTTCCCGCCAAAACTGATATTTGAATGGGGAAGATGAAGGTGCCCCTTAACCAGCAGCTTGGGGTGTGAATATCAATTAGGGTGCCCCTTAGTAATTTAGGTGCCCCTTATCCAAAAGAGAGAGCCCGAATAACACGTCCTCCGGGTGCTTTAGATAACTTTTCGAGCTGATTTTCCAACAATATTTATTTCCAAAAAATACCTACAAACACACAAAACACCATAATAAGGACGAAAACGAGTACTAACAATACGAAACATTGAGGAAAAAATAGATACATAAATGCGTCTATCAGCCACCACTCCACCGTCGGGACGAGAAACTGGAGGAAACAGAGGAGGCCAACCCCCTATTACCATTGATGATTTGATGGAAAGACAGGAAGTTCTTGCTAAGGCTCAGAAGGACATGGCTTCAACTCAGAAGGAGGTACTCACTTTCCTCAAGACGTCAACGGAGCAGGAACCACGCCAACCAGAGCCAATGAGGAGCACTTTTAATACTCCTGGCGCTAGCACCTCAGCAGGGCGCACCCTTGTAGATGAAGAGGCCCGTCCATTGGAGAGGAATCATCCATCCAATTTCATCACGTGTGAAGATTTGGAACGACTTCTACGAAATCGAGACAGAGAAAACCCGATGGACATGCACCAGCATCAACCTCCATATCCTCCTGATGTGCAAAGAGTTCCTCTTCCGAGGGGATATTCTTCTCCTTAATTCTCCTTGTATGACGGCACTGGTAATTCACGTGAACATATATCTCAATTTATAGAATCCTTGGGTGAACACGAGTACAATCATGTCCTCCGCCTGAAAGAAATTTCAAAGTCACTTACTAGAAGAGCGTACACCTAGTACAACAACATTGCACCAAACAGTATATCCAACTGGCGTAAGATGGTTGCAGCTTTCTACAAGAATTATTTCTTTGTGTCTGAGCAAATCACCTTTTCAAACTTAGGAAGGATGTTCCAACGAAACAATGAGCATTCGAATGATTATGTCAAGAGATACAGAATTCAGGCGCTGGATTGTCACGATCCAAACGTGACTGACCAACAATTGGTGGACTCTTGCATCAATGGCATGGTTCCCATTTGTCGCGCCTTATTGGATAATCTACGCTTCCAAACATTCTCTGAACTTCATGAAGCTGCTAAGCGGTCGGCCACAACAACACCAGCATTGTTAGAAAGAACCAAGCCGTCCAGAGGTGAAGATGCACGTGAAACTCGAGGAAACAAACGCCTCATCAACAAGCAATATAACACTGGCCCCTCTGTAAGCGTAGTGGGTGAAGAAGGAGAAAGGAAAGCTCCAGTTATAAAACAGCAGCCCAAGCGTGCAGCACCAGCATATCAGGCGGCTCCACCCCGGAAGGCTGCGGCTAAATCTCTTACGCAACACTAAGAAACTGAAGAAGCTGCCCTAGATTTCCCATTCCCAATCAAAGAAGTAATTGAGCTCTTCGAGGCATGGATCCAAGATGGTGCTATCAAGCTGCTTCCTATCAGGCGCCCGCCAACGGAAGAAAAAGTAGCAAATCCCAAGTATTGCCGCTACCACAGGTTCGTCCATCACCCGACCGATGAATGCAATAGGTTAAAACGCATCCTCAAGGAAAAGGTGGAGGCAGGAGAACTTCAACGGGTCAATGAGGGAGTTCACAGATATCCTCTTCCAGTCAGGAGCTGCATGCTCTCCGGGGACTTTGTTCACAAAACCGTGCATTCCATGATGTAGCGTGTGTGCGAAATCCTATATTTCTCCAAGGCGCAGAGTCAAGACATATTTACAGCCCTAAATCGTGTTGTGTCGGGCAAGCGACTCTTTGCTGCTGAGGAAGCCACTCCGAAATTCCAACCTCTCTCAGGAAGCGCTGTTGGAAAGTGCAACTGGGGACTGCTGACCATGACTTACCTAAAAAATGTTGCGTTCGAGGGCACACTGATTGACGCGGCCTCTGACTTCAAAATTGTTGCCGTCAAGACTCTGAGAGCTGCAGGAATTTTAAAACAGGAGGCTACCCATTCCCCAATTGTGGTCAAAAACTTAGAAGGAGAAGCAATAGACGCGTATGGCTACATTAACCTCAAAATTAAGGTGGGAGATGCTCTAACACATGGCAAATTCCACATTGTCAAAGAATGCCCAAATTATGACATGATTCTGGGGCGCTCGTGGGTATGTGGCAATAAAGCAAAATTAGGAGTATCCCCTCTGCCGGTGTCAATACCCGAAAGAATTTCCAACAAGCCATCCAACCCTGAAGATTACATGTTGTCGTATCAAAAACTTACAAATGTAACTCAATTACCTGGAGAGATCTCGTCGATGTTCATCCGTAGATTCCGAACACAAGTAAGTCTTATTGAACAACCCTTTCTGCACCGAGTCACTTTTCTCTCGGTCAGGCATGGGGACTCGGTCGTGTTATCAACTCGGGCATCACTAAGAGATGTGAATGAGATGTTGGGGATTTTAAGTGTTTCATCAAAAATTTGGAGGTTGTCTTAGTCGAGAATGATAAACCCAAGAATCAAGTTGCCGCGCAACATCAAAACCCATTCCAAGTTGGAGATATGGTAGTAAAAGTTGTCGCTCAGCCTCCTTCGTCCAACTCCACAGACGAACCATACTTAGTAGCAGAAGTTATTTTGGGAGGTTACTGCAAGCTCATCAATGCTGACAAGTTGGAAGGTGTAGTAATACACGCTCAGTGGCTCAAACCCTTTTAAGCCTGAAAGCGTCACACCGCCTCTTAATTCACAATTATTCTTAGTATTTCCTTCAGCAATTTCCCCGTTCCTGTAATATTTGTAATTCCTCCAAAATGATTGTACTGCTTGCATTCATAATTAAGGTTTCGATTTTAATTAAAAGCATCTTTATTTCAAAATAAGTTTTCCTGAATCATCTTAAAGGAAAAGTACCCAGCAAATCCAAACTCCCACAAAGTCATTACCCATCAATTAAAAACCAGAAAAAATCAAACCCTACAAAAAATATCTTGTTAAAAAAAATACTTAAGAGGGGAATATGCAAGGAAGAAGATCATCAAGTGGCGACACGGACACCTTCCTTCAAGAACGTCTGGCTTCAACTTTCGCCTGACGAGGTTTATCTACTTCTCACGATGTGTTTACCAGCTTGTGGAAGCTCACACTTCTACATACCCATGCGGCATGTCACGTTCTGCGTAATTTGCAAGGGAAAATCCAATAAGAGGTTGGTTAAATCCTTAACTTTTGCTACTGTTTTCCCTCTGTCTTGAGTTACTGTTGCTAACGACATGCGAGGCGTTGCTATGGAAGTATCTAGAGAATGTGACACGCCTACTAGCATTATTTCTGCGCTATTTATGTGATTTGGCTTCCCGTCCGCTGAATCGCTCTGGAAGAATGAAAGAACTCGTTTTTCGCGAAAGGGGTTTTGGAATTCTTTCGGGATATTTTTCATTCATCCAACTAAAGATATGAAATTATCAAAGCAGCATAAATAAAAGAATATTACTCGGAGAAGCATGGCTCTAGTCACATGAACAAAAAAAAAACCTGAAGTATCAAAAGCATCTACAAGCTACGAAATATTGCATTTCTACGGAAGGAAATAACAGAATGAAAAACTAGTTATCAATGTCAATGCCTGCTCCAGCATCCTCTCCAAAGCCCTCTTCAGCGGCTGACTCAACATCCTCTCCAACAGTAGTTTCGATATCCTCCCCAGAAGCCATTTCAGTCTCTTTCTCGTGGGTCGCACCGATATCCTTCTCAGAAACTGCTCCAACAGCCTCTTGAGGATACTCTGGTTCATCAACATCAGAGTCGAGGATTACGATACCATCATGAACAGGGTAATTGAACTTGCTCTCGCCTGGAGGTTTCTTAGGCTCGATCCTTCGCCGCTTCAGTCGAGCAGCGAATCTTTCAGCCCTGACACTGGGTTGCTGAGATGCTTCACCACACTGAGACTTGACGCGATGGAACACTTCATCATGTCTCCACTTCTCCTCCATGTCAACCGAAGCCATGAAAGCTTGAGAACGCCTCCGAACAAGGCGTAGATGAGTAAGAGGCATACCTTGTATAATCCGACCAGCCTCACGGAACAAAGGATCAATTTTGTCTAATACCTCCTCAGATGTAAAACCCTGGGTTTGTCAACTTCAAAACTTTTCTCCGAAGAATTGGAAGAATAGGAGTTCCCATCATATACTGCAGGAAAGTATTATGTCTACATCAGTAACCTACGTAATGAAAGGAGACAAAGAAGATATGGAGCAATATCTAAAAATAGATGAACACAATCCTGTGGTGATCGATATGAAAATAAAAGCTCGAAGTACTCTTTTATATCACACAAACTGATGAAACCTGAAAAATAAAAACTCTTTACCTACCGTACATGAAGGCTCCAGATACGGAATATCAGCTTATTAGATACATATCTATCTGGGATGATTCACTCACCTAGGTTGTTGATGGAAAGAAGCTCGCCGCTACAGAAGATAGGCCAATGGAATAAGGAATAAAGGTGGCCAACGTCTTTTATGTGCATAACACTTTTGGAAGTCGGGTAGAAGAAGGTTTCCTTTTGGGCCCGCGGTGTCAATGTTCCATGGCACCAATCTCAGCAGCCGATCCAGAAGTACGCTATAGCAAAGCCAGAGGTACGCCAAGCGCCAGCACCTTGTGGCCAGACCGCCAATGCAAAGATCATAGACTACTCATGCCTCTTGCCAAGGTCATTCGAATTTTTCTCAGCAATCTCTTCATGTCATGCCTTTCGATTTTTTATCCTTATCTGTCACCATCTCATGCTTACCCGCAATAATGCGACTGTTACGTGCTAAGCAGGGGACTTAATGTTGATGGTGGTTTTTAGTTCAAGGTTAAAATTGTAAAACCTTGTATTTAATATGCCGTCACTCCTCAAAGAGACATTCCCATGTAAAGTGAAGAGTGTTCAACCTCTCCACTAGCGCATTTATTGATCAACTCAATATATTCACATGAAATTTATCCAGAGTGGTGCATGTAGCAACAATCCTAGATATTCTGTAAATTTTGGCACCTTGCATGTATTATTCAGTTAATATAAGTTTCTTTGAATGCTTTTTATGATATGTTCCCCGGTTGAACCCTTAATATTGATATGACATGACAATTTGTGTTCACTCACAACAGAGTAACACGAATTTCCAAGTATCAAGGTTAAGGTCCTTGTATAAAAGTATTCAACCGGAAAGCATACTGCTCTCTGGAAATAAACTCAAAGAACTCTGTGTCAACACATAGAATTCAATCAATTTTGTGATAATTCACAAGATTCAGATATTATCCTAACTAATTTTCAAATTAGGATTTTGCGCCCTGCGCAGTATATTAGACCTCGCCTGTCGAAATTAAGCCTAGGCGAAGTAGGCAATTAATCCGCCATGGATTAGTAGGTGCAAAATCCTACCCACAATCAGAAAACAAAGGAATAAAAGGAGTCGCGGAATAAAAGCAACAACAAAGGGAGGTGTGGCCGTTCCATAGGCCAGCCGGCGCCACCTTCAAGTGGCCACACCCCATGTTGCTCGACCGACCCCTATTTCCCGTCGACCAATCAGGTCGCCTTAAACCCGCCACACACACATGAGTTCAGGTCGCTTTAAATCCGCCACACGCACACTAGAAGTGTGGCCACGCCCACGTTTGGCCGACCCCTCTTTTTAATCGACCAATCAGGTCGCTCTAAACCTGACACAGTATTAAAAGAGACAAAATTGCGCCAGATGGTCAAAATGCCAAATTGGCTTTCCAAAGTCGCGCCAATACGCTAATTGGCATGCCAAACATACCAAACGTGCATGCCAAACGTGCAATTCCGCTCCGGCATACTAGTGACATGCCGAACGTGCCATGCCTCGTCAATACGCTAATTGGCATGCCAAACGTGCCACTTTTCCACAGAAGCATGCCGAACGTGGAAACGTACCATAAATAGCGCGCCAACGTGCTAACCCACTTCTTGTTCGTGGCCAAACGCCATAACATATTCCAATTAGGGTATTCTAAACACGGCTCTGCCTTAGTGTCATTAGTTGAAACCCTAATTTCCCGTCGTGGCCCAGTTATGCTACCTTAGCCCTACAACATGCCACGAGCCATGTGGGACCCACCAAACCCTAAAAACAACGCCATTCTATAATCACTCGTGGCCATCCTTTCGCCTGTGGTTATTCCCATATTATGGCCTGCCATAATTCCTTTAGTGTGTCCATGGCAGCGATTGCATAAAGCGCCACCGTGCCGCGGCCATGCCACACGCGCTAATTAGGGTTTCGATATGCCAAACCCTAGTTTAGCTAAAGTTGCCACGCCAACTAAGTCAAGTAATTCTCCTAAGGCCTTAAGTTTGATATAACAACAGGGCCAATGTCACCGGAGCCATATTTAAGTCTAACACCAATATGCCAAAATAGCTGCCATGGCTACGCCAGGCGCCACTATGCCACTGGCATGCCACTATGACATGGATACGCCAGGCGCCACTATGCCACTGGCATGCCACTATGTCATGGCTACGCCAGGCGCCACTATGTCACTGGCATGTCGCTATATGTCACTGTGCCATTGGCATGTGCCAATGACGCCACTGTGCTACCATCAGGCGCCAATAGAATGTGTCCATAATCAATGGCTACCCTTTTCATGAGTTATACGATCTCAGCCGTCTAAATTCTCCAAAGAATTGACAGGCCTGTGACAAGTTTTGGACGACCAACAAAGACAAGCTTAATAGCATCACATGCTATTCTCCTGTGGAAAGTATTATGACTTTGACTTGCCACACATAGAAATCTGCTACATGTTTTCCATGAAAACACTCGAGACATCAAACATGTCACAAACTGGGGGATGCTCATCAGGGTATTGGTCTGACGGTTTACAGCGTGCGGCGTGCAACACGCCCATTATAAGAAAGTGTCAGAAAGCAGGGTAGTTAGTGGCGTTAAGAAGTAGTGGGTGTAAAGTAACCAGTTTCCTCCATGGTGGGAATGTGGTCTCTGGCATTTACACATAATCCCACTTCTCCATTACTCAATCACTCCCACTTTCTATGAGATCAGGGTGCGTTCAATATGACTTGTATAAATAGGTTTTACCTATTTCTACCAAACAACAAGTTTTGGTGAGAACAACAACACAGTATCCAAAAAATACCAAAGAACTGATAGCTTTCATTCCGCAAGCCAGTTCCAAATTCTGATACAAGTCATAAAATAACCACACCTTCAAAATTAACCATTCTGGTCTCAACACCTTCTTCGCTTCCCTCCCTAAGACCAACCCTTCTCCTTCACTTTGTGACCGAAGAAAGACTGGAACGACCATTTCTTGGTTTAGGACAAGATTGTACAGATTCATCTCTCGAATTTAAAGTACTCCCGTGCAGTGCATTTGTTTTAGGTTTAGATTTGTTTCTCATCCACACACCCAAATTTACCAAAACCAGCAGAAACAGTTTTTACCCATAAACAGCGGGATAACAACACGACCATTGACACGAGTTCGCTCTTAATGGTATATTGGGGACTATACTCAAACACGTCATGACAAAGCCAAAACATAATGTAAGCGGCCAACTCCGCGCGAGGATTCTTCTCCTTCCGCTTGGGAGGAAAAACTTTTCCATCCACTAACCATGGAGCCCAATACTTGATCCAAAGAGGAAATGAAGCGCGTCGGTTGTTGTTGGTAACCCACTCAGGACTGGCCTTTGCTGGAGGAGTTGACGATCCATGGTTCGCTTCGTGAGCACAAATAGAACTAGCAAGCAATCGTTCACCCGTTGGACGCGCTGGAGGAGGCTTTTTCTTCTCAACCCATTTGGCCTTTCCCCTTGCGGCGGACGATGATGCCTCTTTCTTGACCGCGTCAGCAATCTTCTTGTCCTCGCTCTATTTAGATGGCGTCTGGTCCTTCCTCACCAACTCGTTCTGAGAAGCATATTTACAATCCAACAGATAATTCCACAACATTTTGTCCTCGTCAGTCAGCGCTCCGTAAACAGCCGCCTCTTCATACGAATGACTACCATGAATGAGTAACCCTGTAAGGGAGACTACGTCCTCCAGTTCTATGGTTGCTTCCCCCCATGCTTTGAAAAGAGTATGAACATGAGGAGCCCAACGACAAAAGAGCCGTGTTATGTCGCTCCTACATCTCTTTACTTCCAGTTTGAGAGATGAATTTATAGCTTCGTCAATACCCGTTTCACGAAGGATGGTTGCGTGACCGGGATTGGAACGTATATAGGATGTCTAGTACGGCCATATCAAATGAGTTTTTGATTTGGAGCAGATATCAATGATATGAAAATCATAGTCACCGCGCTGAATAACTATTCGCGACACCGTTTTAAACGCAAAAACATCCATGGTTTCCGATTCGGGTTGCATAAACCACCCGGGGGCGGACGGATAAGGTAATACAGGAGGATTTAAAAGGCAAGGAACAAGGATATCATCAAGAGGGATAACGCGCTTCCGCAGAGCTCCCTCAGCTTTAGTACGCGTTTTAGATCAGGTCCGCTGGTAAACTCCGCAATCGTATATGACTTGCCATCTGCCGGAGGAGGTAGAAGAATTTCGTCCTAATCCGAGTACTCGGTCCCCTCAGAACCCATATTCATGACTCCTTCAGACTCGTCGGATTCTTCAGACGAACCACTGGTGGAACTACTAGACATGGCGCGTATGTGAGTATTCAGGAGAAAGAGAGGATAAGAACTAGAAGAAAAAAGATAATGGAGAAAACAAACCAGCATACCTATATATATAGGGAATCCCAAGGCCTGAACGTGGCGGTTATGCAGAGGGAACGATATCTGGCAGAAACGGAAAAGAAGAGGAAAAGTTTGCATGATAAAAGAAGGTCAAACGTCGCCTAAGGTCGTGGAGTTGATAAAGAGGAAGGAGATTCTCATTCCTAACTTCCCACAAAATAGGGTGGGGGGGCTCGAAAACTCCTATGACTATTGGATTATTTTAAAAATAACCAAATAGTCAGGGGACTAATGTTGATACATGAAAAATAATACCCCTTAACGGGTTCGGGGTGCCCCTAGGAGGGGAGGTAAGTCTAGTACGAGATGTGGAGACTTGGGGACTAAGTCCAAGCCCAATGAGAAAATACCCATGAGATAAGAAGGACAAGGAAGGGATTGATAGATAAGGAAAAGGTTATATTAAGAATGGCATTAGAAGTAATTAAGGAGGTTTAGAACATGTGTCATGATGTCATAAAAGGAGGGACCTTTGGGAAAGTCTATATAAGGAAGGACAATGTACAATGGAAAGGCAACTCTCTCTCTTACTATTCCTAGAAAAGTGAGGTCTTTGGTGTGACTAGGACGGGTAGAACCAAAACTAAAATCACCCCTCAACAGTAGGCGTTGGATGAGGAACTGATTAGCGATGATCAAACCAGCGAGTGATATCATGACTATCGCTGGCGCTTGAATGACCAATGAGCGATATCGTGACCATATAGCGATGGACACTCTATCGCTCGTTAGAAACTTTGTCGTGTATGCCTAAGTGGTATTTTTGGCACTTATGAAGATGTGTTTGACAGTTTGGCATACCCATAGTGAGTGCTAAAATGGCAAAATCAGCTGCTTGACATGTGCATAGGAATAGGCCTAATACCTTCTTCACAAGCAGCTTTTTTCCCTCTAAAATAATGCAAGTGGCATCCATGACTCTCTCATCCCCATCAGTTGCTGGCACAGATATAACTTTGAACTCACAATCAATATTCCCAACCAATGTTAACGCAAGCAGCAACAGAAGGATCATGATGAGGAAGAATCAGCCAAGAAGCCGTTGCTTCGTCAGGAAGTCCCCAGTACGGTCTAGACCGTGTCAAGTACCTAAGACCCTTTTTTGGTGAGTCTCCATCATACCTAACCCTCGTGACTACGGTTTGGATACTACTGGACTAGCTGCAGACCCAGAGACCTTTGCCAAGAACCGGGAATTGGAAGTGATCCCCAAGCTGACTAGCTGAAACTAAGGGGTAGCCTTTCACGGGAGTTACCATTCCAGATGGGCCATGCTCGGCGCTTTGGGATGTGTTTTCCCTGAACTTCTATATAAGAATGGATTTAAGTTTGGAGAAGCGGTCTGGTTCAAATCTGGTTCTCAGATTTTCAGTGAAGGATGACTTGACTACTTGGGAAACTCCATCCTGGTTCATGTACAAAGCATCTTACACAAGTTATCCTTATGGGTGTTGTTGAGGGATATAGAGTTGTCGGTGGTCCACTAGGTGAGATCGTCAATCCGCTCTACCCAGGTGGTAGCTTTGACCCGCAGGACTTGCAGAGGACCTAAAGGCATTTTCAGAGCTAAAGGTAAAAGAACTTAAGAATGGGTGACTTTCTATGTTCTGCATGTTCGGTTTCTTTGATCAGGTTATTATTACCGGCAGAGGTCCTCTAGAAAACTTGTCAGATCACCTTTCTGACCCGGTGAATAACAATGCTTGGTCACATTTTGCTCCAGGAAAGTGAGAATGTATATGATAGCCGACTAAGATGATTTCATTTCCTTCGGAGCCAAAGGTTCCTATCCTTCAACTTTTGTACATACAATCATTTAGATTGTAATCAACCATTCAGATTATGTGGTACTAAGCTATTAAAGCTTCCCAAGATTATAAGCAAGTACTTAACTTGTTTGCTACTACAAGAAGGCTTCGAGTGCCATTTCTCTTATTAGGGTACGGATAGACTCAACCGACATGTATGTACATCTTTCATCATCCTCCACGTGTACAGAAAGAGACACGTGGAAGGCATGCGAAGCGAGACATCAAAACAAGATAGCAAACAGGATGCCATCGGTCAGCAGATCTGACGGTCAGGGGCAGAGGACCACAGAGGTATGATGGCTTAGATGAGCACCAGATAATACCCCTTGGGTATTAACAAACCCAATCCCGAGGAGGATCCCAGATCAACGGCCGAGAGGAGGTTTGGCTGACATGGATGTGACCATACAAAGAGACACTTGTCTGACACGAGCATACATCCATATACCCTCATTAAATACCAAAGAGATATACACGTGTCGATCATCTCGTGGAAGAAGCAAGGACAACCCTTCGCATTCAAGCTCAGGCCGCGGCATGCACCGAAGACCTCTGCGTAAAAAACACAAAGCACAAGAAGATAAGATTACAACGGCATCTCAGAGATGGGACCCGCATTCCTTCCCTATAAATACCCCTCTCCACTAAAAGAGAAGGGACAGACCATTTTGGAGAGCAAATAGAGGAGAGCATAGGAGAGAGAAATAGGAAGAGTAAGTGATCCCCCTACTTCAGCAGACCTGTGTATACTCAAAAGTCGTTCGACTATCTTTGTAACCATTCAGTACATAGTAAAACACCAAGTCCCGTGGATGTAGGCCTTAGTGCTGAACCACGTAAATTCGTCTCATTTACATTTCAACACTTTACATTCAGCGTTAAACTTCATATGCTTTATGTTTACACTTGATTCTTGATTTATTTCTTTATACGAACATTATTTATGATCATATCTGACTAGACAATGACAAGCCCGAAGGCTTTGAGTCAATGAATCGACATAATCATGCCGATACGCACACAATGTACGATTCTAGAATTAGGACGTATGCGAATATTGTTTGCGAACACATGGTTGGCTTCGTAATTTTTTTGTTCACAATTTGGCGCTAGAAACAGGGACTCTGTCCCGGTAAAAGATTTATCTTATCCTGTGATTTCACCTTAGAACGCGCACTATGGTTGTGCCCTTTTTTGGGTTCAGCGTGTCTTCAAAACCCTTTTTATTTTTTGGGTTCATGTTCTTCATTTTCACAAACACCATTTCAAAGCAGACAAACCGCGGCTATCTATCACCGATTTGCACGTGAGGTGTTTTCTCCAACTAAGACTTACTAATCCAGATTCGTGAGCCCTCGTGACAGATCTGCCTTTTCAGAGTTCTTTTTCAAAATTAGTCTGAAAACAAGATTCATGATCGTTTATTAAAAGATTTGTATTTCAAAAACTAGACCCATGAAACCTTTGCATTTCTCTTCTATTAAGGGCCCTTGGGCAACTCATTTCCTTCTATTCCAATAGTCTTGCGGGTACGAATGACGCTAACCCTATCCTCGTGGATATCTTTGGTTCTCCTTATTTATTTCCCTATACAGGAAAGGATTAAACATGGAGAAGATACTAGAGGCAGGAAAAACCAAAGACCCATCAAAGGAGACACCGAGGGTTACCTCGGTCATGATCCGAAGCAAGCAGAAAGGAGACAAAGCTAAAGCAACTGCTCAGAGGCAGGATGCTGCGAAAATTAATTCACCTATGAACACTAACTCCATAGCAGTCGCGGCCCTCAAAGTAGCAGCCATGAAGACTGTTGTGGCCCCCAGACTACAGAAGCTAACAAGACTTGGGTCCCAAGCCAAATCCATCAACAAAAAGAAGGGGTAGCAGAATCTATGACACATCAGCCCGCACATCCACCAATCTTCGGAATGCCGTCAACCAACGGTCAGAATCAAACCATACCAGTGTTTTAGACCACGGGTGGAAGCTCAACCGAGGGGACCAAACTTGGAGATACCAACGATTGAAGCTGATCCTCGGCCACCCTTAATACACACTGTAGACGAAGGGGGAACTATGGCCGTAGGGGTACCAGCCGGAACTCCCAATCAGGGATCAAACCAATCCCACCGACTGATGGTAGAGCTCGAAGAATTGAAAAAGAGCCAGCAGGTCTACGCAGATGTCGTAGCTCTTCTGGCCAGGGAGAACCAAGACTTGAAAGATAGATTGCCCAAAGCACGAAGACTAGCCAACAACTGGACGAAGCAAATTCTAAAGCACCAGAGCCAATCGAGACCGAAGATCATCCTAGCAAATGACGCCAGGGGAAGCAGTGCATCGATCCGGAATATGCCACCGAAGAGTTAGACTATTATGACAGCGAAGATCGAAGAAAGAAACGCTCAACTGAGCATGAGAACGTGGGATATTACCGCGCAATGGAGGAGCTGCGTGATGAGATGATGGCTGAGATCAAACAGTTAAAAGCCAGACAAGGCGGAGGAAGGCTTGAAGAGGTGATGAAAGAAGCTAACTCCACGCCCCTAACTCATCGCCTGGCAAATACCCCCATTCCGTTAAAGTGCCCTGTCCCAACTTTTGAATGCTACGACGGATCCAGTGATCCCGCGGCACATATCCGGTATTATAACCGTATCTTAGCCCGATGGAGTCAGAACGACGCCGTCCTCTGTAGATATTTCCCATCAAGTCTGAAGGGATCGGCTTTGTCTTGGTTTGACAACCTGCCACCTGATTCCATCAACTCCTACGATCAACTCGCAGAGAAATTTCTGAGGACATACATGTACAACAAAGCTGTCAACACTGGAATGGATAACTTTTTTCTCTGGCAATTGGCTACAAGGAAAACACGAGGGAATACACCAACAGATGGCACAAGATCTGCCAAGCCATAGGGAGTGTGGACCCAGTAGTAAGTATCAACTGCTACAAGTGGGGATTAGACCGAATGAGTCCACTATTTGTTGAGATTCATGGAAGCGTGCCTAAGACAGAAGGAGATCTTCGAATAATTATTGAAAAGTACGCTCGTCTTGAAGAAATCCAGCGTGAGAACCCGAGGGCACACGCAGAGGTCTCACCGTACCAATTCCGCAGAACAAACCAGGGGCCAAAAGAAATAGCTCAGTGGAACGGCCTCACGAAGATAGGAAGGAACGAAGAGATGAACGACGAAAAGACGATCGAAAATTCGAAGATCAGGTTTACACGAAGCTCAATGCTAGCTACGCTCGGATCTTGCGAGAGATCAAAGGAAGGGAAAATTTGGAGTGGCCGTGGTCTAAGGGAAAACACCCCCAAGAACCGAGAAGTCTAAAGATTACTGTGAGTATCATTGCTTCAATGGACACCAGACCGAGAAATGCAAAAACCTCAAAATAATGATCCAAAAATTGATTGATGCTGGCGAACTCAAACATTACATACGAAAGGAGGTCGCCGAGGATAGATCCAAACGGACCAAGCAAGTCCAACTTCCAGAGGGAAACCGCACAATCAACACCATCTCGTGTTCCGAAGCCGCGGCCCTCCCTTACAGCGCAGATAGGAAAGAGGCTACGGAAGCAGTTCGAAGACCACTGCGAATTATATAAGATTGATGGCGTAGAGGTGGACGACACGAAGAGTGGATGGACGCACCTATTATCTTCGATACTGAAGATATCGAAGAAGATATGGAAGATCATAACGATCCCTTGGTCCTCACACTACCAGTGGCGGATGTAACCTCAAAAAGATCCTCATAGACGGGGGAAGCTCAGTGAACGTTCTATTCTACGACGCATTCAAACGGATGAAGCTCCATGATGAACACTAATGACCTCTTATTACACCATCTACGGTTCAATGGAGCACCCACAAAGCCATTGGGAGACATCGTGTTGCAGGTGAACGCCGGACCCATGAAAGTAGAAACACGATTCAGCGTGGTTGACGCCCCATCCCCCTATAACGCCATTATTGGACGAAAGTGGTTACATAAACTCAAGGGAGTGGCTGCAACTTACTACCAATATCTCAGGTTCCCTACACCGAGGGAGTGATGGAAATCAAGGGAGATCGGGTCTCTGCAAAAGAGTGCCAGACCACTCAGGATCGTATCAACAACGAACAAGAAGAGCAGCGAAAAACCCGAAGGATTAAAAATAAAGAAGCTGCGAAAGAAAAGGCCATAGACCTGTTCCTCAAGGAAACCACAGGAGGGGTTTGACAAAAGATGATAATGTCCTAAACACAGACAGTACTTCAGCAGCCAACGAAGGACAGAAACATACCAAATAGCAATTAAAGAACGTCCCAGTCCTCGGGGACCCGAAGCCGGTGTTCACACCAGTAGAGCCCGTAAAAGAAATCAACATAGGAACGGAAGAAAACCCGAAGATGATCAAAGTAGGGACCATAATGGACGAAAAAGAGAAGATTCCTTAACCAAATTACTTAAAGAATACGCGGATGTATTCGCCTGGAAGTTAGGAGATGCCGGGGATTGATCCGAAAATAATCCAACACGAGCTGCGCATCAAACCAGGCACGCCACCTTTCAGGCAGAAAATAAGAAAAGTTGCACCGGAGTATCATAAGGCAGTAGAAAAAGAACTTCGGAAACTACTAGAAGCAGGTTCATCAAGGAAGTCAAATACCCTACATGGATCTCCAACATGGTCGTCGTTCCTAAGAAAAATGGAGGGGTTAGGATATGCATCGACTTTACTAACCTCAACAAGGCATGTCCAAAGGACAGCTATCCCCTGCCAAGCATAGATCAGCTGGTTGAAGCAGGAAGGATACGAAGAGCTGTCATTCATGGATGGATATTCTGGCTACAACCCAAGTAGCCCTGGAGAGAAGATAACTACACACAACATTCTCACCCCACATGGCCTTTATTGCTACACTAGAATGCCCTTTGGACTTCGAAACGCAGGGGCAACGTACCAAAGAATGGTCGATGCTATCTTCAGGCCATGGATTGGTAGTACCTTAGAAGTCTACGTTGATGACATGCTCGTCAAAAGTAAGATGCGCAAAGATCACCACCAGGATCTGAGAGATATCTTCGAAGCAATGAGGAAACATCACATGAAAGTAAATCCAGAAAAATGCACTTTCGGTGTCACCTCAGGGAAATTCCTCGGATATCTGGTAACAAAAAGGGGCATTGAGGTAGACCCAGCGAAGATTCAGGCCATAGTAGAAATGCCATCCCCGAAGAATTTAAAAGAAGTGCAGAAGCTCAATGGGCCCATAGCATCCTTGGGCAGATTTATTGCCCGATCCTCGGACAGATGCAAACATTTTTTCAATATTTTCAAAAAAGGGAGTAAGTTTGAATGGACCGCAGAATGCGAAGAAGCCTTCCAAAAAATCAAAGAACACCTGGCTTCAATTCCAATCCTGCAGAAGCCTGATCCTGATGAGGTTTTGGCATTGTACATAGCGGCGACAGAAGACGCAGTTAGCGCAGTGTTGGTCAAAACCAATACGAAGATAGCACATCCTATCTATTATGTCAGTAAGACCCTCAATTCTGCGGAAAGGAACTACACGAAGATCGAACAACTTATCCTGGAATTGGTGTGGGCTACTCAAAAGCTAAGAACCTATTTCCTAACTCACTTCATCCGCGTCCCATGTAAAGCACCACTGGAATCAGTCCTCAAAAACGCGGGAAAAGTAGGCAGAATAGCCAAGTGGAACACCCACCTGGACCAATTCAACATTATTCATGAAATTCAACATTCCCAAAAATCCCAAGTTTTGGCGGATTTCTTAGCAGACCTCCCCCTGGACAACGACGAAGAGATTAAGGGAATACCAGAAGCCGATGAAGAAAGCAAGGATCCAATTGATTTCCTCGAACCCGCGAGTCAAAGACAATGGGAAGTCTTCGTCGATGGTTCCAAAAATAAGGAAGGGGCAGGAATAGGCATTGTCATCACCACCCCAACTGGAGAAAGGATCGTACAGGCACTCAGGTTAGAATTCAAAGGGCATACTAACAACATCGTCGAATACGAGGCAGTCGTACATGCCCTCCGCTTGATAATAGAGATGGGGGTAACCGATGTAAGACTGACAAGTGATTCGCAGGTTGTCATACGGAAAATAGGGCTCGAGTACAATGTGTACGACGACACCCTCTCAGCTTACATGGCCTTGGTCCAAACATTGGCATCACGAATTCCGAACATCAAGTTCCGACACTTATGCAGAAGGGATCTCAGGCACGCGGATGCCCTAGCATATATATCATCCATGCTGAAGGACAAAAGCATCGAAGCTATTAAAATAACAAGGGTATACGAGCCTTCAATTGCATCGCAATTCTCCTTTGCTACCAATCAAGATACAGTGGAAGAAAATATCGAAGATCAGGTATGAGAAGACATCCATAACGATTTTGACGAAGAAGATATCCTGTCAAGAGCAAATCAAGACGAAGATTTCAGCAAAGAAGATGATTGGAGAATGGTGATCCATGCGTTTCTCGAAGATGGAACCTTACCCGCGGATCATAAACAAGCCAGGAAAATACTCTCCAAAGTAGGAAGATATGATCTTCGGGATGGGGTCCTGTACAAGAAATCCTTCCTCGGACGGTTACTACGTTGCTTATCCACGAAAGAGGGGCATCGAATTCTAAACGACATCCATTATGGTGACGCAGTGGTGTGCAATGGAAAACACACAGAAACTTGCAAGTATACAAGGCCAAGTTTATAGAATAGAAGGAAAGCAGGGGAAAGTCCACAGGGAGTGGGAGCACTATAAGAGAAACCTAAGCTACAATGAAGACAGTGAGCAAGATAAAGCAATATGGCATACAAAGTGGCAGAAGTAAAGAACCAAAGCAGCAAGGTAAAGCAAAGCAGCAAAGAAAACAGCTAAGAACCAAGGCTTGGAAGCCAAGGCAGAGGTGAGTTTGTGCACTGACTTCAGTGCACAATAGGCTTCAAAACGAGAACTAAGCAAAACTAAGGAATGTAACTAAGCAGTGAATAAAAGCAGTGAATAAAAGCAGTGAATAACTAAGCAGTGAATAAAAACAGTAAAGGAATGTAACTGAAGAAAGGAATTGTGGCTAAGCTAAGGCTTAGATTCCACCTTGTGTTCTAATCAAATAGCATATTCCTAGGTTGAGTTGAGTCCTATGCATACAATAGAAGGAAGAAAAACAGCTTGGTAACAGAAATACCCCTAGTATTGATTGTCTTTTGACAGCACAATCAATCACAAGCAATCATAGCACTGCTTTCTTCCCAATGCACAAGAAAAACAAGCATATGGCATCCTATCCTAGCAATTTACCATTTGACAGTGCACCAAGGCTTATCAAAGCCTTAGCTTGTTGCTAATTAGCTCATACTACACATGATAATAACAATAACATTCATAATATATGACAAATTAAACACAATAATCAACATTCAGATAAAAATCAAAACATCATATAACATTCACTATCAACTGTCATGAGATGAACTGAAATTTTAATTGTGACATAAAACAGAACAAATGTTTTTCTGGCTAGTCCAGAGATCATCCCCCTCTAACCCTCTACATCACCCCCTATTTATATCACCAAATACCCAATTTTTCCGAAACCCTAGAATTGAAATTAGGGTTTTCAATTTCCGAAATTTACTCACCAAAACTTTGAATTGACGTCGCCCCATGTCTTCTCTGCCTCTCTCGGTTCTTCTCCTGCTCCCAATTGCTACAATTGCTCCCTAATTTGAGGTGTTTTATCAACCCTCACCTAGGTCAGTTGGTGAGAGAGGTTAAAGCGCTTCGAATTAGGGGGATGGGTCGTGTCGGGTAATGATGGATATGGTGGAGTGTGGTGGTGACAGGAGTGATGGATGATGGAAGTAGCAGGTGGAGGTGATGGTGGTGGAATGGGTGTTCTGTTGCAGAGAGGGGGAGAGGACGAAGGTGGAGGTCGATATGGGTTAGGGTAGGGAGCTGTTTGGCTAGGTCATAGGGTTCGAGTATTAGTGTGTTAGGCGGGTGTATCAAGATGTGTGTACCACGAGCTGAAGCCGCTGGATATGGAGATGGTAGGTGGATCGGACGGATAAGAAAGAAGCTTGTAGCGACCGTAGGATGTAAAATACAACGAAGTCTACGGTGCGAGATTAGGTTAGGTGTTGTAGTGTTTAGCGGAATCATCGGGATTTGATGCACAGGCATAGGAGCGACCGTAGGATGCTGAAATGCTTCGATCTGACGGCTGAAATCCGAGACGGGCTTGGATATAGAAAATGGGTTTGGGTGAGGGTTTTGGGCCTTGGGTATGCCAAGCCCATATCTTCTTTAAGAACAATTCTTCCTTCTTGAGCCCATTCCTAGCTTTTGGTCTTGTGCGCACCATTCTTTGCGGCTTCCTTGCGTAATTCTCCGGCTTTTCACTACTCTTCAGCTCTTTTCCGCTCCGCAATTCATCCAACTTTATTTATTACCTAAAAATGCAAAATTAAGTAAGAAAAATATTTATTCTTGAAAACAATGAAAATACAGAATATGGGATAAAATGTAGAATTAATGCGCAAAGATGAGTTAAATGCCAACAAAAAGGGATAAATATATACAATATTTGGCACTCATCAAATACCCCCAAACCTGAATTTTACTTGTCCTCAAGTAAAACAAAACTAAGGAAATCCTACCTATACCACTGTCGCTGGTCTCTCGAATGCATTTAGCGTATGCACTAAGCCTTTTAAACCACTAAGTGTCCCTAGTGGACGAGTTGAAGTCTCGTGAAGGTTTGCTTAGAACGTACCTACAAAGTTCTAGGTCAAAATATAAGCTCAGATTCCATCAAATGTGACATGTGCAACAGTTTAAGCTCACAGCAAAATGGAGATGTCAATCTAGCTATCAAGGCACAATCCTAGCACTGATAACAAAAAAGACATGTGATAAGAGTGTAAAGTGTATCTACACATGTGTAAAGAAAGATCTGAAGTTATGACTACTAATCACCAAGAGATAGTTTCTCAGGCTAAGAACCAAGGTCGAAATCTAGCTAGCTGTCCGGACTTTACGAGAATTGTGAATGAGTTGGAGGTATTTCACAATTACTCGCGTTGTACATCAATGGCATACACCCTCCTTGCTTATTACAATGAAACAACAAAATGACTATTTACATGACTCTTATTTACATTGACTACTCTCTTTTTATTTTTGGAACAAGAGATGATGGAATTGATAAATACTTGATTTTTTTGTATTTTTCTGATTTTTTTTTTTTTTTTTTTTTTTTTTTTTAACAAGGAAACACTTTTGATACATAACAAAAAAACAAAAGATTACATGACACTTTGCAAGAGGTAGCCCTTTTTGATGCACCCAGTTAAATTCGATGGTTGTCTTTCTTAATGTAACCTCCACCTTCTATCCCAACCAACCAAAGAACAAGCTAGTCAAGTTTCGTTCAGTATTCTAAAGTGATCCTATCAAACACCTTGAAGATCGAGGCCATACATGTATTGGTAGATCGTGCGCGTGCAAATTTCTTATCACTATGTGAATTGTGCTAGAATCAGGGTGCCTAAATATCTAGACTAAGACTCCTAATAATACATATTTGCACAAGAGTCAACATTTCAAGGTAAATGAGCTCCATTTTTATGTTTTTTAATTTTTTAATTTTTTATTTTGATTTTTCAATTTTTTTTTTTTTGGAATTTTTCAATTTTTTCAAAAAGAAGAGTTCGTTTTCAATTATGGCAATTATCATGGTATCTACTCTATACCCCCAAACCTAAACTAAACATTGTCCTCAATGTTTCAAAATATGGAAAGAATTAAAAACAAATATGAAGAGGAACATGCTGAGTAGAGTAAAAGGAGAGAGAATACCCGATTGTACGGCGAGCTCGATTAAAACTCCGTTATTCAAGGCAAAAATCCATCATATTAGGAGTCACAATGGATGAGCACAAAATATACAAAAGGAAATTTAACTAACACATTATCTACAAGAAAATTTTGGTTTTTAATGGGATTGGACTTTTTGGAAAAAATTTGGTTTTGTTGGGAAAAAGACAAATTTTGGTTTTTAGGGAAAGATTTGGAAAACTTTTTGGTTATTTAGGGAAAGAGTGGACCAGTTTAGTCCACATAGACTGGGTCCTCCAGGTTGGTTGTTTCAATGTCGGGTGGAAATGGCTCAAGGAATGGCTTTAATCTCTGCCCGTTGACTTTGAAAACGTTCTTGTTGGAGACATCCTCCAGCTCTACAGCTCCATGAGGAAAAACTGTGCGTACTAGGTACGGACCCTTCCATCTGGAACGCAGTTTTCCTGGAAAAAGATGTAATCGGGAGTCATACAGCAAGACTTTCTGACCAGGAGTGAAGGATTTGCGCAGAATACGCTTATCATGAAATATCTTCATCTTTTGCTTATATAACTTGGCACTGTCATAAGCCTCATTTCTCAATTCTTCCAACTCGTTGAGTTGAAGTTTCCTTTGAATTCCAGCTTCGTCCAGAGAGAAGTTCAGCTCTTTGATTGCCCAGTAGGCACGATGTTCTAATTCCACAGGTAGATGGCACGGCTTTCCATACACTAGACGATAGGGGGACATGCCAATTGGTGTCTTATAAGCTGTTCTATAGGCCCACAAAGCATCATTCAATCTTAATGACCAATCTTTCCTGGACGGGTTGACCGTCTTCTCCAGAATGTGCTTAATTTCCCTATTAGAAACTTCTACTTGTCCACTCGTCTGAGGGTGGTACGGAGTAGCAACCTTGTGAGTTATGCCATACTTGCGTACTAAAGACTCAAAGTACTTGTTACGAAAATGTGAACCGCCGTCACTGATGATAGCTCTAGGGGTACCAAAACGTGCAAATATGTTTTCCTTTAGAAATGAAAGTACCACCTTGTGGTCATTTGTTCTGGTTGCTATGGCTTCTACCCACTTAGAAACGTAATCAACTGCGACTAGGATGTACAACTTGCTGTCAGACATGGGAAATGGACCCATGAAGTCTATCCCCCAAACATCAAAAATCTCCACAATCAAAATGGGGTTCAATGGCATCATGTTTCTCCTCGAAATGCTTCCTAGCTTTTGACAGCGTTCACAAGCAACACAATAATCATGGCAATCCTTGAACAATGATGGCCAATAGAATCCACACTGCAAGATCTTTGCAGCGGTTTTCTTGGCACTGAAATGGCCTCCACATGCTTGGTCATGACAGAAAGATATCACATCTTTCTGTTCAGTGTTGGGGACACATCTCCTAATGATTTGGTCTGGGCAGTACTTAAACAAATATGGGTCATCCCAAAGGAAATGTTTGACTTCAGCCAGGAATTTAGAGCGGTCTTGTCTCGACCAACGTGAGGGCATCCTACCTGTAGCGAGGTAGTTAACAATATCAGCAAACCAAGGAAGGTCTGAGATAGACATCAGCTGTTCATCTGGGAATGATTCTCTAATCAGCTCAAATTCATCAATAGACTCTAAAGTTAATCTAGACAAATGATCAGCAACCACATTCTCACAACCTTTCTTATCACGGATTTCGAGATCGAATTCCTGTAATAAGAGTATCCATCGAATAAGGCGAGCTTTAGCATCCTTCTTGGAAAGAAGATACTTCAAAGCCGCATGGTCTGTGTATATGATGATCTTAGACCCTATCAGATAAGATCTAAATTTGTCTAATGCGAAAACGACGGCAAGCAATTCCTTCTCGGTAGTTGAATAATTGAGTTGGGCATCATTAAGGGTTTTGCTAGCATAGTATATCACATATGGTAGTTGGTAGGCTTCTAAAAGGTCCTAAAAATTATCCCCGGCCAAAACTTGGTAGGCTTGGAAAAGGGTATAGAAATTATGCGCAGAAAAACGGGGGGGGGGGGGGGGGGGGGCCTACAGTAATACCGCAAGTGCACGGTCGTCAGTTGTAGCTCGTGCAAGTACGGGTCGATCCACAGAGATCGGGTTGTTTCGGAAGTGTTTTAGCCAATTGGGTTCCTAGTTTGCTATTGGGCTTTGAATACCAAAGGGTCTTGAAGTGCACTAGGCTTTGGCCTTAAACTTAGGCTTGGGCTGAACTGGGCCTCAGAGTTGAGTTTAGGCTTTTGGATTAAGCCTACAGTTGAATGGTTTGGGCTTTGGTTTGAGCTGGGCCTGTGGTCTTTCAACAATTTACAATGGGCTTTGAGCCTTGGGTTGAGCTGGGCTTTCACAGCGAATTGGGCTCAATGTAACAATGAATTGGGCTTGCCTTAACCTAAACTGTGGCTGGGCCTTAGTCTTTTTGGAATGAGCTGAGCTTTGAGCTCAGTTGGATTTTGGACTCAGTAGGCTGCAGGAGCTGGACTTGGCAGGAGAAGGAAGAGCAATGCAGCAGTGGTGGTCTGATGCAGGAGCTGCAGCAGGGAAGCAATGCAGCAACAGGAGAAAGAGCTGCACAGCAACAGAGGAAAGCAAGCCAAAAGAAGTAACAAGAAAACAGCAGCAGCAACAAAGTTGCAGCAGCAGCTGCAGACAACTGCAATGGAAGAGAAATGCAACAGGGTTGCAGCAAACCAAGAAAAGTGGAGTGGCAGCAACAGGGAAGGCAGTGCTGCACAGCAGCTGCAGGACAAAAACAACAGCAACAGCAACTGCAGCAGAACAAGCAACAGCAGCTACAGCAGCAGTGCAGCAAAGGCAACAGCAGCTGCAGTTGAACAAGCCAAAAGAAACATGACAGTGAAAACAGTGCAAGTAAAGATGAACAAAAGCAACAGAAAACAACACAGGAATGAACCAAGGCCTAAGGCCAAGGGCAGGGGAGATAGGAAGGTTAACAGTGATGACATTACAAGGCCAAGGCAGTGGCTCTAGGCATACCAATGGAATGGGAGGAGAATTAGCTTGCTATGAGCACTAATTCCTCCCATTGCTCAATCATAACAATGCAATAGAGTTAAGCATACAAATGGAGTGGGAAGAAAACTAGCTTGCTCATTGTCACTAGTGAGCACTAGTTTCTCCCCACTGCTCAATCAAAACAGTGTATTGAAAACTCTAACCTAGCATACCATCACTTCCTAACAATGAATTAAACATGAAAGTGAATTAAACATGGATGACAGTGAATTAAACATGGATAACAGTGAATTAAAATGGCAGCAAGAAATTAACAGAACAAAGCAAACAATTAACAATGGATAACAGTTAACAGAACATTTAACATTTAACAAAACAAAGTAAGCAATTAACAGAACAAAACAACTACAGGCACATTTAACTGAAACATGAAAATTTAACAGGACATGAGAGTCCTGGATGCAGGCTAATCCTGGCATGCTTTCTAACACAACCCATAGTCCCAATTTATACCCATAACACAATTTCCCTAAATTACAAAATTAGGGTTATTCCCCAAAAGTCAGTTAAATTAGGTTTACCTAATTTCTTTGAAATTGATGCTTGAAATCGTCGACCCATGCTTTGTAATTGCTCCTACTCCATTCCCATGCTCTAATTTGTTCTCTAGACTCATCTGTTTTAATGATTTATCACCTAGGGTTATGGTGTGAAAACATTAAAATAGAGGGCTAGAGAGAGTGAAAGGAAAGGGGGAAGTGTGGAGGTGATGTTTAGGGTGGTAGGGTGATGATGGTTTTCGTTGTGGTGATTGAGGTGGAGAAGGTGGTAGTGTACGGTGGAAGGGGAAGGTGATGGTGGTTCTCTGCTGTGGAGAAGTGAGGGAGGAGAGGTCGACTGTGTTTGGGGTAGGGGGCGTGTTTGGTTAGGTGGTAGGGCTCGGGTGCTAGGGTGTTAGACGGGTCCATCGAGTTCGATGTTTCGTGAGATGGGCCGCGAGATGCGAAGCTGGTAGGTGGATCGGATGGTGATTCGGAGTGAAGCTTGTAGCGACCGTCAGATTATATGATACAACAAAATCAACGATGCCAGATGGAGTTAGGTGTTGTAGTGTTAGTCGGAGATATCAAACTTTGATGCACAGCAAGGGAGCGACCGTTGGATTCAACTACCATCTAATCTGAAGGCTTGGAATTTCAGCGCTGTGGTGCTCGGCAGAGACTTCAGATTTTGATGCTCTATGAAGGAGCGACCGTCGGATGCTTCTGAGAACTGATCTGATGGCTGAGAACGGAGGCGCTTTTGTGTGTAGAAAATGAGGTTGTGCGCACCATTCTTCGCGGTTTCCTTGTGTAATTTCTCCCGGCTTTTCACTACTTTTCTGCTCTTTTCGCTCCGCGACTCATCCGAACTTTATTTATTACCTAAAAATGCAAAATTAATAATAAAAATATTTATTCTTGAAAACAATGAAAATACAGAATATGGGATAAAATGTAGAAT
The DNA here is from genome assembly GCF_003573695.1 of Papaver somniferum. Lineage (NCBI taxonomy): Eukaryota > Viridiplantae > Streptophyta > Magnoliopsida > Ranunculales > Papaveraceae > Papaver > Papaver somniferum. The sequence goes on along the minus strand of NC_039366.1, from coordinate 64,901,443 downwards.
TAATGCATAAAAGATGAGTTAAATGCCAACAAAAAGGGATAAATATACATTATTTGGCACTCATCAAATACCCCCAAACCTGAATTTTACTTGTCCTCAAGTAAAACAAAACTAAGGAATCCTAACTATACCACTGTCGCTGGTCTCTCGAATGCATTTAGCGTATGCACTAAGCCTTTTAAACCACTAAGTGTCCCCTAGTGGACTAGTGAAGTCTCGTGAAGGTTTACCAGAGGTGTGCCTACAAAACCTAAGGACAAAATATAAGCTCATATTCCATGAAATGTGACATGTGCAAAACAGTTTAAGCTCACAGCAAAATGAGATGTCAATCTAGCTATCGAAGGCACAATCCTAGCACTGATAACAAAAAAAACATGTATAAGAGTGTAAAGTGTATCTACCATGTTAAAGAAAGATCTGAAGTTATGACTACTAATCACCAAAGAGATAGTTTCTCAGCTAAGAACTGAGGTCGAAATCTAGCTAGCTGTCCGGACTTTACGAGAATTGTGAATGAGTTGGAGGTATTTCACATTACTACTCGCGTTGTACATCCAATGGCATACACCCTCCTTGCTTATTATAATGAAACAAAAAAAATGACTATTTACATACTCTTATTTACATTGACTATTCTCTTTTTATTTTGGAACAAGAGAGGATGGAATTGATAAATACTTTATTTTTTTATTTTTCTGATTTTTTTTTCTCTTTTTTTTTTTTTTTTTTTTCTGAATATATACATCTTTTTTTTTTTTTTTTTTTTTTTTTTTTTTTTTTTTTTGAATAAGGAACACTTTGATACATAATACAAAGGAAAAAAAATTAATACACTTGCAAGAGGTAGCCCTTTTTGATCACCCAGTTAAATTCGATGGTTGGTCTTTCTTAATGTAACCACCTCCACCTTCTATCCCAACCAACCAAAGAACAAGCTAGTCAAGTTTCGTTCAGTATCTAAAAGTGATTGGCATCGTAAACTTCCTATCAAACACCTTGAAGATCGAGGCATACATGTATTTGTAGATCGTGTCGCGTGCAAATTTCTTCTTATCACTATGTGAATTGTGCTAGAACAGGGTGCCTAAATATCTAGACTAAGACTCCCTAATAAAAATACATATTTGCACAAGAGTCGACATTCAAGGTAAATGAAGCTCCATTGTTATGATTTTTTCATTTTTTAATTTTTTTGGAATTTTGATTTTTTAATTTTTTTTGGAATTTTTCAATTTTTTTCAAAAAGAAGAAGGAGTTCGTTTTCAATTATAGCATATTACGTGGCATCTACTCTTACCCCAAACCTAAACTAAACATTGTTCCTCAATGTTCAAAAATATGGAAAGAATTAAAATGCAACATATGGAAAGGACATGGCTGATTAGAGTAAAGGAGAGAGATACCTACCCGATTTCGGGCGAAAGCAGAATTAAAAACTCCGTTATTCAAGTCAAGGCAAAAATCCAACATATTTCAGCCGAGATCATATTGGATTAGCAAAATATATACAAAAGGAACAAAAAGGGTTTTTTTTTTTTTTTTTTTTTTTTTTTTTTTTTTTTTTTTTTTTTTTTTTTTAGAAAAAGAAGATAAATTGGTTTTTGAATGGGAGCAAAATTTTTTTTTTTTTTTTTTTTTTTTTTTTTTTTTTAAAATAAATAAAATTTGGTTTTTTGTATGGGAGCAAGCCCACTGTTGGTCCTCTAATGAGGCTGCGGCCTACGAAACACTAAGTTTTAATTTTGAAAGTTTAATTTGGCCCAGTTTGGTTAAGGCCCGACGTTTGTTTTAAAACTTTTGTTTCGAGGTCCACTCTTGATGGAAACAAGCCCACAATCAGTTATACCTCTCAGCTGGGTTTAAACCCAGAGTCCAATTACAATCCATGGAAGAATTTAAACAAGCCCACACAAATAAACAAGCCCACAAATAAATTATTACAAACCCAAATAGAGAATAAAAGCCCAAAAAATTGGCTTTAATATTACAGCCCACAATTAAAAAATTGGAAGCCCACAGGTTGAGTTCTCTCAATGGAATGGGTTTAGACTTACCTTTTTAGCACAGCCCAGCTGCTCTGATATTGTTGCAAAAACCCCCATTGGGTTTTGGTTTCTTTTCCTTGGTGGCGTCCCAGCAGGAAAACAGTTCAGAACAGCAGTCCAACAGCAAATGATGTGAAGCAGATGCAGATGCAATGCTATGCAGTGAAATGCAAAATAGCTAAGAAAAACACAGATAAAAACACAGCACCCAATCCCCGGCAACGGCGCCAAAAACTTGGTAGGCTTCTAAAAGGTCCTAAAAATTATCTCCCCGGCCAAAAACTTGGTAGCTTGGAAAAGGTATAGAAATTATGCGCAGAAAAACAAAAACGGGGGGGGGGGGGGGGGGTGGGGCTACAGTAATACCGCAAGTGCACGGTCGTCAGTTGTAGCTCGTGCAAGTACGGGTCGATCCACAGAGATCGGGTGTGTTTCGGAAGTGTTTTAGCCAATTGGGTTCCTAGTTTGCTATTGGGCTTTGAATACCAAAGGGTCTTGAAGTGCACTAGGCTTTGGCCTTAAACTTAGGCTTGGGCTGAACTGGGCCTCAGAGTTGAGTTTAGGCTTTTGGATTAAGCCTACAGTTGAATGGTTTGGGCTTTGGTTTGAGCTGGGCCTGTGGTCTTTCAACAATTTACAATGGGCTTTGAGCCTTGGGTTGAGCTGGGCTTTCACAGTGAATTGGGCTCAATGTAACAATGAATTGGCTTGCCTTAACCTAAACTGTGGCTGGGCCTTAGTCTTTTTGGAATGAGCTGAGCTTTGAGCTCAGTTGGATTTTGGACTCAGTAGGCTGCAGGAGCTGGACTTGGCAGGAGAAGGAAGAGCAATGCAGCAGTGGTGGTCTGATGCAGGAGCTGCAGCAGGGAAGCATGCAGCAACAGGAGAAAGAGCTGCACAGCAACAGAGGAAAGCAAGCCAAAAGAAGTAACAAGAAACAGCAGCAGCAACAAGTTGCAGCAGCAGCTGCAGACAACTGCAATGAAGAGAAATGCAACAGGGTTGCAGCAAACCAAGAAAAGTGGAGTGGCAGCAACAGGGAAGGCAGTGCAGCAGCAAGCACAGTGCTGCACAGCAGCTGCAGGACAAAACAACAGCAACAGCAACTGCAGGCAGAACAAGCAACAGCAGCTACAGCAGCAGTGCAGCAAAGGCAACAGCAGCTGCAGTTGAACAAGCCAAAAGAACATGACAGTGAAAACAGTGCAAGTAAAGATGAACAAAAGCAACAGAAAACAACACAGGAATGAACCAAGGCCTAAGGCCAAGGGCAGGGGAGATAGAAGGTTAACAGTGATGACATTACAAGGCCAAGGCAGTGGCTCTAGGCATACCAATGGAATGAGAGGAGAATTAGCTTGCTATGAGCACTAATTCCTCCCATTGCTCAATCATAACAATGCAATAGAGTTAAGCATACAAATGGAGTGGGAAGAAAACTAGCTTGCTCATTGTCACTAGTGAGCACTAGTTTCTCCCCACTGCTCAATCAAAACAGTGTATTGAAAACTCTAACCTAGCATACCATCACTTCCTGACAATGAATTAAACATGAAAGTGAATTAAACATGGATGACAGTGAATTAAACATGGATAACAGTGAATTAAAATGGCAGCAAGAAATTAACAGAACAAAGCAAACAATTAACAATGGATAACAGTTAACAGAACATTTAACATTTAACAAAACAAAGTAAGCAATTAACAGAACAAAACAACTACAGGCACATTTAACTGAAACATGAAAATTTAACAGGACATGAGAGTCCTGGATGCAGGCTAATCCTGGCATGCTTTCTAACACAACCCATAGTCCCAATTTATACCCATAACACAATTTCCCTAAATTACAAAATTAGGGTTATTCCCCAAAAGTCAGTTAAATTAGGTTTACCTAATTTCTTTGAAATTGATGCTTGAAATCGTCGACCCATGCTTTGTAATTGCTCCTACTCCATTCCATGCTCTAATTTGTTCTCTAGACTCATCTGTTTTAATGATTTATCACCTAGGGTTATGGTGTGAAAACATTAAAATAGAGGGCTAGAGAGAGTGAAAGGAAAGGGGGAAGTGTGGAGGTGATGTTTAGGGTGGTAGGGTGATGATGGTTTTCGTTGTGGTGATTGAGGTGGAGAAGGTGGTAGTGTACGGTGGAAGGGGAAGGTGATGGTGGTTCTCTGCTGTGGAGAAGTGAGGGGGAGGTCGACTGTGTTTGGGGTAGGGGGCGTGTTTGGTTAGGTGGTAGGGCTCGGGTGCTAGGGTGTTAGACGGGTCCATCGAGTTCGATGTTTCGTGAGATGGGCCGCGAGATGCGAAGCTGGTAGGTGGATCGGATGGTGATTCGGAGTGAAGCTTGTAGCGACCGTCAGATTATATGATACAACAAAATCAACGATGCCAGATGGAGTTAGGTGTTGTGTTGTAGTGTTAGTCGGAGATATCAAACTTTGATGCACAGCAAGGGAGCGACCGTTGGATTCAACTACCATCTAATCTGAAGGCTTGGAATTTCAGCGCTGTGGTGCTCGGCAGAGACTTCAGATTTTGATGCTCTATGAAGGAGCGACCGTCGGATGCTTCTGAGAACTGATCTGATGGCTGAGAACGGAGGCGCTTTTGTGTGTAGAAAATGAGGTTGTGCGCACCATTCTTCGCGGTTTCCTTGTGTAATTTCTCCCGGCTTTTCACTACTTTTCTGCTCTTTTCGCTCCGCGACTCATCCGAACTTTATTTATTACCTAAAAAAAATGCAAATTAATTAATAAAATATTTATTCTTGAAAACAATGAAAATACAGAATATGGGATAAAAGTAGAATTAATGCATAAAAGATGAGTTAAATGCCAACAAAAAGGGATAGATATATACATTATTGGCACTCATCAAATACCCCCAAACCTGAATTTTACTTGTCCTCAAGTAAAACAAAACTAAGGAAATCCTACTATACCACTGTCGCTGGTCTCTCGAATGCATTTAGCGTATGCACTAAGCCTTTTAAACCACTAAGTGTCCCTAGTGGACGAGTGAAGTCTCGTGAGAGGTTTACCAGAGGTGTGCCTACAAAACCTAAGGACAAAATATAAGCTCATATTCCATGAAATGTGACATGTGCAAAACAGTTTAAGCTCACAGCAAAATGGAGATGTCAATCTAGCTATCGAAGGCACAATCCTAGCACTGATAACAAAAAAACATGTGATAAGAGTGTAAAGTGTATCTACACATGTGTAAAGAAAATCTGAAGTTATGACTACTAATCACCAAGAGATAGTTCTCAGGCTAAGAACTGAGGTCGAAATCTAGCTAGCTGTCCGGACTTTACGAGAATTGTGAATGAGTTGGAGGTATTTCACAATTACTCGCGTTGTACATCAATGGCAACACCTCCTTGCTATTATAATGAAACAAAAAAAATGACTATTACATGACTCTTATTTACATTGACTATTCTCTTTTTTTTGGAACAAGAGAGGATGGAATTGATAAATTTGATTTTTTGTATTTTTCTGATATTTTTTTCTCTTTTTTTTTTTTTTTTTTTTTCTGAATATATACAACTTTTTTTTTTTTTTTTTTTTTTTTTTTTTTTTTTTTTTGAATAAGGAAACACTTTTGATACATAATACAAAGGAAACAAAAATTACATGACACTTTTGCAAGAGGTAGCCCTTTTTGATGCACCCAGTTAAATTCGATGGTTGTCTTTCTTAATGTAACCTCCACCTTCTATCCCAACCAACCAAAGAACAAGCTAGTCAAGTTTCGTTCAGTATTCTAAAGTGATTGGCAATCGTAACTTCCTATCAAACACCTTGAAGATCGAGGCCATACATGTATTGGTAGATCGTGCGCGTGCAAATTTCTTATCACTATGTGAATTGTGCTAGAATCAGGGTGCCTAAATATCTAGACTAAGACTCCTAATAAAAATACATATTTGCACAAGAGTCGACATTTCAAGGTAAATGAGCTCCATTTTTATGATTTTTTCATTTTTATGATTTTTTCGTCTGGGTTGATTCTAACAAGTCTGTTTGTCTGGTCTCTGTAGGTCACAATCATGTCCTAGTAGGTACCTTAACTAACATGTTGGTCAGACAGAGCAATCGGAAACAATTTGGCCCACAAGGGTTATGAAGATTTGGTTTTGAATGGGTGCTGGTTTTAATAAGGGATTTTGTTTTTGGTTTAAAATTGGGCTTTGGAAAAATTTTTGAACTAAACCTAGCATAAATTAGCACAACTCATAAAAGAAAATAAAAACAATAATAATAATTAAGACATGCCCATAAAAGAAAAAGAAAAAAAAATAAAAGAAAAAATAAAAAAAAACAAAAAAAAATAATTACAGTCCCAAATATTAAAAAAAAAAAATAAATAAAAATTATTACAAACCCAAATAAATAATTAAATTAATTATTACAAGCCCGAATTTGAATTTAAATGAGGCCCAAGTGGGTTAACTCATGGGTTAGGCTTACTTGTTTTTTGGAGGGAAGCCCAAAAATAGGCTTTTAGTCCCCTTTTAGTTGCACAGCCCAGTTGGGCTTTAGGATCGTCCTAAGCAGCTCACGCTCAAGCCCAGCAACAGTTGAAGTGACTCAGCAACACAGGCCCAGCAGAATCTGCAGCGAAGCCCAGCAGAAAAGGGCAAGCCCAGGAGCAGAAGTTGCAAGCCCAGCGAAATTGAGGTTACTAAGCCCAGCTCAGTTGGTTCAAGCCCAGCAACAAAGGTTGGAACAGAGCCCAGCAGCAGAGCGTGCACAAGCCCAGCAGCAACAGAAATAGGCAGCCCAGTTGGCAGCTTCAGTTGGCAGCAGCAGGCTTTGGCAGAGAAGGCACCAGCAGCAGCAGCACAGCCAAGGTGGTACCTGCAATGATCACAGAGTGCAAAGATAGTCAGGCCAACCCTGCAATGATCACAGTGCAATCATTGCAGTGCAATGATTGCAGGCAAGTATGCAATGATCTGATGCAATGATTGCAAGCAGAGGGTTGCAATGATAGTGAAGCAGGCCTGCAATGATTGCAACGCAGAGATGCTAATGGAACTCAGCAGTGGCAACACCACTCCCCGGCAGCGGCGCCAAAAACTTGGTGTGCAATGGAAAACACACAGAAACTTGCAAGTATACAAGGCCAAGTTTATAGAATAGAAGGAAAGCAGGGGAAAGTCCACAGGGAGTGGGAGCACTATAAGAGAAACCTAAGCTACAATGAAGACAGTGAGCAAGATAAAGCAATATGGCATACAAAGTGGCAGAAGTAAAGAACCAAAGCAGCAAGGTAAAGCAAAGCAGCAAAGAAAACAGCTAAGAACCAAGGCTTGGAAGCCAAGGGCAGAGGTGAGTTTGTGCACTGACTTCAGTGCACAATAGGCTTCAAAATACAAGAACTAAGCAAAACAGTAAAGGAATGTAACTAAGCAGTGAATAAAAGCAGTGAATAAAAGCAGTGAATAACTAAGCAGTGAATAAAAACAGTAAAGGAATGTAACTGAAGAAAGGAATTGTGGCTAAGCTAAGGCTTAGATTCCACCTTGTGTTCTAATCAAATAGCATATTCCTAGGTTGAGTTGAGTCCTATGCATACAATAGAAAGGAAAGAAAAACAGCTTGCTAACAGAAATACCCCTAGTATTGACTGTCTTTTGACAGCACAATCAATCACAAGCAATCATAGCACTGCTTTCTTCCCAATGCACAAGAAAAACAAGCATATGGCATCCTATCCTAGCAATTTACCATTTGACAGTGCACCAAGGCTTTATCAAAGCCTTAGCTTGTTGCTAATTAGCTCATACTACACATGATAATAACAATAACATTCATAATATATGATAAATTAAACACAATAATCAACATTCAAGATAAAAATCAAAACATCATATAACATTCACTATCAACTGTCATGAGATGAACTGAAATTTTAATTGTGACATAAAACAGAACAAAATGTTTTTCTGGCTAGTCCAGAGATCATCCCCCTCTAACTCTCTACATCACCCCCTATTTATATCACCAAATACCCAATTTTTCCGAAACCCTAGAATTGAAATTAGGGTTTTCAATTTCCGAAATTTACTCACCAAAACTTTGAATTGACGTCGCCCCATGTCTTCTCTGCCTCTCTCGGTTCTTCTCCTGCTCCCAATTGCTACAATTGCTCCCTAATTTGAGGTGTTTTATCAACCCTCACCTAGGTCAGTTGGTGAGAGAGGTTAAAGCGCTTCGAATTAGGGGGATGGGTCGTGTCGGGTAATGATGGATATGGTGGAGGTGATGGTGGTGACAGGAGTGATGGATGATGGAAGTAGCAGGTGGAGGTGATGGTGGTGGAATGGGTGTTTCTGTTGCAGAGAGGGGGAGAGGAAGACGAAGGTGGAGGTCGATATGGGTTAGGGTAGGGAGCTGTTTGGCTAGGTCATAGGGTTCGAGTATTAGTGTGTTAGGCGGGTGTATCAAGATGTGTGTACCACGAGCTGAAGCCGCTGGATATGGAGATGGTAGGTGGATCGGACGGATAAGAAAGAAGCATCTTGTAGCGACCGTAGGATGTAAAATACAACGAAGTCTACGGTGCGAGATTAGGTTAGGTGTTGTAGTGTTTAGCGGAATCATCGGGATTTGATGCACAGGCATAGGAGCGACCGTAGGATGCTGAAATGCTTCAATCTGACGGCTGAAATCCGAGACGGGCTTGGATATAGAAAATGGGTTTGGGTGAGGGTTTTGGGCCTTGGGTATGCCAAGCCCATATCTTCTTTAAGAACAATTCTTCCTTCTTGAGCCCATTCCTAGCTTTTTGGTCTTGTGCGCACCATTCTTTGCGGCTTCCTTGCGTAATTTCTTCCGGCTTTTCACCACTCTTCAGCTCTTTTCCGCTCCGCAAGTCATCCAGACTTTATTTATTACCTAAAAATGCAAAATTAAGTAAGAAAAATATTTATTCTTGAAAACAATGAAAATACAGAATATGGGATAAAATGTAGAATTAATGCGCAAAGGATGAGTTAAATGCCAACAAAAAGGGATAAATATATACAATATTTGGCACTCATCACGCAGGGAATCATAGCGGCATGAGATCACTAGCCGACAAAGCAAAAATGCAAGGATATTACTGGCCCACAATGATACAGGATACCGCAAGAATGTCCTGACGATGTGAAGAATGTCAGCGTTTCGCCAAAAAGATACACGCGCCAGCAACAACATTAAATTCTTTAGATAGCCCGTGGCCATTTGCAAAATGGGGCATAGATATCGTCGGGCCTTTCATCGAAGGATCAAGAAAAAGACGATTTTTGATAGTAGCCTTGGACTACTTCAGTAAATGGGTGGAAGCTAAAGCCTTAGCCAGGATCAGATACGTGGATGTGTTACTTTCATATTCCAAAACATCATTTGCAGGTTCGACATACCAGTGGAAATCGTGTCCGATAATGGTAAGCAATTACAGGGGAAAAATATAGACATGCTCTTCGATACTTTCAAAATAAGGAAGAACAAATCCACCCTCATATACCCTCAAAGCAACGGACAAGCGGAAGCCACTAACAAGACCCTTGCCCTTATCCTCAAAAAGCAATTAGACGAACATAAGGGGCGATGGTGTGAACAGCTGCACAATGTGTTATGGGCATATAAGACAACACGAAGATCTGCCACTGGGGAATCCCCGTATCTCCTCACTTATGGAGCTGAAGCAGTCATCCCAACAGAGATCCTCATGCCAACTACAAAGACCGAAGCATGGGAGAAAAATCTCACAACAGACATGATGTTAGAGAGATTGGACGACCTGGAAGGAAGGAGGGAAGCAGCATTGCAGAAGATGGAAAATTATCAACGAAGACTAGCGAGGGAGTACAACAAAAAGGTAAAGCTTCGAAATTTTGTAGAGGGGAAATATGTGCTAAGAACAATCCCACAGTATCAACGAGAGAAGAAATGGGGAAAGTTAGCACCTACATGGGGAGGACCTTTTATAATACACGACATTGCGGGAAACAATTCCTACTATCTTTGCAATCTGAAATGCGAGGTCCTCCGGCATCCTTGGAATGCTAAGTGTCTCAAACCGTACTACCCACAGGAGCAATGCAGCTTTGCATCTGCGTGAAGAATACCAGAAGAAGAAGGCATCGTAACCGCTTTACATGTTTCTATCTCTGGACGAGGAGTAGCAGGCCTCAACCTATCAATCAAACAAGATTTTTGAAACCTTCAAGTAAACAAAATTTATTAACAATATTGGGGAAAGTAGTTAATCTACAATCTCTTAGAGCTCCCCTATCAGTGTCTATGAGTGTAAGACCAGGGAGAAGGCACCCAGCAGAAAGAGATACCCAACCAACTTCAAGGCAGTGGGTCGACGGAATGGGTGCATGTAAATATTTTCGAATAAGAATTCCATATCCTAAAACGCTGCCTCGGACCCCACCGTTTGGGAATCCTCTGGCCCAGGGTTCGCCAGCGGGGTGACAGGTCTCAAGACAATCACGAAGGTATTTACCTTCGGTGTCGCACTCAAACACTCAAATTTTTACAAAACCAGTCATTTTTAGTCTAACACTTCACAATACTTTAAAATAAAAAGATGAATTGATAACGCAGGTACGCCAAAAGGATTATCCATTTCATAAAGAGTTGATTACAAGATTCGGCAAATAAGATTAAAGAAGGAAACACATCAAAAATGATCTGAAATTATATAATCAACAAGGATCAACTTTCTATGACTAATAAAAGAAAACTACTTGGACGACACAGTTCTATCAACAGGGTTGTCTTTGCGAGATGAAGGTACGCTGCCACCTTAAGAGGGCCAGAAGAACCAGACAAAGGCGCGGGAAGGGGACGGCGCGGATAGTTCTTGACAAGACCATGTTCGACTTTAAGACCAAGTTCAATCTTATCCAGGACTTTGTTGGTCTCCTCAGCCAACTGACATCGAGCCTTATAAGTGATAACAGCGGTCCGCTAGTGGGCTTGAGACAGCAATACAGACAGGCGTTCCGCCTCTTTGGAGGCAATCTCCGCGGCTTCCTCACGAGACGCGGCCAACCCTTTGAAATGGTTGGTTTGTCCTTCCTGCTGCACTAAGGCAGATTGAGTCTTTTTAAGCTCATCATTTGTTGCGTGAAGCTGTACCTCGAGTGCTGAAAACAAAGAAAAGAAATACCAAGGGGTTAAAAAAACGAAGAAATAACAGAATCACACTCGATAAAACGAGGTTATACCTTCGACATTAGCCGAAGCCTCCTCATACTCATTGACAACTGCGTCCCGAGCCTCATCAAGAAAGTCGTACTCAGCGGATAGTTTCTTATAATCTGCATGAAGGTTCATAAGAGAAAATTGACTGGCGTCTAAATCTACCTGCTTCATCGAATCCAAGTGACGAAGATGGTTGACTTCATCATTCACCTCCCCCATCCTTTTATGAAGTCGATATACATTCATCTCAAGATCTCTTTCAGATTCCACTTGGCGAGAAACATCCGCTCGAGACGCTGCTAGGGCTTTACTAAGAGCACCAACCTCGGCCCTAGCATTATCTCTTTCCTCGGAAAGACGCAGCATACTATACCTAACCCCGAGGCTTAAGAAATAACGAGCCTGTTGCAATTCTCCTTCTGAAAAGAGCACTTTAGCCTCTAAGTCTGAAGCATGTTCTCGAGCATCACGCAGGTTGTCACGCGTCCATAGCAGCGTACCATTAAACAAACAACGGTCATGATTGTACTTGTTTTGCATATCAACCATCAGTGTTCGCTTTTCACGCCACTCAGCTGTTAAGGCGTTGTGCTCATCAGCACGAGCATTCCACTTCACGGCTTCGCTTTTCAACTTACCCACCAACTCTGCAATACGGGATTTCTGTCGTTCCCTTCTTTCCTAAGCCATATCAACTCGGGGACTCCACCCACTGAAGATAGGGTGGGGAGACTCAGACAGAACACCAAAATACAGAGGGAATCACAAGGAGTGAAAAATCCATAAAATACAAACCTGTGAAGGACGAGACGCTTCTACGAGTCTGCTCCAATTCGTTGCGGACTATAGCAAGTTCTGAACGAAGACCCTCCCCATCCTTACCCAACTCTTCTTTTTCTTTCAGACGGCCCCTCAGTTCATTTATTTCCGCTTCAGCCGCAGACAGTTCCTCTTCCCTGTGACGAAGCTTGGCCTCCAACTTTAGAGACTTGGCCTTAAATAATTGGTATAGAACATGGTTGCAATGTTCGCTCCTCATCATCTGCGTCACAAACAACAAACAATATTATACCAAAGGGATCGGATATCACGAAGAACACAATGCGCGGATAACATAAAAAGAGTACAAGGATTTACCTCTAAAACACGCTGCTGGGGAAAACCGTACTGGTACCCATCATCTATGGCCATCATATCAGCAACGGATGAGGGAGGGTCAACCACTAAATTAGCTTCCGATGCTCTAAGATCCTTCTCCCACATCTCAGCAACGCGGGCTTCCGAAGACAGTTGCATCAGTCGACGAGTATAAGCATCGGAATTCTTCTCACCAGCAACTACGGGGGCAGGGTTAGGGACGAACATCAGGTTCTTCTTCTTTAGCCAAGCCAAAATGGCATCTTCACCTTCAGGCATTAGCGAGAAAGGAAACTCCTCGGAAGAAGACTCAACCGCAGACTTCCCCTTGGCGGTCATCTCCTCACCCGCACAAGTCTCGACGTTACCACCCTCAGCATGATCACCTACGTTCTCAGCTTGCTGATCAGCGATACCTTCTTTGCCAAGGTCCCCAAGCACATCCCAATCATCATGTGGGGAAAGCAATGAGAATTCCTCGGCAAGACCCATGGCAGCAGTCACATCGAAGGATTCCCCCGCGGAATATATCCTGCCGAAAGAGAATTCTGGGGAAATTACGGGCAAAGTACCCGCACCAACAGTGTCATCACCAACAGGGGCAGATCCAATCCCACCAGTACCACCAACGGTAAAATTACCCTCACCATCACTACCCGCGGCAACTTCTTCTTCAAGATCACCACCCGCGGCAACTTCAGCCTCACCATCACCACCAGCGACAACTTCTTCTTCATTACCACCTTCGTCATCAGGGTGAGAAGTGTCGGTACGCTCCTCTCCGTTGGATACTTCTTCATCCTCGCCATACCCTTGGTTTACGGGGATCGTAACCTCCTCATAACCCTCAGCCTCACCGATAACCGCAGTAGAAAATTGTTTGGGACCAAGTTTCTTCTTCTTCGATACCTAAAAACCATTATACATTCCACAAAGGCTCATTTTTTCCCTCACTTCAAAAATCAAAATTATTCCAAGCAAGGAAAAAGGGGCAAAAAGATAGAGAATATAAGAAAAAACTATACCTTAGCAGCATCAACACTCTTTGATGGATGGATAACACCAGAACCCTCCTCCTCATCTCCATCAACGACATCAAGAGCATAAGGGAAATTCATGCCCGCGAAATTAGGACACCAAGGACGGAAATCTCCATAACGAGCAGGAGGAGTTTCACGAGGCTTGCTATTTTCAGAAGGACGCCAACCACGTGGACCTGGAATCCATCCGTAAGCCCAAGGACCAACTACCTCAATAACAGTAGCATGCCATTCATAATCATGGTCACGCTTAATCCTTTCACGAGCAGGAAAGAGCTTCCGGTTAGCAAATCCCTCAGTACCAGGAACATACTTCATCTTGGCATCACTCACCTCACTCAAAAGGAGAATTTCACCACGAGAAGCAGCAATATTACGAAGGCTAACACTCCACGGCTTACGGTTCCTGCTGTTGACATAATCCCCAAAAGAACTGTTAAAGTTCTGAGGAGTGTACCACTATCTCTCAGCAGGGTTCGGAACATAGCAGGTCATCGTAGTCTCTCCCTTGCTCCGCAGATAACATTCCTTCAGTGAACGAAGATAATTCCCAGATAATTGTGACACGGAGCGATTATGAGTGTTCGTGGAAGAGCCTTCGCGACTAGCCAACACGTCATAATAAAAGGAGTCACCCGACTTATATAAGGGCAACATAAGACCCGCCTGTAGTCAACAGATGAAACTCGTCAAACTGATAATTAGCAAGGAGCTCGTAGGTGATATCATCGTCAGGAGCATAGAAGCGAACCTCAAAATCTTGGAGTTCGTGCTTTTCCTTGAACACCTCAAGATCAATATGCTTAAAAGTGACCTTCTTCTTACCAACTGAAATGTTGCGTATCACGGGGACAGTTTCTTCTTCGTCTGCGGAATCAGAAGAAGGACCCAACTCCGAAGCTTTCCTTTTAGAAGGAAGATTTGTAGACAGATCATCCCTCAGCATAGAACCCTTGGAGTACTTCCCTTTGAGAGAAACCGCGGGAGGAGGAGGCAAATATTTCTGCGGAGGCACTAAAGGAGGAGCCATTGAACGAAGGGGGGGAGCATCCACTATTTCTGTACGAGGAGGAGGAGCCCGCGTGCTCCTAGAGTCATCACGAGGAGGAACCTGCGCACTCCTGAAATCTTCACGAGGACGAGAAGGGGCGCGGTTCACAGCATATCTGGACCCAGAAGGACCCTTCGGCATGTCCCCTTTCTTAGAAGGCTTAATCTTCGCACCGGAGGAAGATAAAACCCTATGATCCCAAGGATCCGATTGCGAAGACTTGTAAGGGCCTTCCCCAAGTGGATATCTGTCAGGATCTCTACACGGAGGGGATCTTGGCGGACTAGATGGAGGAGTTTGGTAAGAAGCCTGCGGACGATCAGACATATCTACAAGGAAACACAAAAACAAATTAGAGAAGAATACGAGGAGATCACTAAAGATAAAAAAAAACCATAATTGATGGTTCATCCAAATAAACATGAAAAACCCTAAGAAACTGAAAACTACTCATATACCGACTCACAGACGCTGTAACAAAGAACAGGGGCAAGCATATATGCTTCGACACATATGATCTTCATCGTAAAACCAAAAACACAGCAGCAGGAGACAAACGAATAGATACACAGATAAATCAATGTCGAACAACTGATGAAAAATCCCATACCTGTATAGAAGAGGACGACAAGCACCAACCGCAGGCGAAGAAAGGAGGATCAGAAATATCAACAAATACAGGAGCAACAACAATCCAAAAACGAAAGAGGCATAAGAAAGAAACAGAAAATTGAATGCTATATTCCTCACAAGAACGACGATAGTAAATGGCTAGAGAACAAGAAGAGAATGAACACTGACAAGAAGAGGATAAAAGTTTTTTTTTCACATTCTCTTTCCTATTTATGAAGCTAGAGAAGACAATAACTGCTCCTCGTACCAAGGAGCAGTTACGGGAGAAGTTAATACAAAGTGGGAAACGTGTAGGACTACCTTTCTTCTTCAAAATTGCAAAATACGCCCAAGTTAGAATAAGAGGGGCAAATTGTATGTACACCTTTCATCATCCTCCACGTGTACAGAAAGAGACACGTGGAAGGCATGCGAAGTGAGACATCAAAACATGATAGCAAGCAGGATGCCATCGGTCAGCAGATCTGACGGTCAGGGGCAGAGGACCACAGAGGTATGATGGCTCAGAGGAGCACCAGATAATACCCCTTGGGTATTAACAAACCCAATCCCGAGGAGGATCCCAGATCAACATCTGAGAGGAGGTTTGGCTGACACGGATGTGACCAGACAAAGAGACACTTGTCTGACACGAGCAGACATCCATCTACCCGCATTAAATACCAAAGAGATATACACGTGTCGATCAGCTCGTGGAAGAAGCAAGGACAACCCTTCGTATTCAAGCTCAGGCCGCGGCATGCGCCGAAGACCTCTGCGTAAAAGGCACAAAGCACAAGAAGATAAGATTACAACGGCATCTCAGAGATGGGACCCGCATTCCTTCCCTATAAATACCCCTCTCCACTAAGAGAGAAGGGACAGACCATTTTGGAGAGCAAATAGAGGAGAGCATAGGAGAGAGAAATAGGAAGAGTAAGTGATCCCCCTACTTCCGCAAACCTGTGTATATTCAAAAGTCGTTCGACTATCTTTGTAACCATTCAGTACATAGTAAAACACCAAGTCCCGTGGATGTAGGCCTTAGTGCTGAACCACGTAAATTCGTCTCATTTACATTTCAGCACTTTACATTCAGCGTTAAACTTCATATGCTTTATGTTTACACTTGATTCTTGATTTATTTCTTTATACGAACATTATTTATGATCATATCTGACTAGACAATGACAAGTCCGAAGGCTTTGAGTCAATGAATCGATATAATCATGCCGATACGCACACAATGTACGATTCTAGAATTAGGAAGTATGCGAATATTGTTTGCGAACACATGATTGGCTTCGTAATTTTTGTGTTCACACGACAAACTAAACTCGTTTCTTTATTCAATAAAGTTTATTGTAATGCTTAAATTCTTTTATCAAATCAAACTTACTATATTGAAATTCCATGACAAATGTAATTAAGATGTTATTGTTATACAATTTCAAATTCTAAAAGTGTGAAAGTTAGTCGGTCCCATTGTTGCTCAATAGTTTAATTATGGATCGTGCACTACCATGTCCAATTGAAACATAACCTTGTATGTCACAATTTAATCCAACTTCTGACAACACCTTGCCTCTTTTCCTGTTCAAATTACATTGTCGCATGTCGCATGGTCTGAAGTGCTGCGGGGTGATGCCAACTTTGAAGTCTTTCAACTCCTAAAGACATTTCAGATTGAGCAGTTGCGGAATATAAGACCGCCAATGGCCCAATGTGAATTCACTGGCCAAAATGACCAAAAGAGCTGAATGCTTCACTACCAATGAAAAGTCAGCATCTCTTATCCTACGATTGAAATCAATGAAAACCCCAAGTTACGGATCGAACTCGAATCTGACGGTTTACATCTTCAATAGGAAGAGAAAACACAATTTGATTACTTTCCCGATCCGACTACCTTTAGTTTAACCAATCACATTGGACATACTTTAATCTAACGTTTTAAAGACAAAAGAGCAGTCTTCACCTGGATCAGTACCCCATCTTACGGACATAATCAAACCAAAGAAGCGATATAATCCCCAATCTCTTCCTCCAAATCGAAATCTCTATTAAAACATTTCGTTCCAAAATTGTTTTTCCAGAGCAGCAGAGAGATTGAAAATGTCAGGAAGAGGGAAAGGAGGGAAGGGTTTGGGAAAGGGAGGAGCGAAGAGACACAGGAAGGTGTTGAGAGATAATATTCAAGGTATTACTAAACCAGCCATTAGAAGATTAGCAAGGAGAGGTGGTGTGAAGCGTATCAGTGGTTTGATTTATGAAGAGACTCGTGGTGTTCTTAAGATCTTCTTGGAGAATGTGATCCGTGATGCTGTAACCTACACTGAACATGCCCGAAGAAAGACTGTCACCGCTATGGATGTTGTCTATGCTCTCAAGAGACAAGGAAGAACTCTTTACGGATTTGGGGGTTAGGGTTTTTTTAATGGGTATTATTAATGTAAAAAGGAAGTTGGAATTAATTAGGGTTTAATTGAAGCAATTTCTAGCTGTTGGGTACTTCTTTTTTGTTTTTAATTTCGTTTTGTTCGTTTTGTTGATGATGTAATGGCGCTGTGAAATTGAATGAAATATCTGAAAATTCATCATCTACCTTTTTTTTTTTTGCTAACTTTTTTTTTTACAGATTCAAGCATATTTTATTTTTGCAATTAGGTTTATTGTGATTAAATTTACTTGTTGTGTTGTTGTGTAGCTTTGCGTTTCAACTCAGTTGGTTGAATTTCTTTCGCTTTGAAGTTAGAAGTGTATATCACCGTGAATTACAGTTACATTTTCAACTTCAGAGGGATTGCTGGATGCCTGGATCCAACTTGATAGTCATCTCAGGAAGGCATTATGAAGCCCTGCAAAGTGAAGCAAAATGTTTATCAGTAAGTTTCAAAATTTTCATTTTCACTGTTCAGTTCTTTGTTTAAACCAAATTTGTTGTTATCTTGGACTGCTTTTAAGCTCACTAGTGGCAGACAATCATTTGTTTTTACTAGAACACTAAACTGTTTATACCACACTCAAGTATGCAAGCTGCCTTGAGCTCTGTATTGATCCACATGAGCACCCACTAGTTCATATATTCTGATTGTAACATAACCTTGTCCTACTAACAACACCTTTTACCTATTTTCCTTTCCATATTACGTTGATGCATGGATTTATAGGAGAACTTGTTCAAACCATTGTGAATGTCATTAATAATGTCCATGAGCAGTCTTACAACTCTTAACCAAACTTTTGCAACATTGTCTAACACATGCGTCAGTTCAGCACCACAATCATCTCCAAAGTGCTCTTTGAGTTTTTCTTGCTCATCGTAACACCCCCAAACGATAGTTACGATACCAATCTGATAAGCAGAAACAGGACTTAACTTCTTCAATAATTTTGTTGCCTTACTAATAACATGCATCCATTATTCATATTAAGCAGATGGTTCTTTTATGCATCATAGAAACACGATGAATGATAACTGAACTGCACCAGCCTTCATAGTTTGGACTCACATTGAAAGAGACGATTTGCTAAGTGAATCTTTGCTCTTATACTTCTAGAAGGAAATGTGTTTAGTTTAGACTCCTCTTTTTTTTATATCAGGAGAAGAGAGTGGAAGTTTAATTGTTTTTTGTGCACTTGTTTTTAAATCTCAGCTTTATTCATGTTTGCAGTGTCGCCATTTCAAAATCTTCTAATCCTCTTATTTCTGTTACATACTTACATTCGTGTTAAGATATACCACCACACATATTAATCATTAGACAGAAAAATGTTTTATTTGGCTCTAAGTGAGTGTAGGCCTGACAAAGAAGGTGAAACACTCAGCCATCCCTGTCACATTCCCTTGTGTTGATGCAACACTAAATTATTTACTGTTAGCTAGAAATGTTATAAATTCATCTGTGACACATCTCACTCCAAATATGCTATTTGAGATATCTGGATCAAGTTCTCTATCGGTTAAATAAATGGTTATAAAATCCAGGACAACCTAGTTTTGTTTGGTTTGCTTTGTTGATGATGTAATGACACTCAAAAATTCTATGGAATATCTGCAGATTCATAATCTATTTTTGATGCGAATGTTAATCTTTGTTACTGATTCAAGCAGATTTTATGTTTTTAATTAGGTTTATTATGATCAAATTTGTTTGTGTTGTTTTGTAGCTTCGCAATTTGACTCAGTTGGTCGAATTTCGGAGGTTTTGAAGTTTATAAGTTTTATCGATTGTGTTAATACTGTATGTGCAATTGTGCATAGAGTTAAGAAGTTTCAACATGGGAGAAATTGATGGATTAAATTTCAGTGGCATCTCAGGAAGGGGCTATGACGCACTATAAAGCGAAAAGAAATTCATGTCAGTAAGTTTCACAATTTTCATTTCACTGCTCAGTTCTTGCTCGTCTGTAACACCCCAAACCATACGAATCTGTTGAGCAGAAACAGAACTCAAATTCTTCAATAATTATTGCCCTGCTAACATGCACACTCCATTCATATTAAGCATATTGTTCTTTTCTGCATTTAAGTTATTACCCAAACTTAGAGATTGTTGTTAACAATGACTGTCAGACTAACTGAACTGCACCAGCCTTTGTGTTTACCTTGATGGAAATTTTTATCTTTTGGCAACTTTGGACTCGCATTGAAGGATACTATATGTTAAGTGAATCTATGCTCTTATATTATTTCTAGAAAGAAGTGGGTTTTGTTTAGAGTCCTTTTATAACAGGAGAAGAGAGTAAAACATCTATTGCTTTTTCATTTGCTTGTTTCTAAATCTCAAATTTATTCATGTTTGCAATGGCGCCGTTTTCAGAAACTTTTTGAATGCTCGCCTTTTCTGTTACACTAGTGTTCAAATTGTCTAAACACCTAATGAAAGGGTTAAATTTTTTATTACCATCTAATTTTTGTGTTTTAAGATATACCACTGCACATCAGTCATTCACATACAGCAAAATGTTTCATTTAGCTCTGAGTCCACACAAAGAAGGAGAAACACACGGCCAGTCCTTGTCACATTCGCTTGTGCATTGATGCAGCAGCAAATCATTTACTGTCAGCTAGCATGTTATAAATTCACTTATTACACATCTTACTCCAAGTAATTTGAGGTATCTGGGTCAAGTTGTCCCTATCTGATCAATAATTGGTAATAAAATCCAGGACAGCCTAATTTCCTTGGTTAAGAAAGGCAGAAGGATTTTTTGATCTGTGGTGCCAATATGAGGACCAATAAGAACATAGCTGAAGATCTACATAGATAGATATGCCTGGCCCCACAATGGCTTATAAAAGAGACATGAACTACCATTAATATAACTCATCAAACAACACCACCAAAATACCTTCTTCAGCAGTCTTTCTATTTTTGTCTTTAAGAAAACATATTAATGGCATCCATGGCTCTCTCATCTCCATCATTTGCAGGCACAGCTGTAACTTTGAACTCACAGTCAAAATTCCCAACAAATGTTGGATCCAGTAGCAATGAAATGATTGTGATGAGGAAGACATCAGCAAAGAAGCCTGCTGCTTCGTCGGGAAGTCCGTGGTACGGTCCAGACCGTGTCAAGTACCTTGGACCCTTCTCTGGTGAGTCTCCATCATACCTAACAGGTGAATTCCCTGGTGATTACGGCTGGGATACTGCTGGACTATCTGCGGACCCAGAGACCTTTGCCAAGAATCGGGAGCTGGAAGTGATTCATTCCAGGTGGGCCATGCTCGGCGCTTTGGGATGTGTTTTCCCTGAACTTCTCTCTAGAAATGGAGTTAAGTTTGGTGAAGCGGTCTGGTTCAAAGCTGGTTCTCAGATTTTCAGCGAAGGCGGACTTGACTACTTGGGAAATCCCAGCTTGGTTCATGCACAGAGCATCTTAGCTATTTGGGCCACACAAGTTATCCTTATGGGTGCTGTTGAGGGATATAGAGTTGCCGGTGGTCCACTAGGTGAGATTGTCGACCCGCTCTACCCAGGTGGTAGCTTTGACCCCTTAGGACTTGCAGAGGACCCAGAGGCATTTTCGGAGCTAAAGGTAAAGGAACTTAAGAATGGGCGACTTGCTATGTTCTCCATGTTCGGTTTCTTTGTTCAGGCTATTGTTACCGGCAAAGGTCCTCTAGAAAACTTGGCAGATCACCTTTCTGACCCTGTGACCAACAATGCTTGGTCATATGCTACCAATTTTGCTCCAGGAAAGTGAGAATGTACATGATAGTCAACTGAGATGATGTCCTTTCCTTCAAAGGCGAAGGAGATGGCTTTTCTTATCTTTCAACTTTTGTACATACAATCATTTAGCTTGTAATCAATCATTCAGATTATTTGGTACTTCCCATTAAAGCTTCTCAAGAATGTCAAGCATGTACTTAACAAACCCGGGTATCTTGTTGCAACCGCAACAAGGCTTGGGTGCCATTTCACTTATATCACTTGAAATTATTAAAAGTACGGATAGATTCGCCAAGGAACCATCTCTTTTGTATTGCTTAAATTAATTCTTATTATCAAATCAAGCTACCTATAGATATTCTACTACAAATGTAGTTAATTTAAGACGTTATTTTATACGATTTCAAATTTCGAAAGTTTGAAGTTAGTCGGTTCCGATGGTACAGCTGAAACTTTAGCCGTCCGGAGTTTTTTCCTGTTCAGATCCGCCTTTTGGAGCGAATCTTAGCAGGAAAAACTCAACCCATCTTCTCCCTCTCCTTCATCTTCTGATTTCCTTCTTGTTTGTTGGTTTTTGTAACTGCTTCTGGTAAATATTGATTAGAGTTTTTTGACAAGAGTCCCGTTCTTTGAACAAGTCTTCATAGTCTTCTAACTTACCGATCTAATTTTCAACTTAGTTTTGTTGATTTCTATTTTCAACACTTTTTTTCTTAAATTTGCTTCTTAAGAACTTCATCTTATCTGTTGTTATTTTAAATCAGTGGGTTTGTTGATTTAAGGGGTTCCAATCAAGGTTTGGGATTTCTGTTCAATCCCTAGCACAAACTGTTCGTATCAAAGGAATCTACATAGCAAATCTTCCGGTAGCATCGGCAACAATGAATCACCCAGCAACAACTTTGACAGACACCATGACTCCGGTTCACAAACCAGCAACAGCTAGAGATCCAAAGACACAGACACAACAAAGACACTAAGACCGAGAGAAGATCCAGTCAGTTCCAGACCGATTCATCCACCTTATAGCCGATTTAGGTTATACCTGTTACTTATGCTACTGTTACTTCGAAAAAATCATTGGCAGAAGGATGGATCTATGGATCCTGTTAAACCTATGTTACTTCCACTATGATTTTGAAAAATCCCTTGAGAAGTAGTTGGATTTGCATATCCTAACATCTCTACTGTATGTAGGTTTGTTATATGGTTTGGAAATGTTTCTCTTGTTCCAACCAAAACTACTTAAACCTGTCCTGCAATCAGTTAGGAATGGAAGGAATTCTTGTTTATTTTAGGGCTTGGGATTATGTTGTTAACAGGTTTGATTGTCCTTGTTGTTTGTTTAAGTTTGAAAACTGTGTAATTGCTGAAAATTCTAGAATCAGTTAATCAATCCCAATCTTGAATTGGAGTTCTAAGATCAGTACATGAGGCTTGCCTCTTTTTCGGGGAAAAAAAAAAATCGGATGGTACAGCATAAGGGTACAACAGTCCAAAAAAAATAATTATGAGTACGCCAAAAGAGTTTAAAATCCTGGGCTGGGCAGTTTTCAATCCACTACCGAACCAATCAGCATCTCTAATCCTACGATATAAATCCGTGAAAATCCCGAGCTACGGGTGGAACTCGAGTCTGACGGGTTTACTTTGGTAAACACAGTTTGAGAAGAACACTCCCATTTTTCCTCACCTTTCCATACTCTCCCACTCGCCCAAAATTCTCAGATCTGAGATTTCCCTCTATTTTAATCGCTCATTGCATATGCAAGTCAGTGGATCTGGTTTACATTCGCGACGGATTTCAATTTTTTAGGGTAAGCGAAATGTTTTCGTCAGTTTTGATCTCGATTTGATTACATTTTTTTTGTTAGGTTTTGAGTGCTGATACTGAAGTTTACAGAGATTTTTCAGAAGTGTTGGTGAATCTTGTATAAATTTGATCAGATCTGATTGTTCAATTTTTAAATTTTTTTTGTAGTGGAAGTATGGAGTTTGTGTATTAGGGATTATTATGTTTGGGATCTGATCAGAGAATTTTAATTTTTATGTTCTGATTTTGTAGATGGAGAAATCTTGTAGTTTGTTGATTCATTTCGACAAGGGAACACCAGCGCTTGCTAATGAAATTAAAGAATCATTAGAAGGAAGCGATGTTGATGCAAAGGTTGAAGCAATGAAAAAAGCAGTAATGTTATTACTCAATGGTGAAACGCTTCCTCAACTCTTCATAACTATTGTTCGCTATGTTTTACCATCAGAGGATCATACAATTCAGAAACTGTTACTTCTTTATTTAGAAATTATTGATAAAACTGATTCCAAAGGAAAAGTTTTACCTGAAATGATCTTGATTTGTCAGAATCTAAGAAATAATCTTCAGCATCCAAATGAATACATACGTGGTGTTACACTTAGATTCCTTTGTCGTTTGAATGAGACTGAAATTATCGAGCCTTTGATCCCGTCTATATTGGCAAACTTGGAACATCGTCATCCTTTTATCAGAAGAAATGCAATTTTGGCAGTTATGTCCATTTATAAACTTCCTCAAGGTGAGCAGCTTCTTGTTGATGCACCTGAGATGATTGAGAAAGCTCTTTCATCCGAGCAAGATCCCTCTGCGAAAAGAAATGCCTTTCTTATGTTGTTCACTTGTGCTCAAGAACGTGCCATTAATTATCTTCTTACCCGTGTTGATAGCATTCCTGAGTGGGGAGAGTTGCTTCAGATGGTTGTGTTGGAATTGATCCGAAAGGTTTGCAGAACTAATCGTGGAGAGAAGGGTAAATATATTACGATTATTATTTCCTTGTTAAGTGCACCTTCCAATGCTGTTATGTATGAATGTGCTGGAACCCTTGTTTCACTTTCATCTGCACCAACGGCTATCAGGGCTGCTGCCAACACCTACTGCCAACTTCTGCAGTCTCAGAGTGATAACAATGTTAAGCTTATTGTGCTTGATAGATTAAATGAGCTCAAAACTTCTCACCGGGAGATTATGGTTGATATGATCATGGATGTGCTTAGGGCACTTGCAAGCCCTAATCTCGATATTCGAAGGAAGACAATTGACATTGCTCTTGAACTGATAACTCCTCGAAACATTGATGAAGTTGTTCAAGCACTGAAGAAGGAAGTTGTGAAGACTCAGAGCACCGAGCTTGAGAAGAATGGAGAATACCGTCAAATGCTTGTTCAAGCTATTCATTCTTGTGCAATAAAATTCCCTGAAGTTGCCAGCACTGTGGTTCATTTATTGATGGATTTCTTGGGTGATAGCAATGTTGCTTCAGCTATTGATGTGGTTGTTTTTGTACGTGAGATTATTGAGACCAACCCAAAACTTAGGGTTGCAATTATAACTAGGCTCCTGGACACGTTCTACCAGATACGTGCAGCACGTGTATGTTCCTGTGCCCTCTGGATCATTGGAGAGTACTGTCTCTCACTCTCTGAAGTTGAGAGCGGGCTTGCTACCATCAAGCAATGTCTTGGGGACCTGCCTTTTTTCACAGTGAATGAAGAAGGAGATGGAGCAGATACTTCAAAACCATCCCAGCAAGTAAATTCCATCACTGTATCTTCTAGGAGACCCGCAATTCTTGCTGATGGTACCTATGCTACTCAGAGTGCTGCCTCGGAAACTGCCATATCTCCTCCTACCCTTGTTCAAGGATCCTTGGCTTCTCCCGGCAATTTGAGGTCTTTAATTCTTACTGGTGACTTTTTCCTTGGAGCAGTCGTGGCTTGTACACTGACGAAGCTTATATTGAGATTGGAAGAGGTTCAACCATCTAAACCCGAAGTGAACAAAGCATCTTCTCAAGCTTTGTTAGTCATGGTTTCTATGCTGCAACTTGGACAGTCCTCCTTCCTTCCTCACCCAATTGACAATGATTCATATGATAGAATTGTTCTTTGCATAAGATTGCTCTGCAATACCAGAGATGAGATACGAAAGATATGGTTACAGTCATGCCGTGACAGTTTCGTCAAGATGCTTGCAGATAAGCAGTTCTGTGAAACAGAAGAGATTAAAGCTAAGGCTCAGATTTCTCATGCACAACCAGATGATCTTATCGACTTCTACCATTTGAAGAGTAGGAAGGGTATGAGCCAGCTTGAGTTGGAAGATGAGGTCCAAGATGATCTTAAACGTGCTACTGGAGAATTCACCAAAGATGGAGATGACGCCAACAAGCTAAACCGCATTCTTCAGCTGACAGGATTCAGTGACCCTGTTTATGCTGAAGCATATGTTACAGTTCATCATTACGACATTGTACTTGATGTCACGGTGATCAATCGTACAAAGGAGACCCTCCAGAATTTGTGCCTGGAGTTGGCTACCATGGGTGACTTGAAACTTGTTGAGCGCCCCCAAAACTATACACTAGCTCCAGAGTCTAGTAAGCAGATTAGGGCCAACATTAAGGTCTCTTCAACTGAAACCGGGGTTATATTCGGGAACATTGTGTATGAGACTTCAAATGTGATGGAGCGAACAGTTGTAGTTCTTAATGACATACACATCGACATTATGGATTACATCTCTCCTGCTACATGTGCTGATGTTGCATTTAGAACTATGTGGGCTGAGTTCGAATGGGAAAACAAGGTGGCTGTCAACACAGTCATTCAAGACGAAAAGGAGTTCCTGAACCACATTATAAAGTCCACTAACATGAAGTGCCTCACTGCTCCGTCTGCGCTGGATGGTGACTGTGGGTTCCTAGCTGCAAACTTATACGCCAAGAGTGTGTTTGGAGAGGATGCATTAGTGAATGTGAGCATCGAGAAGCAAATTGATGGGAAGCTGAGTGGTTACATTAGGATAAGGAGCAAGACTCAAGGGATTGCCCTCAGTTTAGGGGATAAAATCACTCTTAAACAGAAAGGAGTAGCTATCTGATTGATAGATAGGAGATTGATACCTGACATCAACCTGTAGTTTATTCGATTTTATTTCTGCTCCATCTCTCCTTGAGTTATATCCCTCCGTCCTCACCATATTTCATCGCCATGATCCGCGACTGTTACGGGTATTGTTTTTTGGAAGTGAAAAATCTGCGGCCTTCACATGTGTTTCTTTTCTTACATCTAGGTTGAATAGGCAGTGTTTTTATAGGGACGGGAATTACTTTTGTGCTCCTTTGGAGCTCAATGTCTGTAGTACAAAAATTTGTGAATGAGAGAATGAAATATCTGAAACTTTTATTGATGATGTAATGGCGCCTCAGAATTCAATGAAATATCTGAAAATTCATCATCTCCTTTTGATGCGAATGTTAATTCTTTTGTTACTGATTCAAGCAGATTTCATATGTTTAATTAGGATTGTTGTGATTAAATTTATATGTGTTATTTTGACTCAATTGGTTACATTTCAGGTTTTGAAGTTTCATCTAATTTTGTTAATTTGTGGATTTGATTTAAGAGATTCAACTTGGGAGGAATTGATGGATGAAACTTTACAGACATTCAAGAGTGGCTATGATGCCCTGCAAAGTGAAAAGAAGTTCATATCAGTAAGTTTCTAAATTTTCATCTGTACTGCTCATTTGTTGGTTTTTGTATATATTAACCAAATTTGTTGAAATTATGGATTGCTTTGAAGCTCACTTTGCAGACGATATTTCGTTTTCCTAGAACACTAAACTTTCTAAAGACTCCAAACCACACTCTTGAATATGCAAGCTGCCTTGAGCCCTGTGTTGATCCACCTCAGCACCCAACTAGACTTATCTGTATGTTCCTATTGAAACATAACCTTGTTCTTCACAGTTTCATCTAACATTGCAAATGTCATAGATAACATCCATGAGCAGTCTTAACCAAACTTTCGCAACATTGTCTGGTACATGCTTCCATTTAGCACCTCAATCATCTCCAAAGTGTTCTTTTAAGTTTTTCTTGCCCGTCTTTAACACCACGACGAATCAATATGTTGAGAAGAAACGTAACTCAAATTCTTCATATTAAACATATGGTTAAAATTGTTGCCCAAACCTAGATACACAGATGTAGACACAGACTGCACGATGAATGATAACTGAGCTGCACCAGCATTGGTAATTTACGTTGATAGAACCTTTGTCTCTTGGCAACTTTGGACTCACATTGAAAGAGACTATATCTTAAGTGAATCTATGCACTTATACTTTTACAAAGAAATTGCTTGCTTACATCTCTGTTTGATGCGAATGTTAATTTTTGTTACTGATTTCATATTTTTAATTAGGTTTATTGTGATTAAAATTATTTGTGTTGTTTTGTAGCTTCGCAATTCGACTCAGTTGATTTGAGTTTCGGAGGTTTTTGAAGTTGATAAGTTTTATCACTGTGTGTGGATATGTGAATTGGAGTTGAGAGTTTCAACTTGGGAGGAGTTGGTGGATGATTTCAGGGGCATCTCAGGAAGTGGCTATGATATCCTGTAAAGTGAACTGAAATTCATATTAGTAAGTTTCCAAATTTACATTTTCACTGCTCAGTTCTCGGTTATCATGAATTGCTTTCAAGCTCATGTTGCAGACAATTTTTTTTTTTTTTTTTTTTGTTTTTAAAATCTTTTCTAGAACATGACTGTTTAGACCACACTCAGGTTTGTAAGCTGCCTTCAGTTTCCACTAGACGTATTAGTATGTTCCGATTGAAACATAACCTTGAACCCGACAATATCATCTAACATCTAGCTACACCTTAGCCCTTCCGCTGTTCGTTGTGAATATCTAACATCTAGCTACACCTTAGCCCTTCCGCTGTTCGTTGTGAATATTATAGATAACGTCCATGGGCAGTCTTGACCAAACTTTTGCAACATTGTCTAGCACATGCTTCCGTCCAGCACCTCGATCATCTCCCAAGTGTTCTTTAGTTTTTCTTGCCCGTCTTAACACCCCAAAGGATACCAATCTGTTAAGCTGAAACACGGCCCAAATTCTTCTATAATTTTGTTGCCTTGCTGATAACATGCATTCATTATTCATATTTAGCATATGGTTCTTTTCTGAAAATTACTACCCAAACCTAGAAACACAGATGTAGACTCAGACTGCAAGATGAATGATTAGACTCAGACTGCAAGATGAATGATAACTGAACTGCACCAGCCTTTGTAGTTTGGACTCGCATTGAAAAAGACTTTATGGAAGGTGAATCTTTGCTCTTATACTTCTAGAAAGAAATGGGTTTAGTTTAGACTCCTCTTTTCTTTAAACCAGGAGATAAGAGTAAACCTTCAATTGCTTTTCATTTGCTTGTTTTTAAATCTCAGCTTTATTCATGTTTGCAATGGCGCCAATTGTATAATCTTCTAATCCGCCTATTTCAGTTACATTACTGTTCTAATCTCAGTATCATCTAATTTATGATATACCACCAAACATCTTCTTAATCATTCACATACAAAAAAATGTTATTTTTGTCTCCAAGTGAGGGTAGGCCATACAAAGGCGAAATACTCAGCAATCGGTTGTCACATTCCCTTGTGTACTGATGCAGCACTAACTTATTTACTGTTAAAAATGTTATAATGAACTTGTGGCACATCTTACCCCAAATTACTATTTGAGATATGTGGGTCAAGTTATCTCTATTGACTAAATAATTGGTGATAAAATCCAGGACAACCTAAACTCTTTTTGTTTGTTTTGTCGATGATGTAGTGGCGCTCAAAAATTCAATGGAATATCTGAAGATTTACCATCTATTTTCGATGCGAATGTTAATCTTTGTTACTGATTCAAGCAGATTTCATATTTTTAATTAGGTTTATTGTGATTAAATTTGTTTGTGTTGTTTTGTCGCTTCGCAATTTGACTCGTTCGTCTTTCGGAGGTTATGAAGTTTATAAGTTTTATCTAATTGTGTTAATAGGTGAATTCGAGTTAAGAAGTGTCAACTTGGGTGAAATTGATGGATGAAATTTCAGAGGCATCTCAGGAAGGGGGTTATGATGCACTATAAAGCAAAAAGAAATTCATGTCAGTAAGTTCCAAATATTTCATTTCACTCCTCAGTTTTAACACCCCAAGCCATCCCAATCTCTTGAACAGATACAGAACTCAAATTCTATAATAATTCTGCTACCCTGCTAACATGCATCCTTCATTCATATTTCATATTAAGTGTATCGTTCTTTTCTACATTAAAATTACTACTAAACCTAGAAACCCAATTGTTAACAGTTTAACCAAACCTAGAAACATAGATGTATTTTTTAACAAAGACTGCCAGACTGCACAATCAATGATAACTGAACTGCACCAGCCTTTGTAGTTTACTTTGATAGAACATCTATCTTTTGGCTACTTTGGACTTCCACTGAAGGACAGTATGTATATGTTAAGTGAATCTATGCTCTTATATTTCTACAAAGAAATGCATTTAGTTTAGACTCCTCTTATAACAGGAGAAGAGAGGAAAACATCAATTGCTTTCCATTTCCATTTCCATTTCCATTTCCATTTCCATTTCCATTTTTATTTATTTATTTATTTTTATTTTTTTAAAACTGACGAGTTTCAAACTCGGGTCACTGGTATCATCGCCCATTGAATTCACCGCTGTACTACAGCGCCATTGGCGCCGTTTCCAAAAACTTTTAATCCTCGCTATTTCTGTTACATTAGTGTTTAAATTTGTACAAACACCTAAAGAAAGGGTTATAAGTCTGTGTCATCTAATTTTTGTGTAAGATGTCCAAACACAGACAGTAAAAGGTTTCATGTGGCTCTAACCGAGTGTAGGCCACTCAGAGAAGGTGAAACACTCGGCCATCCCTTGTGTAATGATGCAGCAGCAAATTATTTACTGTCTGCTAGAATGTTATTACTGTCTGCTAGAATGTTATAAATTCATTTATTACACATCTTACTCCAAATATACTACACCTGTGGTATGTGCATCAAGTTGTCCTTATATGCCTATCAGTTCAATAATTGGTAATAAAATCCATGACATCCTAATTTCCTTGGCTGAGAACGGAAGAAGGATTTTTAATATGTGGTGCCAATATCAGGACCAATAATAACACAGCAGAAGATCTACATAGATAGATATGCCTGGCCCCATAATGTCTTATAAAAGAGACACGAACTCCCCATCAATATAACTCATCAAACAGCATCACCGAAATAGCTTCTTCAGCAGCCTTTTCTATTTTCTCTTTAGCAAAACATATAAATGGCATCCATGGCTCTCTCATCCCCATCTTTTGCAGGCACCGCTGTAACTTTGAACTCACAATCAAAATTCTCAACCAATGTTAAATCCAGTAACAATGGAATGATCGTGATGAGGAAGACATCAGCAAAGAAGCCTGCTGCTTCTTCAGGAAGTCCATGGTACGGTCCAGACCGTGTCAAGTACCTTGGACCTTTCTCCGGTGAATCTCCATCATACTTAACTGGTGAATTCCCTGGTGATTACGGATGGGATACTGCTGGACTATCTGCAGACCCAGAGACCTTTGCCAAGAATCGGGAGCTGGAAGTGATTCATTCCAGGTGGGCCATGCTCGGCGCTTTGGGGTGTGTTTTCCCTGAACTTCTCTCTAGAAATGGAGTTAAGTTTGGTGAAGCGGTCTGGTTCAAAGCTGGTTCTCAGATTTTCAGTGAAGGTGGACTTGACTACTTGGGGAACTCCAGCTTAGTTCATGCTCAGAGCATCTTGGCGATTTGGGCCACTCAAGTTATCCTTATGGGAGCTGTTGAGGGATACAGAGTTGCTGGTGGTCCACTAGGTGAGATCGTCGACCCACTTTACCCAGGTGGTAGCTTTGACCCCTTAGGACTTGCAGAGGACCCAGAGGCATTTGCTGAGCTGAAGGTAAAGGAACTTAAGAACGGGAGACTTGCTATGTTCTCCATGTTCGGTTTCTTTGTTCAGGCTATTGTTACCGGCAAAGGTCCTCTTGAGAACCTGGCAGATCACCTTTCTGACCCCGTGAACAACAATGCCTGGTCATATGCTACTGACTTTGCTCCAGGAAAGTGAAAACATTCATGACAGTTAACTAAGATGATCTCTCTTCAAAGGCATTGGAGCTCAATTTTTTCTTCTCTACTTGTTATTTTATCATGTACATTCATTTTTAGCTTGTAAATAATCTGTCATTGAAATCTGTTTTGAAATATCATTTTGTACGTTTCCAGTCCCTTTGTCCAATCTCGTTAATATCTTCTAGTTTATCATTCTCTATTCCTACAATTTTAAATTCATATACAATTTCTTATCATTTTCATCTCTTTATCTAAATGATGTAGACAAAAGTAGTGTGATCCTTCCGCTCATTCCATTACAGTAATGTGCAGTACTTTACATTCAAAGGGTTTGAATCCCATTGTCAACTAAAATAAAAGGAATAAAATTATCTTTCAACTTTCAACAGTTATTCTTTCTTTTCGTTTTTGTGATGTATCGTCCGTTCGATAACTAGCTGCTTGGGACCAGTATTCCCAATCAGTAGCAGTATTCTTCCTCTCTAGCTAGATGACCCATTGCAAAATAAACCTATCCCTATTTCTTCATGTTGCTAACCAAAATTTATTCTCCTAGTCATTAGGATAATCGATCCAAGTATTAATTGAAATGTAACTAATACTAACACTGACGTTCCAACGAAAACACCGGATTTTACTATGTAGCAATCGCCGTCTAACCATCCTCTGCCGTATGCTTGTTTCTTATTCATACTGGATGCACCTCCTAATAGAACTATTGCAAACGCATAACTAATCCTGCAAATAAGAAACAAACTGGCTTAGCACTTAGCAGAGGCATTAAATTTTCATGTACCATTTCTTTTATTGATTGAATTATGATGGTTGCTTTAATGACTTGGTTTGGACGAGAATTTTGATTCCTTACCAAGAGAGAACCAACAAAATGATTGATATGGTTTGCTTCCTTGTTTCTCGAGCATCATGAATTTTCTTCTCTCTGGAGTTAAGTTTGTTGCCTATTACGTATGCCGTTCCTAGGATTTGAACAATTGAAAGACATACCAAAGCAGTGATTCCCAACCCAAATGCCGGGCTCCCGGGCAAATAACATAGTTTCTCATCCAACTTTACATCTTTCAACTACAAAAGAATGAGCAAGAGAAATTACAAACCAGAATTGAACAAATACATGTCATAATTGTATAGGACTACATATATTAATTTACCTTTGTTCTCTTGAATTCAGCTGCAACACAAGCCGAGAAAGCGATGAGACCAAGTAGGAGCTCGAATGAGCAAAACAGCACGAACCCGGAACTGTATTTCTCCATTAGTGGGTAGAGAGATAGAATATGTCTCTCTTACAGTTTGGGTTAGTCTTGATTAGTCTCATCTTCCCCCTTAGCTTGTTGTTTTAGACTTTCCTTGAGAAGGTTGGATTTCTTTCTTGGTTGCTTGGAACAGGAATGCTTGTTTTAGACTTTTCTTGGGAAAGTTGTTTTCATTTCATTCTCATTCTCCCCCATCTTATAAATGAAGCTTACTTCTTTTTATCAATCGACAAGGATGGCTATTTATCAACTACTGAAAATTTTAATCTTATATTAAATTAAAGTAAAGAATAATCAAAATGAAAATACAGAAAAGGAACCAAAATAAAAAGCTACCTACTGTTAGGATAATGCTCATGTAGTAGTTGATTTTCCATGTGGGTTGTTTGGACTTAATTCAGCATTTATTTGGTATGCAAAGAACGTAAGTGTTTCTATGATGCTAACAAATCCAGAGATGCAATAGTTGCAATTTGGCCGTTCCCTTGAGCCGCGAGTGCACGCTCTTTAGTTAGTTCAGTGGCGGAGTTGGGATTGGTAGCTGCGAGAGGGCCCATGAAAATGAAACTCTCTGTAAAGGTTAGGAAACCTTCTACTCGTTCTGATAATTCCCTTTGAAAAGTCTATGGCTGCTATTGTGATGTTGAACTTGGGATGTGGCCTGCATTTAAAGACATTCGCCAGTTACGTAAGCAGTTTGATCGGATTAAGATTGATCACATTCTTGCAGGGTTGTACTTGTATTCAGTGTAGGTTCTTGATCAGGCCCTTGCATATGAATTTGCACGAAGAAAGTAGCCAAAAGGTGTACTTTAGGTCGTAAAGTTTTTGCTTTCCTGATTTGTTGCCGGGGTTAGAAAAAAACAAAAATAATGCAGAGGGAGTCCTTAATTCTGCTGTTTGCATCAAAAACAAAAATAATGCAGGACCTTTAGGCCAACCACTAGAACCATAATATTGGGAATACCAAAATCTTCCAAGGCATACTGAATGAAGACAAAAAAGGTTGTGAAATAGCAAAATCAGATAACCCCTTAACCCAATTTTTTTTAATGGCAAATCTGCCCTTTACGTATTAGTGTTAATAATCTTGATTAGTGACTAAATATTTTTTTTTAGTGATTAAAATAATTTTCAGAATTATAAGAGTTGTTTAGATGAAAAATTTGAGGAAAAAAAATCAAAGTTTTGGTTTGGTTAAGAAGGAGAGAAAGAGAAGGAGAAAGTGAGAAAATTTTAATTCTTGATTCAATGGAGGATGAGGAGGGTCATAATTCATATAAAAAACCTAGGAAAATACATATCAACTACACCAATGATTCCCAAATGGCTGATTTCTTAGATTATGAGAATGATTTTACACCCACTCAAGCTCAAACTCAAACACAAACTCAAGATGATGATTTTTATGAGCCAAATCCAAATGATGAGTACATATATGAGGAACCCAATGCTTCTAATACACAAGTACACTTATATCTTATGCTCAATCTCACTTTTAGAGCACTCAATTATCAAAAGTTAGGTTTTTTGAATCATGGTTCGGCGAAACAGGTTGAGGTTCGGCTCACATCTATGAGCCGAATCTACCAATTGATGAACGGTTCGGCTTACTGAATCTGTTTACTGCATGCGCCGAACCTATAATTTCCAATTCCAACCCTTTTGCTAGACACTAGTTCGGCTTATATGAAAGTTTGATAGTAAGCCGAACAACATCCTGAATAACCCGGAATAGAATCATTACTAATTTGGCTTACATATCCAAAATCGTATGTGCCGAACATAATTTTTTAATTTCTGGGTTGAAATATTGTTATTGGTTGCACATATGAAGAATATCGTATCAGCCGAAACCTCTTATGTTTAAGGTTCGACACATAATATGATTATAGTCTGAGCCGAACATGAATTTGTAAATTTTTGGGTTAAAATATTGTTTGTGGTTCGGCACATATTGAGGATATCGTATAAGCCGAAACCTCTTATGTTCAAGGTTCGGCAGATAATATGATTATCGTCTGAGCCGAACATGAATTTGTTAATTTTTGGGTTAAAATATTGTTCGTGGTTCGGCACATATTGAGGATATCGTATAAGCCGAAACCTGTAGATGTTTATAGTTCGGCACATAATGCGATTATCGAATGCGCCGAACCCTGTTATTATATTCCCTTTCTAGTATTTAACCTTGTGATATTCTTTGTAGATCGTGCTTGGACCCATGGAAAATCAACCTGATCCAGTAGACATAATTCACGAGGATACCAAGGATCACTTCCAAAATGATTTGGTATGTAAGAACCTTTTGTTTTCCTTAATGTTGTCGGAATATTCCAAAGTTTTTCTTACTAATTACTTGTTTTGGAATGAACGTAGATATGCAAAACTAAACCAGAGGTTCTGGACTGGCTTGAGGAACACGCGATGAAGATAAATTGTGTTCTAGTTAAAGGACAACAAAGCCGATGGGATCGGTTTGAACTGATTTGTGAGCCTAGTGGAACCGGCGCTAGCAAGGTTAAAAAGGGTACTGTATACGTTGGGAAGACCGGGAGAAAGAATAGGACGAAGACGAAGAAAAGAAATTTCCCTTTCAAGATCGTTTTCAACCTCAAGAATAAGTCCATGAACAAAGAAGATCAATATTGGATAATGAATAAAGATATGGATTGTCGTCATAACCACCCACGTCCCAAAGACCTTCATGGACATGCGAAAGTAGCGCGACTCAAACCCGAAGAGATGCTAGAAGTGGATAAAATAACACGAGCACGTTTGACACCTTCTAGGATTCTTAGAAAATTGAAGGCGGACAACAACAATAACAAGTCGACTATGCAAACTATCTACAATGCAAGACAAAAGATTAGAATACTCAATTTGCAAGGTAGGATGGTGATGCAACAAGTAATGTGGTTAGGGGTGAAGAATAACTACGCTTGCCAAAATAAGTTGGATGACTTCGGTCAAGTCACACACCTTTTCCTTGCCCACCCGGAATGCGCCCAATTGGCTCTATGCTTCCCACAAGTTATTATATTGGATTGCACGTACAAGACTAATAAATATGAGATGCCGTTGATGAACATTATGGGGCATACTTCGACAAAGGCACCGTTCACCGTGGCTTTTTGTTTCATGAAAAACGAGAAGAAAGAGAGTTATGTTTGGGGGTTAGAACAATTGAAGTTAATCTTCCGGGAGGGTGCTCTTCCGAAAGTGTTCGTTTCTGATCAAGATTCATCGTTGATGTATGCTATTAAGAATGTATTTCCGGATGCATTCAATTTTCTTTGTACGTTTCACATATGGTGCAATGTGAGGAAAAAATGTCAACCGATAATTCAACCACTTAAGTTGAAAGAATTAGAGAATATTGCTAAGCTACCGTTGGAGACCCGAGTAAAGAAAAAGAAGGAATTCTTGAAAGCATATGAACATAATGAGATGTTGTGGGCTTCTTTCCAAGGAGAATGGGAAGCTTTGATATGGTCAATCACCGAGGATGTCTATGAAGAAAATTTTAAAATGCTTATTAAGCATTGGAAGACCGCCTACCCCGATGTCATTACTTACTTGGTCAAAGATGTGTTGGAACCTAATAAAGAAAGGTTCGTGAGTTGTTTCACAAATCGGCACAAACACTTCGACAACCAAGCCACAAATATGGTAGAGTCGGCTCATTATCGTTTGAAGAAGAACCTTTTTGGTTGTGTTGACACTTTTGTCACGGTTTTTGATGCAATTGATGAATATTTCAAAAGTGATGTTGTGAGAATTAAAACCGCGTTCGAGCATGACCTTATGTTTAGACACAAGAATTATGGTACTAATTGGCTACAGGAGTTAACTTATAGAGTCTCCCATCTATGCATCGACTTGTTGATGAAAGAAGTGGATTTGATTAAGACATTAGGCGCCACCTTGGAGGAAGAGTGTGTTTGTACAATGAAGAAATCTATGGGACTTCCATGACGCCATGACCCACTTCGATACAAGGATGGTATCATACCATTTGAGGATATTGATCATTTTTGGAAACAATTAAGCTTCGATCCTCTCCCAACCGAAGACGATGAGGATGATCTAGAGATATGGGACACGACAAATGGGAAAAAATTGGCGGAGATGTATAGGAATATGTCCCGACCTCAAAAAAAATTCCTATGGGACAACATTATGCCGGTCATGTATCCTTTCACCCAAGAAAATATTTTGGAACCGGAGAAGAGTGACCCGAAAGGTAGGAAGAGTAAGAAAATGAATAATTTCAAACTAGACAAGCCAACAAGGAACTATTGGCTAATAAAAGGAATCCATCCGGAGTTGAGTACCATGATGCAAGGTTTGAAAAGGCAAAGAAAAAAATTGAGAAGTTGATGAAGGAGGAAGAAGTCAAAGTTCCAAAAAAACGAGGTCGCCCGAGTATTCAAAAATCGGAAACAAGTAACAAAGAGGTGAATGATAATGATTGTCCGTCACAAGCTAAGGATAGTAAAGAGGATGTCAAGGGGAAGGCTAAGATGTATCCTTCACAAACTAAGATAAAGGAGAAAAGGACCGTACATGAAATTGGTAGGATGAGAGGACCCAAAAGAGATAAGTCCGGTAGGTATATGAGGCCTATCAATTTTATATACGATAACTACTTGGAAGATCTATCGCCAATAATTCATGAGCATATTATAGCAATGGACGACGTGCAAGGCGATGGAAATTGTGGTTATTACGTCACGGCGGAACAACTTGGTCCTTTTATGGAAGGGAATAATCCGGTGCCCCCTGAAAATGAAGTGAACTATATTCGGCAACGATTGTTACAAACCCTACGTAAAAACAAAGAATTCTATAAGACAATGATGAGAACAGGTCCAAGAAAAGATGCAGGGGTGGCAGCGGAGTACGTTGCATTCGAACGTCGTTTGCATGGGGATTTTATCATTACCGAAGAACATTGGATGACAATGCCCATTTGTGGGTTTTTAATAGCGGAGACATTCAATTGCGTCGTACATTGTTTCGCATGGACGGGTAGTAGCTTTACTTACGCGCCTCCAACAAAACCTTGCAATGATGGTGTAAAGGATAAAAGACTTGTTCTTGGATTTGTTCAAAATTGTCATTTTATCGGCCTCAAACTTAGACCCGGTTGCCCATTACCACCCTTGATGAGTGCAACCTTTTGGCCTAGATTTGAAAATAATTTTGCGACGGATTGGTGTGCAAATTATGCGACAGAAATGGATCTTTGGAAATCTTTGCATGTGCAGCCTCCAGATGATGAGAAAGAGGTCAGTGAAGATGATGAGAAAGAGGTCAGTGAAGAGGATGAGAAAGAGGTCAGTGAAGAGGATGAGATTCTTTTAGGATCTCCATAAAAAATGTTTCATGGATTTATCCGTTTATTTTGTGTCAGGTTCGACTTATAATAACAATTCACTGAAAGCCGAACCTGACAACAAAAAAAGACCAGAGTTTTTTTGTCAGGTTCGGCTCATAATATTATTTCACTGCAAGCCGAACCTTGAAACTTTAAAAAACCAAAATTACTTTGCTAGGTTCGGCTTGTAGTATATTTCTGAAGAAAGCCGAACCTTTCATGATTCATGAACACAAGAATTATTATATCATTCCAAATAGACTTTTCAAATTCATAGAAATTGTGGATTACACCCCTGCTACATAGTAGGCTTCCAATTAATTTCTAATATCCTAAACGGGTAATGAGAAACCTTCTAAGAATGTGGTAGTGATCTTTGTATTTGAAATTATTTCCCTTCCATCGTCGCCATTCCTCTAGAGCTCGAACTTCAATCTCAGAGTTTGTTTCACCTTTGAGTCGATATCGACTCACAATCCGAACTAAAGCTATGAAGTCTGTGACTTTTTTCTTAATACTTATAATTCGGCAAAACAAGGAGGCACTATCCCGGTTGTGAGGATTACCTGTTTCCGTGCTGAAGGCTTCATGAATTCTAACCAAGTAGTACATACTCATCAGACCATTTACTCGTCGTTCTTCACCCTTCTTTGGATAGTATGCTACATAATTAGTGCAAAGAGATAAATATTCTTCTATAGTAAACTTAGGAGTTGGGGATGCCATTTGTTGAGCATATGTGGTTAAGAATATGAAAAAACATGTAGGTATATATAGAATATAGTTTTACAACGGCTATATCTTTCAAAAAAAGAGTCGTTCCTAGATTTTCGTGAAAAAAAAGTAAAGGTTCGGCTTATAGAAATTTTAGAACATAAGCCGAACCTATATACATAACGGCTATTTTTTAAAAAAATTTGAAAATTTTTACAGATTCGGCTCACCATATTGGTAAGATTTAAGCCGAACTATATACTGGATTACACCAATAATGATTTTTAAGGCTCGGCTTATAACTCAAATTATAGAAAAAGCCGAACCTGAAGGACAAATGATTCGGCGCGTAACTAACATTAGAGGATAAGCCGAACTCTATACATTCGGCGCATAACTGTTAAGATATTCATTAAAACATGAAATTGAAGGTGTCCATAACCCAATCCCAGCACCATTGAAAGAAAAGTTGAGCACCTAAAAGCAAAGGTGTTTGCAACACCATAAAAGTGTACTTAAAACTTAAGAAAAACATTAAAAGGAAGTTGGAAACATAAAAGGGCATTTAACCACGACCCCTCTT
Source organism: Papaver somniferum (assembly GCF_003573695.1). NCBI lineage: Eukaryota > Viridiplantae > Streptophyta > Magnoliopsida > Ranunculales > Papaveraceae > Papaver > Papaver somniferum. Next base: position 64,862,185 of record NC_039366.1, on the reverse strand, counting down.
CTTAGTGGTAGGCTTTTGTGCGGGTTCCTCGGGTCCTTCTCCTTTGTTGATGATTGCATCCCACTTTTTGTAGAGGTAGTTTTGTTCTTCCACGGTCATTGGTGTTTTACAATCAATTTTGTCTTTCATTTTTTTCAACATCTCCCTACCCGCGGCATTGGTCCTGACACAAGTATGAAAGTTATAAGACTAATTCGGCGCAAGTATGAATCATGTCTTGAAATTTTTATTAGCTTACGCAGAGAGTGGATCGGCTCACACCACAAAACAATTATAAGCCGATCCTAACTATTCGGCTCACAACCGATACCGTCGAATAAGCCGAATCTATGATTATGAACTCAAACATGTATTCGGCGCAACATGATATCATATAAATAAGCCGATCCTATACACTTGTAAAATTTATGAAATTTTAACAATGATATTCGGCGCAGCCCTAATACTATCGAATAAGCCGAATCTAGACTTATGAATTGAAACCTTTATTTGGCGCAAAACTAATACAACCATACAAGCCGATCCTAAGCACATGCAAAAATTCTGAAATTCAAACAACATTTATTCGGCACAAAACTAATACTACCATACAAGCCGATCCTACACACATGCAAAATTTCTAAAATTCACAAAACATATTCGGCACAAAACGAACACCATCGAATAAGCCGATCCTAAATATAAGTCTCTGTGTCACTAAGTTCGGCTCAAAACGGATTTCAGATCTACGCCGAGCCGTTCATATGCACTTTCAGGGTTCAGTTCCAAGAACAGCTCGGCGCACATCTAACATTTGTTTTACGCCGAACCATACCCTGTAACCGCCGCAGAACACATGATTTTGACGAATTAAATCGACCAAAACAATCAAAAACATCAAATATGAGATGGGTTTGTAGAACTAACCTTCTTATTCTCATTTCCGGAGTTGGTTCTTCTTTAATCTCTTCTTCCGGTTGATTTTATGGTTGATTTTGAGTTTGTTCTTCACTCTCTAAATCTTCTTCTTCATCAATAGGTTGTTCAATCGATCGATTTGAACGAGATACTGCCTTACGACGACCCATTATATAGATGAGTTTAATCGTCGATTAAAGTTTCACGAATCGACAATTAAATTTCCGCGATGAGAAAAAAAGAAAGGAAAGGGTGAATGAGTTCGGCTGTGGAGAGGAAGAAGGTGAATGAAACTGATTTTAAGTGTAGTTGATTATAGGTTTTGTATTAGGGTTAGGGATAGATTAGTAGTAATTTAAGGGCATATAGGTAATTGAACCACCCCATAGGATACCCCTTATAAGGTCACCCAAGTTAGGACTAGTGCCTTGTATGCCTAAGAAGATTTTGGTATGCCCAATATTATGGTTCAACCACTATGTTAGTGCATTTTGCTTAGTTATAGCCAACCACATTATAGTTAAGCCCAACCACTATGGGCCATCACTTAACCATATATACTGTGGCGGAAGAAAAACCTCCCTCCAACAGCAGCTGGGTAATTGTACTTACAACGTGTTCGTTTCGGATAATTGGACGCCCAGTAATTGGATTACAAGGGAATTGAGCCAATTATCTGAACCGAACAACTTAAACCATCTCGGAATTGGATTCCGTGTTAATCCGATTGCCTCAAAATTCCCGTTTTCTATTGCAGTCCGTGACCAGTGCAATGGAATCCGATTCCTCGTAATCATGAGTTAAATGACTCAATTACCCTACGTATTGAAATTTCATCGCTTTCATTGTCTTCGTCAAACTCTCTCCGACCTAAAACCCTTTCGCCTCTGTAAAACTCTCTGAATTTGTGTTTGTACCACAGATTTATGTCATCTTCGACTAGGAATCATCAACCATCAAGTTCCACTTGATAAGCCGGCGTTAAAAAAATTTGATTTTGAAAGGTACAATTTGGTATTAAGGTCATTCTATATGTTGCATTCATATTTCCTCGTTCCTTAATCTGAAAATCTGAACCGAACGCCTAATTTTTGCTTAAGAAATCAATACCTCATAATCTGATTACTAGAATTGGATTCTCTTGTAATTCGATTACCTGGCATCCAATTATTGGAAACGAACACGCTATTAGTTGGTATCGAGATTACGGATGAGAGTAGATACTCTCATCCCAACCCATAGCATTAATGTTAAGGGCTTTTTATTGAAGTTCTCTTTATTGACAGTGAAAATAATCAAGTGAGAAAGCGACCTTGCTATAGCTAGTCCAACAAGGGCTAGTCCAAAATTTGGACAATAGGTGTCACACTCTTTACGGTGAAGAAGGGAATGATTCTAGCATTGAGATTGGTAGTGGGGTGAAGCTGGGAATGATCAAAGGTCTGGATTAATTATCCTATATCTGGACTATGTTAGTTGTCCAAGAAAAAAATGCTCTCACATGACGAGACCAACCAGGGCCCTCCTAATCAATGTGGGGTGGGCCCCCACTCTATATGAGAGAGTATCTTATTAGTATTTTATCGTTTTTATTGCGGGCACATAAAAGTTTTTGTTTTACGCTTTAAAAGGTCATTTTAAAAAAATTATTTATGGGCTACATTATCAGAATGTGTTATGATATCATTTATGGCGGAAACAGAGGGAAGAGATAGAGGGCAATATATGTGCTCCAAATTTTTTGGACCTAATTTTTAGGTTTTTGAAAATAAAATTCCAATGAATACTGATAAACCAATATGTTCTTGGAGTTTCCTTGGTGATTCTGAACGCGCTCATCATATTCCATCCATATCTGCTTCTAGCTCTCAAACCTCAGTCCCTGAGCATAGCTTAATTGAAATTATTCGTGGGGTTTCTTTTCCGATAGATAAGTTAACAAACCTTGTGTCAAGAGTAAAGAATTTCTGATGATGAGTGTAGAAAAGGGACCGATGATTCTAAAAACGGTTTAATTGGAAGACTGTTGCTTCCCAAGGGTGCAACACCATTGAAGATGAAATATAAAACTCAAGGATTTTTGACCTCCTAATCATATCCGTTGGAACTCCGCCTCATTAGGAATAAGATTTTATTGTTTTCATTTTGCATCACTAGATGAAGTACGATGCGTTAGAATGATTGGTGTATGTCAGCTAAAATCACGGACAAAGGATAAGTGGACAAAGGATTTTAACCGTAATATGTAGAGGAATGTCATTGCACAAGTATGGGTGAGAATTTGTGAATTATGACTGGGTTATTGACGAATTCAGACTCTTTCCAAAATTGGTCGTGGAATTGGAACTCCATTGTTAGTTGATGGCACATGTAGAAAAATCACGGGACCTATTCCAGTTTTGAATACTTTCAGAATTAAGTCGCTATACAAACTGACTACCGTAATTTCGTATAGATGAGACCAAGTAAACTACTCCTAGTTACTCAATTCCTTCAGTATATCTGTGCCTACAACCAATCCGGTCTGCACAAGCAAATCCCAAGATAGAGTCACATGCTGTGAAGACTTCTGCTCTTCCCTCTGGATCGTAACCCGAAGCAGTAAAGGTCTAACCTGTTTTAGTAACCACCTCACTATATACCTCCGAAATCCGGTAATGGTCAGAGAAAAAGTTGAATATAAACTTTGTAAACTCCTTTGGTCAAAATCGAACCAAGACAAAGATTATCGGAATAATCAATCTCAGTGAACAAGTTCTATCATACCAATTCTATAAGGAGAAGCAACTAAACACTTTGTTCGATTTTTCAATAAGTTTGATGTCTATCGAAATAAATCGCATGTTTGAATCCCAGAGATTCAAGTGTGCACGAAGTTTCACAAAGACCAAAATACCAGAAAGAAAAAAACTTTTAGTCTCCAGTCTTCAAAGTAACCTGCACAAACAACTTTATTCCTAATAATGATCAACACATACAATGTTAACATTGGATGATCACTAGTTCGATCTACAAATCTCGAATCACTAGATCTGTAATAGTCAATCCTCAAACAAACCAAAAGAGAATGACCATATAATAATCAAGTTTGAAAGATCAAGGATACATACACTATTAGCCAATTGAATCAATAATCGAAAACTAAAATAACAATACGATTTAGTTTCCCACCAATAGTACTACTAAAAACTTCTTGATCCCAAAGAAGACTTTATTAATGACGACAACTCAAGAGATTTCACCTAATTAGATTACACTCCTTTATTAACGAGTTAGCTTCCCACACAAATGGTTAGGAAGTGTGTCAATGAATGAGTTTGTAAGAATACAAGCTATACTATTTATAATATTATGACCAAGGCTTGTTTGTAAGACAAGGAATTACCGAATCCAAAATCCTTAAGATGTGCAGTAAATGTATATTTTCAGTTTTGACAAATTCCAATTGTATTCCAACAAATATACCGAAATCACTCTTAGAGCATGTTTGTTTTTTCCTCTACATAGAGGCAAAGTACTACCTTCCTCTATCTAGAGGAGGACCCAGTTTTATTGATGTTTGTTTTTTCCTCTACCTCTACCAAAATAAAGGAAATAAAATTACACCAACCGGGTGCTATCTTATGGACCAACCTCTATTTAATATGCAAAATATCTCTTCAGTCCTCAGTGAAATATAAAAAAATTCATATCTTCTGTCCCTGTAACAAACTAAAAAAACAGATCGTTACCTCTCTTATCGTCTTCTTCCGCTGAAACCCAATTCTTTACTTCTCCACTTGAATAGTAGAGAGTTTACATCAGTTTATCTCATGGTTATAAGATATTTATTTATTTATTATGTGTTCCTTATTTCGTTACAATAAATTATCTTTGTAGTCATTATTTTGTGAATTTGTTAGATATAGGGTTTAATAATTTGGGTTTGTCTCGATTCTAATCTCCAATGAGTGTTGCTTAATTTTTTTGATATTATTATTATAACACTTGAATTGGGTTTGCTTTCTATGTTTTCTTTTTCTCATCTGATCATGAATTTTGGTATAAGACTATAATTTTTTTAACTCAATATCAATTTGGGATGGAAACTGTTTGACAAAAGGCCTAAGATATTATTCTTTATTTGGAATCCTTCATTTGTGTTGTTCAATAAATTAAAATTCATAGTTATACAAACTTCAGAAAAAAAAAGAGTGTTGGTACAAACTTATGATATTTATTTGACTAAAGTAGTGCACTGATTTTCAAATCATGTTCTCGTTATTCATGATTTTCTTGTCTTCCTGTTGCTTCTTTTGCATCTTCAGTCGTTGTTTGTCATCGTCCTTTTTGCCATCTTTTAGGAAAAAATAGGAAGATGTACTTATTAGTTTAAGTAAAGGTCGAGTTGTGCAAGTGTCAATTCAACTATTGTGTAGTTGTTATTTGAGGTTAGGTATTAATTATGGGTGCTACAAATATATATATATATATATGAACATTCAGGAATTAAACTCATAAGTATCAAATGATAACCATGTTAAATGTTAATGGTGACGGGATGGGACTTTCACATGATTTTTTAATTCATAAGGGTAAAAAAAGAAATATATAACAATTTGACATTTGAAATTTTAATATAGAGGTATCTATGTAGTGGTTAAACAAAGATAAATTTAAAAGGCTCTAGGTAGTGGTATTTATATAGAGATAGAGGTAAACCTCTACATAGAACCCTCTATTTATACAGACCTAAAAACAAACATGTTCTTAGTTAAAAAAAATATTAGCTAGCATACATTCATATACTTCATTAATATAGTAATTAGAGATATGCAAACCTCTAGGATATGGTAAGAATATAAACTATATATCCAAAAGATATAGACTATTTTAAATTCAGGATATTGCCTTAAGAATCAAGGAAAAAACTTAAACATTAAGTAATAAGAGTTCAACACATGTTCAAATCATGATGTCGACATCACGTGAACATCCCAAGTTCAATCCTTGCAAATCTCGATGTTTGTATAAACCCAAAGATCACCAAAAACATCGAAAATGCAAAACCCAGATTAAACTTCAAATAAGATCGCTTAGAGATCGGTCCTACACCTGGGGTCGGTCTTTCCATAAGGGATCGGTCTTCGCCATAAAGGATCCGTCACGGGATCGGTCCTTTCGACTACGAAATGAAATTTTGCAAGTTTACTTCCTTAGGTTATGTTTATGATATTCCTTCATATATTATACCAAGGGTTGAATTCATTCCAGAAGTTATAATAGAAATTATCAATTAGCATTATATCGATTCATGAAGTCCATAATTAAACTATACTTCGTAACTCCATATACTAAAATTGTATATAACAACTAGTATATATTTCCTTGATATTTTGATCATGGTATAATGACCAAGTCACTAATACTAGTGAAAAGTAAAAAAACTTTACTTCATATGTTATATTTTCAATAAATACTGATTTGAAAGAACATAAATAAAAATGGAACAACTCAAGTTTGTTGTTTCTAACCTTGAATTGAAGGACGATGTGTTCGTTGATGCCGATACGTCTTAAGGTTCTTCGTGAGTAACAAAAGCGAGCCTCTACATTCATATGTTCCTAGTCTAACCTAACAAAGTTAAGGCTAGTAATCAAATCAAGTAAGTTCAAGTTTGGAACTAAAATACGACAACTAAACTTGACACACCAACACTTGATGAGTTTAACCGAGAAATGCTCTATAGAACATGAATGCGAAGTTATCATCGCTGAGGTGGTGTATGAGAAGGTTTTTTATTTCTTCTCATATTGTAGAATTACTGGTCATTCTTTGGGGGAGTATAAGAAAAAACCAGTAGATGCTACGATACAACTATAAAAGAAGATGGTATCATAGTGTATGCATAAAGCTTGTGCTTCGATTGATGGAGAAAATGAAGCTCAAGATAAACCCAACAAGGAGAATGTGTAGATAAATCAAACTAAGGAGAATGTGGATAACGAACGATGTATATATGGGAAAGAAAAACAAAAAACTTGATGACAATCAAGGTGATAATAGGAAGAAATCAGTCAATCAACAATATATGCCAGGGAATGTTGACGATAATATGGGTGAAAGTAATGATTTACGTCATAATACAGATGAATTAACTGCTCATAGTGCATCTAAAGGTGATGCTTGCATTGAGGTAGATGATGTAGCTGTGAATTCTTTGAGAAGCAATTAGAGTGGGCACACTCATTATCGATAATGCTCAACTTGCATTTGTTGAACAAATATCTCTTCAAGAAGCTAATCAAACCGTTAAAGAATTAGCAATAAAAGTTGATAATAAAAGATCTCATATTACTAATAGTCCTACTAATAATGTTTCTAGTACTGTGACTCATGGATCTTTGAAAGAAATATGTTGGTCAAATTCATCTGAGGAGGAAGGTGTGGTTTATCCATAAAAAGCAAGAAACATAATTTGGATTTCCTCTCAGAAGTTAAACACAATTGTTAAAGCATCACTCGGTTGAACTCACCAACCGTTAGTATGTCATATTTTAGTTCCAAAACTCGAAACTGCTTGATTTGATTACTAGAGTCAACTTTGTCAGATTGGATTATGAACATATAAATATTGAGACTCTCTCGTGTTACTCATGAAGAACCTGAAGACGTAATTATATATATTAAGGAACACATCATTCTTCAGTTCGAGGTCAGTAACAACAGGCTTGTCTTGTTCCATTTCTATCTTTGTCCTTTCAAGTCTGTATTTATTGAAAACATAACATAACATCCAAATTAAAGTTTGTTTACTTGTCTCTAGTATCAGTGAGTTGGTCATTACTATATGATCAAAATATCAAGCAAAGATATACCACTTGTTTCTTATAACTTGAGTATATGGAGTTATGAAGTATAATTTATATATGGACTTCGTGAACCGAAATAATACTAATTGGTGACTTTTTATTATTTAGTGTATTGAACTTTCGGATTGAATTCAAACCTTGAGATTATGAATGGAGGAATATGTTAAACATAATATAAGTAAGTATATCGACTCGTGAAAGTATGTTTCGTGGTCGAAGAAAATTCAGGATAGATCTTAGGACCATCCTAATTGTAGGATAGACCTCAGGACCGATCCATGGCAAGGACCGATCCCTTATGGCAAGGACCGATCCTTTTAAACTTTAATTCAAGTATACGTTTTCGATACGCTTGTTAATCTTCCGGTTTGTACAAACATCAAGATATACTCAGATTAAACTTGGAATGTCCACATAATATCGAAAAAATTAATTGAACACATGGTAAACCCTTATATCTTGATGTTCAAGTATTTTCCTTTGATACTCAAGGCAAGATCCTGAAAAATGAAATATTATATATCTATTAGATATCAAATACCGCCGTTAATAAACCATGATGTTTCCTCGGTTTTGCAACCGTCTTTGGCATCGTTTATTCTTCGTGTTCTTCAGTTGCAGCAGCTGAAAAATATCTCTGCAACTCGATTTTCTCTATTCTATCGAATCCTAAATTTCCCCAAACGATCACATCACCTCCAAATCTTTACATACTCACAACACCTCCAAATCTTGCATTAAACTCTCACATATTCTCTCATAACTCAAGAATATCTTGTTTCCTTTTCTTTTCATGCTTTTGTGTCTGCAGCTGTTAATATTTACTCAATAACGCATCAAATGGTTGTGTAACGTCTCAGATGGTGCTAAACATGCTCAAAACACACCCCAACCCTCCAAAAATAATACAAAATAGTCCCGAGCGTACTTCAAACTCTCTTTTCACGAGAAAACCATAGCGTACTTTGAATTGATTATCCAGCCAAATATACTTGATTCTAAAGCCCATATCATTCCTTTGTAGCTGAATCAAGCATGCCCAATGAATTCCAGCCATTTAATCTCACTGAAACACTTCTAATTCTCAAACCCTAAATGTGCCAGATGAAATTAAATTTTCCCGCCAATTTCTATTTTGAATTTGGAGAAGAAGATGGGTGACCCTATCCTCGATTGGGGTCCCTTTAGCAATTGCCCTAGGGTGCCTTTCGTAATTTCCCGAGTGCCTTTAACACTTTTTCGAGCCAATCTTTCCACAAAATTTTATCACCTTGTAGATGGTGGATTTTCGACAAAGGCTAGAATCGTAAGCTCATAATTATACGAAGCTCTGATTCAGCAATCAGACGTGAGTATCGAGACACGGGTCTCTCATCGAATTCTCAACGGAGAGTACTTTCTCTCAGAGTACATGTAGATATGTAGTCTCACGACTGGACAACGACATATCTCATGAATACTTAGCACTTTCAGTGATTATTTCTATATAGTATCACGAGATGGACGACTCCTAGACAGCTTGCTCTGCTAGTATAGAGCGATAACGTCTTCAGGAACAAACAACGAGTTTACCCTGACTATATAAATGATATGACTTACCGACAAGCTCATATCAGGATAATTAATGCTCCTAGACAGCTTGCTCTGCTAGTATAGAGCCACAAAGTTAATTATTCCTAATTATAATTGCTCCTATTCCATGGTCGAATCCACGACTGGTCCCATGGAATGACAATAAACAATTATTTTGATTCTATGATCGAATCCACAGCTTGATATCATAGAATTTCAATAATTATATTATCTCATTACTCCGATTTCATGATCGAATCCATAACTGGTAATAGATAAATCTTAATTACTCCGATTCTATGGTCGAATCTACGATCCCGTGGAATGGTAATGCTCACTTTATTATTCTGAATTCGTAGTCGAATCCTCAGCTGATCCTATGAATTAATAATAAACATCTTATTGCTCAGTTTTGTGAATTATTCTCCACCGAATTCCACAATTAGTAATAAATAATCAACAATCGGGCGTCTGAGCTACCTCTAAGTAAGCCCCGATTCAAATGGTGAAGGTGTATTCAACGACGATACACTAACAGTCACCGCACGAACGAGTATTTCAAAAATAAAACGAAACGATGAACCTATGCAAAATAGGGAAGAAAATAATAAATAATAAAAATATTGACCAGGGTGCTGGGAGCACGGACACACGACCGACCGACCATGTCGTGGTCAATCCCACGCCAGTTTTATATTTTTAATGCATTTTGTTATTTTCCATGATTTGATGAAAATTCTCTCATTTTATCAAATCTCCTTCGTCTCGAGGAAACTCCTCAGTTTCATGGTACTTCCATAAATCCATAAAAAATAATATAAAATTAAGGAAAGGAGTGTGGGGCGTGACCATTGGCCAACCGGCCCCACACCCCACGGTTCCTTATTATTTTATTATTTTTATTATTATTTCTCTAATTTCATGAAAAAACTCTTTGATTTCATGGTATTTTGCATAAATCATCAAATAATAATAATAAAATAAAATAAATTATGAAAACTTGTGGGACCGGGCCTTGGCCGGCCATGCCCTAGCCGGTCCCGCACGCCCCTTTGTTTTATTATTTTATTATTAGTTTTCCTTGAATTCATCAAATTCCTTGATTTCATGGTATTTCTCTCAAATTAGGAAAAATTCCCTCAAATCATCAAAAATACCTAAAATGTATTAAAATTTTTTGAAAACTCGTGGGACCGGGTCCAAGCCGGCCGGCCATGCCTCCACGGTCCCTCACGTCCTTTTTTTTATTATTTTAATATTTTTTGCTTCCCTGAACTCATGAAAACTCCTTCAATTCATGGAAACTCCCTAAATTCATCAAATTTCTCAAAATTCATGAATTTTTCATAAAATCATCAAAATATTATAAAATTAAGGAAAAGACACCACGGGACCGTGGTCACGACCGGCCGACCATGCATTGACCACGGCGGTCCCATGCCTCCTCATTCCTTATTTTATAATTATTTTTCATCATCTCATGGTGTTTTCCTCAGTTTCGTCGAAACCCTAATTTTGGCATGTTTTCTCGAATGGATGCTCAATTGCACGCCAAAAAATATCAAAATTCTCAGGACTGAGACGCGGACGCCTTGGGGACACGAGCACGCTATCTTGACCGACCAAGATTGGCTCTTTGGCTCACGGAAGCCGGTCCCATCAATTTTCACAGTTTTGACCTAATTTGCACAATTGCTCGTATTAGGTCCAAAACTCTTCCAAACACTTTGGATTTTCATGAAGTGATCGTCAGGTGGACACATGACAACCCAGGGCCGGTTTCATGACTCCATGGTCGGTCCCTCGCCTCGTCATAATTAATTAGGTTTTCTCACCTAAGGCTCAGACGAGCATTTTCGAATAAATGATTAAATCAGCATTTGATCATTCTTTCACCAACAAATCGTCAACTCTTCATGAGTTCTTTGTATTTGCTCACGTGAGCATGTGGAGACTACATGGTTGACCCACGGTCCATGTAGTCGCTCCCTCCTTCGTCCCATGGTTGAAATTCTGATGAACCATGAATTGATCAAATTAGGGTTTCTGAATCCAAGGATAATCATTCCAGATTCCAACCTTAATAATTTTACGACGGACTCATGGTCATTAATTTTATTAATTATGCTCGGTTCAACGACCAGTATTCTAATTAATATTTTGGGTACGCTGCCAATAATCCATCAGATGAGCAATACATGCTCAGACGATCAAATATTCAACAATTCATTACATGAGAAACACTTGCTCAGATGATAAATATTTGCTCAAACCAAGGAATATTGGTTCAACAATCAATATTCAACGATCCATCGAATGAGCAATACTTGCTCACTTCATCGTAAGAACTATACCTCTGTCTCATGACATGTTCAATTCATGAGTTTCAGAACATCATGCTCAACTCAGCAACTACATGGACTCATCGTCCCATCAAACCACGAAGTTATCAATTGACTAACAAACCACGAGACGTCAATCGTGTCACTTGGGGGATATCACTTAGGGTTTTGGTCTGGCGGTCTACGGCACGTGTGTTCAAACACACGATGGAATGTGAGCAAGTCGTGCAATCAGTTGAAGGAATTCACGAGGTAGTGGGTGGAAAATCGACCAACTCTTCACACGTTGAGCAGCTGGTTTCAAACACGATCTCCACTTCCCCACTCCTTGATTCCATCAACTGTCACACTTCATGGAATCATGGTGTCTAAAATTCCAACAATATAAATAAGTCTCTGAATCATGATTGAATCATCAGCATCAACAGTATCATCAATCTCACGTCAAACTCACAACACGAGATCATCAACTCATCAATTGAGCAACTAATCTCAATTGGGCAATTTCAATCATTCAGAGCTTATCGTATTCAGAATTTACACACCCACAATCTTTGATTACCATTGATTCCATACATTTCTCAGCTTCCCTCCTACAGATCAACCCATCCTCTCTTGTGACCGAATTTACCCTGGAACGGTCATTGTCTTGATTTAGGCCGGGGTACTACAGATTGATCTCTCGAATCTAAAGCACCCCCTTTGCAGCGGTGCATCTGTGTGAGGTTTAACATTTCGCTCGGTTCGAGGAGTCTCCTCCATATGCTCGTCTCCTCAATTCCTTAAAAACCAGCAAATCGTTTTTCTCCATATACAGATTGGCGACCACAGTGGGAGATTAATCTCTCGGTTTCAATCTAAAAATTTCACAAGATGGTTGATCTCAGGTCAGGTTCAGTTACGAATCCTAACACAAACCGTGCTAGCATTAGCAACAACAACAATCAGAATATCCCGGAGACAATTCCGACCTCCAACACTGATGGTGGTGACACTACTCCTCCTCATGCCGAAGGTCATCCACTGTCCGGACGACACCATGAAGAAGTCAGAGGAGATCCACCGCCTACCATTGCTGATCTTATCAAAGTGCAAGAGATTCTTGCAAAGAACCAGACTGACATGGCTGCTACACAGAAGGAGCTGTGTAATTATCTCAAAACTCTTACTGACAAGATGTCAGAGAAGACTCAAGAGAAGGGAAAGGAGAAATCCTCAGATGACGGTCCTGAAGTAATTCCAATCCATACAGTAGAAGACGACAAAGTCCACAAAACTGTTGCAGACAACTCTTTAGCGAAGGGATCATCGAATTTCATCACTCGCGAGTATCTGGAGAACCGTGGAAAAGAAAAAACATCGCATGATCATCGTCATCAACCTCCTTATCCTGCCGCTACGCAGAGGATTCCACTCCCTAGAGGTTACGTTTCTCCAACCTTCACCTTATATGATGAAAATGGAAATGCTCGGGAACATGTCTCTCGTTTTCTCGAAGCCCTGGGAGAACATGAAAATAATCATGCCGTTCGTCTCAAGGAATTCTCAAAATCTCTGAAAGGCAGAGCATACACCTGGTATAACAACATTACACCAGGGACTATCAACAATTGGGGAGAAATGGTTAACGCATTCTACATGAAATACTTCTTCGTGTCAGAACAAGTCACCCTCTCCGACCTTGGAAGGATGTTTCAGAGGGTTAGTGAAAATCCCAATGATTATGTGAAAAGATTCAGAGTCCAATCCCTGGATTGTCATGACCCAAACGTCACGGAGTAACAACTGGTGGACTTGTGCATCAATGACATGCTCCCGGTCTACATGGCCTTGCTGGAAAACCTTCGATTCCAGACTTTCTCAGAGCTTCACGAAGCCGCGAAGAGGTCGGCAACCACTGCACCCGCTCTTTTGGAAAGAGCAAAGTCTACAAAGACTGAAGATTCAAAAGACACTCGAGGAAGCAGGCGTTTGATCAACAAGCAGTACAACCTGCAACCTTCAACAAATACTGTCGCAGAAGGGAGTAAGAGAAAAGTAGAACCACAACACAATCATACTTCCTCCATCCCTTCAAAGGCACACAAGAAGGAGAATTCGAAAATCCCTCCTCAGCATACGGAAGATCCAGAAGCACCTGATTTTCCCTGTTCAATGGAAGAAGTTAATGAACTACTGGATGCCTGGATTCAAGATGGTGCAATCAAATTGCCTTATGTCAAGAAGGAACCAACTGAAGAGGTCATGGAAAATTATCGGTATTGTCGCTTCCATAGATACGTCAGCCATCCCACGAGTGATTGCAAAATTTTGAAGCGCATATTCAAAGAAAAGGTCGAATCAGGAGAGCTCAACCTGGGGACTGAGGGGTGCACAAAAACCCCCTCCCAGTCAGAACTTTTACCATCTGAACCTCCTGTCAAGGAAACGGTCCAATCTCTGATCGAACATGTCTGCGAGCTGTTGTATCTTTCGAAAGCTCAAAGGAAAGACATGTTTGCTGCACTGAACCACATCGTGTCCGGAAGACGTCCGCTGATCCAAGAGACCACCACCGGACCTTCAGCCACCGACAAGAAATGTATGACTGGGGACTGCTCACCACAGTGCACATTAAAGGAAATGAGTTCAAGAGGGCGTTCATCGATGTTGGTACCGCCGTCAACATCATCCCTTTGAAAACTCTCAGAGCTGCTGGTATTACTCGACGGGAAGCCACCCACGCTCCCATAGCAATCAGGGACCACGAAGGAATCTCCAGAACGCATACGGCTTCATCACTCTCAAAGTTACGGAAAGATGATCTGCACTGAGGCCAAGTTTTTCATAATCCGGGAAGACCCTGGATACGACATGGTCCTTGGGAGAACTTGGATTCATGCTGAAAGGACAACGATGCCTTCAACACATCCTGTCATCGACAAGGATTCCGAGTCGGAAGACGAAGCAGAACGCACCACCGTTTGAGCATCTGGAAGAAAAAACTCTGATGGGACTTACGAGGAACTTGGAGAAATCCGCACACCTTTGTCAGAAGGTTTCGAGCTCAAGTCTTATTCCTCCTCTTGCTCCAATATTACCAATGTTCAAATACGCTACTATGGTCCAGGGACTTCTCCCCATGAATAATTTAGCAGTCATCAAAAGCTACGAGTGGGTAACTTCACCTCAGCAATATTACACTCAATGGTTGGGTTCAGAACTTCTTCAAATCGGTCACTCCATCGAGAGGTTTATTGCTGAAGACTTGGCTAAGCATGATAAACACTATGCTGGATACTCTCTTCCGCGCGAGTGTCCGTACGATCCACAATCGTGGAATTCCATCAAACAGGGAATTCCGAATCAGCGGAAGATATTCAAGGAACGATCGACCAAGCCTAACAAGTTTCATGAAGGGGACCTGGTTCTCAAAGCAGTTCAGCGCGGTCTTCATTCTACAAGGAACTCCAATTGGGAAGGACCATTCATGGTCGCTGAGTCCGTGGCCGGAGGATACTACGAATTGACCAACACAGATGGCAGAACCCTACCAGTAATTCACGAAAATTGGCTCAAGGCGTTTATCTGAAATTATTGGACATTTAAGGTATTGGGCGTTTGAAGCATTCATGGCGTTGGGATTTAACATTTAGGATTTTCATTCATTTTTATTTCAATTCCTCCAAAACATTTGCAATACTTGCAATCAGTATTTGAATTCAGCAACTTATCAAAATTCAGTTCATATTTCGTAAAAGAAAATCTCTATCAAATCTACAAGAAAAATCCTTAACCATCAGTCAATCCAAAACCATCTAAATATCAAAACCCAAGTATAAACCTCACATCTCTTAGAAGTTCATAAGTTCAAGAGATCAGCAAGAAAAGGTTTTTGCTCATCAGAATCCTTCAATATTTGCAAAGCCGCCCTCTCCTTGTTCAACTCATCGGTCATCTTGGCAATCTTGTCCTCCTTCTCCTTCGCAACATCATTGGGAAAGGGTATGTTCTTCTCACATGAATCCTTGATAATGTTTATTTGCTTACGAAGCCATTTCACGTTGAGGCCAAGTCTTTCTGAATTCTCCAAGTTAAACTCCCAATCAAAGAGTATATATGGAGTCACGGTATTCCTGGGTCTCGTATGCATATCACTCACGACACGCAAGATAACGCCTACTTGCATGGTTAAAGCATAAGCACGCCCAGAGTTCCTGTCAACGATCATGTGGCCAAACTTCTTCCATATCGTCTCGTACAAGCGTGCATATCCAATGGGAACGCTGAATCCACCGACCAGTTCATGATACGGGAGTGAAGTGTTAAAGGTAGGATCGAAAGCAACCCCTGCAGTTGGATATTCATACACTATTATACGGTTCTCAGTCGCTGGAGCAGCTTCCACGACCAAAGCAACAATTCCTTCGGTATTCTCTGTTGATATCTCGGTTTCTTCTATCACCGAGGCAACAACCATCTGGTTTTCCACAACATCAGTAGCGACCATCTCATGGCCTCGAAGTTCAGGGATGGTTGTCTCTTCATCAATAACTTCGGAAGGGTTAGAGTTGTCATCATGGGCTACAATATCCTCAACTTCGGTATTTAGCACCTAATACGAAGATTACATGAGGTTAGAGTCACGAAGCCAAAGGAGATTATGAAACACAGTATACCCGCAAGGCAATATCATCAAATTTCATCATACTACATTCAAGGCACGAGCAAATAACATGAAAGTCATGAAAACACATTTTACGATGAGTCCGTCTGAAGAAACTGAACTCTTCCCTGTACTAAGAGACAAACTTGGAGCAATCTACAAGGAATCTGAGGATGGGTCATATTCCATTCTCTTCGTATGTATGTCCTCTATGACATGTCAAAATTTCATGACAATCCGATGAACGATCGAGTAGATGTGGCCAAAATATCAAGTGACGCGCAATCTGAAAAAGTTCTGGAAGTCTCCTGGAAGTTTACTATTTCGCCTTTTTCAGGCTCTGAACGTGCTCAAAACTTAAAAATCTTCTTTGTCAAAAGCTTGGAAATTTTCCGGGCTTGAATTTGCACATGCAGATCATCAAAATCCGACTCCGTACAAAGATTCTACAGCGTTTTTACTAAAAGCTGGGGTTCTGAATTTTCTGACGACGAAGTTCGACTAAGTTTTCGTATATTCACATGGGTTCTCATTAATTCATTCACAAGTCAGCACTTTTATACTTCTATGAAGAATATACAGGATGAATACTTACTTGAGGAGTCTCCAAAGTGTCCAAGGGGTTGGAATTTTCCACATCAACGACAAGAGGAACATCACTTCCATCCGGCTCCGAATCATGGGAATTACCTCCATTCCCATTCCCAGTGGATGATTGAGTTCCAGAATTCTCCATCTCCATGACGGCATCCTCCTGTACACGTCCTTTATAATCAATATTTTCATCTATGAAGCACCACATTTGAACAAGTGAAGAAATACTTACAGTTCCTTCGTCACTCAAATCAACGATTGCTTGTTCAGTAGAGGAAAATTGAATACCTTCAAGACTTGATGGAGTAAAATTCTGCAACAAAATTAACAACATTGGCTTCATGATTCTAATGTTAATAGCAATGAAAGTCACGGTGAGAAATATTGGGAACCCACCAAAGCACCAACTGGGGACTTTACGGTATTGGGTAACAACTTATAACCTTTATGCCCGCCTTCTCCGCCATGAATAACCGCCTCAGTCTCTGAGAAATCTACACCGATTCAAGGTTGTATATTACGACCATCCTGTGGTGAAATCCAGTAATGTAATCATAATACAGTTCTTATAATTTCGTGAATATTATATGAAGAAACATACCCGAGAGCATCCTGGAGGCGACTTCCGTTTATCACCAGAAAGATACTTCAATCTTGGTCGACTGGAAATCATCTCAGCCGAAGGAAGATCCTTGAATGGAGGTCTGGGAAATCTTATAAAGCCACGCAAACGCCCAAGTTGCTGATCCCAGAATTCTACATAACCTGGAGTTACATAGGCAAATCTATCAAAACCAGGAAACCAGTAGCTACTCCCATCCACGTGAGTATGATCCAAATGAGTCATGAGTTGCTCAACTGATGGCTTCCTTCTCCGTATGGTTGGAACACACTGATCCATACCCATTTGTCGAGCTGCTCTATCAATGTTATACTCCTCCACTGAAATCTCTCCAAACGTGGTTGATAGCAAATGACCAGGGGTGCAACTCAACATGAAAGATCTTTCGCCATCACTCAGATGCGCACCAGACATCAAACTCGTGCTTTCTCCAGTATTGAATGTCATCGGCTGAGAATCATAATCAGGGACTGAAACCCACGGGCGAAAATTGAACTCGGTCATCTAACACATCAATAAAGCGTATTTTAGAACGAGGCTGCTTTGTGGACCAACACATGATCCTAGCATTATCTTTCTCAGGGAAAGTATGGCGCGCATCAGTATTCGGTCCTTGCAGAACATTACGTGGAGTAGGTGCATAATTCTTAAAATGCTCCCACATCAAAGCTTGAAGAAACATCGTGTTGGCATAACACTCAATATTCATAGAGCCGTTCGATACACTGGAGTCTATAATCAAGGAGTCCAGGTTGTAATACAAGGAGCCTAAGAATAAACTACCTACCGGAAGTTGCTCACCTTGAGCCATCTTAATAGCAAAGGGAATCACAAAAGGCTTCAACAAATTTCCACTGTCTTCAAAAATGTCTCTGGACAACCATAAACATAAGAAAGAAGCAATGGGTAACATACTGTCGATGGGTTTATCAGAAACCTCGTCTTTGGGCCACCAGTGTGTCAACCAGGAAGCATAGCATCCTTTACTACCAGACTTATTCGCTTTCTCCATTGCAGCTGTCAAGACATGAGAAACGGCGGTCTCCTCATCTGAAAGATCCCCAAGAAGATTGCCCGTGATCGGGAGATGCATCAGAGCCGCCACATCTTCCAAGGTAATGGTAAACTCTCCCCATCTACATATGAAAGTGTGAGTGGGAATGCACCAGCGAGCAAACAGAGCCACAATACCACTTGCGTCATGATAAATGAACAACTCTCCAGAAGCTTGAATAGCTCTCTTCACCTGCGCCTGGTCGAGCATAGTCCTCACATGAGGAAAACCCAACATATGCCTCGCCCAGCCGGCAAATTTCTCCAAAGGTCGTCGAGAAAGCTTAAACTCTATGATTGATGAGGTGAAGATCCCTCGTTCAAGACAAAATCGAATCACTGTCTTAGGAGTCACCAATTTCTTCTGAGTAACAGTTCTGGGATTTATCAAAAGACGATACACTGGGGATTTCAAATGTTGCTCAGCTCCTGGAATATCTTTTTCAAAGAATGCATCATCTATGTTCGGGACATTCTTAATCCCAGGGATTTCGTCTTCATCTCCCCCAACGGAAGTTTCATCCATGCATGTCTCATATCTGGAGATACCATCATCAACGCACATCTCTTCCCTCGAGGCGTCGTCAGCTTGGGAATTGGTCATCTTTGCTGAGTGGCTGAAAAGGTTCACACTACATTCTACTTCAGTATGCCGTCCAGATATAAATCAAGGAAATACAAGCAAAAATGGTAACTCTTAACTCTTACCTTTTATACCTCTACTAACAATAGTGATAGTAATGCTAGAGTTAATCGTTCGTCTCTTCGAAAACTGCAAAAACGAACGAAACTTTATTTAATTTCCGAAACTGATTTTTCATGAAATCACGGACACAATTTTCATAATGTGAACATTCACACGACTGACCTATGAAGTTTACAAAAATAAAATATTTCATCATAAATATATTGTCTATCTTCGAAGTTTCCTCAAAACCCACGTTTCTGATTTTTCGAAAAAATAACAATTAATGCAACATTGTTTACATAAATTCTCAAGAATTTTATCTAATGAAAAAAAAATCATGCAAATAAAATATACCATCATATTTTACACAATATATGTCACGGCTGCATATATATAAAAAAAATTTTATTTTTCCTTCGTATCGTCGTTATTTGTCTTTAAAACGAAGGTTTATTTCAAAAATATTGTGAAAGCTCACATCTCATACATATGATAAAGTTTTGTATTTACATGAAAGCTCATAAGAAAAATTTTATCATTGGACACAAGTTCATCATACATATTTTCCTTCGTGTCATCATTATTTGTCTTTAAAACGAAGGATTATTCTGATTTCATGAAAATTCACTTCTTTTATGATAAAACCTTGGTACACATGAAAACTCATAAACTAAGTTTTATCACTGGACCTAGGTTCATATAAAAAAAATATCTCTCCTAAATCAGGGATTATAGTTAGTTTTCAAAACTAACGATTGAACGAACATACGTTTTCAAAAAACGAGGATTTTTCATAAAACTCATACTAATATACACACATGTATATAACTTCATCATGATCAAAGCATGAACAACTCATGAGGATCATAAACATCAGCAAACAAAAAAAAAAACGTACCTGGGAGCGCCAGCCGGAAATTGGCCGACGACGGCAATAACGACGACCGACGGCGGCAGGTGGTGGTCCGCCGGCGGCGGGAATCTTCTCCTGCTGGCGTGAAGGTGCAGAATGATGGAGAGCTGGTCGTGGGAAAAAAAGATTAATCCCTTTTATATCAATTTTATTCCCAAAACCTAATTTTCTAAGGATTTCCTTATTGGGCCCGACCCACGAATCCTAACTGACCACGGACTTGTCGTCCAAATCAGCGGTTCAACACCAATTTATACTCATCAAACGACGCTCCAATCATGACATGATAGACACATTTTTGTGTCTAATTTGATCTCAATACTATATATTGTTGGCACTCGATTTTGTACTAATTTTGTTATTTTATGTATTTGTAGGTATTTTTTTGGAAATAAATATTTTTGGAAAATTCGGCTCGAAAAGTTGATTTTGGCACCCGGAGGACAAGTGTTATTCAGACTCTCGCTTTTGGATAAGGGGTAACCTAATTACTAAGGGGCACCCCCAGGTCACCCCAGTTCAGGATAGGGGGACACCCTTTCTTCTTCGTTTGAAAACTGAAAATTGGCGGAAAACGAAGAACAGTTCTGCATGATGTTTGGTCGAGAAAATGAAGAAGTTGGAATGCGATTCAATCACTGAAAATTGGCATAAAGATGTGATATGACATTGGGAAGACATTTTTGGCATCGAATTTGATCGACATTGGCTGGAAAGCTCGTTTTAATTCACGAGCTCAAAACAGAGCAACGTGAACTGAACACGAGCTCAATCGTGTTTCTGCTATGCATGGAGTGATGTGGAGGCGCGGGAAATATTCCGAGGCGTGGAGAAGCTGATTAGGAGCGTACAAGGAGTGAGTTAACGTGTGGAGAATCTAAATTTGGTAATTATTCCTATTTCTGGGCAGCGAGCAATTAGAGGATTAATGGGAAATTATACGCATTGATGTTAGTATTTTTGGGCTCCAAAACACTATAAATACTAGCCTAATTCGTCGAAAAGAGGTTGGCAAGTCATTGGGAGAGAGTTAGAGCCGAGAGAATCAAAAGAAGAGGTCGACATGCGAAGAAGTTATGCTGCTGCTCAGCCAAGAATCAAAAGATGTGATATGACATAGGGAAGACATTTTTGGCATCGAATTTGATCGACATTGGCTGGAAAGCTCGTTTTAATTCACGATCTCAAAACAGATCAACGTGAACTGAACACGAGCTCAATCGTGTTTCTGCTATGCATGGAGTGATGTGGAGTCGCGGGAAATCTTCCAAGGCGTGGAGAAGCTGATTAGGAGCGTACAGGGAGTGAGTTAACGTGTGGAGAATCTAAATTTGGTAATTATTCCTATTTCTGGGCAGCGAGCAATTAGAGGATTAATGGGAAATTATACGCATTGATGTTAGTATTTTTGGGCTCCAAAACACTATAAATACTAGCCTAATTCGTCGAAAAGAGGTTGGCAAGTCATTGAGAGAGAGTTAGAGCCGAGAGAATCAAAAGAAGAGGTCGACAGGCGAAGAAGTTATGCTGCTGCTCAGCCAAGAACACGAAGAACATTGTACAGTCCAGGAGAGTCGTTGAAAAGTGTCGATTAATTGCGACAATTTCCAATTCCTTTCTCGCGACTTAGGAATAGCGCTTACAGCACTTCAGTTGTGCCGTTCTTCCGTGACACTTCCTGTGTGTCGCAACGGACGGTCTTAAATCGATTTTCCTATTATTTCATCATTTGTAATCAACTTTTGAGCATTAATAAAATCTTTGAGATGTATTACACCATGATGAGCTAAACCCAATCCCAAGGGAGGTGAACGGAGGCAGCCCATTCACACAATATTTATGTGGTAATTGTTATTTATTTAATTTTTGTAATATTTTTATATGATTAATTGCATTGAAAAAAAAATGATTTAAATGGTTTTTATTAATCAATTGTATTTTCTCTTGATAATGCATGCTTAGTTTTATACTCTTGATGCATTATGCTTGCGACTAACATTTGATATTTTGGAAATCTGCTTTTGGCAATTATTAAGAATCAAATCAATTGTTTAATTTGCATAATTAAAAATTAAATAACATTACATAAATATTGTTGAATGGTGGAATCTTCACCTCTATTTTTCTCCATAAAAATTCACATCACTTTGTTTAATTTTGTTACATTTCTAAGTTTTAAAAAAAAAATCTATCTTCACAAGTCTGAAAAGAACCCTGTTTTAAAACCACTATCTACAACAACTTTTGAAAATACATCAAATTTTTGGCGCCGCCGACGCGGACCTGTGCTTAGGTAGAATTTTTTTTAGGTTTATTATTTTTTTTTCCTTTTTACGTTTCTTTTTGTCTTTGATTTGCAGGTTCGAAGTGGAGTACTAAGGACCTTGGAAGGAAAAGCTTAAAGCGAAGGAGCGAAAGAGAATTTTTTTGTTTTTTATATATAGAAAAGAGAGAAAAAAAAGAGAGATTTTATATATTTTTTTAGGTTATTTTTCTTTTTCTTTTGCACTTTACTTTATTTGGACTTTGGACTGGACTCTTGGACTTTATTATTATTTTTTTTAAACCCTACGGAAGGGTACCCTTAAATACAAACTGTGTGCAGGGAAGGACGGTGATTACAATATCACCTCGGCCCCTCGGGTTCGCACACGGCATAGGAGTCGTGGCCCGAGTCGACGACAACGGTTCATCCCCCGTCTGGTACGGGAGGTAAGTCCAATCGAAACACTCGCGAATCTCCTGTAAGCGAGTTACTGTATTCCTTAAGGTGATCATTGATTGAGGACGAATTTGGACTGTCTTTATTTTCCTAGTAAAGGGCAAGGCCTGGCCTAAACAAGATAAGGGTTCGGATTTCATCACCGCTCCCTTCTTGCCCGCTTTAGGAGAACAAAACCTAACGCGAACCCAAGCTTTAAAATCTGATTAGAAAGAGACCTATAGGGTATCGAGCTTGTTAGGAAAAATTTTCGAAGGATATTGGTTATTCTTTTAGCATACTTCGAAGTTCATGACGGTTTCTGTGAGTTGAATGCGTGACTGCGCCGCCTTGTACTGCGGTGAGGCCTTGGGTATCAAAGCTCCACTAAGCTTCCCTCGCCTCGATTCAACTTACTTTGACTCGGATTGATTCCAGAGGGGTTTGCTTAAATTGTAACGAATTCCCCTTCGAGAGATAGAAGCTGGTCTAGAAACAATCTAAGTGAGCCATCATGCTTGTTGTTTGCTAGAAATCTCTAGGTTTGCTGTGGTAAAGTCGAGTCAGCCTGCTGTGTGATTGCTAGAACCTTCCTGTTAGGATTTTTATTTCTTTTTGATTTTTTTAGTGTATGCCCGATTTTGTTAATAGGGCTTGGAAAAGATACTCTAGGTCGATTGATTAGCGAAAAACCTAGTAGTTCTTCTGATTTAAGCAGGGAGCTCGAAGATTGTTCTTTTGAGAGCCCTGTTTTTGGAAACTTCAGTTTTGAGAATCTGTCTCTTCGTGAAAATCTCATAACCCCTAGTACTCTGTTGTGCCAGCGATGGCAACTTTGAAAGATTACATGTTCCCAACTAGGACCAACCGAGCTTCGTGCATTAAATTGCCAGCCACTACGGCTAATTTCGAGATAAAACCTAGTATTCTCCAGATGATCCCTATATTCTTAGGAAAATGATGAGAACCCTTATTTCCATATTAGGGACTTTGAGGAAATTTGTGGGACAATTAGAATAAAAGACCTTACTGATGAAGTCTTGAAACTTAAGATGTTTCCCTTTTCCTTGAGAGATAAAGCCAAGACCTGGCTGAACAACCTACCATCTGAATCCATTGAAACATGGCAGGAACTTATTGCCGCTTTCTATATGAAATTCTACCCTAAGCATAAAACTGCAGCTGTTAGGCAGACAATTAGTGCTAGTGTGCAACAAGAGGGAGAGTCTCTTTATAGATTTTTAGAGAGATTCAATGATCTCCTATCTCAGTGTCCTCACCATGGATTTGATAAGATGAAACTCGTACAAATTATTTATGATGGTTTAGACTATTCGACCAAAGCCATGGTTGAGTCTATGTGCGCTGGTGAGTTCACTAGTAAAAGTGCTGATGATGCTTTTACCTTCTTAGAAGTTATCGCTGAAAAATCCCAACAGTGGGAATCTTGTGTTGAACCCCCTAAAAGACTCTTGGTCAATAGAAGTAGCACCAATGTGGTAGATACGAGTTTTGTCTGATGCTAAGTTTGCTGCTTTGTCTAGAAGGTTAGAAGCTTTGGAAATGGGTCAGTCTAAAAATAGGTCCCTTGTTGAACCTAATAGAGCCTCTCAAGTCTCTAGTTGTGGAATAGAGCCCGATAATTCATTTTGGGAAGGTCAGGTTAGTGAAGAGCAAGCTCATGCTGTCTATAATAATGCTAGGTTTGAGAACCGTCAGAAGATTGACCCATACTCAGAGACCTACAATCCTGGTTGGAGAAACCATCCTAATTTTTCTTGGTCTAAGGGTCAGAATCAAGGACAGTCTAGTAATTCTCACCTCCCCCAGGATTTGGTTTTAAGAACTCTTCGGGTCAAACTCAGTTTCAGAACACTTCCGAGAAAAACATCTCTGCCTTAGAGGAAAATCTCATAATGCTATCAAAGAACCACATGAGCTTTCAACAAGAAACTAGGCAAGAATTGAAGAATACTTCCCAAAGTCTTGCCGAATTAAAACTTCAAGTAGGACAAATAGCTAAGTTTATAAGTGAGAGAGAAGATGGAAAGTTCCCTAGTCATACTGAACCTAATCCAAAGGGGAGAAATCATACCATCATGTGAATGCTGTCACAACCCTTAGGAGTGGAAAGAAAGTAGACAACAAGGTTGCCATGCCTGATAGTGAACATGCTGTAGTTCACCCGTCTGAACCAGAGAATGAAGAGACTGATAGAGTCTCTAAAGAGACCAATGAGGGTCAGATTGAGTCTGATTTTGTTCCCAAGCCCCATTCCCACTAAGAGGGAGTCCAACTTTAATGATACATTGGAGGTTTTTAAGCAGGTTAATATCAACCTTCCATTATTAGATGCAATTAGGCAGATTCCCTCTTATGCCAAGTTCCTTAAGGACTTGTGTACGCGAAAGCGTAAGCTCAGTGTCCAGAAGAAAGCCTTCATAGTTAGTCATGCGAGTTATATTATTCAGAATACCACTACTCCTAAGTATAAAGACCCAGGGTCCCCTACCATTGCTTGTACAATAGGTAAGTACCGTGTTGAGAAAGCATTGCTTGACTTAGGAGCCAGTGTGAACTTACTGCCATACCATGTGTACCTTAAGCTAGGACTTGGTGAGATGAAACCTACCCAGATGACACTTCAGTTAGCTGATAGGTCCGTAAAAATTCGTCGTGGTGTGATCGAGGATGTTCTCATAGAGGTTGACAAGTTTATTTATCCAGTGGATTTTATTATCCTAGATACCCAACCTGTCCCTGACCCAGAGAACCAAATACCAATGATTTTAGGTCGCCCGTTTTTAGCCACATCTAATGCGATCATAAACTGTCGAAATGGTATTATGAATCTATCTTTTGGTAATATGACTATTGAGTTGAATATTTTTAATGTCAATAAGCTACATTCTGAGCTAGATGACACGTGCATTGAAGAGGTCAACATGATAGGAACCTTAGTTCCGAAGTCTGTACCAAACACCGAATCGGAAGATCCATTAGAGAGTTGTCTAGCCCGTTTTAGCATGGATTTCGACGACGATAGAAACATTGAACAAGTAAATGCTCTGTTGGATTCTATTCCTATGTTAGATACCGATAGATGGAAATCTAGGTTTGAACCATTACTAGCTACCGAATCTACCTTAAGCCCTTATTTCGAAGAGCCTAAAGATCCTCCTAAGTTGGACCCCAATTATGCATTTGTAGGCCCATCTGAAATTTTGCCTATAACTTCCGATTTGGATAGTGATCATGAAATTAGGCCAGTAACCGTGCTTCAACACAATAAGGAAACCCTAGGGATGACCATAGAGGATATGAAACATATAAGTCCTATAGCTAGTATACCTCAAAAGAATTTAGAGGATGAACCACCTGATTATAACTCAGAGAAAGCAATTGACCTTTTTCAGGAACCGGATGGTCTAGAAATTAGGAATATTGTGACTAGTTTATGTAGAGATACCCAAAACTCTAAGTTTGGGGGTAGTGAACTAGAAGAAATTCAAGCCATAGTTAAAGGTCTTACGGAGAATAGTGATTACCCTAAATTTGGGGGTAGAGATTGTCAATTATCCCCAGTAGAAGTCCCTAACTTGGGACTCAGGCCTAGTGCATCTGAGGTATCGCTTGAGTCTATTCAGACTCCACAACCTGATCCGCCTGATACTGTTCAGGAGGAAATCCATATATTAGAAACCCGTTTTTCGGATGAATCTATTTTTCAAGACACTTTATGAAGCCCAACTGGAGGCTCTGGATAGATCCGGTTGTCTTGCAAGAAACCTTAGATGAGGATGTGCTCCTTCTGTTCATTTTTCTGAACCAGTGCAGTTGTCTCATATTGGTGTTAGCTCTATTTGGTATTATGGACCCACAACTCTTTCGGCTATTGGTATATGACTTTGGAAGGTGAAGATCCTTTTTGAGGTATTTGATGTCTGGCTGAAGACTTTAAACTTAGCACTTCTTGGGAGGTAACCCAATCTCATGCAACATGGTAATATCTTTCCTTAACTCTTTTTCTTCAAGTGGTAACAGTTTCTCCTTGTTCATGCTTTTAATTTTATCTTTAGAACATTGAGGACAATGTTAGATTTAAGTTTGGGGGTGGGGAAGAAACTTTTTGTTAGTTTTAAGTTGCAATAAATAAACTCCAGAGCCTAGAAATTTACGCCTATTAAGGATAGCATAACCAATCTAAGTGGATGGAAACATTTTTGTTTTAGGAGTTGAGGAACCAATCTGACTAGATGGAAACATCTATAGAGTCTATTCATAAAAGCACAGAGCTCAGGTGTTAGAAATAACATGATAGTTTCGCCATATCTCGTCGAGTCCTTTTCACTTTCTATTTTTAGTTTTCTTTTATTTCAAGTGATTTGGTGTGGGCACACGTTCAAGTTGTTACCTTTGCTAGGGTAAAATAGAGTGACTGAGTTATCAAAAAAAAAAAAAAGACCGGACCAGTTAGACCAATCGGAATAAGTATTAACACTTGGATAGAAATATGCGTGTTCTCCCTGTTTCCGTCGCCTAAGCAAGCGTGGAATGCAGGTCCCGTGGGAACTATCGTGTAATCTGCTGACAAGAAGCATGCGCTTGGATCAAAAAGATCTATTCATGCCGTTAAGTTAAAAAAAATGGTTATGTGTAGTCAACTGCTGGTTCCCTTGTATATTCCAGTTTGTTGATCTAGATTTAAGTTATTGACCACTGGTTCCCTTGTATATGCCAGTGTGTTATAGTAGTCAGACCGGTATCTCAGTCATTTAGGTTAGGTTCATCTTGGCAGAGGCCTTCAGACAGATATGGGAAACACCGTTCACTTTTCAACCATCTACATTTTTCTTTTTCCATCTTCTTAATCTTTTCATGTGATTAGTCTGACTCCGAGTATGATGTCCATTGTGAAACTATCTAGTAGAGCTCTGTCACTTATATGAATTTAGTATGCTTGAGTGCAAACTCGTGTACAGCAATTGGAATTTCGCACCAGGGTTTTTCTCTTAGAGTCAATAATTGTATGCCAACCAAGGAGGTTCTTTAGTGCTTTCCAAGGTTCTGCGTAGATAGCTAGGGTCTGGAGTATTGGTTTTTGTGGGTACACCTCTGATAAACCCACCCGAGATTAACTCGGTCACTTTTCAAGAATAAATTTGCTCGAGGACTAGCAAAATAAGTTTGGGGGTATTTGATAGACACATTTTTGTGTCTAATTTGATCTCAATACTATATATTGTTGGCACTCGATTTTGTACTAATTTTGTTATTTTATGTATTTGTAGGTATTTTTTTGGAAATAAATATTTTTGGAAAATTCGGCTCGAAAAGTTGATTTTGGCACCCGGAGGACAAGTGTTATTCGGACTCTCGCTTTTGGATAAGGGGTAACCTAATTACTAAGGGCACCCCCAGGTCACCCCAAGGCAGCTGCTATTCGCACCCCAGTTCAGGATAGGGGGACACCCTTTCTTCTTCGTTTGAAAACTGAAAATTGGCGGGAAACGAAGAACAGTTCTGCATGATGTTTGATCGAGAAAATGAAGAAGTTGGAATGCGATTCAATCGCTGAAAATTGGCATAAAGATGTGATATGACATAGGGAAGACATTTTGGCATCGAATTTGATCGACATTGGCTGGAAAGCTCGTTTTAATTCACGAGCTCAAAACAGAGCAACGTGAACTGAACACGAGCTCAATCGTGTTTCTGCTATGCATGGAGTGATGTGGAGGCGCGGGAAATCTTCCGAGGCGTGGAGAAGCTGATTAGGAGCGTACAGGGAGTGAGTTAACGTGTGGAGAATCTAAATTTGGTAATTATTCCTATTTCTGGGCAGCGAGCAATTAGAGGATTAATGGGAAATTATACGCATTGATGTTAGTATTTTTGGGCTCCAAAACACTATAAATACTAGCCCAATTCGTCGAAAAGAGGTTGGCAAGTCATTGGGAGAGAGTTAGAGCCGAGAGAATCAAAAGAAGAGGTCGACAGGCGAAGAAGTTATGCTGCTGCTCAGCCAAGAACACGAAGAACATTGTACAGTCCAGGAGAGTCGTTGAAAAGTGTCGCTTAATTGCGACAATTTCCAATTCCTTTCTCGCGACTTAGGAATAGCGCTTACAGCACTTCAGTTGTGCCGTTCTTCCGTGACACTTCCTGTGTGTCGCAACGGACGGTCTTAAATCGATTTTCCTATTATTTCATCATTTGTAATCAACTTTTGAGCATTAATAAAATCTTTTGAGATGTATTACACCATGATGAGCTAAACCCAATCCCAGGGGTGACGGAGGAAGCCATTCACACAATATTTATGTGGTAATTGTTATTTATTTAATTTTTGCAATATTTTTATATGATTAATTGCATTGAAAAAAAATGATTTAAATGGTTTTTATTAATCAATTGTATTTTCTCTTGATAATGCATGCTTAGTTTTATACTCTTGATGCATTATGCTTGCGACTAACATTTGATATTTTGGAAATCTGCTTTTGGCAATTATTAAGAATCAAATCAATTGTTTAATTTGCATAATTAAAAATTAAATAACATTACATAAATATTGTTGAATGGTGGAATCTTCACCTCTATTTTTCTCCATAAAAATTCACATCACTTTGTTTAATTTTGTTACATTTCTAAGTTTTAAAAAAAAATCTATCTTCACAAGTCTGAAAAGAACCCTGTTTTAAAACCACTATCTACAACAACTTTTGAAAACATCAATTTTTGGCGCCGCCGACGCGGACCTGTGCTTAGGTAGAATTTTTTTAGGTTTTATTATTTTTTTTTCCTTTTTACGTTTCTTTTTGTCTTTGATTTGCAGGTTCGAAGTGGAGTACTAAGGACCTTGGAAGGAAAAGCTTAAAGCGAAGGAGCGAAAGAGAATTTTTTTTGTTTTTATATAGAAAAGAGAGAAAAAAAAGAGAGAGATTTATATTATTTTTTTTAGGTTATTTTTCTTTTTCTTTTGCACTTTACTTTATTTGGACTTTGGACTGGACTCTTGGACTTTATTATTATTTTTTTAAACCCTACGGAAGGGTACCCTTAAATACAAACTGTGTGCAGGGAAGGACGGTGATTACAATATCACCTCGGCCCCTCGGGTTCGCACACGGCATAGGAGTCGTGGCCCGAGTCGACGACAACGGTTCATCCCCCGTCTGGTACGGGAGGTAAGTCCAATCGAAACACTCGCGAATCTCCTGTAAGCGAGTTACTGTATTCCTTAAGGTGATCATTGATTGAGGACGAATTTGGACTGTCTTTATTTTCCTAGTAAAGGGCAAGGCCTGGCCTAAACAAGATAAGGGTTCGGATTTCATCACCGCTCCCTTCTTGCCCGCTTTAGGAGAACAAAACCTAACGCGAACCCAAGCTTTAAAATCTGATTAGAAAGAGACCTATAGGGTATCGAGCTTGTTAGGAAAATTTTCGAAGGATATTGGTTATTCTTTTAGCATACTTCGAAGTTCATGACGGTTTCTGTGAGTTGAATGCGTGACTGCGCCGCCTTGTACTGCGGTGAGGCCTTGGGTATCAAAGCTCCACTAAGCTTCCCTCGCCTCGATTCAACTTACTTTGACTCGGATTGATTCCAGAGGGGTTTGCTTAAATTGTAACGAATTCCCCTTCGAGAGATAGAAGCTGGTCTAGAAACAATCTAAGTGAGCCATCATGCTTGTTGTTTGCTAGAAATCTCTAGGTTTGCTGTGGTAAAGTCGAGTCAGCCTGTGTGATTGCTAGAACCTTCCTGTTAGGATTTTTATTTCTTTTTGATTTTTTTTAGTGTATGCCCGATTTTGTTAATAGGGCTTGGAAAAGAGATACTCTAGGTCGATTGATTAGCGAAAAACCTAGTAGTTCTTCTGATTTAAGCAGGGAGCTCGAAGATTGTTCTTTTGAGAGCCCTGTTTTTGGAAACTTCAGTTTTGAGAATCTGTCTCTTCGTGAAAATCTCATAACCCCTAGTACTTCTGTTGTGCCAGCGATGGCAACTTTGAAAGATTACATGTTCCCAACTAGGACCAACCGAGCTTCGTGCATTAAATTGCCAGCCACTACGGCTAATTTCGAGATAAAACCTAGTATTCTCCAGATGATCCCTATATTCTTAGGAAAAGATGATGAGAACCCTTATTTCCATATTAGGGACTTTGAGGAAATTTGTGGGACAATTAGAATAAAAGACCTTACTGATGAAGTCTTGAAACTTAAGATGTTTCCCTTTTCCTTGAGAGATAAAGCCAAGACCTGGCTGAACAACCTACCATCTGAATCCATTGAAACATGGCAGGAACTTATTGCCGCTTTCTATATGAAATTCTACCCTAAGCATAAAACTGCAGCTGTTAGGCAGAAATTAGTGCTAGTGTGCAACAAGAGGGAGAGTCTCTTTATAGATTTTTAGAGAGATTCAATGATCTCCTATCTCAGTGTCCTCACCATGGATTTGATAAGATGAAACTCGTACAAATTATTTATGATGGTTTAGACTATTCGACCAAAGCCATGGTTGAGTCTATGTGCGC
This sequence comes from Papaver somniferum, assembly GCF_003573695.1. Lineage (NCBI taxonomy): Eukaryota > Viridiplantae > Streptophyta > Magnoliopsida > Ranunculales > Papaveraceae > Papaver > Papaver somniferum. The sequence goes on along the minus strand of NC_039366.1, from coordinate 64,830,761 downwards.
CGGTGAGTTCACTAGTAAAAGTGCTGATGATGCTTTTACCTTCTTAGAAGTTATCGCTGAAAAATCCCAACAGTGGGAATCTTGTGTTGAACCCCCTAAAAGACTCTTGGTCAATAGAAGTAGCACCAATGTGGTAGATACGAGTTTTGTGTCTGATGCTAAGTTTGCTGCTTTGTCTAGAAGGTTAGAAGCTTTGGAAATGGGTCAGTCTAAAAATAGGTCCCTTGTTGAACCTAATAGAGCCTCTCAAGTCTCTAGTTGTGGAATAGAGCCCGATAATTCATTTTGGGAAGGTCAGGTTAGTGAAGAGCAAGCTCATGCTGTCTATAATAATGCTAGGTTTGAGAACCGTCAGAAGATTGACCCATACTCAGAGACCTACAATCCTGGTTGGAGAAACCATCCTAATTTTTCTTGGTCTAAGGGTCAGAATCAAGGACAGTCTAGTAATTCTCAGCCTCCCCCAGGATTTGGTTTTAAGAACTCTTCGGGTCAAACTCAGTTTCAGAACACTTCCGAGAAAAACATCTCTGCCTTAGAGGAAAATCTCATAATGCTATCAAAGAACCACATGAGCTTTCAACAAGAAACTAGGCAAGAATTGAAGAATACTTCCCAAAGTCTTGCCGAATTAAAACTTCAAGTAGGACAAATAGCTAAGTTTATAAGTGAGAGAGAAGATGGAAAGTTCCCTAGTCATACTGAACCTAATCCAAAGGGGAGAAATCATACCATCATGTGAATGCTGTCACAACCCTTAGGAGTGGAAAGAAAGTAGACAACAAGGTTGCCATGCCTGATAGTGAACATGCTGTAGTTCACCCGTCTGAACCAGAGAATGAAGAGACTGATAGAGTCTCTAAAGAGACCAATGAGGGTCAGTTGAGTCTGATTTTGTTCCCAAGCCCCATTCCCACAACTGCTAGTTCCGACTAAGAGGGAGTCCAACTTTAATGATATATTGGAGGTTTTTAAGCAGGTTAATATCAACCTTCCATTATTAGATGCAATTAGGCAGATTCCCTCTTATGCCAAGTTCCTTAAGGACTTGTGTACGCGAAAGCGTAAGCTCAGTGTCCAGAAGAAAGCCTTCATAGCTAGTCACGTGAGTTCTATTATTCAGAATACCACTACTCCTAAGTATAAAGACCCAGGGTCCCCTACCATTGCTTGTACAATAGGTAAGTACCGTGTTGAGAAAGCATTGCTTGACTTAGGAGCCAGTGTGAACTTACTGCCATACCATGTGTACCTTAAGCTAGGACTTGGTGAGATGAAACCTACCCAGATGACACTTCAGTTAGCTGATAGGTCCGTAAAATTCCTCGTGGTGTGATCGAGGATGTTCTCATAGAGGTTGACAAGTTTATTTATCCAGTGGATTTTATTATCCTAGATACCCAACCTGTCCCTGACCCAGAGAACCAAATACCAGTGATTTTAGGTCGCCCGTTTTTAGCCACATCTAATGCGATCATAAACTGTCGAAATGGTATTATGAATCTATCTTTTGGTAATATGACTATTGAGTTGAATATTTTTAATGTCAATAAGCTACATTCTGAGCTAGATGACACGTGCATTGAAGAGGTCAACATGATAGGAACCTTAGTTCCGAAGTCTGTACCAAACACCGAATCGGAAGATCCATTAGAGAGTTGTCTAGCCCGTTTTAGCATGGATTTCGACGATGATAGCAACATTGAACAAGTAAATGCTCTGTTGGATTCTATTCCTATGTTAGATACCGATAGATGGAAATCTAGGTTTGAACCATTACTAGCTACCGAATCTACCTTAAGCCCTTATTTCGAAGAGCCTAAAGATCCTCCTAAGTTGGACCCCAATTATGCATTTGTAGGCCCATCTGAGATTTTGCCTATAACTTCCGATTTGGATAGTGATCATGAAATTAGGCCAGTAACCGTGCTTCAACACAATAAGGAAACCCTAGGGATGACCATAGAGGATATGAAACATATAAGTCCTATAGCTAGTATACCTCAAAAGAATTTAGAGGATGAACCACCTGATTATAACTCAGAGAAAGCAATTGACCTTTTTCAGGAACCGGATGGTCTAGAAATTAGGAATATTGTGACTAGTTTATGTAGAGATACCCAAAACTCTAAGTTTGGGGGTAGTGAACTAGAAGAAATTCAAGCCATAGTTAAAGGTCTTACGGAGAATAGTGATTACCCTAAATTTGGGGGTAGAGATTGTCAATTATCCCCAGTAGAAGTCCCTAACTTGGGACTCAAGCCTAGTGCATCTGAGGTATCGCTTGAGTCTATTCAGACTCCACAACCTGATCCGCCTGATACTTTTCAGGAGGAAATCCATATATTAGAAACCCGTTTTTCGGATGAATCTATTTTTCAAGACACTCTTATGAAGCCCAACTGGAGGCTCTGGATAGATCCGGTTGTCTTGCAAGAAACCTTAGATGAGGATGTGCTCCTTCTGTTCATTTTTCTGAACCAGTGCAGTTGTCTCATATTGGTGTTAGCTCTATTTGGTATTATGGACCCACAACTCTTTCGGCTATTGGTATATGACTTTGGAAGGTGAAGATCCTTTTTGAGGTATTTGATGTCTGGCTGAAGACTTTAAACTTAGCACTTCTTGGGAGGTAACCCAATCTCATGCAACATGGTAATATCTTTCCTTAACTCTTTTTCTTCAAGTGGTAACAGTTTCTCCTTGTTCATGCTTTTAATTTTATCTTTAGAACATTGAGGACAATGTTAGATTTAAGTTTGGGGGTGGGGAAGAAACTTTTTGTTAGTTTTAAGTTGCAATAAATAAACTCCAGAGCCTAGAAATTTACGCCTATTAAGGATAGCACTAACCAATCTAAGTGGATGGAAACATTTTTGTTTTAGGAGTTGAGGAACCAATCTGACTAGATGGAAACATCTATAGAGTCTATTCATAAAAGCACAGAGCTCAGGTGTTAGAAATAACATGATAGTTTCGCCATATCTCGTCGAGTCCTTTTCACTTTCTATTTTTAGTTTTCTTTTATTTCAAGTGATTTGGTGGGGCACACGATTCAAGTTGTTACCTTTGCTAGGGTAAAATAGAGTGACTGAGTTATCAAAAAAAAAAAAAGAAGACCGGACCAGTTAGACCAATCGGAATAAGTATTAACACTTGGATAGAAATATGCGTGTGTTCTCCCTGTTTCCGTCGCCTAAGCAAGCGTGGAATGCAGGACCCGTGGGAACTATCGTGTAATCTGCTAACAAGAAGCATGCGCTTGGATCAAAAATATCTATTCATGCCGTTAAGTTATAAAAAAAATGGTTATGTGTAGTCAACTGCTGGTTCCCTTGTATTTTCCAGTTTATTGATCTAGATTTAAGTTATTGACCACTGGTTCCCTTGTATATGCCAGTGTGTTAATATTAGTCAGACCGATATCTCAGTCATTTAGGTTAGGTTCATCTTGGCAGAGGCCTTCAGACAGATATGGGAAACACCGTTCACTTTTCAACCATCTACATTTTTCTTTTTCCATCTTCTTAATCTTTTCATGTGATTAGTCTGACTCCGAGTATGATGTCCATTGTGAAACTATCTTAGTAGAGCTCTGTCACTTATATGAATTTTAGTATGCTTGAGTGCAAACTCGTGTACAGCAATTGGAATTTCGCACCAGGGTTCTTTCTCTTAGAGTCAATAATTGTATGCCAACCAAGGAGGTTCTTTAGTGCTTTCCAAGGTTCTGCGTAGATAGCTAGGGTCTGGAGTATTGGTTTTTGTGGGTACACCTCTGATAAACCCACCCGAGATTAACTCGGTCACTTTTCAAGAATAAATTTTGCTCGAGGACTAGCAAATAATAAGTTTGGGGGTATTTGATAGACACATTTTTGTGTCTAATTTGATATCAATACTATATATTGTTGGCACTCGATTTTGTACTAATTTTGTTATTTTATGTATTTGTAGGTATTTTTTTGGAAATAAATATTTTTGGAAAATTCGGCTCGAAAAGTTGATTTTGGCACCCGGAGGACAAGTGTTATTCGGACTCTCGCTTTTGGATAAGGGGTAACCTAATTACTAAGGGGCACCCCCAGGTCACCCCAGGCAGCTGCTATTCGCACCCCAGTTCAGGATAGGGGGACACCCTTTCTTCTTCGTTTGAAAACTGAAAATTGGCGGGAAACGAAGAACAGTTCTGCATGATGTTTGGTCGAGAAAATGAAGAAGTTGGAATGCGATTCAATCGCTGAAAATTGGCATAAAGATGTGATATGACATAGGGAAGACATTTTTGGCATCGAATTTGATCGACATTGGCTGGAAAGCTCGTTTTAATTCACGAGCTCAAAACAGAGCAACGTGAACTGAACACAAGCTCAATCGTGTTTCTGCTATGCATGGAGTGATGTGGAGGCGCGGGAAATCTTCCGAGGCGTGGAGAAGCTGATTAGGAGCGTACAGGGAGTGAGTTAACGTGTGGAGAATCTAAATTTGGTAATTATTCCTATTTCTGGGCAGCGAGCAATTAGAGGATTAATGGGAAATTATATGCATTGATGTTAGTATTTTTGGGCTCCAAAACACTATAAATACTAGCCTAATTCGTCGAAAAGAGGTTGGAAAGTCATTGGGAGAGAGTTAGAGCCGAGAGAATCAAAAGAAGAGGTCGACAGGCGAAGAAGTTTTGCTTCTGCTCAGCCAAGAACACGAAGAACATTGTACAGTCCAAGAGAGTCGTTGAAAAGTGTCGCTTAATTGCGAAAATTTCCAATTCCTTTCTCACGACTTAGGAATAGCGCCTACAACACTTCAGTTGTGCCGTTCTTACGTGACGCTTCCTGCGTGTCGCAACGGACGGTCTTAAATCGATTTTCCTATTATTTCATCATTTGTAATCAACTTTTGAGCATTAATAAAATCTTTTGAGATGTATTACACCATGATGAGCTAAACCCAATCCCAGGTGTGACGGAGGAAGCCATTCACACAATATTTATGTGGTAATTGTTATTTATTTAATTTTTGCAATATTTTTATATGATTAATTGCATTGAAAAAAAATGATTTAAATGGTTTTTATTAATCAATTGTATTTTCTCTTGATAATGCATGCTTAGTTTTATACTCTTGATGCATTATGCTTGCGACTAACATTTGATATTTTGGAAATCTGCTTTTGGCAATTATTAAGAATCAAATCAATTGTTTAATTTGCATAATTAAAAAATTAAATAACATTACATAAATATTGTTGAATGGTGGAATCTTCACCTCTATTTTTCTCCATAAAAATTCACATCACTTTGTTTAATTTTGTTACATTTCTAAGTTTAAAAAAAAAAATCTATCTTCACAAGTTCGAAAAGAACCCCCTTTTATCACTATCTACAACAACATTTGAGTTACACCATGACATTGAAGCCTTCATCAAGTCGTAGTTTTCTCATGCTCTCTAAAGCCGGTAATGTCTCAACTTACGACTAAGTTCAATTACTGGTATTATTATTTATGGCCGGAAAATCACCATTTAATGCTGACTGAGGAACACAACTTTCCTCAGTAAGCAGGGGACTTAATGTAGATGGTGGATTTTCGACAAAGGCTAAAATCATAAGCTCATAATTATACGAAGATCTGATTCAACAATCAGACGTGAGTATCGACACGGGTCTCTCATCGAATTCTCAATGCAGAGTACTTTCTCTCAGAGTACATTTAGATATGTAGTCTCACGACTGGACAATGGCATATCTCATGAATACTGAACACTTTCAGTGATTATTTCTATATAGTATCACGAGATGGACGGCTCCTATACAGCTTGCTCTGCTAGTATAGAGCGATAACGTCTTCAGGAACAAACAACGAGTTTACCCTGACTATATAAAGGATATGACTTACCGACAAGCTCATACCGAGATAATTAATTATCCTAGATAGCTTGCTTTGCTAGTATAGAGCCACAAAGTTAATTATTCCTAATTACAATTGCTCCTATTCCATGGTCGAATCCACGACTGGTCCCATGGAATGGCAATAAATAATTTTTTTGATTCTATGATCGAATACACAACTTGATCTCATAGAATAACAATAATTATATTATCTCATTACTCCGATTTCGTGATCGAATCCACAACTGGTCTCATAAATGGTAATAGATAAATCTTAATTAGTCTGATTCTATGGTCGAATCTACGATCCCGTGGAATGGTAATGCTCACTTTATTATTCTGAATTCGTAGTTGAATCCTCAGCTGATCCTATGAATTAATAATAAACATCTTATTGCTCAGTTTTGTGAATTATTCTCCACCGAATTCCACAATTAGTAATAAATAATCAACAACCGGGCGTCTGACCTACCTCTAAGTAAGCCCCGATTCAAATGGTGAAGGTGTATTCAACGACAATACACTAACAGTCACCACACGAACGAGTATTTCAAAAATACAACGAAACGATGAACCTATGCAAAATAGGGAAGAAAATAATAAATAATTAAAAATATTGACCAGGGTGCTGGGAGCTCGGACACACGACCGGCTGACCGTGTCCTGGTCAATCCCACACCAGTTTTATATTTTTAATGCATTTTATTATTTTCCATGATTTGATGAAAATTCTCTCATTTTATCAAATCTCCTTCGTCTCGAGGAAACTCCTCGGTTTCATGGTACTTCCATAAATCCATAAAAATAATATAAAATTAAGGAAAGGAGTGTGGGGCGTGACCATTGGCCAACCGTCCATGCCTTGGTCCCAACCGCCCCCACACCCCACGGTTCCTTATTATTTTATTATTTTTATTATTATTTCTCTAATTTCATGAAAAACTCCTTGATTTCATGGTATTTTGCACAAATCATCAAATAATAATAATAAAATAAAATAAATTATGAAAACTTGTGGGACCGGGCCTTGGCCGGCCGGCCATGCCCTAGCCGGTCCCGCATGCCCCTTTGTTTTATTATTTTATTATTAGTTTTCTTTGAATTCGTCAAATTCCTTGATTTCATGGTATTTCTCTCAAATTAGGAAAAATTCCCTCAAATCATCAAAAATACCTAAAAATATTAAAAAATTATGAAAACTCATGGGACCAGGTCCAAGCCGGCCGGCCATGCCTCTACGGTCCCACACGCCCTTGTTTTTATTATTTTAATATTTTTTGCTTCCCTGTACTCATGAAAACTCCTTCAATTCATGGAAACTCCCTAAATTTATCAAATTTCTCAAAATTCATGAATTTTTCATAAAATCATCAAAATATTATAAAATTAAGGAAAAAACACCACGGGACCGTGGTCACGACCGGCCGACCATGCCTTGACCACGGTGGTCCCAAACCTCCTCATTCCTTATTTTATAATTATTTTTCATCATCTCATGGTGTTTTCCTCAGTTACGTCGAAACCCTAATTTTGGCATGTTTTCTTGAATGGATGCTCAATTGCACGCCAGAAAATATCAAAATTCTCAGGACTGAGACGCGGACGCCTTGGGGACACGACCACGCTATCTTGACCGACCAATATTGGCTCTTTGGCTCACGGAAGCCGGTCCCATCAATTTTCACAGTTTTGACCTAATTTGCACAATTGCTCGTATTAGGTCCAAAACTCTTCCAAACACTTTGGATTTTGATGAAGTGATCGTCAGGTGGTCACGTGACAACCCAGGGCCGGTTTCATGACTCCATAGTCGGTCCCTCGCCTCGTCATAATTAATTAGGTTTTCTCACCTAAGGCTCAGACGAGCATTTTCGAATAAATGATCAAATCAGCATTTGATCATTCTTTCACCAAAAAATCGTCAACTCTTCATGAGTTCTTTGTATTTGCTCACATGAGCATATGGACACTACATGGTTGACCCACGGTCCATGTAGTCGCTCCTTCCTTCGTCCCATGGTTGAAATTCTGACGAACCATGAATTGATCATCAATTGATCAAATTAGGGTTTCTGAATCCAAGGATCATCATTTCAGATTCCAACCTTAATAATTTTACGACGGACTCATGGTCATTAATTCTATTAATTATGCTCGGTTCAACGACCAGTATTCGAATTAATATTTTGGGTACGCTGCCAATAATCCATCAGATGAGCAACACATACTCATACGATCAAATATTCAACAATTCATCACATGAGCAACACTTTCTCAGATGATAAATATTTGCTCAAACCAAGGAATATTGTTTCAACAGTCAATATTTAACGATCCATCGAATGAGCAATACTTGCTCACTTCATCGTAAGAACTATACCTCTGTCTCATGACATGTTCAATTCATGAGTTTCAGAACATCATGTTCAACTCAGCAACTACATGGACTCATCGTCCCATCAAACCACGAAGTCATCAATTGACTAACAAACCACGAGACGTCAATCGTGTCACTTGGGGGATATCACTTAGGGTTTTGGTCTGGCGGTCTACGACACGTGTGTTCAAACACACGATGGAATGTGAGCAAGTCGTGCAATCAGTTGAAGGAATTCACGAGGTAGTGGGTGGAAAATCGAAACGTTGAGCAACTGGTTTCAAACACGATCTCCACTTACCCACTCCTTGATTCCATCAACTGTCACACTTCATGGAATCATGGTGTCTAAAATTCCAACAATATAAATAAGTCTCCGAATCATGATTGAATCATCGGTATCTACAGTATCATCAATCTCACGTCAAACTGACAACACGAGATCATCAACTCATCAATTGAACAACTACTCTCAATTGAACAATTTCAATCATTCAGAGCTTATCGTATTCAAAATTTACACACCCACAATCTTTGATTACCATTGATTCCACACATTTCTCAGCTTTCCTCCTACAGATCAACCCATCCTCTCTTGTGACCGAATTTACTCTGGAACGGTCATTGTCTTGATTTAGGCCGGAGTACTACAGATTGATCTCTCGAATCTAAAGCACCCCTTTTGCAGTGGTGCATCTGTGTGAGGTTTAACATTTCGCTCGGTTCGAGGAGTCTCCTCCGTATGGTCGTCTCCTCAATTCCTTAAAAACCAGCAAATCGTTTTTCCCCATCTACACACCTATAAACACAAAAAACACCATAATAAGTACAAAATTTAAAATATAGAGAATTGAGACAAATCAGACACAAAAATTTGTCTATCAGTAGCGTATGAGTATCATAATGTTTCGTCCATTTTGATCCTCCTTTAAGTAAAGTTTTTTTTTTTATATCATGAGCTAGTTGGTGGATTTAGCATTCTTGTTTGGTACGTTGGATTGTATACTGATATATGGCATAAATATGATCACATTGCCACCACCAAGAAATCAGAGGAATCCTTCTTTCTGGAAAGACGTGTAAAAGCAGTGTTACGTGTTGTTGGAAAAATATGCACCGAGACTAGAGGCAACACTGAGTAATATTTCTTCCAAACAACACGTATCCATTTCATCTTCAGAGTGATGTGACCATAGGCATTTCCCGGTCTTCCTTTATGGTCTCTGACTAATACAAAGGTTTGAACAAGATCTTATCGAGTGATTCCCGTGGCTTCGAGTGTTTTGAAAGGGATGCTATTGATAGCAGTGCCAACATAAATTAATGTTATTCCAAATTCATTGCCTTTGAGACTAATTGTGGCGAGCATTCCACGGCCATACAACTCTTTATCTGTGATTGGTTTAGGAGGCACTTCTGGGAAATATATGCGTTTTCCTGACACCACGTGGTTGAGAGAAGTAAAGATATCTTTCCATTACGCCCTTGATAGGTAGAGCAGTTCACACAAATACTTCAATAGGGATTGAACTTCTTGGTTGACTGGTTCTTCAAAGACAGTGAATACCATGACTGAAAGAGGGTTTCCGTGCACTCCTTTAATTTCCAAGTGTAATTTTCCTGATTCGACTTTTTCATTTGAAAATACGCTTCATACTATTACACTCGCTTATGGGACAATCGATGAATCTGTGAAACAAACAATATTTTGGGTCTTCCATCTTATCTTAAGTTGGTGGTCGTCTGACATGAGGTAACTTGATGACACCATCTTATATCCATACTTCAAGCAGTTCAACCACTCTTTTCATGGGAAGAGGAAATCCTGGGATAGTTGGTGTCTCAGGTATTTGCTATCGTTGTTGGTGTTGAGATGGGTCTGGTGCCGCTTGGACTTGATTTTCTATTCCGGCATTCGTGCTTGTGGTGCAAGAGCTGGGATAGTTGGTGTCTTATGGTAGTTTTTTTGCTTTAGCTACATTCATAATTATTCTTGACGAACTTAGTCGGAAAAAATTTATTTGTTGGAAACTAAATAATAAGTCAAAAGATGATCATGTGGAAATTACCTTGAAACATCTTACATGATTTGTGTGAGACAGTCATTTGATGTCGACTTGGAAAGTTTCGTGTTGATCATTCAATCACTTGAAAATTGCTTATAAGCTTTGTGTGAGACAACCATTGTCGTCTTCTAAGAATGTTTCAATAATTGAAATGGGAGTTTACAACTAAAACCCATGTCTGAAAACCATCACAGTATGCGTACTTAGTGTAAAAACTATGTTGGTATGATTCAGGTCCGGAAAATAAGTTTGCATACAAGTATGCGAACGGTTTTAATTATTAAAGTCCGAGAACCAAGTTTGCATACCAGTATGCGAACGGTTCTACATGAGTTAGGTCCGGGACGACAGTTTGCGTACTCGTTAACGTTTGCGTACTCGTTAAAATCGGTTTAGTATGTTTACATACTCATGAACAAATACATTTATGAAATAAGGAATGCAATCTTTTCAAACTGTGGCTTAATGTTCATGAACTAATTCTTGCACTTTGTACATTATGAATCATTCCGATTTTGCTTCAATTGGATCATATGTACTTCTATGTGATTATCAATAATTGAACAACTTTATGAAACACAATTAGATTCATTTGATTGTCTTTCATGATTGATTTATCATCATAGTTAATCTAGATGTGTTAGATGAATGTGGTTAAGACAAAAGTGTTCATATGGCTAACTTTGGTTAGCTATTATTGAGCCAACTAAATATACACGTTTAGGCATGGTTACCCATATCTAAATGAAAGTATATTTCATTTGTGCGTGACAATCTAAGACCATCTAATATTGGAGAGATTCTGCTTTAGTTTCAAGCAAACTTAGCTTGTATCTTAAATCAGATTTTTATCTAACGGTGAATATGGAATGCTTTGTTTCTAAGCTAACTTAGCAGACCCTGATTTGAAAGGATATGTAAAGGAGAACTCTAGCAACTGGGGAATCTAATTACCACACCTCATGTATGATACTAGTTGCGACTAGAGTCGATTCTACTTTAACCTAGGTTTTTCCTAAAATCATTATAGGTTAACGACTTAAAGACTTCATTGGGATTCTGAAGCCAGATCTAACTATTTTCTCTGTAATTGCGTATTCTGATCTTAATTGTTTTATCGTGTTGAGTACTATCTTCTCTAAGACTTGCTCGATATTTATCTCCGATATGTATGATATAAAAAATAATCACAAATCTCTTCGTCTCATTCTTTGTGATTCCAAAATAACTTGTTCTACTACCATATAGTTAAGTTATTGTGAGGTGATTGATATTTCTAGGTTGTTCTTCGGGAATATAAAACCGGATTATCAATTATTTCCTGTGCACCTTGATTTATCATAAGACGGAACAAAACTTCATAGGTATTTGTGTGGGAGGAAGATTTATCTATCAGAATAGACATTTCTGTGGGAGACAAATTTGTTTATAAGTCTTCGACTTTGGGTCGTAGTAACTCTTAGTTGCGGGTGATATCATCTAAGGGAATCAAGTGCGTAGAGTCATGCTGGGACTCAGAGGCGTAAGGAACGCGACTATACCTTGATCAATGTGACATTGGTTAGGGATCAATTACATTCCAGTCCGAAGTTAATTTGTAGTAGGCTAGTTTCTGTAGCGGCTTAATACAGTATGGTGTTCAAAACTGGACTAGGTCCCAGGGTTTTCTGCATTTTGCGGTTTCCTCGTTAACAAAACTTCTGGTGTCTTTGTTATTTCTTTTCCACATTATATTTGTTTATATAATAGAAATATCTTAGGTTGTGCGTAGTTCAATCAATTGGTGAGTCCAACCTTTGGTTGTTGATAGAAATTGATTGACACTTGAACATTGTTTTTTGATACCATTTAAGTTATTTATCATATTAATCAGGCTCACAGATTTCTATCTGTTTGATTGAAGATTATATTTAGAAATAAAGATACAACTCTTGGATATATTTCCTTGATTGAGTCTGGCTGTCTAGTTGATTCTCACGGAATTATATTGGAGTTAGTCCATACATATTGCCGAACGAAATATTTGGTGTGATTGTTAGACCCCACTTTTTCAATTGGTATCAGAGCTGGAAAACACGCTAAGACCTCATAAATCTGTGTTTGTAGCAATCTGATTCTATGGAAAGTTCTATCTTTGTAAACGTACCGCCAATCTTCGATGACTCGAATTACTTATGGTGGAAAATTGCTATGCTTGCCTTTATCCAAGCACGTGATTTTCAATCATGAGTTCGTGTTGTAAATGAATATGATCCTCCGTCAGTTACTGTGGGCAACGTAATTCTACCAAATGATATTGGTGAGGATGATCCTTTCGAGATTCTCGCTGCAAAGCGAAATTCTGACGGACTGAATGCTATCATCCATGCCATTACCCCAGATATTCATCACCATGTGACTACGTGCACTAAGTCTAAGATGCGTGGGATATCTTAGAAACTGTATTTCAAGGGAATACCTCTGAAAAGGAAGCTAGGATTCAAAACCTAAATTCTGATTGGGAAAACCTTCGTATGGATGATAAAGAGTCATTTGATGAGTTGAATCAGAAAGTGTATGAAATTGTAAATGCATCTTTTGCAGGGTAAGACTATTTCTGAAATGAACATTGTGATGAAAATTCTCAGATCATTGCCATCCAAATACGATTCTAAGAAACATGCCATTGTTGGAGGAAATAACCTTGAAACACTTTCCAGGAATACTCTTGTTGGAAATTTAAAAATACTTGATCATGATCAGAACACATTCGGAACATCTGCGTTCAATGCTATGACCAACACAAGCGAATCTTCTAACTTGTATTAGGCTGTTGAGTGTTGTCCAAATCATGTGGATCTTGACAGGTCATTGATTACACAAAAGATCAAGGATATTGTGAAGAAAACCAAAAGACCTGAGAACATCTCTCTCTCTCTCTCTCTCTCTGATGCTTCTGATAATTCAATTCAAGAATTGAAATCAAATCAGGTTGTCAAGAATATGCATACTTATGAAGTCTGCACAGAAAATTCTGCTCCCTCAGCAGAAATCTCTATTAACTCAATTTCTAATTCAAAATACGAGTCTGACACTGAGATTTTGAAATTCTTGGATAAAAATAAAGAAATTCATCAGGAAAATCTTCAATTAAAAAGTTAATTAGAAAAACTTGAATCACCACTTCAGGTGAAAAATCTTGAGATTGATTGTCTTAAGATGGATTCACCAGAATCCTATCTCTAAAAGAGAAAGAGATTGATACTCTTAAGCGTGACCTACAAAGGTTGTCTGGAAGCTCTGGCAAGATCTCAACAATGTTATTTGGTCAGAAGTCTTTTGGTAACACAAATGGTTTAGGGTTCAAAACAAGACTGTGAGCACAAACAACTCCTTTATTCCGACCGGTTTTTCAATAATGGATGTTGAAAATTTTGATAGACATGAGCCAAATTTGCAAAACAAAAGTTCTTCTCTGAAGTGTTTGTTTTGTGGAAATGCGAATCACGTCCAAAGTAAGTGTTGGAAATTCAAGAGGAACAATAAAAGAATTGCAAAACTTCAGAATGACATGCAAAGGATGAACCTGGCTTTGGGTAATCAACAAGGTACTTCTGAAGACAAGAAGAAGTCTAAGCGAACCACGGTCAGACGAGGTAAGAAGTCTGTTTATACAATAAACCTTGATATGTCACCATGTCACACCAGATGTGCATTCTGCTCACTCCATCACTATCTAATTGTAGTGATGTTTGCATCCTATTTATTAACTTGAGAATATGAGGACTGCGTCAAGGTTGCTCAAGTCGTGCATAGTTGTTGATTTCTTATCTTTGATTTATATAAGGTTATGAAAGTTAAGTTTTGCAATTGAATATTTTCTTTTCAAAAATAAATAATGGATCGTGAACCGTGAAGACTTTTTCAAGTTTTTTTTTTGGTTTGGGTTATCGGTTGCTCTATCTATATTCATTTGTGATCAAAATGAGCTTCGCTCTTTTTCTTTGAAAGATACAGTTTTATGGCTCCTGTAACTAGAGGTACTACAAAGAGGGATGCAGTAGAAGCAATTAATGTGTCTCAAAGAATAAAAATGTGAGGTCTACAAATGACGAAAAAAGGTTCTTCCTCTAACTGTTTTTGTCTATTTGTCAGAATGATAATACCTTTAGAATTATGGTGAAGGATTTCATTAGCAAAACAAATGATTTAAAATCTCAAATCATTTTCTCCTTGGAAAAGATAGCCCAATATGAATAAATGTTATCTCTGACAAAGAACACCCTGTGTGAACTGAAAAGAGAACTTAGTGAGTTAACTGACATTTCTGAAGTTCTGGAGGAATTGAATGATCCCATTATCAATGGTTTTTTTCAATAATGAGAAGGAATTCTCGGTAGATGCTCTAAGAAAGCTCTACAATGACTAAGAAACTTCTTATGAGAAATTATTTTGTGTTTTAAGTAGGATAACTAGGGTTTGGAATAGCATATATTGTGATTACACATAGCTATTGCCAACGGATTTTCATCTTGCAATGTTTTTAGATTTACTTATTTAAATTCTAAGTTATTTGGGAGATGGTTTTGCAGTATTAATCTTTATTGGTTTTATATATTGCAAAAAATTATTACGGGATATGTGTGTTTACGTCCGGGAACTATGATTATCTCATATACGTCAAAAGTTAAGTCTATTGTGTTAGTATGCAAATATTGATGGGAAATAGAATGAAAGTGAAGTCTATTGTGTCATTATGCATATATTGATGGAATATAGAATGAACTTTTGAATATTCCGCAGTATTGATCTTTCCCTGATCCACTTTTATGTGAAAGTACTGTATGGCTCCATAAGTGTTCTTATGTTGAGCGTTTACGATTAGATTAATCAATAAGGTCTGTTGTAGATTAATTTATTCGAGTTTTCTGGATACAAATTCATGTTTTATGTAATTTGTTAATGTCCAAAGAAATCCTTCTTTTCTTGCAAAAGTAAGGTCGCTCTTGTTGTTCTTTCGGGAATGACATTTTATGGGTAAGAGTACTTAATTGAACTTGCGCTTAATTGCCAAATCTTTGTGGGGAGTGCGACTGTGGAATATTCTAGGAGTTATCTTGTATCTTTATTAACTCCTTGATGAATACACTAAGCTTCGACTACGTGAAATCATCGAAACAAAGTTGATATGTTCTTTTTAAGTCATGAAGTATCTCTATGAGAATTTCGTTATGATCCTGTTAATTTTTGTACCTTTGCCAATTTATATTGACAAAAAGGGGGAGAATTATTTTGTAGTTCACACTACATACATATGGTTTACGGATCATTATGTGAGGGGGAGTTGTTTTCATTGTAAGATGAAGTATTGACTAACGGGGAGTGATACATATCACCATAGTATTATTGTCAAAGTTGTGATACAACTGGACTATGATGTTGTGTAATAATACTATGACACTGTATAACAACATTTGAGAACAATTGTTTTCATATTGTTATAGCTATGGATCTTCAACAACATTGATGCTGAGTAGAACACAATAAGAATCACTGGAATACTTGGAGCGGCGAAGAATTCAAGGAATGTTAAAGAACCAAGTAAATCAAGCATGATGGGTGAGAATCTACAAAGTTTATTTATTTTGTAATCCATATGTATCGATAGTTTTGTCACTAAAATTGACAAAGGGGGAGATTGTTAGAGTACTTCTCGGCCGAACTCGCAAGCGTTGCTATCTCAAGCTTGTTTGTCAAGTTTAGTTGATCAAAACTATAATCTTGATTTCTAG
Organism: Papaver somniferum; assembly: GCF_003573695.1. NCBI lineage: Eukaryota > Viridiplantae > Streptophyta > Magnoliopsida > Ranunculales > Papaveraceae > Papaver > Papaver somniferum. The sequence continues at coordinate 64,814,659 of NC_039366.1, read as the reverse complement.
TCTACTTATAGGAATTTTGGACTTGGATAAATTGTGTAGTTGAGCTTTAGATTTCACGGCGCTTACAACTGAAGACAAAGATCTACTGAAGAATTTGAAGGAACTTCATCAACAAAAGGTATGTGGAGGCTAAAACTTATGTATCACTCATAAGTCTATTCTATTCTATTCTATCTCCCATTGAGACAAAAGTCGCATAGCGATATAGACTTTCATATCATACACATTTGTTATTTCGAGCTGAGTATAACTCGCTTATATATTTTTCGAAATATGTGTTGGTAGTTTTTTGCTTTAGCTACATTCATCATTATTCTTGACGAACTTAGTTGGAAACAATTCATTTGTTGGAAACTAAATACTAAGTCAAAAGATGATGATGTGGAAATTTTCTTGAAACATCTTACATGATTTGTGTGAGACAATCATTTGATGTCGACTTGGAAAGTTTCGTATTGATCATTCGATCATTTGAAAATTTCTTATAAGCTAATGGTTTGTGTGAGACAGCCATTATCGTCTTCTAAGAATGTTTCAATGATTGAAATGGGAGTTTACAACTAAAACCCATGTTTGGAAAACATTACAGTATGCGTAATTAGTGTAAAAACTGTCTTGGTATGATTCAGGTACGGAAACTAAGTTTGCATACAAGTATGCGAACGGTTTTAACTATTAAAGTCCGAGAACCAAGTTTGCATACCAGTATGCGAACGTGTCTACCCGAGTTAGGTCCGGTACGACAGTTTGCGTACTCGTTAACGTTTGCAAACTATCGGACAAGGCCAAAGTTCAGAACTAAAGTTTGCGCAAACTTAGTGGTCAATGTTATAAAATCGGTTTAGTATGTTTACATACTCATGAACAAATACATTTATGAAATAAGGAATGCAATCTTTTCAAACGGTGGCTTAATGTTCATGAACTGATTCTTGTACTTTGTACATTATGAATCATTCTGATTTTGCTTCAATTGGATCATATATACTTCTATGTGATTATCAATAATTGAACAACTCTATGAAACACAATTAGATTCATTTGATTATCTTTCATGATTGATTGATCATCATAGTTGATCCAGATGTGTTAGATGAATGTGGTTAAGACAAAAATGTTCATATGGCTAACTTTGGTTAGTTATTATTGAGCCAACTCAATATACACGTTTAGGCATGGTTACCCATATCTAAATGAAAGTATATTTCATTTGTGTGTGACAATCTAAGACCATCTAATGTTGGAGAGATATTGCTTTGGTTTCAAGCAGACTTAGCTTGTATCTTAAATCAGATTTTCATCTAACAGTGAATATGAATGCTTTATTTCTAAGCTAAATTAGCAAACCCTTATTTTAAAGGCTATGTAAAGGAGAACTCTAGCAACTGGGAAACCTAATTCCCACACCTCATGTGTGATACTAGTTGCGACTAGAGTCGATTCTACTTTGACCTAGGTTTTTCCTAAAACCATTATGGGTTAACGACTTAAATACTTCATTAGGATTCTGAAGCCGTATTCAACTATTTTCTCTGTAATTGCGTATTCTGATCTTAATTGTTCTATCGTGTTGAGTACTATCTTCTCTAAGATTTGCTCGAGATTTATCTCTGATATGTATGATATAAAAATTAATCACAAATATCTTCGTCTCATTCTTTGTGATTCCACAATAACTTGTTCTACTACCATATAGTTAAGTTATTATGAGGTGATTGATATTTATAGGCTGTTCTTCGGGAATATAGTTAACTTGTTTTACTATCAATTGGTTCTTGTGCACCTTGATTTATCATAAGATGGAACAAAACTTCATAGGTATTTTTGTGAGAGACAGATTTATCTATCAGAATAGACATTTCTGTGGGAGACAGATTTGTTTATAAGTCTCTGACTTTGGGTTGTCGTAACTCTTAGTTGTGGGTGAGATCAGCTAAGGGAATCAAGTGCGTAGAGTCCTGCTGGGATTCAGAGGTGTAAGGAACGCGACTGTACCTTGATCAGTGTGAGATTGGTTAGGGCTCAACTACATTCCAGTCCGAAGTTAATTTGTAGCAGGCTATTGTTTGCAGCGGCTTAATAAAGTGTGGTGTTCAAAAGTAGACTAGGTCCCGGGGTTTTTCTGCATTTTCTTATAGAAATCATTAACCAATTGACACCAACTGGAAATACCACATGGTGAAATGTTAATGTACCATATATATGCCCTCCCTGTGAAGGATTTTGAAAATTTCTTGATGTATAACATATGATTGTATTCATGTTTTCCTAGTGATTCCAATAATCGTGGAATGTGTTCCCGTGTGTTGCATGTCCCATCATAAAGTGAAAACATCGGCGAGGTGTACCTTGGGAAGGGGAATCCTCTGTACGTCAAGATGATAGGGAGGATGGTGCTGGTGGACACATGATGATCCTTCTTTTCCACGACTTTCTAGGAAGCGCTCTAAATATTCACGGGTAATGAAGTTTAATTGTTGATCCTTCACGGGTGGGCAGTTTGAAACATCAACACATACTTTATCATCTCCTTGAGTGTGAGTTCTGAAGGTTCTAAGATCATTGATGGCCACGAAAGCATTCCTAGCCTGCTCTGTCTGGCGTTACTGGGGAAACAGTTTCTCTATAAGTTTTGAGATAAACAAATAGTTCCTGCTGCATTGCACCAATATGTTCTTGATTTCATGAATTTCTTGCGTCTGCATCGAATCAGCCATGGTGGGAATAACATGATCATTTCTGATTTCTTCAGAAGTCCTACCAGAGAAAGGATTATTAATAGTGCCGGTGTTGGCACCAATATTATACCAATTTTATTAGCAGGCGCAGTGCCAAGAGCATTTGGAATGAGAGTAGTGGTGCGACGAGCACCACCATTAGTGCTAGTGCTAGAGTTCGCATTAGGATTGGGATTAATAATTGAGCCTGACCTAAGATCAACCATTTTCGAAGAATTGAGTTGGCAACTGGGTAAAAGGTAAAATGGTGGAGTAGGAAGATAATAGTAAGAGAAAATCTTCTAAACCCTTAAACAAATGCGCTGCACGAGAGTGCTTTGTACGATCCTGGAATAAACCAAGAAATATTCGTTCCAGTACCGATTCGGTCGCAACAGAAGGAAAATAATATATTTTTAGGGAGGGAAGCTGAGAAGTTGTTTAATTGATGGAAATTGATTGCAATTATGTTGAATTGCTTTGAAAACGACTTCTCCGTGTTAGACTGAGAGAAAGCTTCTTTGTGGTTTTTCTAGGATATGGTTGTTATATCATGTTGACAGGTTGAAGAACCTGTTTATAACAGTAGTAGTTTGATATCATGTAAGTGGTGACAGTTGCAGAGGAGTGGAAGAGGATGGAAGTGGGAAATCATGGTGAAATGAGTTTCTCTTCGTTAATGAGACTTGATGGTTGTTATACAACTACTCTATTTACTTCTTCAACTTTCAGCACGACTTACTCACTTTCTCATTGTTAGGGCATTTCTGTATCCCACGTGCTCTAGGCTATCAGCTCCAAACCCTAGTGAATATCCCCTCATATGACATTATTGATATCCCGAGCATGGTTAAGTCTATCTCATAGACATGTATTTATTTAGCCAATTGTTGACCTAGATGTTATTCTTAGCATATTGATGAGCCTAGCATGATCCTCAATGATGAGTCTGGCATGCTTTGTAGAGACTCTTTATGTAGGTGAATGAAGCATAAAATGTTTGCTGAGACAACAATGACGCTTTGCATGCCATAGATATAGACATCCTTATTGGCATTGATGGTTGTGGCATATCACAATGTCAACTGAGGTAACAATTATACTTAGATGATTTGGATTGATAGGCACAGGTCTGATGAGATTGCTGGATCGAATATAAACCAATATAATGATATGTCAAGCATTTGATAGGGATTCATGTAATATATAAAAAAAACTAATATTAGCAATAATTGTAGAATATTTAATCTCGATCTACCATGTCAAAAATGGTTTGATCAACGTGATAGAGAAATTATAATATTAACGATGGTAGCTGGACCAATGAAATATTGCTAATCAGGGCGATTAAATATTGCTAGCAGAAGCAATTAGTTTATCGATAAAAAAATATTGGCAGCAAGACCAATGCAAAATAATAGATATGTAAACCTAATTGCATTACGCAGAAAAAACTAATATAATAGAAGGAGCAACCAAGGAGTGGTAGAAGGAGGACCAACAAATGGTGTGAAGAGGAACCGGTCATGGTGGAAGAGGACGGACCATAGTGGAAGGAGGACCGACCAAATGGTGGGAGGAGGACCAACCATTTGGAGGGTGATTGGGTCGGCCATGATGTCCGGGAGGTGCGCGGACCATCCCTAACTGTTTTATATTTTTTTTGGGGTCTTCTTAGCATATTTTGTTATATTAATTAAAGAAGAGCTTGATCTCGACCAAAACACCTAATTTTGATGGAAATATCAAGTAGGAATTTTTAGTGTAAATACTAAGATTTGTAAATGAAAACGTGGGGTACCAAAATACTCCACCAATTTTTTCATAGGCAACCTATATGGACTAAACTCGAATACAATTCCGAGAGTTCAACTTAATGAATCTCAATCAAGGAATAATATTCAGAGTTATATATCTCTCTCCCACAATCAGAAAGTTTACAGAGACTAGTCCGTGAACCTGATTTAGTGTGAGAGTACTTGGATGATCCAAAGATCAATATCCAAGAATCAACCTGTGATATTTCAATCAAGTCGTATCCAACAAACAAGGATGAATGTATCTACTTTGATTGATTTATGTACAACTTGTGTGAAAAAGTGGGGGTACAACAACCACACCCAATATTTCGCTTATCAATCTGTATGGACAAACTCCAATATACTTTCTAGAGAATCAACTAGACATTCAGACTCAATCTAGATAAAAAGTATATCAAAGAGTTTATATCTCTATCTCTCGATTTGATATATACTCAAGCAAATAGAAAACTGCGAGTCTTTATCAAATACTAGAGAGATAACTTGGATGGTACCAAAGACCAATATCCAAGTGTTAATCAATTTAAATTAACAACCAAAAATTCGGATATTCTAATTGATTGAACAACGCACAACCTGTGATATTTCAATTATATAACAAAATATAATGCGGAAAAGAAATAACACAGACACCAGAATTTTGTTAACGAGGAAACCGCAAATGTAGAAAAACCCCGGGACTTAGTCCAGATTGAACACACACTGTATTAAACCGCTACAGACACTAGCCTACACCAAATTAACTTCGGTATGGACTGTAGTTGAACCCCAACAATATCACACTGATCCAAGGTACAATTATGCTCCTACGTCTCTGATCCCAGCAAGATGCTACGTACTTGATTCCCTTAGCTGATCTCACCCACAACTAAGAGTTGTTACGACCCAAAGTCAAAGACTTTAATAAACAAATCTGTATCACACAGAAAAGTCAAAGGTAATAGATAAATCCGTCTCCCACAAATATATCTACAAGTTTTGTTCCGTCTTTTGATATATCAAGGTGAACAGGAACCAATTGATAAACCGAATTTATACTCCCGAAGAACAACCTAATATTATCAATCACCTCACAATAATATTAATCAATGCAGCGAAAAAAGATATTGCGGAATCACAAACGATGAGACGAAGTGTTTGTTATTTCTTTTATATCTTGCCTATCAGAGATATCAATCTCAAGCCAATTATTACAATTGTACTCGTACGATAGAAACAACAAGATCAGATCACACAACTACAAGAAAGTAATATCAGCCTGGCTTCACAATCCCAATGAAGTCTGTAAGTCGTTAACCTGGTTTAGAAGAAGAAACCAAAGGTTAAAGAGAATCGACTCTAGCTTAGCACAACTAGTATCGCACAGAAGGTGTGGGGATTAGGTTTCCCAGTTTCTAGAGTTCTCCCTTATATAGTCTTTCAAATCAGGATTTGCAATCAATGTTAGCTTGGTAACAAAGCATTCAATATTCACCGTTAGAGGAAAAACTGATTAAATTCAAGATAATATCTTTCAACCATAAGATCGAAAACTAGCTTGTCACACACAAATGAAATGCACGTTTCTAGGCTTGTATAACTGTACCCAAACTTGTACATTTGTTGGTTCAACAATAGTCAACCAAATGGTTAGCCATATGATCACTTTCATATCAACCATATTCTTCTTCACCATAACTAGTTCAAGTGACTCAAATGAACTAGTTAGAGAGTTGTTCAATTGCAAGGAATTCTTATGTAACTACGTAAGACACAATTGAAGCAAAAACGATTTGATTCACTCGAATCGGTTCATGAACCATATAGCCACGATTTGCAATTTTCATTCCTTTGTTTATATAAGAATAAGTTCACAAACATCGTTTTTAGATATAACATACTCAAGTTGCGGAATGGGTTCGCGGAAGGATTTCACAAACTCCAACATAATTTCTCGGGTCGAGAACTTCCTCCAGTTCGCGGACTGAATTTGCAGACTGAGTTCGCGGACTTGGCTCACGCCACCATACCGGTTCTCTTGATCAACAAAGTTCGCAAACTTCGGTTCAAGGAATAAGGACTTATACATATATGTGTTTCCACAACAATGCTTATATCTTCAAATGGTTATATTATCTAAACTCTAATTTCAATTATTTGAAACATTCTTAGAGGACGTTGATATTCTATAGGTGTTATTCACAAACTATTTTTCATCAAAGTAAGCAATTTTCAAAGTGATTGAAACTTGTCATGACTTTCGTCACTAGGTAAAGATGAACTTGGCTAAAGCGAAAGCTTACCAACACATATTTCGAGAAATAGATAGGCGAGATAAACTCGGCTCGAAATAGCAAATGTGTATAATCTAAGTCTATATACCAATATGACTTTTGTCTCAAGATAGGAGATAAATAGACCTTTGAGTGATAGATAAGTTCAAGTCTCACATACCTTTTAGTCGATGAATATCCACCGGTTCCTTGAGTAGTCCTTCGTCTTGTATGATGATTGTCATGGAGTTCTTGAGATCAACTACACTTTCTATCCTAGTCCGACACCTTAGGTATAGTAGACTAGAAATCAAGACTTATAGTTTTGATCACTAACATTGACAAGCATGCTGGAGATAGCAACGCATGGGAGTTCGACCGAGCAATGCTCTAAAAACTCCCCCTTTGTCAATTTTAGTGACAAAACTATCAATACATATGGAATACAAAAAATAAATAAATTACCTTTTGTAGATCCTATTCCACATGTCTAATCTTCAACATTATTCGAAATCTTCGTCACTTCCAAGTACTCTAATGATCCCAAAGGTTGTAAGTTCAACATCATCGTTGTTGAAAATCCGTAGCTATAACAACGAGAAAACAAGATTTCTCAATCATTGTTATACAGTGTCATAGTATCATTACACAACGTCAAAGTTCAATTGTATCACAACTTCAACAACAATACTATGGTGATATGTATCACTCCCCCTTAGTCATACTCCATCTCACATGGAAACCACTCCCCCTTACATAATGATCCGAAAACCATATGTATCTGTAGTGTGAATTACATATTAATTCTCTCCCTTTTGTCAATAAAATTGGCAAAGGTACAAGAACGGGATCCTAATGAAATTTCCGAAAGAGACATTTCATGACCAAAAGAAAAAAACACATATCAACTTATTTAGATGCAATCATAAAGACGAAGATAAATGCATTCATCAAGGAGTTTATAAAGATACAAGATAACCCCTAAAATATTCCACAACCGCACTCCCTACAAAGATTTGGCAATTAAGCACAAGTTCAATTAAGAACTCTCCCCCATAAAATGTCATTCCCGAAAGAACTACAAGAGCGACCTTAATTTTGAAAGAAAAGAAGGATTTCTTTGGACACAACAAATCACGTACAAGTATGAAATTGAAACCAAAAATCTCAATTAAATTAATCACAAGAGATTCATGATTATTTTAACCAGAAATGCTCAACATAAGTGAACTTATGGAGACTCAAAAAATATACAATTAGATTAATCACAAGAGGAACCATAATTAATCTAATTGAAATACACAACCAAACTAATCACAAAAGTAATCAATTTAATTGGTCATGTTCATCATAAGAAAATTCCGGAGCAACAACTAAATAACCAAACAAGATGATTAATTTAGTTGAATATGCTCGACATAAAGTATCTTGCGGAAAAACAACTAAGCTAATCATAAGAATAATCAACTTGGTAGTTTAGTGCTTAACATAAGACACTTTACGGAGCCTCACAGTAATACATAAAATATGGATCAGGGAAGATCAATATTGCGGAATACACAAGGATTCATTTTATTTTCCATCATTATTCGCATAACGACATTCAATAGACATAATACTTGCAAACAAAAGATTTTAACCTATCTTTCATCAATAATTGACATAATAGGCTTAACTTTTGTATTTGTCAAAAGTCTATTCATTCTTTTATCAATACATGCATATCGACATACGAAAGACTTTATGTTTGACAAGGTATGGGACAATCATAGTTCACGGACGCAAACACACATATCCCGTAACAATATTGCAATATATAAAACCATAAAGATTAATACTGCAAAAATCATCTTCTAAACAAATTTAGAATTTAAATCAATAAATCTGAAAACATGAAGATGGAAACGTTGGACATAGCTATGTATAATCACAATAATGGCTATTCCAAACTCTAGTTATTCTTCTAACAAAAACAAGAAAATAGAAGATAAACTAGGCAAACTAAATGAAAAATCAGAGTTCATTGAGAACCTCATATCTTTCAATGAATCCATCAAAGAAGGTGTCACTGATTTCCTTTACTCTATTAACCGTAGATACACCATGTTCGTGAGTTAGAATACCAACTTTACGATCAACAACCCTAGCAAGTTGTCTAGCTTTGACACAATCCATGATGGGCTTCTTTTGATTCCGTATCAGAATATTCTGATTAGCAAGGATTCTGGCCTGACCATCTAGGAGTTGGTTTATTTGAAATTGAAGATTAGCAAACTCGACCTTTGAATCGTTCTGAAAACGAGATAAATCCTTGACAGAATCATCAATCCAGGAGTTGTGATCCTTTCTTTCAAGCATCTTCTTTAGAACCAGCTCTTGAATTGTCTTACGTCCTTGAGCGTCTTCCTCCATATCAAGATGCACAATCTCTTGAGATGCAGAGTTCTCCATAATTTTTGTTAGGGATGGAGAGACACAATATAGAGAAATATATATGTATATGTAAACAGGAGAAGGAAACTCTTGTTTTTGGAAACCCTATGAACCCACAAGAAGACGCGAACGTTCGTGGACCGGTGGTGCAGAAACACAAAGAAAACAAATAGTGTAAAACATACTTACTTGAGCATTTCCCAACAATTATCCTTGCATCTCTCAATCTAGACACAAGTAAAAGGAGTACCTGAAATCAGGTGATAGAGTGAGAAATATTCCCACTATGATTATTGAGAAAGGAGTTGTACATATCATCTAAAAGCTTGATCTTTGTGTTCTTTGCGTTACTTCGGTTGACACTCATCCCAGAAGGGTAAGACACAGCTTGTTTAACATATCCTTCAGAAGGATTTCTCTGAGGACTAAATCTAGGACCTCTTGCAACTGGTTCAAGAGGATCAAGATAGAGAGGGATCCATTTTATAGATTTAGATTTACCAGAAACAGTCTTATAAACACAGTGAATGCTTTTATCAGCACCACAAGAATTTATACCACTAGAATGCATTTGAACCCTGTGATGATTTCTAGGAAAGAGATCATATTTATAAGGTTTCTGGTTTTATGTGGGCATGCGATTCACTGCAGTAGTCGATCGACTATTTGTTCCATTGACGGTGGAGAGAAGAAAATTATGAAGTTTAGAAATTTGTTTCCTTCTGGCAAAACAATGGATAGCATAGTGATTCTTTTTCCCACATAATGTACAGGTTCGTGGAGGAGAAGCAATAGACGTCACCTGTTTTAACTTCATAGCCATATGAGAAGATTGCAAGTTATGTAAACCTTTCTTGACACAACCTTCTTCTGGAAGATCCTTCATGTACTGCAATCCATGAGAATTAGTTTGTACAGAAGAATTTCTCCTTAAGACAGAGTTTTCCTTTTCCAAGGATCTGCACTGTTCATGGATTAGAGTAAGACATGCTTCTAGTTTCTCTTTTTCCACACGAAGCCTGTATAGCTCTGATGAATGCATCTCGATCAAAAGTTTCTCTCTGATTGAGTCTTCCTTAACTATATCCTCAAGAACACTAATCTTTTCACGCTGTAGAGTAGTTTCTTGGAGAATTTTTTCAATATTCTTAGAGAAGGACTCAATGATGCTATAGAGTTCATGTTCTCGATCAAGAGACTTTTCAAATTCATCAATAAGCTGATCATGATCCAGAAAGTCAACGATCTCAGTAGAATTTTTTGAAATTCTGGTGAGCTTCATTTCAGATTTTGCCATAGTGCCCAATGTCTCATCGGAGAGATAATTGTTGACACAAGATGGAACAATCTTCTTACCTCGGGATTCAGAAGAATCAGCTAAGTAGTAATCCTTTGTGGTATTCCCAAGACATTTGGCATATTTAAAAGCTTAGAAGACATCTTGGTATGCGTATATGTCAGAGATTCCGTCCTCAGACTCAGATTGCCACAAACACATACTTGTAAGGTCTTTCAAATGTGTTTGCCCGCTCTGATACCAATTGAAAAAGTGGGGGTACAACAACCACACACAATGTTTCGCTTAGAAATTTGTATGGACAAACTCCAATATACTTTCTAGAAAATCAACTAGACAATCAGACTCAATCTAGATAAAAAGTATATCAAAGAGTTTATATCTCTATCTTTCGATTTGATATATACTCAAGCAAATAGATATCTGTGAGCCTTTATCAAATACTAGAGAAATAACTTGGATGGTACCAAAGACCAATATTCAAGTGTTAATCAATTTAAATCAACAACAAAAGGGTCGGATATTCTAATTGATTGAACAACACACAACCTGTGATATTTCAATTATATAACAAAATATAATGCGGAAAAGAAATAACATAAACACCAGAATTTTGTTAACGAGGAAACCGCAAATGCAGTAAAACCCCGGGACCTAGTCCAGATTAAACACACACTGTATTAAGCCGCTACAGTCACTAGCCTACTCCAAATTAACTTCTGTACTGTAGTTGAACCCCAATCAATCTCACACTTATCCAAGGTACAATGATGCTCCTACGTCTCTGATCCTAGCAGGATGATACGTACTTGATTCCGTTAGCTGATCTCACCCACAACTAAGAGTTGCTACGACCCAAAGTCGAAGACTTTAATAAAAAAATCTGTATCACACAGAAAATTCTACGGTAATAAATAAATCCGTCTCCCACGAATATACCTACAAGTTTTTTTCCGTCTTTTGATAAATCAAGGTGAACATGAACCAATTAATAAACCGGATTTATATTCCCGAAGAACAGCCTAGTATTATCAATCAACTCACAATAATCTTAATCGACGCAGCGAAAAAAGATATTGCGGAATCACTAACGATGGGACGAAGTGTTTGTGATTTCTTTTATATCTTGCCTTTCAGAGATATCAATCTCAAGACAATTATTACAATTGTACTCGTACGATAGAAACAACACGATCAGATCACACAACTACAAGAAAGTAGTATCGGTCTGGCTTCACAATCTCAATGGAGTCTTTAAGTCGTTAACCTGGTTTAGAAGAAGAAACCAAAGGTTAAAGGAGAATCGACTCTATCTTAGCACAACTAGTATCACACAGAAGGTGTGGGGATTAGGTTTCCCAGTTGCTAGAGTTCTCCCTTATATAGTCTTTCAAATCAGGGTTTGCAATCAATGTTAGCTTGGTAACAAAGCATTCAATATTCACCGTTAGATGAAAACGTGATTAGAGTCAAGCTAATATCTTTCAACTGTTAGATCGAAAACTTGCTTGTCACACACAAATGAAATGCACGTTTCTAGGCTTGTATAACTGTACCCAAACTTGTACATTTGTTGGTTCAACAATAGTCAACCAAATGGTTAGCCATATGATCACTTTCATATCAACCATATTCTTCTTCACCATAACTAGTTCAAGTGACTCAAATGAACTAGTTAGAGAGTTGTTCAATTGCAAGGAAATCGTATGTAACTACACAAGACACAATTGAAGCAAAAACGATTTGATTCACTCGAATTGGTTCATGAACTATATAGCCACGGTTTGCAATTTGCATTCCTTAGTTTATATAATAATAAGTTCACAAACATCGTTTTTAGATATAACCTACTCAAGTTCGCGTTTTGGGTTCGCGGACTTAAGTTCCCGGACGGAGTTCACAAACACCTGCAGAATTTCTCGGGTCGAGAACTTCCGCCAATTTGCGGACTGAGTTCGCAGACTGAGTTCGCGGACTTGGCTCACGCCACCATACCAGTTCTCTTGATCAACAAAGTTCGCAAACTTCGGTTCAAGGAATAAAGACTTATACATGTATGTGTTTCCACAACAATGCTTATATCCTCCAATGGTTATATTATCTAAACTCCCATTTCAATCATTTGAAACATTCTTAGAGGACTTTTATATTCTATAATTGGTATTCACAAACTATTTTTCATCAAAGTAAGCAATTTTCAAAGTGATTGAAACTTGTCATGACTTCCGTCACTAGGTAAAGATGAACTTGGCTAAAGCGAAAGCTTACCAACACATATTTCGAGAAATAGATAGGCGAGATAAACTCGGCTCGAAATAGCAAATGTGTATAATCTAAGTCTATATAGCAAAACGACTTTTGTCTTAAGATATGAGATAAATATACTTTTGAGTGATAGATAAGTTCAAGTCTCCACATACCTTTTAGTCGATGAAGATCCACATGATCCTTGAGTATTCCTTCGTCTTGTATGATGATTTCCATGGACTTTTTGAGCTCAACTACACTTTCTATCCTAGTCCGAGACCTTAGCTATAGTAGACTATAAATCAAGACTTATAGTTTTGATCAGTAACATTAACAAACATGCTTGAGATAACAACGCATGCGAGTTTGACCGAGCAATGCTCTAACACTGTGATACTTCAATTATAAAGATAAACAATATAATGCGGAAAAGAAATAACACAAACACCAAAATTTTTGTTAACGAGGAAACCACAAATGCAAAAAAACCCTGGGACCTAGTCCAGACTTGAACACTAAACTGTATTAAACCGCTACAGACTCTAGCGTGTTAAAAATTACGCATTTCCTGCTGGGATTCAAGAGGCGTTAGGAGCGCGACTGTAACTGAGTTGATGTGAGGGTTTAATTCGGTCTCAACTAAATTCCAGTCTGAAGTTAATTGGTAGTAGGCTAGTGTCTTTAGCGGCTTATTACAGTTTGAAGTTCAATCTGGACTAGGTCCCGGGGTTTTTATGCATTTGCAGTTTCCTCGTTAACAAAATTTCAGGTGTCTGTGTTATTTATTTTTCCGCAATATATTGTTTATCTTTATAATTAAAATATCACAGGTTGTACGTTAATCAATCAAAGTAGATACATCCATCCTTGATTTTTGAATACGACTTGATTGATTCTTGGATACTTGATGTAATTTTTATAGTGGTAAATAAAAGATTCGATGCTCGAACTTGTAGATATTTGATTTTAGACTTAATAAAATAAAACATTAAAAATTGGAAAATATGTGCAAAATATGGTAACAAGATGAAGAGAGAAAGGGACTAGGGTTTAGGATTCCAGCAAATCAATTGTGTAAAACAATCATTATCTTTAAAAATATTCGTAATGTAACACAAGACAATATCGAACCCAATCTCATGTGTCGAAATATATAACGATTAAAAAAAATATTACAACTTTATGTTGTACCAAAACAGTATAACCTCCTTCGCTTGTAAAACATCAATAGCCGAAGGCTATTCAAGATGACTTAGGAACAAAGCTTAAAATGAGGAGAAATTATTAAAACAATTTAAACCTCAAAAGAATATTTATTTAAAGAGTACTAGAATTTCTTACGCAATAGATTTGGATTCATCTTCAACCCCAGGGGAGAGACTTAGCTATCCATTATTACAATGAGAAAAACCAAAAGAAAGGAAAAATAATTCTAAAAACTAGTGTTGCTCCGCACCGGCTACCGAGTCTCCCCTTTTCCTTGCATCCACAACATATTTATAACTTTCAAAGGAAACCACTTTCTTTTTCTATTTCCCACCACCATATCATCGCCCAATGAGAATGCACCACATGTCATGACAATGCAAAATCCTTCAATAAGAATGTGCCACGCGTCAAATAATATAAACCACATGCGATCAAAAGAAAAATTATTTGGAAAATATATTATTCTTTATTAATTCCAACCATAAATAATAATTTTTTTCATAATTTGTTTTTCTTCTTTATATTTTTTATTTTCTTCATTAAGACAAATATCTCCAAATATGTTCTAATTATTAATATCTTGCAAATGATCTCCATACTTCTACATACGCTGTGGCACACTTCTACACACTCCGTGGAAAGCTTAACACACTCCCATATCCAATTAATTATCCCAATATTCTTCATGTTTCCTTTTGGGCCTAGCCCATTAAATCTCTTCATTTACTTCTTTTTATGAGTGGAATTCCGCATTTTGGTCAATCGAGCTTTATTTCCCAAAAATACCTACAAATACACAAATACACAAAATAAGTACAAAATAGGTACTAACAATATATAGAATTGAGACAAATTAGGCACATATATTGATTTTTGAGATCGTCCAAGAACTCTCACACGTAAATCAAGTTCACGGATTTGGTTCTGTAAACTTTCTGATTCTGAGAGAAATAGATACGACTCTAAATATCATTCCTTGATTGAGATTCATTAATTTGAACTCTCGGAATTGTATTTAAGTTTGTCCATACATATTTCCTAAGAAAAAGTTGATGGTGTATTTTGGTACCCCAGTGTTTTAAATCAGTCTTATATCCGACCGGTAGTTCTTGAATGGTCGTCTAACAGAAGGGACATACCTTAGAATACACAATAACTATGGTGATCAAAATAAAATTCCGGATATCAAGAACTATCAGGTAAAAGATACTCTGTACGGGCTTCACGAATCCCTTAATTAAGACTTTAAAAGTCGTAACCTATTATAGTCTCTCTAAGAAACCTAGGTTTTTTATATGATGACTCAAACGCAAATAGGGCATATCATGTCAGGATTGAGATTCTAGTCTGCGTTGAGTCCTCTATTTAAAATGACGAATAAGGCTAGGTAGCTTACAGTCAAAGCTAAAATCGTGAACTGACTTTTATATTTTATAATTACTGTGATACCAATTAAACTAAAAATCTCAGTACATATAGATTAATTCATGAAAGCATGCTAGAAGTTTTCCTTGAGTTACAAATAAGAGTGTGCATCTACATATCTGCCGATATAATCCCCGTGTAAAAAAAGTTAGTTGAAGAACAACGGTTAAGTTTCCCGCGAATGAAAAAATATTGGAGTTCGATTATTCTCAAAATCAAAATCAGCTCGGTGAACTGGAAAATAGTTTGTGAACAAATTTTTCATCTCGGATTTCATGAACTTCTTAGAACTACACAACTCGCAAATTGGAAATCTCAATTCGTGTACTGAGTTAGAAAAAGTTCGAGGAACATCTCAAAATCACACAGTTCGCGTAATGATCAAATCAGTTCGTGTACATGGAAAAATAAGAGACTTAATCATCCTGTATATTCACACAGTTCGCACAAAAAAAGTTTGTGAGCGTGAGTCTAATTTGTGTCTCCTAAGAACTTCTTACGCAATTATGGTTTATTAAACAATAAGTTTTCCTCAACATATTATGCGATAACTCCTATAGAACATCCGTTGCTTGAGTTTAAATTTCGATATTTGTCATGTACTAGGCTTAAACAATCGAAATTTCTTATTTACGATTTCATCATAGAACTAAAGTCATTCGATATTGTTTCAGTAAGTAGAATGGCAGAAATAATGAGTAAATAAGATAGTGAGTCTTCATGTACCTTTGTTGATGAAATCCTCGTAGATGTCTTCATTTTTCTTCAGTCTTCAACCTTCAAGGGTGAATTGGTGAATTCTGATACTCAACTACCTCTAATCCTAGTCCGAGACTGACTTTAATTAATATACTATAAATCAAGATATAGTTTTGTTCATCTTTGACGACAAGATTAACATACAAAAACTTGTGACCGACTGATGCTCTAACAGATTGCATAGTTGGACCATACTGAGATATACATACAAATCTTTATTTCATTACAACAAATATTTCATTTTCGTTTCAAATTTTATCATATTTCTTCTTGATAAATCTATTCCAAAAATAACTTTACAATCGAAGCCCTTCTTTTTCTCCTTAACCTTTTTTGTTGTTACCACGGTCTAACTTCGATAAATGAATGCTCGATAATTTAATAACCTCGTCTAATTAATAATTTTCTCTGGTCCCGACTTGGGAAAAGAGGCTAAATAAATGACATTGCTAAATGCACTAATGAATAAATTTTTTCGAGTCCTTAAAAGCTCTTTGAAAATATAAATAAATAGTTACTAAGTTTTGTGCAAAAAATATATATACATAAAGCGAAATACTTCTACCAATCAAAAGTTTTCATATAAAAAGTCATTTCTTTTCAAAAAAAAAAAATGCATTTCAAGTTGATTTTATCCTTCCGCCTAAACAAAAATGCATCACGTCCTTATTTTTTTTTTTGTAATGTATGCACAAACTATGAAATATTTTGCTCGTGTTGTAACAAGAAATTTTTCATGGTGATTACTGCTTGAAATACCTCTTTTTACAACATATTTAGTATGACGCTATTATCATCCAGTGCATGATGATTCTCATCATTTATTACTGACTCGATAATTTCTTTGTAAGCGATTCCTTAATTGTGTTATTCTTGTTAGTATAGCTCAAAAGATATTCGCCATCCTCCATTAAGTTTGTTTTTATATATTTTGTTTCCGTCGACGCTTCTATGAGAGAGAAATCTATATATAAAAAAAGGAATTTGCTCCATTTATAGCCACGTGTAATTTTATTTCTTTTTCAGAGTGTGGATTCAAAACAAAAAGGACCTGGGGCTGGGGATCCACCGCCCAATACTTTATGAGGTTAGCTGATGGCTTGGTTGCTGGTAGGTAAATACGAATAACTTTCAGTATATTTTTCTCTATAACTGAACTTTTTACTACCTGATAATTAACTGGTCGTAGGTGTAGTCGATTTTCATACTGTGATTTTGTTGCATTAAATTTTTTACTGCGCTATTACTTTATTTTGTAGGTTGGGTGTGGATAAATTTCATTTTGATATGGGCCTGGGACCGTACACATAATATCCTTGCAATGAGTGCCAGTTGCGTCTCATTGGTCGAGATTTATCATTTGATAATAACAAAGGTGAATGACGAAGCTTATAAAAGTTTTCTTTTCTTAGGTGTGGTCGGTATATGGTATATTCTATGTGTTGCTTTCTTTATGGATAACTAATTGATTATATTTGGTAAGTATACATTATGTTCTAGCTAATATTAGTTATCATACTAGTAAAATTTCTCATATGTGAGTCAGAAGTATGTTCTAAGAATTTATGACAACATTGTATTCTTATAATATCCAAAAAAATATAAGTCGGACATTGTCCTTTTCAATTCTCTTAAGAAAAATGTTACACTAGCTAGCCTTAGTTTATATTTGAATTTTATGGCATGAATTTGATTTTTTTCTAGTTATGTATTCAAAATATTTTTTTTAATATATGTTATCTTTTATAATATGAGGATTACATTTATACTATCTTATTATAAATCTCATATGTTAAACATACAACTAATCTATTAAGATCAAAATAAAAAGAAACATTTGAAATAGAAAAAGTGGTTAAACATTCTTGGACCAAAGAGCTATAAGTGACATTTTTACCACGAGTTTTTATCGAACCTTCATGCATAATTTTTTAGAATCTTGCTAGTAACAGACTTTATATTTATTATTTTCTTCTTCTTCTTCTTCTTTGTTAGTGTGTTTTTCTTCTTCGTTGTCAGTGTGTTTCTCTTCCTATTGATCCTTGTCGGTGTTTTTTTTTCTTCCCTTATCAATGTTTTTTCCTTCCTTTTTTCTTGTTCCCCTTCTTTCTTATCTTCTTCACTGCAATTTTTTTTCTCCCCCTCTTGGTACTTCTCGATGCTTTTATTTTTTTCCTTATCAATGTTTGTGTCTTCCTATTTTTCATGTTCCTCTTATTTCTTATCAGTTCTACTCAGTCTACTATCTGAAGCCACGTTTAACTTATTTTAATGAGGATGCAATATTCTTCAAACCAGTCCCCCCCCAGTACTACCACAAGTAACCATATCATCTTGTTCACGGTTTAAAAAATATCCAAACTTGTCCATATCGTAAGGAAAATGCACTGAATTCAGACTACCAGGGTATTCTTTCCAAAGAAAAGGATTTTCTTCTCTGTCTAAAGTCCTTTCTTTCCATTTCTACCACAACCATAATTTTTTACTATATCTATTTATACTTGAATCCCGTTCCCTAGACATCAAGGGATCATAACTCACAAATTACGTAACTTGTTCAGAACTTTACAAGCTTTCGACAGAAAATAGAGAACTTTACTACATTCATAATCGAGTAGTTTATCCTTTTTACAAAAAGTAAAATGCACCCCTTAAGCAAAGATATGATTATAGGTCTGTCTGCCTAGAGTGGATTATAACTAAGATATCTAGAGCCAGTCAAAAGCACATAGATGGCAAGATTTCATTCTTGGTTCTTTTTTTTGGAAAAGATAAAAATTCATTCAACTATAGGAATGCTGAGATAGCACTAAAGATACAACAAACATCCGCCTAAAACAAGGAGAGAGAGAGAAAACATGCAAAAGATAGCATAGACACATTATATTAGTTTTGTCATTTATTCTTAATGAATATTCTGACAATATTCTTATTCTCAAACAAAGTGCAAACAAACAAATAATAATCACTATGTTGCAAGTACGTAGTCTTTGTCCATACCCTTCCTACCATCAACCAAATGTTAACCACAGTCTCAAAGATAATATCTGTTATGAAAGGCGATCATCAACCCAACTCGTGTCTTTTGCTTGTATATTGATCTTGTTAGAGCATTGCTCGGTCGAACTCGCATGCGCTAATATCTCAAGCATGTTTGTCAATGTTAGTGATCAAAACTATATATCTTGATTTCTAGTTTACTTATGACTAAGTCTCGGTCTAGGATAGTTAGGAATAGTTGAGCTCCAGACTCTATGGCGATTATCTTACGAAGACGAAGAACTACTCAAGGAACTAGTGGAACTTCATCCGACCAAAAGGTATGTGGAGACTTGAACTCATCTTTCACTCAAAATTTTATCTACTCTATCTCCTACTCTTGAGACAAAAGTCGTATAAGTATGATAGTTTTCATACATACACATTTGCTATTTCGAGCCGAGTTTACTCGCCTATATTTTTCTCGAAATATGTGTTGGTAAGCTTTTGATTTAACCATTTTCATCTTTACCCGTGAAAAAAGTCATGATGACGTTTCAATCTTGAAAATATCTTTGATGACGATAGTCGATTCTTTATGTCTAACGACTATTATAACATTATAGAAGAATGTTTCAATGATTGAAATGTAGAGTTGAGATTACATAACCAACTATGGATATAAGCATATATAGTGTGTTCGCACATTATTGTATAAATCCATGTGCCGGAAACCAAGTGCGTGCATATGTGTGCATGCGGTATTGGTGAAGGAGACAGGTTGGGTACGCGTACTGGCGGAACTTTTCTTCCCGGAAAATTCTGCTGAGTTTGGAGTTTACGAACTCATAAACCAGTCACCTTAGGTACGCGTACCCATACCCGTATGCGTACCCAAGCTGGTTATATTTCTCAAATCGGTAGTTTCATGAACTTAAACAATAAATCAATAAGGAGTGCAATCTTTGCAAACCGTGGCTATATTGTTCATGAATTGATTCAAGTGAATCAAACCGATTTTGTTTCAATTGTGTCTATGTATAAAGATATAAGCAATTGAACAACTCTTGAACTAGTTCTTATGAGTCATTTGAACTAGTTATGAGAAAGATGAATACGGTTAATATGAAAGTGCTCATATGGCTAACCATTGGTTAAATATTTGTGAACCAACTAAGTGTACACGTTTAAGTACGGTTACTCAAACCTAAATGAATACATTTCATTTGTGTGTGTGACAATATAAGTTTCGATCTAACAGTTGAAAGATATTAGCTTGGATAAATCAAGTTTTTCATCTAACGGTGAATGTTGAATGCTTTGTTACCAAGGTAACTTGGATTGCAAACTCTGATTTGAAAGCTATATAAGGGAGAAGTCTAGCAACTGGAAAAACTAATCCCCACACCTCCTGTGTGATACTAGTTGGTGTTAGAGCATAGCTCGGTCAACCTCGCAAGCGTTTCTATATCAAGCATGTTTGTCAATGTTAGTGATCAAAACTATGAGTCTTGATTTCTAGTCTATTATAGCTAAGTCTCGGACTAGGATAGAAAAGTGTAGTTGAGATCAAGGACTTCATGGAGATTCATCATACAACGACGAAGATCTACTCAAGGAACCGTGGAACTTCATCAACAAAAAGGTATGTGGAGACTTGAACTTATCTATCACTCAAAAGTCTATCTATTCTATATCCTACTTCTTATGAGAAAAAAAGTCGTATGCTATATAGACTGGATCATACACATTTGACATTTCGAGCTGAGTATTCACTACTTATATTTTTCTCGAAATCGTGTGTTGGTAAAGCGTTTCGCTTTGATCAAGTTTATCTTCACCTAGTGACGAATGTCATGAAATGTTTCAATTACTTTGAGAATTGCTCTGATGTGAAACGGTCTGTGAATAACGGCTATATAACGTCCTCTGAGAATGTCTCAATAATTGGAATGAGAGTTTAGATTACATAACCATGTCTTCCTTAATCCGAAGTTTTCGAACTTTGTTGATTGAGAGAAACCGGAGGAATTGGCTCTGCCAAGTCCGCGAACTCAGTCCGCGAACTGACAGAAGTTCTCTTGCCGAGAATTTCTGCTGGGATTTTCCAAAATCTCGTTTGCGTGTTTAGTCCGCGAACCTAGTCCGCGAACTGGCGGAAGTCTCTTTGCCGAGATTTTCTGCTGAGTTTGGAAAACTCTGTCGGTTGCCTTAAGTCCATGAACTTGTTTGTGAGCTTAAGTGGTTATGATCTAAATATGTGCCCTGAACATGAAACTTAAATTACTAAGGAATGCTTTATGCAAACCGTGGCTATAAAGTTCATGACCTGATTCATCGAATCGAATCATATTTGTTTCAATTGTGTCTTGTGTAGTTACATAAAATCTCATAGCAATTGAACAACTCTCTAACTAGTTCATTTGAGTCAATTGAACTAGTTATGGTGAAGAAGAACTAGGTTAATATGAATTGCTCATATGGTTAACCTTTTGGGTTACTATATTGAACCAACATACACGTACACGTTTGGGCATGGTTTTCACAAACCCAGTAAACGTCTACCCAAGTGTATGTGAAAAGCTAATTTTTTGATCTAACGGTTGAGAAATATTAGCTTGAATCTAAATCAGGTTTTCATCTAACGGTGAATATGGATTGCTTTGTAACTAAGGCAAAAACCCTGATTTGAAGGCTATATAAAGGAGACATCTAGCATTGTGTAAAACTAATCCCCACACGTCTGTGTGATACTAGTGCGATCGTTAGAGTCGATTCTCCTTTAACCTTTGGTTTTCTTCTCTAAAACCAGGTTAACGACTTAAAGACTTTATTGGGATTCTGAAGCCAGACCGATACTACTTTTATTGTAGTTGTGTGATATGATCTCGCATCTTCTATCGTACGAGTACAATCTTTGATTGGCTTGAGATTGTGAGAGTTCTCCGATAGGCAAGATAAAGAAGTCACAAACATCTTCGTCTCACTGTTTGTGATTCCTCGATAAACCGCTTGTGTAGTCAAGAAGGATTGTTGAGAGGTGATTGATTAATCTAGGCTGTTCTTCGGGATATAAGACCGGATTATCAATTGGTTCCTGTTCACCTTGATTTTATATCTTAAGACGGAACAAAACCTAGGGTTTTTCTGTGGGAGACAGATTTATCCTTTGATAGACTTTTCTGTGTGAGACAGATTTGTTTATTATCAAGTCTGCGATTTTGGGTTGCGGCAACTCTTAGTTGTGGGTGAGATCAGCTAAGGGAATCAAGTACGTAATATCCTGCTGGGATCAGAGGCGTAGGAGTACAATTGTACCTTGAATCGGTGGGAGACTGATTGGGGTTCAACTACAGTCCAGTCCGAAGTTAGCTTGGAGTAGGCTAGTGTCTGTAGCGGCTTAATACAGTGTGTATTCAATATGGACTAGGTCCCGGGGTTTTTCTGCATTTGCGGTTTCCTCGTTAACAAAAATTCTGGTGTCTGTGTTATTTCTTTTCCGCATTATATTTTATATAATTGAAATAATACAAGTTGTGCGTTAAGATCATCAATTGGAAATCCAACCTTTGGTTGTTGATTGATATTAATTGATCCTTGGACATTGGTCTTTGGTACTGTCCAAGTTATCTCTCTTTGATAAAGACTCGCAGATTTCCGTTTGCTTGAGTAAAGATCAAATCAAGAGATTGAGATATAAACTCTTTGATACATATTTTTTTGATTGAGTCTAACTGTCTAGTTGATTCTCATAAAAAGTATATTGGAGTTTGTCCATACAGATTGCTAAGCGAAATATTGGGTGGTGTTGTTAGACCCCCGCTTTTTCAGTTGGTTTCTGTAGAGTCGATTCTCCTTTAACCGTAGGTTTCTTATCGAGACCCTGTCGGTTAACGACTTAAAGACTTCATTGAGATTGTGAAGCCAGACGAAACTACTTCTCTTGTAGTTGAGCAATCTGATCTTGCCATTTTCTATCGTACGAGTTCAATTGTAAGATTGGCTTGAGATTATATCTCCCATATGGAAAGATAAAAAGAAATCACAAACATATTCGTCTCATCGTTTGTGATTCCACAATATCTAGTTTCGCTACCATACGATTTAGATTATTGTGAGGTGATTGATAATACTAGGATGCTCTTCGGGAATATAAGTCCGGTTTATCAATTGGTTCCTGTTCACCTTAATTTTCTCAAAAGACGGAACAAAACTTGTAGGTTTATCTGTGGGAGACAGATTTATCTATTATCATAGACTTTTCTGTGTGATACAGATTTGTTTATTAAAGTCTTCGACTTTGGGTCATAGCAACTCTTGGTTGTAGATGAGATCAACTAAGGGAATCAAGTGCGTAGTATCCTGCTGGGATCAGAGACGTAAGGAGCGAAACTGTACCTTGAATCAGTGTGATATTGATTAGGGTTCAGCTACAGTCCAGACCGAAGTTAGTTTGTAGTAGGCTAGTGTATGTAGTGGCTTAATATAGTGTGGTATTCAATCGGGACTAGGTCCCGAGGTTTTTCTGCATTTGCGGCTTCCTCGTTAACAGAATTTCTTGTGTCTGTGTTATTTCTATTCC
Source organism: Papaver somniferum (assembly GCF_003573695.1). NCBI lineage: Eukaryota > Viridiplantae > Streptophyta > Magnoliopsida > Ranunculales > Papaveraceae > Papaver > Papaver somniferum. The sequence goes on along the minus strand of NC_039366.1, from coordinate 64,790,939 downwards.
GCATTATATTTTGTTATATAATTGAAATAATACAGGTTGTGCGTTGAATCGATCAATAGTGAAATCCAACCTTTGTTTGTTGATTGGATATTGATTGATCCTTGGATATTGGTCTTTGGTACCATCCAAGTTTATTTATTGTATTTGATAAAGACTCGTATATTTCTATTTGCTTGAGTAAAGATCAAATCAAGAGAAGAGATATTAACTCCTCGATATACTTTTACCTAGATTGAGTCTGACTGTCTAGTTGATTCTCTAGAAAGTATATTGGAGTTAGTCCATACAGATTGCTAATCGAAATATTGGGTGTGGTTGTTAGACCCCCGCTTTTTCAATTGGTATCAGAGCAGGCAAACACGTTTAAAGACCTTATCAGTCTGTATTTGTAGCGATCTGACTCTATGGACAGTAGTGATATCTCTGTCTTCGCAAAAACAGATCAGGATCCTCTTGATGACGACAAGAGTTCTGAGACTTCCAAGAAATCTATCATATCTTCTCCTCTGTCAGAAACCGATGTCAACTGGGAGAATCGCCTAGATGAACAATTGGATGAACTTTCAGATGAAAGTGACTCAGACGAGGGACCAAGTATTGATGAAGAAGTCTCACAGTATATTATACTCTTTGACGATATCATAGAAAAAAAAGATCAACTACCTACCTGGCAAAATATCTGTTTCCTCTCTATCGTGAAAATAGGAAACTAAAAAAACTCTTTAAAGGATATGAAAGTGGTTATAAACTTCTACAATCCATCCTTAAAGATCGTGATGAAGAAGTCCATTCAAAGATTACTGAATGTGAAAACCTTCAGAAGAATTTGTGTGTGTTGAAAGAAAGACTTGTTGAATCTGATGCAAAGTATGACTCTCAACAGAAATACTATAACGACAGAGTGCCTTTTTCTTTCCAAAGAAAAACAACTGAAGGATGATCTCTCTACAGCTGTTAACAAGGCAAAATCGCTAGAAGAGAATCTGAGAAGATTCAACACTATCTCTACAAAATTATCTTCCATGTTAGGAGCATGTAAAGAGCATCGTGATACACGTGGTCTGGGCTATAAAGGAATAGACGCTCCTAACACTGGGAAGATCAATTTTGTTTGTGCCAATAACAACGTGTCATGTGAAAAATCACCTATTACAGCTGATGTTCCGGTAAACAAAGATTATCATTCTTCAAAGACAAGGCATATGAGAGCTGTTAAAAACATTTCTTTCAACTGTTACTATTGTGGAAACAAGGGTCACATTGAACGGAAATGTCGTTTTCGGATAAGGAATGAAAAACTTCATAACATTCTTATATGGATGTCAAAGGAAGTAATCAAGCCGATCTCTCTCCGTGCTGAAAACAACATAGTCTCGAATCCAGAAGAGTACTATGATAATTCCTCTCTTAGTTATATGTATGACACTGACTCTTTCGACATACGTAGAGGAAATAATGTCATATGGAAAGCTAAGAAGTTTGATGTCCCATTAAATTGAAAAAGACGTCAAAGGAAGAAAGGAATGTCATCTGGTGGCAATGATCACACTGAGTCAAAAATATCGGGTTTCGATCACATTCACGTCAACAATGATGCTTCCGATTTAAGAACCAGTATAAATAATCTCAAGCGGAAAATCAAAAAATTAAGGAAAAAAGCATCTTCAGGTGTGTCTTATTCTCCTTGTAATAATTCTCCTGAAATTAATCCTCTTGTTGACTTAGAGAAGGAAAACGAGGATGAGCTACGTGCTCTTTCTACAACTTAACCAGTCTGTCTGTGCATCCTCGTTTCGTCCTCATAAGGATGCACATAAAGTTTAATATGCAACTCGTCTTGAAAAAAATGGTTGTTGTATTATTCGTCTGGTTCTTCAAATTAATGTCTTCTAAGTAGAATCATACTCTAGCTTTCCTTTCATATTGAAGCATAGCTGATCCATAAAATCTCTTGAGAAAATCATGCTTTGTTGAAACACTGAACTTTTCAGTGCTCTCTCTCTTGTTGCACCTTGACAAAGCCTCATATAAGGCTCCCCTACTGTGACGGTTTAGAACTTAGTTCATAGCCGTGAGCGTTTGCGTACCTGGCTCATTACCGACTTTTAAGAGGGTAACCTTAGGGTTTTCCCATATGTATTTCGTACGTATTCATTTGAACATATTGATAAATAAATAACGAACGCGCGATTGGGGGATATCAAAACTAATTGGAGGATATGAATTACTTCCCCCAACCAAAGGTGACTACTAAGGGTTGTTTTTTGGGGCGAAAATACTAAAACACCCTTCCCTCAAAATAAAAAATAAAAAACTTAAAATAAAAAAACAAAAACATATCCCCATTTCCATCTTCATCTCTTATTAATCCCTTTTAAGGTTAGGGATTTGAAACCTAAATATTCCCCACTCCCTTTCAAATTCTAGATTTTCCCCACTCCCTTTCAAATTCTCTTCTCCTTCTCTGCCGGCTCCTCACTTTGAAAACGATTTTCTTTAACATTCGGGAATGATGAAGACCATGCCGGAAATGATGAAGACCATGCCGGAAGTGATGAATACCATGTCGGAAATGATGAAGACTATGCCGTAAGTGACGAAGACAATGCCGGAAGTGATGAATACCATGTCGGAAGTGATGAAGACCATGCCGATATAGATGAAGATCATGCCAGAAGTGATGAAGACCATGCCAGTGGTGATGAATACCATGCCGGAAATAATTTTTTTTACATCGCTGGAAGTGATGAAGACCATGCCGGAATTGATGAAGACCATGCCGGAAAATGGTGTCGGCATGCTTGGTAACTAACATTCAACGCCGTAACTTGATGCCGGCATGCTCGATAGAAATCTATCAATGCCGGTATTCAAGTGAAAAAAAAACAAGTTTCTGGATACTTTACATCATGTGCCGGTATAGAAATTTAAGCATCATACCATGCCGGTAGCAGTACCGACATGCTCGAAAATCAACTTACTGTGCCGGCAGTGGACTGATTAAAAGCAAAAAAAAATAGGTTTTGAAGATCAAAACCAGAAAATTTTGTGGCTACGCCCCCCCCCCCCCCCCCGGATAGTGGCAAACATTTATGAAAATTTCCAACAAATGACGGCATGGTTTTTTCGGTTGAATATAATGCCGGCACCGAGCTATTTCAGCTGCAACAATGGCGGATTCAAAGAAAAAAAAAATCAAATTTTCAACCTCTCAGCAACAATTCTCTCTTCACAATCATCCTCCATTTTCACCAAAAAAAATTCTCTCTCAAATATTTTTACCCACCTTCTACTCTCACCTCACTCACCCAAATTCAAATAACAATACACACTAATCATTTAACAAAAAATCTTTAGATTTTACTAATTCTAATTAACCATTAAACCTAATTAATGAGGGGTAGATTAGGAATTAAAAAAATAACTAAATAAGGGATGATCCTGATTTGATATTTGGATCCAGTTTTTGTCTTTTTACTCTATTCCCGATTAGTTTTGATATTCCCAATTGCGCGTTCTAAATAACCATGTGGAATGAATATTTTTTCCCGGTAAAAACGGTATTCATTTTTCGGTTAGACTTTCTTTTTCTTTTTAAAGCATACTATGCTTAGCATACGAACACCAAATTATAATTTCGCAATTAGTTTTGAGACATTAGAAATGCTAGAGCTAAAATTAGTCAAAGAAACCGAAATGAGACATCGCTGATTTGCTATACCCATACTAGATGTAGATTACGGTTAAACTAATGAGCACTCTGTGGCACAACTGGAGACAGTGGGGAGATTATAAAATGATGATGAAGGTCTAGGTGCATAATGGACACATGGCTCCTATGCACATAGTGGACAACACGTTTGGACGACTAACTAATAAGTCCATTTTAAGCACGTTGTGCAAATAATACAGCCACAATTTATAGGGTGCCAAACTGCCAATAGGGTGCCTAAAATGGCTGTTGGAAGTTAGATAAAGCCATAAAGGCATTTGATATATTAGCAAATGCATGCACCAGCTTATGCTTCTACTTCAGAGTTCAGATTCAATTCAAACAGTTCATAAACTGAAAGCCGTTTGAGATCTATGTAAAACCAAATTTGTATAGTGCCATAGATTTTTCTCTTTTGATTACGAGTACGAGAGACTGAGCCAAAGCTACCGACATCACTGGATAGAAGAGATTCTACCTAGCAACTTATTTTGAAAGATGTTGCTAAATATGTCATGTCGATTTTAGCCTCTTTAGGAGATCACTGCAAAACGGAAATGAAGTAGCAGGGGAGACGAAGAAGACAGAAAGAAGGGCGATTACGGTCAACATAACTCGACCACAGTCAATTAAAATTGAGTCGGTCAAAGACAGGACGGCGGATAAAGGTCCGAAATAGGGCGACGTGCAAGCTATGTGTTTAGACGATTACGGGTTATTGCATCAACAAAACCACCAAAGGTCCAATAGGACAGTTGTCCCTGTTAGGTGTTCGATATAAAACTTAACGGAAAATAGGTTATTTGTCCACATATTTTTAAATCACGGTTCAAATGGACGAGGAAATAATAATTTGGGTGAAATGGCCAAAAAAAATAATAGCAAGGATGAAACTGGATACATCCTGTGTAAATTAAAAATAAGAAAAAATATTTGAAAATGGGCACGATGAAACTGGTTACATCCTGCCTATTTTTATATTTTTTTCCGTTTAAACAGTATCAAAATTTAATTGTCCATTTCACCCAAAAATTGTTGATTTTGGTCTTTTTAACCAATTTTGTGTTAAAACTACCTATAGATGTAAACATAAGTGCATCCGTGCAAAAATAATATAATCAACGATTCTAGTTTGATTTTCTAGACTCATTGCAGAAATTTCCCAAGATGTCTCCCAAGAATCCAGCGGAAACTTACCGGCCCTTTTAGTATTGGGATAGGTACTCAACATTTTTGTTGGGAAAAATCTCGACAGATCTTTCGGTGGGTAATTTACTCATATATTTTTGTTGGTATACATGGCTTTCCAACTAATAAATGAATTTTTTATCTTAATTTACGTTACAAACATTCTTGTTTATTTCAAGTTGTTTTAAATTGTTTTTTTTTATAGATAAGAAAAGAAATTACTTACAGATAGTAGTCAGTTCAGTTGCCTCCCATATTTGAGGACTTTGTTGTCTACCCCCAACCTTTGCTAAATGGTGGAGGTCTAAATATTCACCGGAATTTATGTCCTTACAAGTTACTTTTTCAAAAGAGTTTAAGTAGAAAATAAGCTGATCAACTTTTGAGTTGATCTTCCAACTGGTTATTCTGAATCCACCTTGTATTGTTTTGTTTGACAATTTGTTTGTTCCTAGTAGTTGAAGACTCTGCAGTTCAGTTGAGAAGCCCACTCTAAAACATCTTGAGCAGCTATGCAATCTCCTTCTTCTGTGCTATGGGATTTGACTCCCCTAGTTCTTCTTCCGATTGTTTCTCCTGTGGTACCTGTTATAAAAACACCCACCAATGTTAGTCCTATGCAATTATCAAAGTAGGACATGTAAGCAGAGGTTACATTCAAACCAGAGTTATGTTCATTCTCAATCACACTGTTTATAATTGGTCGGTTTGTTCGGCCTTTCGGAAGTCAGTAACCTGGTAGTGGTGATGTGAGTTAAAACTTGGTTTCCAGTATATCTAGGGCAATGATTGCTGTTTTGGAAAACAACATCACATATGGCTTTCCATAGGAACCAACATATGGTGGCACACAAAATTTTCCAAAGACCAAAAGGGGTTATCGGGTTATTGTTATTGAACCAGCTAGAACACCATGTTTCTAAAAAGTGAAATCCAGAAGTTATGTTCTTGAAATTTTGGGAATGAGACCATACAACTCTAGCAAAGATGCAATGCATTAGTGCATGTTCTCCAGTTTCTATGTGGTTCTTTCACATTACACAAATAAGATCAATATGGTTTAAGTTCATACAGATGACACCACTATATGGTAACAAATTATTTTTCATTCTTCATGTGAAATATTGGATTCTAGGTATCACATCTAGACCCCAAATCTTCACTTCCTGAGTAACAGTTTCTTGTTCTTTCTTGTTATCTAGTAAATCATATAGAGATTTACTAGAGAAGATACCTTGGCTGTTATCAATCCATCTTAGACAACCTCCTTGGATCTGTCCCGAGTAATGGTGAGAATATCTTCAATGGTGCTACAATCAAACATAATCCGAAGAATGTTCAGATTCCATCCATTTTCAGTTATTAGTTCCTCAACCAGTTGGTAATTGTTCAGTTGGTCAGTATCTAAAACGTTTACTTTGAACCCCTCGGATATTGGGATCCAATTGTCTTTCAAAATATGAATACTTTTGTCATTTCCTATCTCCCATATACTATTCCTTTGTAAATACCTTTCCAAGCCCACGAAAAAATCTCATTGCAGGTGGCATGAAAAGGGTTTGTATTTAGATAATACTTGTCTTTCATGGTTATTGCCAAGATGGGGTCTGGTTGGTGGGAAAGCCTCTAACCATTTTTTGGCAATAAGAGACAAATTCATTGTATTCAGGACCTTCAGACCATTTCCACCTTTTTTGTTTCTTTTACACATTCGATTGGAGCCTCTCATATAGACACCTTTATTATTTGCCGTTTCCCCCCATCAAAAATCTCTTAGTAGACCAGACGCCCTTTTGGTGATCTCTTTCGGATTAATAAACGTAGTCATACTATAGACTGGAAGAGTTTCAAGAACTTCCTTTTCCATGATACCCTTCCAGGGGGGAAGAGATTTACCACTCCATCCCTCCAGTCTCCCACCCATTTTCTCAAGTAAGTTATCAAAGCAAGAGATTTTAGATCTATTAGTAAACAAAGGACCACCTAAATACTTGTCATCTAGTCTATTAGATATATCTCTCCTCAAGTTATTTAGGATATGAGGAGTAAAAAAGATGCCGGATTTGATTTTTTGTTTTCATTCGACCAGAAGTTTTTTCATAATCTTCCAGAACTTTCAGAAGATTAGTGCTTTGTTGGACAGTAGCCTTGGTAAAGATCGGGCAGTCATCTGCCAAAAGAAGATGACTGATAGGAGGGCATCTCTTGTTTATTTTGAACCCGGAAATAAGACCCTTACTTTCCACATTGGATATGGTTCTTGAGAAAGATTCCATACAAATGATGAAGAGGTAAGGGGACAAAAAGTCCCCTGCCTAAGACCTCTAGTAGGCTTAAAAGGTTTGCTAGGAACCCCATTAATAAGAATAGTAGATGAGGTAGTACTAATACATATGTGAATTAAGTTACACCTATAATCACAGAAGCCCATTTTTCTAAGGATAACTATAAGAAAATCCATCTCACTCTGTCGAAAGCCTTCGACATATCAATTTTTCAGACCTAAAGAGTGAACCTTACTTTTAGAATTTTTCCTCATTGCATGAATTATCTCATGAGCAACAAGGATGTTGTCTGAGATAAATTCTTTTCTTAACAAAAGCGGACTGATAAGGAGATATCAAATTTAATTAGGTTTTCCCAATGTCAAATTTAATAACATATTTTTGTATCAATTACCAAATATGACAAGACGAGGTTTCTTCACCTAACTCAGTTTCTCAAACTTTCCTGAATTCTTTTTTAGATTCCCACCAAGCTATCGGAGTAACTGGACTCACTTCAAAACTATTGCTAATAACAAATATTTGGATCCACTTGTAGTCAAGATTAACAATCCATATTGCCTATATCATTCTCTGTTTTTCCATATCTTTGATGATAGTTAAGTTTTAATGAAATTACCCTTTCGTGAAAAAAAATCATTCTTTAATATATGATTTTAGATAAAATGCTAAATCTTGACGAACTCGAACTCAGGTTATCAATATCATCACCTAATAACTTTATCGGTCTACTACATTGACATCCACGGTGTACCCTTAAACTTTTCTTTTGACAATCCGCCAAATTTGTAGGACAGAAACACATACACATTCTATTTTTATTTTTATTTTTTTATTGAAAAAAGAGCAAGAAAGCTCAACAGAGCTAGCTACTCAGGTTAACAGCAGTGGAATCACCTGAGCTAAGTCTAGCATCAGGGGGATCCTTCAAAATATGAGTATCATTATTACAGTTATCCTGAATAATATGGTTTGCAGGATATTGCAAGACAATCCAAAGAGACTGGAGATTAGGGCCTTTCCGGTCAAAGTTTTGAAATAAGAGAGAGTGACTAGAAACCTTAGCTAAGTTGGTTGCAGTAGTGTTTTGCTGTGGTGCTAGCTTGATTAGTCTGCCTAAAACAAAATCAATTGGTTCCATACTTCTGTCAGTGTTTTGTGTGTGATTTCCCTGGAATCTTTCCTGAACTTGTAGTTGATAAAGTGACCGGATGATCTGTAGAATTTCTTCTTCCTCTATGAATCACATCATTATTATTACCCCGTATTATTACCTGGAATCTTTCCTAATACACGTTCTATGATCATTATTATTACCCCAAATGGGTTCTTTTAAAACTACAAGAGGGGATTAGTTAGCGTAATAAAACCAACTACCACTTTATAAGTTACATTTCGTTACAAGTCCCCAATCTTTATGTACCCCTGACGCGGCAGAGCGAGGCCACAAAAGTCCACTCCTTCCCCCCAACCATCCCCACCACTCCTCCTCTCAAACCAACACAAACAAGAAGTGTTCAGAGACTTTATCTTCTTCTCTACTCCTCTTCTCCTTCCTTTACACAGAAGAAGAAGAAGAAGAAGAAGACAATATCAACAAACGAACCCTGATTTCACAACAATGCAATTCTGATTTCTCCATCTACTTCTTCTGCTACAGTTTCTCTGTGTTTTTCTGTCTAGTTATTCAATCTCCTCTCTCTGTTGAATCGACAGAGATAATGGAATCTCCAGAGTCATCTTATGTTTCATCACCAGAAGCTCCAAGGAGATCTGGAACAACAGGAACTAACAATAAGTACCCTGTTTCAGGTAATACATTCTTCAATCTTATTAAGAGATCTAATGAAACTTTTGTTATGGGTTTTGACTTTTGTTCCATCATCATAAAAAACTATGTCAATGAGGGATGTTGATTGAGCCTCTTTGAATTTGCTACTGATTAATGTGGGATTGGTTTGTTATTTTGGGTTTATAGAATGAATTGTTTTTGAAGAGGGTTGAATTGAAACTTGGAATAATTTGTTATTAGGATAATGTGTCTATGTTTCGGTTTTAGGGTTCTGAGTTTTAGATTCCAAGTAATTGATATATTGGGCTTTGCCTTATCCAAATTTCAATGTGACTTGCTGAATTGTAAGACCAGACGAATTTTAGATCTGCATTAATGGTTGACAGATGACTTGTTGTCTTTGTTTCGTCTAGGAAAACTAGAAAATTGCTATGTGGAGACGTTAATGCCAATCTCTATGAAGTGATAAATGTCAATAATAATAATAATTTGGTTTGAGACTACTTTATGACAATGCCTTAAATCTTGTTTTCTTGAGAATTCAGCATGCTACTCGAGTATGGTATTGAGCTAGCATAGAGTAAACCACATAGCTTAACAAAAGTATTTGCATATTTGCTAGTCAGAAGATATCTTTGTCTTTTCCGTACTTTTGTGCTGAACGCTTGCTTTTTGTTCAGATTAGATGAACTGATTTTTCTAGGACATACTTGTTTTTTCAGATGACAAGGAGAAGCCTTTCTACATTAGATTCCTAGTATCCAATTCAGCAGCTGGTTCAGTTATCGGAAAGGGAGGCTCAACGATTACTGAATTCCAATCAGAATCTGGAGCAAGGATTCAACTTTCACGCACTCAGGAATTCTTTCCTGGAACATCTGATAGAATTATCATGGTGTCTGGAGGATTTGATGAGATAATGAAGGCAATGGAACTTATTCTTGCCAAATTACTCAGTGAGGTAACTGTTGCATTCGTTATTATTTTCTACTCATGCCAAAAAATTAATTCTCTTTTGTCCTTCTGTTTTGTAATGTTTAAACTGTATTGTATTATTTCCAGGCTCATCATGCTGAAGAGGATGAAGATGTCGACACTAGATCTAAAGTGAGGATCATTGTTCCAAACAGCTCCTGTGGTGGCATAATTGGAAAAGGAGGAGCTACAATCAAGTAATTGTTTTTTTACCATATTTGTTTGTTAGTGGAGCATGCACAGTTTTTTCCTGATTTGTCTTCTATTTACCTGCGGTGTCCGATGAAAGTAAAGAAGCATCATGGATTTATTTTAATTTTTCATTCTCGCCTGCCTGATTCACTTCCTGTACCTTTTAAAGAAAACCCCGTCAAATCTCTTTCTTGGATCACATTGTAATTGCCCTGTGGTGTTAAATAGAATTTTGTAACTTTCTTTTATGTAAAAATGTATGCTAGTAATTTGCATCTCGTACTAACCCTGTGGGTTTCAGTTATAATTTTTTAACTTTCTTTATAGTAGAAATATATGCTACTTTCTGGCACCTACTGATACTTAGCTATGCCTTTCAACAGGTCTTTTATTGAAGATTCCCAAGCTGGGATTAAGATATCCCCTCAGGATCATAACTTTATGGGGTTGAATGATAGGCTAGTGACATTGACTGGCTCTCTTGAGGAACAAATGAGAGCAATTTTCCTGATCTTGTCAAAGCTAGCAGAAGATACTCATTACCCACAGCAATCTGTAAATGCTCCATTTTCATACGCAGGTGCGGGTTTTAATCAGTTTCTATAACGATATTTGTCCCTCAAGTAGCTTTCTAGGCATTGCATTGTCTACTTGAACAATTATGTGCTTAGCCTTATGTGTTAATTTCTAATGGTTGATGGTATGCTCGTGTGGGTTATTATTGTTTTTTTTTACTGTTGTGGTGCGATCGGATTGTTCGGTATCGGTTGTTTTTTCTTTTCTTGATATCTCACCATTGACAGTTGCTGCAAAATGAGATGCGGCCACATTTAATCTGTTCTCAATGTTATGAGAGTAGTGAACCAGTGATGATTGTCTGTGTTGGAAGGTTTAGGTGACAAGTGACACAAATTAATATCCAAATAAAGGCCTTTTTAGGGTGTTGAGTAGTATGCATTGGTGAAGTAAGCACTCCCCATCTTGAAGAGAGTGTTGAGTGTAAGTTATCTTATTGATGCCGTTGTTATTGACCAAGATAGTAGGATCTGTCTTAGAACTGAGGATATCCATCTTGAAGCAGTTACACGGGCAATTATATCCAATGATTGAGTGCTGAACTGATCCTACTCAATTCTGAGAAAGACACATTTCTCTTTCAGTTCTTGTGGTCAAGTTCATCTGGTGTTATATATCTGTTCTACATCTCCATTGTGCCAACACGAAACGAATAGTTTGAGAATGTAACTTATTGGTGAAGCTTTAGCGCTTCAGCAATATCATGGAGAAATAATGCTCATAGATTGCATTACGTATGACCATATAGTTCCTACTGAGAGCATTGTGAACCAGGAATTAAAAATGGACGGTTTATAATCTATCATACTCTGCGAACTTTCAGGTGTCAATCTCTCTGGTTCTCCCTATGGATATTTTGCTCCTCCTGGTCGAGGAGGCCCATACAACTCACAAAATTATGGACCAAATGGCGCTGGAGGAAAGTTTCAGAATAATAAGGTTCAGATCTTGAAATTTCTTGTGTTCTATTCTTTGCATAGATTGCAGTGTTTGAAATTTCATTGAACTGTCCTGCACAAAAGTCAACATCTTTTATTTTCATAATCTTGTACAAATTGATGTGTTTAGGATCACATGAAACTGTGCTGCACACTTTTCATTATATTTTATGAAGCTCAAATACCTCTCCTGCTCTTATTAGATGTTTTCATAGACCTGCCTTAGCCATTATAACATCTTTTTGCCTCTCCTTAAGTGTGTGGTATTTAAAAATGTTTTGTTTGTGTCATAAATGGTTAACTTGCAGCATTCTGGTGAATCACAGGAAGATCGAAGCAACTCGGTGACAATTGGTGTTTCAGATGACCATATTGGTTTAGTTGTTGGCCGTGGTGGAAGGAATCTACAGGAAATCACTCAGGTAAAGATTTTACATAAGTGTTTCTCTGTCTCTCCCTCTCCCACTCCCTCTGTCTCCAGTTATGGATGATAAGAAATTTATGATCTTCAGGTTAGTGGGGCAAGGATAAAGATTTCGGACAGAGGTGATTTCATGGCTGGTACAACAGAGAGGTACTAATAAAAAGCTCCTTTGTCTCGTTACCTGCATGCTCACTTTTTAGGTGTAGAAAACTGATTCTTGTTTACCTGGTACCGTTGCTATTTTGCAGAAAGGTGACAATCACAGGGTCACGTGCGGCAACACATTCAGCCGAGAATATGATCAGGCAAAAGGTTGCATCTGCTACAGAGAGTTAAGCAATTGGTTCCCTAATTCACGACTTCTTGTAATTTTCCCCGTTTTTGGTTTTGTTTGTTGTTTGAGAATGTTTATTTGTAAACTGAGCCTAGTTTTGCGATTTAAATTATATTTGGTTGAATTTGGAGATGGTACAATATTGTCTCCTTTTACCTCGTGTAATTTTCTTTTTTGATCGATAAGAGAAAATACATAATTAAAAGAAGTAAAGGGCAAACAGTTGGCTGAATATTGACCTGTAAAGTCTAATGTTATTGGTAAAAAAGTTGCAGCAGATCCAGATGCTGCTGAATCTGAAAGCTGAAACAACAATATTTTACATTTGGGTACTTATCAGTTTTTAGAATTCTAAACTGGTTAGTTTATGTTCTTGAATCTAAAATTTTGTTTAGCATCTTAAAAAAGACTAATATAAGTAGAATAGAAAGGCAGTGGATACACTACTTATTTATGATATGATGCAATGATAATGTTTAAAGAACTAATCCAAATACCTACAATTACCGATCTTTTCATTCAACATCGGAGTTGCAAAAAAACTGCACCCTAGTTTCCTATCATAACGTTAAGAGGTAGCAGTCTCATATCTCAATAGAGTTTGGACTCAACGGACAGAAGGTAATATTATAAGTAGCAGCATTGCACTTGTGAGATTTTGCATCACCAGGGAAAAGACTAGCAAGAGGGCAAGTGGTTTTAAACATATCTGAGTGTTGGTTAGACTTGCAAGCGTCAGCATCTTTCAGGACATCACAGGGACCATGACACGCAATCGCTGTTCCATTCGAGCCTGCAAAAATCAGTTGGGCAGGACAAACATTCATCACGTCATTTGGACAACCAGTAGTCACGCAATCACCTGATCCACCATCGGGTACAATTTTTACAGGTACGTTGTAACCATGAACTAGGCTAACATCATATGTTGCTTCTGATTGTTGGATTGCGAAGTTGATTAACGTAACAGGATACTTTGCCGTTAAATTGAAACAGTATATATCATTTGTTTTACAGTCACCGGTTGCACAAGAAAAGTTTTCATGATCATCCCTGACGCAGCCAGTTCGTGCCCAAATGGTTCCAGTCCATTCGTCTGGTGTGTCGAATATACTGAGAGTATCTTCACCCAACTCCCACATTGTTTCTCCTAGGGAGGGTTGCATACCCAACCATACAGTGTATTGACATTGGTTCAAGTAGTTGAATGTCACTGCTGCATATCCACCTTCATTCTCAAACATAGAAACACAAGTTATTTCTAATTCATTCGCGTTCTAAGAAAATAAATTAATAAAGACAAAATAGATAATCAAATGGCCGGATTTAAGTGATTATTCGTACTACTGTTTACTGGTCATGTAGATCAAACTCAAAGATGATAAAAATTACTTGTGAAAACAGTGGCAAGAAGAAGAACAACAACAACTTTTATGACTCGGATTCGCATGGTTGGTTTTTCTTACTAATCAGCAATTTTGCTGAGCCTAAAGATACTGGTAGTAGCTAGACAATGAAAATGAGAATACAAATGGAATTGCAAGTTGAACACTCTCAAAAAGATTTTGAGTATAAAATTATGGTCACACAACTTAATTTCAAAATATATTTTGCAATTTTAAAAGATTTCAATTGATGTAGTTACAGGTAAACCACTCTCAAAAAGATTTTGGGTATAAAGTTATCCTGGCTAAATTGGGGTCTATGCCACTTAATTTGGGCCTATGGATGTTTTCATCCAAACCATAAAGAATGATAAGGGTTATCCTGGCTAAATTGGGGTCTATGCCACTTAACTTAGGGGTGTCTAAGTTTGATGAAACTACCATTTTACCCTCTATCAAATATCAATACTACTAATTTGTCCTCGTCAAATCCTAATCATAAAATTAAAAACTAAAATCAAAATCATAAAACTAAAATCATAAAATTTAAAAACTAAAATCAAAATCAAAATCATAAAATTAAAAACTAAAATCAAAATCAAATTCATTTCTATCTCCACTTCAACTGATTCTTCTTCTTTTCTTCTCAACCCAATCCTATAAACTAGGTTTTAGTAACATAAAATTGCTCAAAAATTGAAAATTTTGAAATCAAATTTTTCCTGGTTTATCAGAATCGGTTAACGTTAATGTATATGTGATCCGATTGCAAATAGAAACGGTTTATGTTCATGCCCACAAAGACCGATTGTCCTTGATATGTTTTCTGGTTCGAGAAATTTGAACCAGAATCGAATTACATTAGCACTTATAAAAACCGATTGTTGATATATAATGTTAGAATCAGATTTTATATGTGTGTCGAGTAAACCGATTGTTGTTCTCAATTTTTCTGTATCTTTTTTTTGTTAGAATCGGATTACATGAGCATTCTTATAAACCGATTCCTATTGTGCAATGTCAGGAATCGGTTTTTACATATGTATCGTGTAAACCTACTGTGGTTAACCCATTTTTTCCAATTAATACTCGATCATAAAATGAGTATGAAATCATACTCGATTTCATTTCATTAACTCGGGTGTAGAATACATTTTAATTTTATTTGATCTTTAACAACACATAATTCACAGATAAAAAAGAGAAAATTTACCCATAATCGGTTTACGTTCATGCCAATATAAACCGATTATGGATAATCGGTTGATTTTCATGTCCATATAAGCCGATTCTGGGTAGAAGCTAGTTTCAAAAAATCTCTGTATGTTTTTGAGGTTACAATCGCTATATGTTTTTGATAACATATACCGATTCTGAGTTGGTGTTCTTCAAAAAATTTCAAAATTTCAAATTTTTTCATGTTCAGATGATTAATTAGCACAAGTTAATTTCACATCTAACACTATATTTTACCACTAATCACCCGAATTAACACTAATTAATCAGGGATAAATTAGCCATTAAGAAAATAGTTGGTTAAGGGGTTTCTATGAAGGAAAATTTCTTGTTTGCTCCTAGGCCCATATAGTTATTTATAGTAGGGTCCAAACGGATTTTTTTTTATCCGGAGGTCCAAAATTAATTAAAACATGGAAATGTCCATAATGCCCATTACTACCAAACGTGTGTGTCTACACTGCTTACAAATTTGAGTACATATCTGGTACACTGCTTAAAAATCCGAGTACATATTTGCTACACTTCTTACAAATTTGAGTACATATCTGTCTGAGTACATATCTGTCGTACTGCTTACAAATCCGATTATATATCTGAATGCTTACAAATTCGAGTACATATTTGCTGCATTGCTTCCAGGTAGAGTACAAATCTGTAAGAATCAATGATAACTAAATTAGAAAACGTATTACATCACATACATTGTAGGATCATACAATGTAGCAACCCAACCTTCTATGTTCCTCCAAATCCATTTGCAGCACACCTTCTTTCAAACACATGTCACAACCAATTTGTAACTTCATCAAGACCACCACCGATTTCACAAGCTTGCAAATCTGAACCAACAATAACTCATGTTCCTATCATTCAAAATCTGTCATTTCTTGCAATAAGTTCTGAACTGCAGCTCCAGATCATCTTCATATCCAATTCCAGTACTGAATCAAACGTGACAAAGAGCATCTATTTCAGTATTCCATATACGTACTGAATCAAACATAACAAGGAGCACTTCCTATGAGTATGCGATATATGTACTAAAGATTCATGAACTACAAATCAACAGTATGACAACAACAGTATGACAACAACAGGTGACCGATCTATGAAAAATAAGAGAATCGAAAGACATATTACAGTATTTCACATAAGTACTGAAGGGTAAGACTAAAAAAGGAGCAAAAACACAGCAAATAGCACTTCCTATCAGTATACATACATACATACTCATGGATCGAACCAAAAAAATTGGAAAAACTTCAAATAAAACAAAATTAGAAGAGTTTTGTATCAGTATGCCATATATGTACTGTCAATTCATACACGAAAAACAACTGTAACAAACCTAAAAAATGTTATAATGTTGAACCAATGATAAATCACAAATAACCGCTACAGTTTTAGTTACCTGTAACCCTGGGAAAACATCATTGTTAATCGCAGATTCCATATCAACCCAAAGAACAGGATCTTTCTTGAAGAAAATCATGCCACCTCTGGGACCTCGTAACGACTGCAAATTGAAACAGAAGACTTAGTAAACAACATGACCCTTGAGCCTAAACCAATAAAAACAAATGCTGCTTGTGTTGGTGTCAGTAGTTGCAGTCTTGCAGACTTCATGAATGAGACTAGGTGTACCTTGTGAGTGGTGGTTGTTACAACATCACAGTATTCAAATGGGTCGGCAAGTACAGATGCACCAACGAGACCACTTATGTGAGCCATATCCATCATGAGAAAAGCCCCTACAGAATCTGCAATCTTCAAGAAACATAGTAGGAAAGGGAATTAGGTGTGCGTAATGGGTTAACTAGTCTGATTCTCTGATCACTAAGAATCACAACTGTTGACAATCAACTAGCTCAGTTTCCTATCAGTATTATACATACATACTCATGGATCGAACCAAAAAAATTGGAAAAACTTCAAATAAAACAAAATTAGAAGAGTTTTGTATCAGTACGCCATATATGTACTGTCAATTCATACACGAAAAACAACTGTAACAAACCTAAAAAATGTTATAATGTTGAACCAATGATAAATCACAAATAACCGCTACAGTTTTAGTTACCTGTAACCCTGGGAAAACAGTATTGTTAATCGCAGATTCCATATCAACCCAAAGAACAAGATCTTTCTTGAAGAAAATCATGCCACCTCTGGGACCTCGTAATGACTGCAAATTGAAACAGAAGACATAGTAAACAACATGACCCTTGAACCTAAACCAATAAAAACAAATGCTGCTTGTGTTGGTGTCAGTAGTTGCAGTCTTGAAGAATTCATGAATGAGACTAGGTGTACCTTGTGAGTGGTGGTTGTTACAACATCACAGTATTCAAATGGGTCGGAAAGTACAGATGCAGCAACGAGACCACTTATGTGAGCCATATCCATCATGAGAAAATCCCCAACAGAATCTGCAATCTTCAAGAAACATAGCAGGAAAGGGAATTAGGTGTGCGTAATGGGTTAACTAGTCTGATTCTCTGATCACTAAGAATCACAACTGTTGACAATCAACTAGCTCAGTTTCCTATCAGTATTATACATACATACTCATGGATCGAACCAAAAAAATTGGAAAAACTTCAAATAAAACAAAATTAGAAGAGTTTTGTATCAGTACGCCATATATGTACTGTCAATTCATACACGAAAAACAACTGTAAAAAACCTAAAAAATGTTATAATGTTGAACCAATGATAAATCACAAATAACCGCTACAGTTTTAGTTACCTGTAACCCTGGGAAAACAACATTGTTAATCGCAGATTCCATATCAACCCAAAGAACAAGATCTTTCTTGAAGAAAATCATGCCACCTCTGGGACCTCGTAATGACTGCAAATTGAAACAGAAGACATAGTAAACAACATGACCCTTGAACCTAAACCAATAAAAACAAATGCTGCTTGTGTTGGTGTCAGTAGTTGCAGTCTTGCAGACTTCATGAATGGGACTAGGTGTACCTTGTGAGTGGTGGTTGTTACAACATCACAGTATTCAAATGGGTCGGCAAGTACAGATGCAGCAACCAGACCACTTATGTGAGCCATATCCATCATGAGAAAAGCCCCAACAGAATCTGCAATCTTCAAGAAACATAGCAGGAAAGGGAATTAGGTGTACGTAATGGGTTAACTAGTCTTATTCTCTGATCACTAAGAATCACAACTGTTGACAATCAACTAGCTCAGTTTCCTATCAGTATTATACATACATACTCATGGATCGAACCAAAAAGATTGGAAAAACCTCAAATAAAACAAAATTAGAAGAGTTTTGTATCAGTACGCCATATATGTACTGTCAATTCATACACGAAAAACAACTGTAACAAACCTAAAAAATGTTATAATGTTGAACCAATGATAAATCACAAATAACCGCTAAAGTTTTAGTTACCTGTAACCCTGGGAAAACAACATTGTTAATCGCAGATTCCATATCAACCCAAAGAACATGATCTTTCTTGAAGAAAACCATGCCACCTCTGGGACCTCGTAATGACTGCAAATTCAAACAGAAGACATAGTAAATAACATGACCCTTGAACCTAAACCAATAAAAACAAATGCTGCTTGTGTTGGTGTCAGTAGTTGCAGTCTTGCAGACTTCATGAATGGGACTAGGTGTACCTTGTGAGTGGTGGTTGTTACAACATCACAGTATTCAAATGGGTCGACAAGTACAGATGCAGCAACTAGACCACTTATGTGAGCCATATCCATCATGAGAAAAGCCCCAACATAATCTGCAATCTTCAAGAAACATAGCAGGAAAGGGAATTAGGTGTGCGTAATGGGTTAACTAGTCTGATTCTCTGATCACTAAGAATCACAACTGTTGACAATCAACTAGCTCAGTTTCCTATCAGTATTATACATACATACTCATGGATCGAACCAAAAAAATTGGAAAAACTTCAAATAAAACAAAATTAGAAGAGTTTTGTATCAGTACGCCATATATGTACTGTCAATTCATACACGAAAAACAACTGTAAAAAACCTAAAAAATGTTATAATGTTGAACCAATGATAAATCACAAATAATCGCTACAGTTTTAGTTACCTGTAACCCTGGGAAAACAACATTGTTAATCGCAGATTCCATATCAACCCAAAGAACAGGATCTTTCTTGAAGAAAATCATGCCACCTCTGGGACCTCGTAATAACTGCAAATTGAAACAGAAGACATAGTAAACAACATGACCCTTGAACCTAAACCAATAAAAACAAATGCTGCTTGTGTTGGTGTCAGTAGTTGCAGTCTTGCAGACTTCATGAATGGGACTAGGTGTACCTTGTGAGTGGTGGTTGTTACAACATCACAGTATTCAAATGGTTCGGAAAGTACAGATGCAGCAACGAGACCACTTATGTGAGCCATATCCATCATGAGAAAATCCCCAACAGAATCTGCAATCTTCAAGAAACATAGCAGGAAAGGGAATTAGGTGTGCGTAATGGGTTAACTAGTCTTATTCTCTGATCACTAAGAATCACAACTGTTGACAATCAACTAGCTCAGTTTCCTATCAGTATTATACATGCATACTCATGGATCGAACCAAAAAAATTGGAAAAACCTCAAATAAAACAAAATTAGAAGAGTTTTGTATCAGTACGCCATATATGTACTGTCAATTCATACACGAAAAATAACTGTAACAAACCCAAAAAATGTTATAATGTTGAACCAATGATAAATCACAAATAACCGCTACAGTTTTAGTTACCATTAACCCTGGGAAAACAACATTGTTAATCGCAGATTCCATATCAACCCAAAGAACAAGATCTTTCTTGAAGAAAATCATGCCACCTCTGGGACCTCGTAATGACTGCAAATTGAAACAGAAGACATAGTAAACAACATGACCCTTGAACCTAAACCAATAAAAACAAATGCTGCTTGTGTTGGTGTCAGTAGTTGCAGTCTTGCAGACTTCATGAATGGGACTAGGTGTACCTTGTGAGTGGTGGTTGTTACAACATCACAATATTCAAATGGGTCGGCAAGTACAGATGCAGCAACGAGACCACTTATGTGAGCCATATCCATCATGAGAAAATCCCCAACAGAATCTGCAATCTTCAAGAAACATAGCAGGAAAGGGAATTAGGTGTGCGTAATGGGTTAACTAGTCTTATTCTCTGATCACTAAGAATCACAACTGTTGACAATCAACTAGCTCAGTTTCCTATCAGTATTATACATACATACTCATGGATCGAACCAAGAAAATTGGAAAAACTTCAAATAAAACAAAATTAGAAGAGTTTTGTATCAGTACGCCATATATGTACTGTCAATTCATACACGAAAAACAACCGTAGAAAACCTAAAAAATGTTATAATGTTGAACCAATGATAAATCACAAATAACTGCTACAGTTTTAGTTACCTGTAACCCTGGGAAAACAACATTGTTAATCGCAGATTCCATATCAACCCAAAGAACAGGATCTTTCTTGAAGAAAATCATGCCACCTCTGGGACCTCGTAATGACTGCAAATTGAAACAGAAGACATAGTAAACAACATGACCCTTGAACCTAAACCAATAAAAACAAATGCTGCTTGTGTTGGTGTCAGTAGTTGCAGTCTTGCAGACTTCATGAATGGGACTAGGTGTACCTTGTGAGTGGTGGTTGTTACAACATAACAATATTCAAATGGTTCGGAAAGTACAGATGCAGCAACGAGACCACTTATGTGAGCCATATCCATCATGAGAAAATCCCCAACAGAATCTGCAATCTTCAAGAAACATAGCAGGAAAGGGAATTAGGTGTGCGTAATGGGTTAACTAGTCTTATTCTCTGATCACTAAGAATCACAACTGTTGACAATCAACTAGCTCAGTTTCCTATCAGTATTATACATGCATACTCATGGATCGAACCAAAAAAATTGGAAAAACCTCAAATAAAACAAAATTAGAAGAGTTTTGTATCAGTACGCCATATATGTACTGTCAATTCATACACGAAAAACAACTGTAACAAACCCAAAAAATGTTATAATGTTGAACCAATGATAAATCACAAATAACCGCTACAGTTTTAGTTACCATTAACCCTGGGAAAACAACATTGTTAATCGCAGATTCCATATCAACCCAAAGAACAAGATCTTTCTTGAAGAAAATCATGCCACCTCTGGGACCTCGTAATGACTGCAAATTGAAACAGAAGACATAGTAAACAACATGACCCTTGAACCTAAACCAATAAAAACAAATGCTGCTTGTGTTGGTGTCAGTAGTTGCAGTCTTGCAGACTTCATGAATGGGACTAGGTGTACCTTGTGAGTGGTGGTTGTTACAACATCACAATATTCAAATGGGTCGGCAAGTACAGATGCAGCAACGAGACCACTTATGTGAGCCATATCCATCATGAGAAAATCCCCAACAGAATTTGCAATCTTCAAGAAACATAGCAGGAAAGGGAATTAGGTGTGCGTAATGGGTTAACTAGTCTTATTCTCTGATCACTAAGAATCACAACTGTTGACAATCTACTAGCTCAGTTTCCTATCAGTATTATACATACATACTCATGGATCGAACCAAGAAAATTGGAAAAACTTCAAATAAAACAAAATTAGAAGAGTTTTGTATCAGTACGCCATATATGTACTGTCAATTCATACACGAAAAACAACTGTAGAAAACCTAAAAAATGTTATAATGTTGAACCAATGATAAATCACAAATAACTGCTACAGTTTTAGTTACCTGTAACCCTGGGAAAACAACATTGTTAATCGCAGATTCCATATCAACCCAAAGAACAGGATCTTTCTTGAAGAAAATCATGCCACCTCTGGGACCTCGTAATGACTGCAAATTGAAACAGAAGACATAGTAAACAACATGACCCTTGAACCTAAACCAATAAAAACAAATGCTGCTTGTGTTGGTGTCAGTAGTTGCAGTCTTGCAGACTTCATGAATGGGACTAGGTATACCTTGTGAATGGTGGTTGTTACAACATCACAGTATTCAAATGGGTCGGCAAGTACAGATGCAGCAACGAGACCACTTATGTGAGCCATATCCATCATGAGAAAATCCCCAACAGAATCTGCAATCTTCAAGAAACATAGCAGGAAAGGGAATTAGGTGTGCGTAATGGGTTAACTAGTCTGATTCTCTGATCACTAAGAATCACAACTGTTGACAATCAACTAGCTCAGTTTCCTATCAGTATTATACATACATACTCATGGATCGAACCAAAAAAATTGGAAAAACTTCAAATAAAACAAAATTAGAAGAGTTTTGTATCAGTACGCCATATATGTACTGTCAATTCATACACGAAAAACAACTGTAACAAACCTAAAAAATGTTATAATGTTGAACCAATGATAAATCACAAATAACTGCTACAGTTTTAGTTACCTGTAACCCTGGGAAAACAGCATTGTTAATCGCAGATTCCATATCAACCCAAAGAACATGATCTTTCTTGAAGAAAATCATGCCACCTCTGGGACCTCGTAATGACTGCAAATTGAAACAGAAGACATAGTAAACAACATGACCCTTGAACCTAAACCAATAAAAACAAATGCTGCTTGTGTTGGTGTCAGTAGTTGCAGTCTTGCAGACTTCATGAATGGACTAGGTGTACCTTGTGAGTGGTGGTTGTTACAACATCACAATATTCAAATGGGTCGGCAAGTACAGATGCAGCAACTAGACCACTTATGTGAGCCATATCCATCATGAGAAAAGCCCCAACAGAATCTGCAATCTTCAAGAAACATAGCAGGAAAGGGAATTAGTGTGCGTAATGGGTTAACTAGTCTGATTCTCTGATCACTAAGAATCACAACTGTTGACAATCTACTAGCTCAGTTTCCTATCAGTATTATACATACATACTCATGGATCGAACCAAAAAATTGGAAAAACTTCAAATAAAACAAAATTAGAAGAGTTTTGTATCAGTACGCCATATGTACTGTCAATTCATACACGAAAAACAACTGTAAAAACCTAAAAAATGTTATAATGTTGAACCAATGATAAATCAAAATAACCGCTACAGTTTTAGTTACCTGTAACCCTGGGAAAACAACATTGTTAATCGCAGATTCCATATCAACCCAAAGAACAGGATCTTTCTTGAAGAAAATCATGCCACCTCTGGGACCTCGTAATGACTGCAAATTGAAACAGAAGACATAGTAAACAACATGACCCTTGAACCTAAACCAATAAAAACAAATGCTGCTTGTGTTGGTGTCAGTAGTTGCAGTCTTGCAGACTTCATGAATGGGACTAGGTGTACCTTGTGAGTGGTGGTTGTTACAACATCACAATATTCAAATGGTTCGGCAAGTACAGATGCAGCAACGAGACCACTTATGTGAGCCATATCCATCATGAGAAAAGCCCCAACAGAATCTGCAATCTTCAAGAAACATAACAGGAAAGGGAATTAGGTGTGCGTAATGGGTTAACTAGTCTGATTCTCTGATCACTAAGAATCACAACTGTTGACAATCAACTAGTTCAGTTTCCTATCAGTATTATACATACATACTCATGGATCGAACCAAGAAAATTGGAAAAACTTCAAATAAAACAAAATTAGAAGAGTTTTGTATCAGTACGCCATATATGTACTGTCAATTCATACACGAAAAACAACTGTAGAAAACCTAAAAAATGTTATAATGTTGAACCAATGATAAATCACAAATAACTGCTACAGTTTTAGTTACCTGTAACCCTGGGAAAACAACATTGTTAATCGCAGATTCCATATCAACCCAAAGAACATGATCTTTCTTGAAGAAAATCATGCCACCTCTGGGACCTCGTAATGACTGCAAATTGAAACAGAAGACATAGTAAACAACATGACCCTTGAA
Organism: Papaver somniferum; assembly: GCF_003573695.1. Lineage (NCBI taxonomy): Eukaryota > Viridiplantae > Streptophyta > Magnoliopsida > Ranunculales > Papaveraceae > Papaver > Papaver somniferum. The sequence continues at coordinate 64,766,986 of NC_039366.1, read as the reverse complement.
CCTAAACCAATAAAAACAAATGCTGCTTGTGTTGGTGTCAGTAGTTGCAGTCTTGCAGACTTCATGAATGGGACTAGGTGTACCTTGTGAATGGTGGTTGTTACAACATCACAGTATTCAAATGGGTCGGCAAGTACAGATGCAGCAAAGAGACCACTTATGTGAGCCATATCCATCATGAGAAAATCCCCAACAGAATCTGCAATCTTCAAGAAACATAGCAGGAAAGGGAATTAGGTGTGCGTAATGAGTTAACTAGTCTGATTCTCGGATCACTAAGAATGAAAACTGTTGACAATCAACTATCTCAGTTTCCTATCAGTATTATACATACATACTCATGGATCGAACCAAAAAAATTGGAAAAACTTCAAATAAAACAAAATTAGAAGAGTTTTGTATCAGTACGCCATATATGTACTGTCAATTCATACACGAAAAACAACTGTAACAAACCTAAAAAATGTTATAATGTTGAACCAATGATAAATCACAAATAACTGCTACAGTTTTAGTTACCTGTAACCCTGGGAAAACAGCATTGTTAATCGCAGATTCCATATCAACCCAAAGAACATGATCTTTCTTGAAGAAAATCATGCCACCTCTGGGACCTCGTAATGACTGCAAATTGAAACAGAAGACATAGTAAACAACATGACCCTTGAACCTAAACCAATAAAAACAAATGCTGCTTGTGTTGGTGTCAGTAGTTGCAGTCTTGCAGACTTCATGAATGGGACTAGGTATACCTTGTGAATGGTGGTTGTTACAACATCACAGTATTCAAATGGGTCGGCAAGTACAGATGCAGCAAAGAGACCACTTATGTGAGCCATATCCATCATGAGAAAATCCCCAACAGAATCTGCAATCTTCAAGAAACATAGCAGGAAAGGGAATTAGGTGTGCGTAATGGGTTAACTAGTCTGATTCTCTGATCACTAAGAATGAAAACTGTTGACAATCAACTATCTCAGTTTCCTATCAGTATTATACATACATACTCATGGATCGAACCAAAAAAATTGGAAAAACTTCAAATAAAACAAAATTAGAAGAGTTTTGTATCAGTACGCCATATATGTACTGTCAATTCATACACGAAAAACAACTGTAACAAACCTAAAAAATGTTATAATGTTGAACCAATGATAAATCACAAATAACTGCTACAGTTTTAGTTACCTGTAACCCTGGGAAAACAGCATTGTTAATCGCAGATTCCATATCAACCCAAAGAACATGATCTTTCTTGAAGAAAATCATGCCACCTCTGGGACCTCGTAATGACTGCAAATTGAAACAGAAGACATAGTAAACAACATGACCCTTGAACCTAAACCAATAAAAACAAATGCTGCTTGTGTTGGTGTCAGTAGTTGCAGTCTTGCAGACTTCATGAATGAGACTAGGTGTACCTTGTGAGTGGTGGTTGTTACAACATCACAATATTCAAATGGGTCGGCAAGTACAGATGTAGCAACTAGACCACTTATGTGAGCCATATCCATCATGAGAAAAGCCCCAACAGAATCTGCAATCTTCAAGAAACATAGCAGGAAAGGGAATTAGGTGTGCGTAATGGGTTAACTAGTCTGATTCTCTGATCACTAAGAATCACAACTGTTGACAATCTACTAGCTAAGTTTCCTATCAGTATTATACATACATACTCATGGATCGAACCAAAAAAATTGGAAAAACTTCAAATAAAACAAAATTAGAAGAGTTTTGTATCAGTACGCCATATATGTACTGTCAATTCATACACGAAAAACAACTGTAAAAAACCTAAAAAATGTTATAATGTTGAACCAATGATAAATCACAAATAACCGCTACAGTTTTAGTTACCTGTAACCCTGGGAAAACAACATTGTTAATCGCAGATTCCATATCAACCCAAAGAACAAGATCTTTCTTGAAGAAAATCATGCCACCTCTGGGACCTCGTAATGACTGCAAATTGAAACAGAATACATAGTAAACAACATGACCCTTGAACCTAAACCAATAAAAACAAATGCTGCTTGTGTTGGTGTCAGTAGTTGCAGTCTTGCAGACTTCATGAATGGGACTAGGTGTACCTTGTGAGTGGTGGTTGTTACAACATCACAGTATTCAAATGGGTCGGCAAGTACAGATGCAGCAACGAGACCACTTATGTGAGCCATATCCATCATGAGAAAAGCCCCAACAGAATCTGCAATCTTCAAGAAACATAGCAGGAAAGGGAATTAGGTGTGCGTAATGGGTTAACTAGTCTGATTCTCTGATCACTAAGAATCACAACTATTGACAATCAACTAGTTCAGTTTCCTATCAGTATTATACATACATACTCATGGATCGAACCAAGAAAATTGGAAAAACTTCAAATAAAACAAAATTAGAAGAGTTTTGTATCAGTACGCCATATATGTACTGTCAATTCATACACGAAAAAAAACTGTAGAAAACCTAAAAAATGTTATAATGTTGAACCAATGATAAATCACAAATAACTGCTACAGTTTTAGTTACCTGTAACCCTGGGAAAACAACATTGTTTATCGCAGATTCCATATCAACCCAAAGAACAAGATCTTTCTTGAAGAAAATCATGCCACCTCTGGGACCTCGTAATGACTGCAAATTGAAACCGAAGACATAGTAAACAACATGACCCTTGAACCTAAACCAATAAAAACAAATGCTGCTTGTGTTGGTGTCAGTAGTTGCAGTCTTGCAGACTTCATGAATGGGACTAGGTATACCTTGTGAATGGTGGTTGTTACAACATCACAGTATTCAAATGGGTCGGCAAGTACAGATGCAGCAACGAGACCACTTATGTGAGCCATATCCATCATGAGAAAATCCCCAACAGAATCTGCAATCTTCAAGAAACATAGCAGGAAAGGGAATTAGGTGTGCGTAATGGGTTAACTAGTCTGATTCTCTGATCACTAAGAATCACAACTGTTGACAATCAACTAGCTCAGTTTCCTATCAGTATTATACATACATACTCATGGATCGAACCAAAAAAATTGGAAAAACTTCAAATAAAACAAAATTAGAAGAGTTTTGTATCAGTACGCCATATATGTACTGTCAATTCATACACGAAAAACAACTGTAAAAAACCTAAAAAATGTTATAATGTTGAACCAATGATAAATCACAAATAACTGCTAAAGTTTTAGTTACCTGTAACCCTGGGAAAACAGCATTGTTAATCGCAGATTCCATATCAACCCAAAGAACATGATCTTTCTTGAAGAAAATCATGCCACCACTGGGACCTCGTAATGACTGCAAATTGAAACATAAGACATAGTAAACAACATGACCCTTGAACCTAAACCAATAAAAACAAATGCTGCTTGTGTTGGTGTCAGTAGTTGCAGTCTTGCAGACTTCATGAATGGGACTAGATGTACCTTGTGAGTGGTGGTTGTTACAACATCACAATATTCAAATGGGTCGGCAAGTACAGATGCAGCAACTAGACCACTTATGTGAGCCATATCCATCATGAGAAAAGCCCCAACAGAATCTGCAATCTTCAAGAAACATAGCAGGAAAGGGAATTAGGTGTGCGTAATGGGTTAACTAGTCTGATTCTCTGATCACTAAGAATCACAACTGTTGACAATCAACTAACTCAGTTTCCTATCAGTATTATACATACATACTCATGGATCGAACCAAAAAAATTGGAAAAACTTCAAATAAAACAAAATTAGAAGAGTTTTGTATCAGTACGCCATATATGTATTGTCAATTCATACACGAAAAACAACTGTAACAAACCCAAAAAATGTTATAATGTTGAACCAATGATAAATCACAAATAACCGCTACAGTTTTAGTTACCTATAACCCTGGGAAAACAACATTGTTAATCGCAGATTCCATATCAACCCAAAGAACAGGATCTTTCTTGAAGAAAATCATGCCACCTCTGGGACCTCATAATGACTGCAAATTGAAACAGAAGACATAGTAAACAACATGACCCTTGAACCTAAACCAATAAAAACAAATGCTGCTTGTGTTGGTGTCAGTAGTTGCAGTCTTGCAGACTTCATGAATGGGACTAGGTGTACCTTGTGAGTGGTGGTTGTTACAACATCACAGTATTCAAATGGGTCGGCAAGTACAGATGCAGCAACGAGACCACTTATGTGAGCCATATCCATCATGAGAAAAGCCCCAACAGAATCTGCAATCTTCAAGAAACATAGCAGGAAAGGGAATTAGGTGTGCGTAATGGGTTAACTAGTCTTATTCTCTGATCACTAAGAATCACAACTGTTGACAATCAACTAGCTCAGTTTCCTATCAGTATTATACATGCATACTCATGGATCGAACAAAAAAAATTGGAAAAACCTCAAATAAAACAAAATTAGAAGAGTTTTGTATCAGTACGCCATATATGTATTGTCAATTCATACACGAAAAACAACTGTAACAAACCCAAAAAATGTTATAATGTTGAACCAATGATAAATCACAAATAACCGCTACAGTTTTAGTTACCATTAACCCTGGGAAAACAACATTGTTAATCGCAGATTCCATATCAACCCAAAGAACAAGATCTTTCTTGAAGAAAATCATGCCACCTTTGGGACCTCGTAATGACTGCAAATTGAACAGAAGACATAGTAAACAACATGAACCTTGAACCTAAACCAATAAAAACAAATGCTGCTTGTGTTGGTGTCAGTAGTTGCAGTCTTGCAGACTTCATGAATGGGACTAGGTGTACCTTGTGAGTGGTGGTTGTTACAACATCACAATATTCAAATGGTTCGGCAAGTACAGATGCAGCAACGAGACCACTTATGTGAGCCATATCCATCATGAGAAAAGCCCCAACAGAATCTGCAATCTTCAAGAAACATAGCAGGAAAGGGAATTAGGTGTGCGTAATGGGTTAACTAGTCTGATTCTCTGATCACTAAGAATCACAACTGTTGACAATCAACTAGTTCAGTTTCCTATCAGTATTATACATACATACTCATGGATCGAACCAAGAAAATTGGAAAAATTTCAAATAAAACAAAATTAGAAGAGTTTTGTATCAGCACGCCATATATGTACTGTCAATTCATACACGAAAAACAACTGTAACAAACCTAAAAAATGTTATAATGTTGAACCAATGATAAATCACAAATAACTGCTACAGTTTTAGTTACCTGTAACCCTGGGAAAACAGCATTGTTAATCGCAGATTCCATATCAACCCAAAGAACAAGATCTTTCTTGAAGAAAATCATGGCACCTCTGGGACCTCGTAATGACTGCAAATTGAAACAGAAGACATAGTAAACAACATGACCCTTGAACCTAAACCAATAAAAACAAATGCTGCTTGTGTTGGTGTCAGTAGTTGCAGTCTTGCAGACTTCATGAATGGGACTAGGTATACCTTGTGAATGGTGGTTGTTACAACATCACAGTATTCAAATGGGTCGGCAAGTACAGATGCAGCAACGAGACCACTTATGTGAGCCATATCCATCATGAGAAAATCCCCAACAGAATCTGCAATCTTCAAGAAACATAGCAGGAAAGGGAATTAGGTGTGCGTAATGGGTTTACTAGTCTGATTCTCTGATCACTAAGAATCACAACTGTTGACAATCAACTAGCTCAGTTTCCTATCAGTATTATACATACATACTCATGGATCGAAAAAAAAATTGGAAAAACTTCAAATAAAACAAAATTAGAAGAGTTTTGTATCAGTACGCCATATATGTACTGTCAATTCATACACGAAAAACAACTGTAACAAACCTAAAAAATGTTATAATGTTGAACCAATGATAAATCACAAATAACTGCTACAGTTTTAGTTACCTGTAACCCTGGGAAAACAGCATTGTTAATCGCAGATTCCATATCAACCCAAAGAACATGATCTTTCTTGAAGAAAATCATGCCACCTCTGGGACCTCGTAATGACTGCAAATTGAAACAGAAGACATAGTAAACAACATGACCCTTGAACCTAAACCAATAAAAATAAATGCTGCTTGTGTTGGTGTCAGTAGTTGCAGTCTTGCAGACTTCATGAATGGGACTAGGTGTACCTTGTGAGTGGTGGTTGTTACAACATCACAGTATTCAAATGGGTCGGCAAGTACAGATGCAGCAACGAGACCACTTATGTGAGCCATATCCATCATGAGAAAATCCCCAACAGAATCTGCAATCTTCAAGAAACATAGCAGGAAAGGGAATTAGGTGTGCGTAATGGGTTAAATAGTCTGATTCTCTGATCACTAAGAATCACAACTGTTGACAATCAACTAGATCAGTTTCCTATCAGTATGATACATACATACTCATGGATCGATCGAACCAAAAAAATTGGAAAAAACTTCAAATAAAAACAAAATTAGAAGAGTTTTGTATCAGTACGCCATATGTACTGTCAATCATACACGAAAAACAACTGTAAAAAAAAAAACCAAAAAGCGTCAATCAAATCGATTGATTATCATAAACAAAAAAACAAATCAAAAAGAAGAAAACCGAACAAAAAATCAAACAAGATGATTAGAAAGCATACCTGGAAACAGAAAACAAATATTCTCCTCGTAAATCATAATGACGCACCATCTTTTTCTTCTCTTCTTAAAGTAGAATAGGTTTCTGTCAGTACGGGATATACGTACTGCTGGTTCATACACAACAACAAACTGAAATAAATCTAAACCAAGAAAAATGGAATTGGTATAATCAGATCTAATAACGAAATGAACAAACAATCTGATTATTCATCTAGATCTAGTAAAATAATCAACAAATTAGACACGGAGATAAAGACGAAATCAAATACAACCACGATTAGATCGTGAAAACCCTAATATAAACATTGCAACAAAGAAATTTTCATCTGATTTTGTAGAAGCGAGAGATATTGAAGAAGACCATAAATCGAGAGAGTCTTATTTCAGTATCGAAGATATGTACTTATGAATCAAACAACAACAAGTGATAAAACTAAGAACAAAACAGAATCAAAAGCAATTTGTATAAGTATTCAACATATGTACTGTTGGATAATACCCCTGAAACAACAAACAAGCACGATTTTGATAAAATCAAGAAGCGAAAACAACAAGATTATCAAATCGAAATTTCAAATATGTTAAAAAACATAATCTAGCCAAACAATTAAATAATTACGATCAAGATTCATAAAAAACAAACCAAAACAAAAATAAATGCAAAAAACAAACAAAAACCGAAAGAAGAAGGTGAAAACGTAATCAAAACGATCTGATCTTCACAGATTCAGTTGAAAAAAAACAGCAACAGCAGAAAGAGATATTACATAACATACCTGTAAATCTTCAAAAAGATCTTCATAAAAACTCTAGCTCGTAATCCAAAAGCAGGAGCAAAATTTTAGAAGATGAAGAAAGAGAGGAGGAGAGCGGAAAAAAATTTGCCTCTGCAACAAGATGAAAAAAATGGTGATTTTTTTTAAGAAACATATATGTATTATCAGGGAATGGGTAGTTTGGGTATTTTTAAAAGTGGATTATGACATCCCGCACGTGTACCGGATCAGGGGATAAAAATTTTGGTCCAATTTCCTCTTTTTCTTTTTATTATGGACTTCTGGTTACTGGGCTTTAGTGGGTGGACCTGCTACTAACTAAGACTACCATAATAGTACCTATTGGTAATTCCTACTTCTATGAATTACTTCTTAATGATCCTATTTTGTCATGTAGCTATAGGCCCCAATGGTCATACAATTTAATTCACGAAATAAAATTCGCAATTGTAAAAGATTTCAATTGATGTAATTACAGGTAAAAACAGTCTGAAAAAGATTTTACGTTCTGGTCACACAACTTAACTTTCAAAATATATTTTGCAAGGTTTTACCTATTTCCAATCCCCACTTTTCCTAAAGTGAAAAATACTAGAACCACCCTACTATATGGGTTCAATATTTAGAAGCCCCACAAAATGGATCCTCCACTATCAACTCCATACTTTAGGAAAATGATATTGCTAGGCCCGAAATATCAAATTCTCTTCAGATCTGGCCCATAATTTTATTTAATGTATTTTTTTATTGACAAAACTACCCTTTGCAATAAATACAAGAGGAATGTCGGTAGATATTTTCATTTTCCAAATTTCTTTCTCTCTCATTTTATCTCTCTCGTTTGCAGAGAAAAAAATATTCTAGGGTTCTTATGAGATTCATTTTCATCTTCTTCTTTTAGATCTTCTACTGCAACAAAGATGAAGTAGTTTTAGGTTTTTTCACCGTTTTTTCATCTTCTCCATCGATTCCTCTGTAGTCTCAGTTGTTACGAAGGTCAACCACATCTGATATAGAGAGATCATATGGAAGATGAAGAAGATCAACTGCACCTGAAGATTCATCTACAGAATCAAATCGACATGCAGATAAGTTTATTTGTTGTTACGAATTTTATACTTCGATTTTCGAAGCGATTCAAGCAAATATCTACCTGTATATGTTCTTGAAAGTTTGATTTCCAGAGTAATCCTGTTATAATCTCACCTTAATCATACTTTTGAGAGAAAATCACTAACAAATTTCAAGAAAAATTATAAGAATTTTTTTAGGGTTCTTGAAAAAAGTTCGATCTATATCTTAATCTCTTATCTCGATCGAAATTTGGTTTTCAGATTCAAAATCAGTGAATTATTATCTCTGTTACCCATCTATTTGATACGAATTTTATTTACTTTGATTTTCAAACTGAGCTCATGCCTAGCGTTAACTGTTATTGATTGATTGTTTTAAGTTCGATCCAGATTTGTTTTATATGATATCTCTAAGTTGAATATTATATAATGCTATCTCACAATCTCGCAGATATTATATGTTATCTCTAAGTTGAAACTGATACATAATGCTCATTTCAAAATGAAACTTATCAAGTCTTTGATTAATAGGGTGAAGGAGGAGCAGATGTTGCTGAAGCTAGGTTTTGTAGTTGCAAGTGAAAACAACTCTGATTTGGAGAAACAATTAAAATTCAATGATTTTAACTCTATTGCGGAGATAAATGTATGTGTACAACTTCCTAAATTCCTTTGTGTTATGTCAATTGGATAATATTATAATTATCATCTTTGTGTTTAGGCTAGTTCAAGTGCCTAATGTTGTTATTATGTGATACAGTGAACTTTTCTTCTTGGAGCTGTAGCAAAATCAGGAGCTTATGTGGTGACTTACCCTCTTCTAGGCTTTGATGGTAATTATTCATACTAACATGTGAACACATTGTGTGGAATGATAAATTCTTGTCTCCGTGGAAAAACATGGCAGTTTTTAGTTTGACTTAGTAGTAAATACCCATTGTCTAATGTACATCATTGATTAATGAGTTACCCGTCGTGTTGGTTAAAGTCTTGTTTCACCTAATAAATTAAGTTGCGCAGAATTTAAAAGAAGTTGCACTAGCATCTGCTAGTTATATACGTTATAGTATGCCGCATTTCAGTTGATCAAGTGCTATTTGATCTTATTTATTGAGTAGTCTTCACTGTTTAAGAATCGCAAGTAGCTCTATTTGATCCCTATTTCTAACGCTGATGAAGATAACATATATGCTCTGAGTACACAAGGCATATACAAGTGTAACTGCTGATTACACAAGCCATATGGATGTGTAACTGCAGGTTACACAAGCCATATAGATGTGTAACTGCAGGTTACACAATCCATATGCATGTGTAACTGCTGTTTACACAAGCTATATAAGTCAGGCTTCTGCTCTTTGCTCTGCGTATATAGTGTCTGAAGCTCGGTAATAACAAGTAAATTTGTTCAGTACCATGGTTGTTCTTGAAACACAAGTGGTATTCTAGTTGGTGTGTTTTCATAGTGTTGTAATAGATGTAGTAGCATAAAATTTCATGTTTGAGCTTATGTTGGTTGGATAAGTAGTAGCTTTTAGAGTCTCTAGATTACATGGGTTATTTTCATAGTGTTGTAATGCTTAGTTTTTTTTCTTCTTTGTCACTGGTCTTGCTGAGCTTGTATTTCAGTAGTTATATGGATGTGTAACTAATAGTTACACAAGCTATATGGATGTGTAACTGCTAGTTACATATGCTGTAAAACCACATATATTACTCAAGAAAACTTGCAAGATGGAGTTTATGATTCTTCCACTTGCTAGATGGTTTTATCCTTTGTTCAGTCCCATAGCTTCGTGCAAGTAAATTCTTTTGGAAGTTTGTTATGTCGTATTCTGCGAAACTTGTATGACATGAAATGAGAAAATATAACTATTACATATTATGCATTAGACGAGCAAAAATGATATCATGTGGTTGCATAGGATATTTCAGTTTAATGATTTTATTATGTTTAATGTTTCAGCAGTTTCTAATGCAGAAAAGCGACTCTGAAGCATAGTCAAGTCCAGATCATTAGACTCCAATGCTTAATGAGAAGGAGAAAGCTAAAGCTGAGATACATCATATGTTGTAAGTGTCATTTATCTTATTTATTGAGCAACTCTATGTGATATCCTTGTTTCTAGCGCTGATGAAGATAATTTATATGCTCTGAGTACACAAGCATATGGATGTGTAACTGGAGATTACACAAGCCATATGCAAGTGTAACTGCCGTTTTGCATAAGCCATTACATGTGTACCTGATAAGCACCATGAAACCCAACTGTTTCAGTTAGCGTGTTCATCTTGAGTAACATTATTGTGTTAGTGAAATTCTTTGTATGAAGGATCTCCTCTGGCTAATAAGTGGCGGTGGTGGTATATGTGCAGGTTTTGGAGCCGGTGGTGGTGGTGGTGTTGGAGTTGGAGCTAAGGTGAGGATATGCCTTTTTTATATACTTTTTGCTGTTAAATTTTGATGGATAATATGCCGCCAAGAGTTTCTGATGCGCATTATATGTTGCATACATGTTTTGATTTCCATTTGCGAGCTTGATGAATATGTTTCTTGTGCTGAATTGCTTTTACATTCGGATATTGATTTTGGTTTTCACTTTGAAAATTTTAGGGATCTTGTATTGTCTGGTACTGACTACTGTGCTGCAATTTTCAGGGTGATGAATTGTTTCATAAGAAGCATGGGATTCATATATCTGGGAATAGTGTGTCGTTGCCACCTCAGAGGTAAAATCTAAACCCTGTTGACTTAATCATTTGTCCTTCATATGAGATGATAATTCTTGAAAACCACATTTTAGATCTCAATTACATGCCTCAAACAATGTATAATAATGATGGGATATGTTATAGTGGTTATATTTATGAAATTGAGAAAAGAACATCAAGTCCTAGTAGTAGGGAGTAGTAGTGGATGCAGATTAGACTAATTAGATGCAGGTTATACTTATAGTTACACATAATAATTAGATGTGTAATTTCTAGTTACACATGATGATTGTATGTGTAACTTATGCTAATATGCATGTGTAACTATTGTTTACATGTGTAACTACTGATTACACATGCATTTTGTTTTCCTGGGTTCATATCTATACCCTGCTGAATCAGTTGTGTGATCATTTTTTGCGATATTAATGTGCTAGCACAAGGTTCCCAGGTGTTTGTATTATTCTGCCAGTATAATTACTGTCTGAAGCTTTACTTTCTGTTGCTTAAAATGTCCTTCGTCATCGATAATATGAAAATGGCTTAGGTACATCTATACTAGCGCTGTAAAACGTCTTTCTGTTAATACAGTGCTAACAACGTCTTTCTGCTGAAGCAGTGATATCTTAATTAAGAGCTTATCATTCACTTGCAAGGTTAACTGTATTATTTTATGACTGGTAATTGCTTGATAGTCACCTCTCGTTTTTGCTAGTGTTATTCATTTAGAGATGGATTTGCTGATTTTATGTTGACATATCTAAGTCAGATGCATGTGTAACTCCTAGTTACATAATTCAGATGCATGTGTATCTGCAAGTTACACATGTTAATTAGATGTGTAACTTTTACTTACACATACTGATTTTGGGTACACATATCAATATGTATGTGTAACTCCTAGTTACACTAGTCATATGCATGTGTAACTGCTAGCTACACTAGCCAGATGAATGTGTATCTCCTAGTTACACATGTTATATGCATGTGTAACTCTCAGTTACACAATTCAGATGCATGTGTAACCGCTAGCTACACTAGTCAGATGCTTGTGAAACTGAAATATACATTGTTTTATGTACTGTTCATTTTAATCGTATAAATACTGATTGCTTGTTGTTATATTTCAGGTTTTAGATAACTTCATAAAAGCTAATTGCTTAAACGTGGTAATGGTCTCGCTGGAACTGGAGTTGACGCTGAATACACAAGTCAGATGCATGTGTAACTCTCAGTTACACTAGATAGACACATATGTAACTCTCAATTACACTAAACAGATGTTACACATGTTAAGAAATTATTGTAAATGAATATTAAAGTAATAACTTTTTTTTTGTGTTTTTTTTTGATGTCTATTTATTTGCATATATATACAAGTGTAACTTTGCATTACACATATCATAAGGATGTGTAACTTCTGGTTACACATGCCATATGCATGTGTAACTTCTGTTTACACCTTCGCACTGTATTTTAATAATTTCGGGCCTAGATTTAATAATTTTGGGCCTAGATTTAAATTTTATTTAATTATGGGCTTGACAATATGCATAAGGGTATCAAGGTCTTTTAAAAACTCGGGGCCTAGATTTAAACTTTTTTTAATTAAGGGCCTCATATTATGGGTTATCCATGGGTTGGGCCTGAGCCTAATTTCCCCTTTCCTAAATCCCATCCCATATACCCAAATCAAATTTTATGTAACTCTTTTTAAGGTGGGTATACAAAACATACCCTATCATATTCTATAGGTAATTGTCATCTTCTAAACTACCGCCTTCATTCTTCTTTTCTAACCCATCTTCATCATTACCATATCATCAGGTCGCTGCCTATATGCACCATCGATAACCAATGATGTTCCATGTTAATGAAGGTTTGGCACCCAATGTAAAGAAATCCAAAAACTATTGTGTGATCACAAAAGGGCCTATTCAATTCATTTCTTTTCAATTTGGTTTTGATAGGATATTTGGATTCAATTAACTCAATCCAATAATTTTAAATTAGTGGGCTTTGTCTGTGATTGTACTACGAGAATTTACTACGGGAATATAAGTAAGTTTTGGCATCCAAACTCAAAACTTGATTAAGATTGATTTGCAACTAATCTTCAAACCAAATTAATTTGGGGGCGGTGGTAAAAATTTAGGTTAATCATGGAGATAGAATATTTGAGTGAGTTTTGTTCACCCAATTTAAAATGAGTTATACAAAATTTGATTTGGATAGTTGGGATGGGATTTAGGTAAAGTGGGGATAAGAAATAGGTAAAACCTTTTACAATTTTGAAAGATTGTGGCATAAATTCTCTCAAGTAATTATATTTAGGATCTGCATATACTAGTCATTTACTGGTTCCTACTCCTAGGATCGCAAACTTGTACAACATCTTTCTTTGCTAGTAAAGCCAGATGCACTTTCGGTAGCGTCGCGCCGTACTGTGAGTTATAATCAATCAATCAATCCTTCCTTTTTTTTCCACAAAAAAAACTGAAGGAAGCTTCTGACATTACATTTCATAGTTTCTTGCCAAGATCAAATTAGGATTCAATCAAGGTATAGGTTCATTAAAAAAATCATAATTAAAAGAGTTTAGCAAGCCTCCTAATTCATCTCCATTCCATCTGTGTCGAAGATTATATCTATTACAAAAAATTTGCGGTTGTTGCACCCGTGCGTTGCACGGGCCTAATTATCTTGTAGAGAAAATTATGTGCTGGTGCTAGTGGATAATAAAACTATTAATTACGAAAAATGATAATATCGGAAAATCCCCAACTTATCAGTCCTCAAACTTTTCCTCTTCTCTCTCTCACCTCTCAAAAACTAGAGAAAACCCCATCAATTTCTTCTTCTTCCTTTGCTCAGATTTAGTCTTTTAGGGGCTAGATCTGAGCAAGGCTTTCTTGTTTTTAGTTATTTTTGTTGTTTTCAATAATTTCTTCGCTATTAGATCGAGCGATTTTATCTTCGCGATTTTATCTATATTTTTATAGTGTTTCTTTCTAACGATTTGTTCGTGTTTGGTTTTTTTGATAAAAGTACATCGGCGATTCAGCAAGGGGGAAGATCAATTTCTTCTTCATCAGAAAAATAGATCTTGAGTTCGGGTTAGTTGCACATGAAGAATTTTTGGGCATATCACTCCTCTGTCATAGGAGCATCTCTTTTCTAAGAAGAAAAAATCTATCAAAATGGTCGAATTATAGTTTCGTATACCATTCTTTCTCCAATCTCATAGTACAAGATTTGGGTACTATCGTAGTAGATCGCTCTTTCTCTTCGCGATTTATTTACGTTTTGTATCTTTCTTTGTATTTTTTTCATGTTATGATGTACTTGTTTCTCTTTAAAACTATCATGTAAACGTTTCTTATGGAATGAATTATTTGTGGTTTGATGATAAAAAAAAATGATAATATCTAAAGGAGTCAATTAATAAAATTAAAAATAACGAAATTAGCTTTGGAATTTGTTTTTCCTTCCAGCCTCATTATAAAGTTTATCAATACCACGGAAAGGAAGATAACCTACTTTGATGCCTGCTTAAATGACTTGTAAGGTGGTTCAAAAGTAGTATCGTAAATACAACTACATTAATGCAAGATATATCCATCTGCGTACAAATGGTGGTTATCCTGAATAATCCTTTGTTTTTCTTAATATAATTGCGCTAAACAATCTGGATCGGCCAAGGTCAGCCAAACAACGTCATCCCCGGATGACGAAATGGTAGCACTGCCTCTAGCACAGACGACAAAGTCAGGCGATAGGTTTCTCCATCAGTACTTTATGCAAATGCATAATCTGGAAGAGGCGGGTTGTCTTTTGTCAGCCAGAATTAGTTTGCGAATTTATAAAAATTATCCTCCTTCTAAAGCAATGTGAGTCGTGGAAGCCTTCCCCACATCCCTTGTATCAATTATAAGCGCTTAACAGATTTCCAGACCTACAAACATAAAATCTCATTAGATAAAAAGATGAAAAAAGCAATTCACATAGACATTTTTCAATAGTTGACACCTTCACCGTATATTGCATTATGTTCTCCGAACAAATAAAAGCCCATATTATTCTATATGAATAGTATCTAACCTAACCCATAGCATAAGTACATGTCATCCATTCTAAATTAAGTCCCTTACCAAAGAATTTGATCTTAATTGGTTGTACCCCATGAACTAATTAAAATCGAAATAACCTAGGGTTTCACTATGCGACCTTTATTGAGATGTTAGTGACCTTCGTGGTGTTAAAAAAAGCAACATTGTTGGCTTCCAAGACAACATGCAAGTTCAACCATTTGTGAAACTAAGCTTGCTCATAACCCATTGCCACTCTTTCAATTTTTGTTGGTAGCTATCGTATAATGGAGGCTGAAAAGAAAGCAAAGAATAAAAATGTGAGAGGTTATGGCAGCAAGAGATAGCTAGAACTACACAATAATAGGTAGGAAATTCTGAAACTGATGGCTACTTAAACAATGACATTGATTCAAAAGGATAACTGGAACGCACATGAGCCACACAGTTGTGTCAAGCCAGGTCTATGACCAAGAGCATAATGCTAATAATTGAAGCATCTGGATTGGACATTTTTCAAGAAACATCTTTAATGGTATCGTCCAAACATAGCAGTGTACTTGAGAATAAAATAACATCACACTATCTATAGATAGCTTAATTAAAGTGCCTGAACATTAGAAACCCAACTTAATTAAAAGCTATAATACACAACATAATACTCAGATGTTGAAAATAAAAAAAGGCAAGCTTAATCTAAGAATTCAGATGTAAATTAAGAAAATTACTTCTTTGTGATGTTCCTCTCACTCACTTTCTACAACTTGCTCTAAAATTTAAGTAGTAAACTAAGTATATATGAAAGACCAAGTTCACCAATAACATCAAGATCGAAATCAAATGGGTTTTGACCTTAATTATGAACTTTTAGCTCAAACCTTGAAGAGCTGATAGTTATACAGAAACATTGGTATTAATTTGCACAAAAGACTAATGAGTAATGATTATGAATATGCAACAGATTCATTGAAATAATGACTGTAGGGTAACATCAAGATATCAAAATTTGCAAACCTTATGTCATTAATTCAAATTACCTAAGCAATGGAAATTTGACTAAAGTTCAGTTCTCACATATGATTTTCCCGTCTTCCTCAACAGTTTCTAGTGCTTCCTTTTGATACCCTCTCCACAGCATTGCTGCAAGAAGAATTACGAAATCGAAAATCTTATAATCTCCTGTGAGAGTATTGAGTGTAAGAGAGGTGTAACTCCTGTGTAAGAGAGGTGTAATTCTGTTATGTCTATTTCTTATTCTGGGTGTATTTAGTTTACCTTTGTTCAGACACATTTATATCTAGGGTTATCCAGATGTATTGAACTCATTCAGTATTCAATAACCATCTCTATTGCTTGAATCTGTGTCATCATACTTTCCTTCATGGTATCATATTACTATTGATAACTGCTATTCGATCATGTTGATCTCTCAATTATCTCCATTGCTTCTATTGCTTATAGATGGGTACCCCTGTTGAACCAGCCACTGCCGCCGCTGTGGTTAACCCTCAAGATGCTAACAATCATTCTCAAGATATGAACAATCTCGTTAATCAGTTTCAGCAGCAGAATCTACACTTCACTCTACTCTTTCAGAACATCAATAATTTTGTATCTTTTAAACTTGATTCAACAAATTTCTTACTTTGGCGTCATCAATTTGAGTCTATTTTGATGAGTAGAAATCTGCTTCGATTTGTTGATGGAACCTATGTTGAACCTCCTACTCACATCACAGTTAATGGAGCTCGAGTTATCAATCCTGAGAATCTCTTTTGGCACCAGATGGATCGGTTTATCATCTCCTGTTTCAATGCTACCTTCTCCAAATCTGTCTCCTCTAGTACTTTTGGCTTGAATACTTCAAAACAGTACTGGGATTATCTTCGATCTGAATTTTCTGATCAATTTGCGGCTCGTCGTAGTCTTCTTCGAGGTCAGCTGCAAACCCTTCATCGAGGTAATCTCTTTGTTGGTGAGTACTTGACTAATCTTAAGAAATTACTGATAATCTTGCTGCTATTAATGATCCTGTGTCTAATGAAGATATTTTTATGTATACCTTGAATGGTTTGGGTAGAGAATATAGTCAATTTGTCATCACTGCTCAACATCGTGAAACACCTTATAAATTTTCTGAGCTTCGTTCTCGTCTTATTCATCATGAGCAATGGTTAAAGAATCAGGATCAAGACTCTACAAATGCTTTAGATTCTACCAATGCCCCTTCTGCTTTTTATAGCTCTTTTGGTAGAGGTAACAACTCTGGTAGAGGTCATAATTCTGGTAGAAGTAATAATTTTGGTAGGGGTAATCACTCAGGCATAAATAATTCCAGTAACAACTCAGGGAGAGGTTATAATAGCTCTGGAAGAAGTAATAATTTCTATAACTCAGGTAGAGGTTATTATAATGCCGGTAGAAAAAATTTCTTTTTTGGTAGCAGTAGTTCTTCTAATTCTCCTGGTAGCAGTAGTTCTAGTGGTTCTCAACACTATGATAACTCTATTCCTACAGACTTTTCCGAGATTGAGTGTCAAATTTGTAGGCAAGTTGGTCATACTACTAAGAGGTGTCATTTTCGATATTATGACAACAATCCCCCTCAGTATTCTAAAAATACCAACCAGTCTCAAGCTGCTTTTACATATAATGCCTCTACTTTATCTCCTAGAGCTTTTTATACTAGTTCACCATCACCTGATTCTTCTTCTGATGGGTCTGCTTCACCTCAAGCCTTTTATACATGCTCTGCATCAATATTACATACTTCTGATCCTGTTTTAAGCTCTCAATGGATACCAGATTCATCAACATCTGCTCATATGACTAATAACTCTGCATTGCTTTATACTTCTACACCTTACAAAGGAAATAATCAAGTCATGGTTGGGAATGGTAAATTTCTTCCTATTACTCATGTTGGTTCTGCAATTTTAACAACAAATAATGCTGAGTTCATATTGAAAGATGTCCTTTTGGTTCCTACTTTGTGCAAGAATTTGATTTGTGTTGCTCAGTTTACTAGGGACAATAGTGTTTCTTTTGAAATGTTTGATTGGGGTTATAATATTAAGGATTTAAGCACTAGTGAAGTTGTAAGAAATGCATCTCCATCCTCCGGCAGTGGTACTTCATCAAAAAAACAAAAAAATATCCGGTGTACAGAAAAAACAAAAAAAAAACTGATAAAAAAGGTTTACCGGTGACCGATATTATCCCTGACGTTATAATAAAAAAGGTTTACATGAAGAAGAAGAAATTTTTCTCGGATGTGTACTGCGTAGGGTTTCGTAGAAAGAAAGATAGTGGAGGAGTAAAGAGAGGGAAAGCCTTCAGGGATGAAAAAAAAGAGAGAAGCGGGGCCGAAACTACCGAAAATTGGTGGTGCAAAAAAACAAAAGGTTTCCATTGGTCGAAATTTGTTTTGTTGGGGCCAGAAGCTTTAAAAATTGAGTTTGATTCAGCTTTTAACCACAATAGAGGAAATTCACCTGAAATCATATAATTATAATTAATTAATTTATTACAAAAGATAAACCTCTGAAAAACCAATCCTTCCTTGAAAAGACCTTTTAACCTAACTAATTTGAGGCCTACCGAAACCGGTCTTTATGAAGTAAACTAAAAAAAATCCTTAACCAGCCATAAAGGCTAGTTTATTCTTGATTAATTAGTGTTAATTCAGACGATTAATAGATTTTTAATCTTATTAACCTAGAAATCAACTAATGTTAATTGATCGCCTGAACATGAATTTTTTTTGGTATTTTTGTAAAAATATCAATCAAGAACCGGTGGATGTTCATGTCCTTGTAAACCGATTCTGGGTTGATATTCCTCATCCACGAAGAACATTCATGATCGGTGTATATTTATTTATATAGGCATATTGTAGGTGCAAATGTTTTTATAATACGATTGGGGATCATTTGTTATAGTCGGCGGATTTATATGTTCCTATAAACCGATTGCAACAATCGGTGTATATAGAAAGTTTATATTAGCTGATTGCATCCTATAAAACATACTGAAATATTGGGCATTTTCTTTAACCATATTCGGTCTATATGAATGTCCACATTAACTGTATGAGTTGATGTTCTTCAACCACGAAGAACATCAAGAACAATTGGCCGAGTGTGTGTGCATAACAGTCGGTTGTGCAAAATCGGATAATATGGACATTTATATCAGCCGATTATGGATAAATCCAGAAAATCCAAATTTCTAAAAAATTCAATTTTGAATGTATGAATCTCAAAAACCTAATTAAGACGAATGGGTTGATAGAAAGTATCTAAGAGAGTAGAATTTAATAGATTTAATTTAAGTTTTTAATAGTGAGGATAACTTAGTAATTTCAGCCTTTTTATATACCCCTTATCCCTTTCATCTAGGTGGGTGAATGTAGATGAAAATATATAACATCCAACCAGGAACTGACAGCTGAAGAGTAATGCAACTGAGACGTGAAATAAGATTTAAGATAACATTTCGAAGACCTGAACCAGATGTCCAAGAATTAAACCACAGGTTGCCAAACACAGAGACACGGAGATAAACACGGAATACCTGAGTCCAGTAACAAAGCTGAGAAGAACCTCGATGTTGTCAGCTAAGTGAAGACCTGGAAAGCAGGATATCTATGACGAAGAGATGTCCCAGATTCGAACAAGTGCAAGGCGGGAAAGTCATTTGGGTCCCAACCGTCACGTGCTTACTAAAGATGATAGTCATTTACATGTAATCCCCATGTTCATACAATGTATAAGTAGCAAGAAAGACTGGTCATGTAGACAAGATCATTTATTAATAAAAAAAAAGTCTTTCTCTCCTCTGATTCTCTTCTAACCGCCTTATTCCTTAACCAACTTAGAAGATAATCAGAAACCCACTTTAAATCACTGGAAACCTGATCAGAGATCATAAATTAGAGTGATAATAACAATTGTACGCTTAAACCAAGGACTACGATCACCAAATTGTGAAGGCATGCTTCTCAACATAGTTGACGCTTCTTCATGGGCGCCGACTAGGTTTTAAAAACTTCATGATATCAATCATAAAGCATATTATAATTCTGATTTTTATGCATGATTCAGTTAAATTACACGAAAAAATTACACAAAAAACATAGAATACATATATCATGATGATTTGAGTGTTAATTTACGCATAATCTGATGATTTTAAACGAGATTGAACTTTAGAATGATGGTCCCAGAGAATCTAATCCTACATGATGAGATCTAAATATCGATGGTAAAATTTGATAAAAATAAAAATTTGAGTTACAGATCTAGAATTTTCTTGATTACAATTCATGAATGAAATCTATAGAAGCATGATATTTTCTTAATGATAATTATATATCCGTACTTGCCAAAGTTTGTTGTTGATTTAGATCATGGAATATTGATTATTTCCCTAATTAGCATGAGAATCTATGTTAGAGCATAGCTCGGTTGAACCCACCAAGCGTTGATATGTCAAGTTTGGTTGTCATATTTTAGTGAATCAAAACTCATGTTAAGAGTCGCTTGATAATGTACTAGAGTCAACTTCGTATAGGTTAGCTTGAAATTATTAGGATAATGAGACTTTACAAGTATTGTGAAGACTTGAAGATGTGAAGAAGCAAGGAGCTACAACGACAACAATCATCCTTCCACTTGAGGTTAGTGATATTTGACTTGAACTGTTCCATTCCCTAACATATCTTTCAAGTTGTGCATATTGAAAACAAAAACTGCGAAGCATATTTGAACTCTAGATAGACATAGTATTAAGGAATACAATACGAGGTTTATTGCTTAACCATTAAACTTTATAGATAAGACAACGCCATAATTATTTGAATGCTATTGTGATTATGCATGGGTATGAGGTGAGGATTTCATCCTAGGGAACAATGTTTTACATGTGTTCTAAGGAAGTAAGTTCATAAACTTGTTTGTGAATCGAAAAGGAAATCTCCAGGTGTTATTGGTTTTGTTATTCATTACATATCTTATGAACAACCAATATGTGTGATTGAGTATAACAGTTCACGACTGTTTGTGTTCTTGGTAGAACTATTCACAAAGGCCTGACTTATGTATTGATATGACTTTTATTAGTGAAACCGATCTTAAGTAATCACCTGAGATGGTATGATCGGGTTTGTGATTTTACTTCTGACAAAATATGGGAAAGGGGAACCGATCCTAGTAAGAGGTGCAATACATCACAAAGGGGAATCGATCCTTGTATGAGGTGCAACAAGGTTTACAGCAGAAAGGGGAACCGATCCTATGAACATGTGCAACACGTTTTTAGGCAAAGGGGAACCGATCCTATGGACATGTGCAACATATATAAGTTAGACACCATATATATGTGGGGAACCGATCCTAGTACCTAGTCAACCGAATTTCGGAAAGATAGTGTGACTATGCACAATACTCACAGGGAAGGTAGAACCGAAACTTTTTTTGGTAGAACCGCTAAACCCATGATTTGTGATTGAATGTTACTTGATCAATCACATAGTTCTTGAAAGTCAGATGAACCAATTCTAAACTTGTTTGGAAGTGTGGAAAATCGGTTTCAAGGCTGTAAGTGTGAAAGAGAACTTACAAAGTTAAGGTGTTGACATACTTTGAACACGTGCTATGAATGTTTATTATTTAATTGTTCAAAGTTATTCCTTAATATCTAAGGGAAGAGAATCCCAGGATCGAAACATAAATAAGTTAAGAATATTTTAATTAAGGTATTTAACTTCATTTTTAGGAAAATAAGAATTAGTAATGTGTATTTACTAATTAGAGATTTTCTGAGAGATTTAGATCATTATTTTTGGATAGAGCATTTCCAGGAATTATGGAAACCGAATTTGTGCTTTAATGAATATCTTGAGAATATTTTCGGTTTTGGAAATTCCTTGGTGTCCAAACTTCCTTGTCTATAAATACTTGAAGTTTTCCTTTCTAGCAAACTAATCCTTCGTAACAACAAACTTCCCCTTTGTTGTGTTGTTACTGGTGTAGCCGCCTATTCGGAGAGGGGAGTAACCTAATTGTGCGAAATCTCTTACAACCGCTCAGTTTAAAGTCTTCTTTGGAATTGAGAAGCTGTATTAGTATCGTTGGTGGGAAACTAGATAATTACGGTTTATCTTTTGTTTTCATTGATTTGATTGACTAATGGTGGTTGAACTTTGATTGCACCTAGTTTGTTTATGCTTGAGAATCTTCTCTTCTAATATAAGACTCACTCAAACTAGTTCAAAGTTTCGACATGGATCTTTAGACTGTTGTTAGTTCTAAAGACGATCTTGTGATAGTCCATTGTTAACAGACTCCGTTCTGTGCGTGATTGATCACAAGAGATTCAAGTGATTGTATGCAGGTGTTTATCGAAGATCTAAGAAGATTTGAAGACGAAAAAGATATTGAAGATTTCTGATTTGTGGGTTCATAATCTTTGGTGTGCACAATACTTGTTTCGGTAAAAGAGGATCCAATTAATAATTGGTTTATCCTTGTGATACATTGGATTGATTAATTGAGTAGATCAGCATCAATGCAATTCTTTGGATTAATAGTGTTGTTGGCTTAATCTTAAACGATTACTTCGGCATTATACATAAGATAGATCTAAGGACCTGACGAAGGAGTTTATGTTAAGATAAACGAAAGAGCCTTCGTCCAACTCATATCACTTGTTTGAATAGAGTTGATGCCAAAAAAATTTGTTGTCATTTACTGTTTGGAATACAAACCATAGGAATTGTTCCAAGTACGTGACTTATTCATAGGTCGGAGGTGTGGGAATACATAAGGAACTAGGTGAACTATAGGTTTAGTTGCCTGGTCTCAACTATACGAAGTTAGGTGTAATTTTGTGTCGCGGCTTAATCCCGAGAGTATTTGAAAAAGCGGGAGTCTGACAACCTCACCCAATATTTCGATTAGCAATCTGTATGGACAAACTCCAATATACTTTCAATAGAATCAACTAGACTCAATCTTAATAAAGTATATCAAAGAGTTATATCCCTCTTTCTTGATTCAATTCTTTGTCAGGAAAATAGAAATCTGCGAGTCTAATTGAATACAAGAGAAATCACTTGAATGATACCAAAGACCAATGTTCAAGGATCAATCAATTTCAATCGACAACCAAAGGTCGGATTTCCAACGGATTGATTCAAACGCACAACCTGTGATATTTCAATTATATAACAAAATATAATGCAGAATAGAAATAACACAGACACCAGAATTTTGTTAACGAGGAAACCGCAAACGCAGAAAAACCCCGGGACCTAGTCCAGATTGAACACCACACTGTATTAAGCCGCTACAGACACTAGCCTACTACAAACTAACTTCGGTGTGGACTGTAGTTGAACCCCGATCAATCTCACACTGATTCAAGGTACAGTTGCGCTCCTTACGTCTCTGATCCCAGCAGGATACTACACACTTGATTCCCTTAGCCGATCTCACCCACAACTAAGAGTTGTTATGACCCAAAGTCGAAGTCTTTAATAAACAAATCTGTATCACACAGAAAAGTATATAGAATAGATAAATCTGTCTCCCACAGATAAACCTACAAATTTTGTTCCGTCTTTCGATAAATCAAGGTGAACATGAACCAATTGATAACCCAGACTTATATTCCCGATGAACAAACTAGTATTATCAATCACCTCATGATAATCTTAATCGACACAGCGAAAGAAGATATTGTGGAATCACAAACGATGAGACGAAGATGTTTGTGACTACTTTTCTATCTTGCCTATCGGAGATATAAATCTCAAGCCAATCGTTACGATTGTACTCAAAACGATAGAATCAGCAAGATCAAATCACACAACTACGAGAAAGTAGTATCGGTCTAGCTTCACAATCCCAATGAAGTCTTTAAGGCGTTAACCTGGTTTTTAAGAAGAAACCAAAGGTTAAAGGAGAATCGACTCTAGCTAATACAACTAGTATCACACAAGAGGTGTGGGTATTAGGTTTCCCAGTTGTTAGAGTTCTCCCTTATATAGTCTTTCAAATCATGGTTTGCAATCATGTTAACTTGGTAACAAAGCATTCAATATTCACCGTTGGATGAAAATATGATTAGATTCAAGCTAATATCTTTCACCGTTGGATCGAAAACTTAGCTTTTTACACACAAATGTAATGCACGATTTTAGGTTTGTGTAACCGTACCCAAACATGTACATTTGTTGGTTCAAAAATAGTTAACCAAATGGTTACCCATATGAGCACTTTCATATCAACCATATTCTTCTTCACCATAACTAGTTCAAATGACTCAAATGAACTAGTTAGAGAGTTGTTCAATTTCAAGGAAATCTTATGTAACTACACAATACATAATCAAACCAAAAACGATTTGATTCACTCGAATCGGTTCAAGAACTTTATATCCATGGTTTGTAATTTGCATTCCTTAGTTAATATAGATGAGTTCACAAACAATCGTCTTTAGATATAACCAGCTTAAGTTCGCAGATTTAGTTCATGGACTTAAGTTCCCAGAAGGAGTTCTCAAACTCCAGCAGATTTTCTCGGGTCGAGAACTTCCGCCAGTTCGTGGATTGGGTTCACGGACTGAGTTCACGTCTCTTGTTCCGGTTCTCTTGATCAACAAAGTTCGCAAACTTCGGTTCAAGGAAAAAATGACTTATACATATATGTGTTGCCGCACAATGCTTATATCCATCATTGGTTATATAATCTAAACTCTCATTTCAATCATTGAAACATTCTTAGAGGACGTTATATAGTTATTATTCACAAACCATTTTTCGTCAAAGCCATTTTCAAAGTGATTGAAACATAACATGACTTTCGTCACTAGGTAAAGATGAACTTGGCCAAAGCGAAAGCTTACCAACACATATTTCGAGAAATAGATAGGCGAGATAAACTCGTCTCGAAATAGCAAATGTGTATAATCAAAGTCTATATAGAAAAACGACTTTTGTCTCAAGATAGGAGATAGAGTAGATAGACTTTTGAGTGATAGATAAGCTCAAGTCTCCACATACCTTTTAGTCGATGAAGTTCCACCAGTTCCTTAAGTAGTCCTTCGTCTTGTATGACGATTTCCATGGAGTTCTTGAGCTCAACTACACTTTCTATCCTAGTCCGAGACTTAGCTATAATAGACTAGAAATCAAGACTTATAGTTTTGATCACTAATATTGACAAACATGCTTGAGATAGCAACGGATGCGAGTTCGACCGAGCAATGCTCTAACATTATTCAATTCTGGACAAGATCCCGGGGTTTTTCTGCATTTGCGGTTTCCTCGTTAACAAAATCTTGTTGTGTCATTTACTTTATATTTCCGCATTATAATTGTTTTATTATAATTAAAGTAAATCACACAAACGTTAATTCCTATTTACTTGATAAGTGAATCCTATTTTGTTTGGTTAAGTACGAACCTTTTTATCAAGTAACATACTTCGTTGTTGTATTGTCTCGATCTCGTATCCATAGACGATCACATGAAGTGTGAACCGATTAGTTGCATTGTCTCGTCTCAGTCCATAGACAATCACTTTCGGAGAAAGGACTTATAGGTAGGAAAAGTTTTAGCTTGAGGTATATTTGGGTACCCTCGCCTTTTCAATTGGTATCAGAGCAGGCACACACGAAAATATCTAATAATCTGTGTTTGGTGCGATCCAACCTATAAGAATTGAATATAATGTCTGATTCAGTTAACGTTTTGCAAGAGTATGAATACTCAAAAGTTGAAGATGTTACTACTTCGTTGACTCATGATCCAGGAGTTACGAAAACATCTATGTCTATCTCTGATGAAAGAGAAGATGCTGATAAAGAGTTGGTAAAACTCCTAAAGCCTATACAATCTCTGTCTTCTAAAGTACTAATTCTAAAGACAAAGTCAAATCTTCTTAAACAAGAGATCAGAGAAAAAGACATTCAACTGAATTGTCTAGCCAAAGAGAAAATGGATCTCACTGTCAAACTAGAGGCTCTTGGTAAATCTCTTACATATAAAAAGACACGTCTTATGATTCTAACTAATGATGTTGTTGTGATTTCTTCTGATGAGGAAACTAAAAGTCCTTGATCGACTTTTACGGACTGTGATAAAACCGGTTTAATCACATCTGAAACAGATCAAGATGATGATAGTTTTCCTAACTATATCAAGTTAGAAGAGGATGATAAACAAAATTTTAGATCTACTGATGATCAAACGAAATCTTGTCCAAAGGAAACTTTGAGCCGATTCCGTGGTGATTGTAAGGAATACAATTTTCAGTACTTGACAGGAAACTTATACTTCTTCAACATATGGTGGTAAAATTTTTGAAGGAAGTTTCTTGTCATAAAAAAAATGAAAGATCATTCCTTAGTAGAAAGACAGATTATACCACATCCCGATAAGATCAACTCAAAAGAGTCAGAGGAAATAGTTGATAATCGCTTCTGGAAAAAGGTTCCTCCGCACCCATATCAAAACAATTCTGGTTTTGATAAGGAACAACTTCAGAAGGAAGGGAAAGAGAGAATCTATGCCAAAAGAAACAATCAGGAATTTCCAATAGTTGTTTCAGATGATCATACTAATGTGGATCATAAGGAAGTCCTTAGAATGAGAAAATCTTATGAATATCTCATTGAAAGAATTAAGAGAGATTTATCTATCTCTGAGAATTCTCACATTAGTACGTTTTCTCCACATGATCATATCTCTCTAGTTAGACAATATCATCGTCTTGGGAGAAAATATTTTGGGCAGAAATTCCCGAAGAGAAACATGAACTATGTTTCTGATATTCACTATAAGCTGGAAAAAGCTTACTCCGATGCAACTTAGTTGTATCAAAATTGTGCATTCTCATCTTTTTCGTGCTCATAACCTTGGATGGGAAAGGCACAATAAAACAGGAGAACATTTGTTTTGTGTAGTTGTTTATCAGAAAAATTCTGTGACACTATATGGGTAGCTGTGAATCCATGGTTGTCGGAAAAATGTTCATGTTTAACATGATCTTCCAAAAGAGGTTTTATTTAGAACTTTCGAATTTTAATAAACCTTCCAGCTTGAGAAATTCGGACTAAGGAAACAAAATATGTTCTTTTATATTTTCGGATTCTCCAGAGGTCTTTTGGTCCGAAAGTTGTTTCTTTTAAAAGGAGAAACTTTCTCTTACCTGTATTCGGAAACCCTGATCAATCCTTTTATATTTATTTATTCATAACCGAGAATGCCTCCAATAACTCGCAGTGTCTCAAAGGCTAACAAGGAGGAAGCTCAAAAGGTTAAGGATTGTCAAGGAATCAATACAGAGAGGAAGAAGAAGAGCATTTCAAATATCATGTCTGATCATGATTCTGATAGTTCAGTTGGATCACAATAATGTTAGCTTACAACAAACAAGATCCAACCAAAACCCAATGGATTCGTTCTGATAGTATGTGTCAATATATCCAAGGTTTTGATGAACTGGAAACCAATCTTGCTATGACTATTTGACATCAAGATTGGGTAAAAGAAAATTATGAAGGAACAAGAGGAATTCTTGCTGAACTCAAAGTTCTAATTGAAGAACTTGAAAAACAAGAAGTGGTTGTGGACAAGTCTCTTGAGACATGTTTCAAGAGTTTGAACACTGAAGAGACCTCAGTGAACAACAAGAGCACCACTAGAGATTATATGTTGTAATACTTAATCTAGAAAAATAGACATCAATTTTTGATTTCTTTCAATGATTGTATTGGTCTATTATGAATAAAACTATTATGAATAAAATTATTTGATTTATAATTTTTCTTGTGATAGTTTTCGGTTTACATAGCTTGTGCTTGAATGCTTTTATCTTATTGCTATGTATGATTATGGGATGTTTGATTTCGGTTTTACTACCTTAATGTTCGATCTCATATGTTGTAAAACCATGTGGTTTGGGTGACTTTTTTATTTAGCAGGATTAAGTTCTAGCCCATGTTGGTAGGCTTTATCAAAGAATCATGAGGGGTTCTGGTAGAAACAATATGTGAAAAAGTCACAATATGTCGAATCGGTCTTTGTTTAACATAAACGCATATGTGTTTCGACGGTTTTCAACTTTTGCTTACAACTGTTAAAACCGATTTTCAACCTTTCTTTGGTAAATGTTGGTTGTTGTTATTCTTTTGTTTTTACATAAGGATGACAACATGATGATATTTCGATATCAATTCTCCCTGGAAGAAGATGCAATCATATTGGAGAAGTGGATGCGAAATTTGAGGTAACAATCTTGTTAGTTAATTGTTTTCCTGTTTAAGAAAAGCCTGAGTTTATTTCAAATATACTTATTGCTCTTGATTAAAAAAATTTCGGTACAATTGATGTTTATTCAATTATGTGTGTATGAATGTTTGTGTGATTCAATTGGTTTTGGTTAAGAAAAACTATTGTTATCTTGCTTTATTGTGGTATCAATTGTTTAGGCTTACAAAATTTTGGTACAATTGCGGTGCTTTTAATGTCTATGTTGTTTCAATTGCTTCCAGTTGAGGTGAATAATTATGCAAGTTGATTTATTTGGTTTGTATGAATTATTTATGGCTTAAAGAAATAAAAGGTTTATGAGATGAGTTGTTTAGTCCAATTCGATTCTGGATAAGAGAAACTAAGTTAATTCTGATCTTAGTTAGACTTATCGAAGTGAGGTTTCGGTTATTCAAGTCTAATCGAATGCTTTAACAAGAAATGCTAGTTAACTAACTGATAGACGCATTTATGTGTCTATTTTGTTCTCAATTTTCTGTATTGTTAGACTCGATTAAGTACTTATTGTGTTATTTTGTGTTCTTGTAGGAAATTTTAGAGAAATAAGCCCTTGCGGCGAAATGGGCTCAAAAAGCAGTGTTTTACACCCCGGAGAAATGTACCGTAAGCACCCCAAAAATGCACCGGAAGCGTCCCAGAAATGTCCCGGAGGAACCTAGAAAAATTACTATTTCCACCCCAAATGATATTCGCACCCCAGCACTCTGGATAAGGGGCACCTTCTTCAACAATTTGAATTTGTGTTTTTGACGGGAAATGAAGTTTTCAAGTGGCAGAATTTTGATTGTCAAAATGAATGGGTTAGAGTGCGATTCAATCGCTGAAAATTGGCAGAAAGATGTGATTTGGCATAAGGAACAAAGTTTGGGTGGTGGTTTCGATCAAATTTGGATGGAATATGTGTTTTGATTCTCGAGTTCAAAACAGGGCAAGCATGCACTGGAGGATGATAATCACGCGTCATGGAGAGTTATGGACGTGTTCTGATGATGTGGAATGGCTCGAGCATCACTTTGGGTCGTGAAGAATATATTTGGAGCGTGGAGGGAGGAAGTTTACGCAAGAAATTCCAAGTTTGGTAAGAAAATTTTCGGAAAATATTGTTATTCACTGCCCGCATAATGAAGAATTATATCGGAGTTATTGGCGAGATTTGGAGTTGTTGTTGGGTATAAATAGGCTCTTTGGGTCTACTAGAGAGGGTGTCGAGAGTCTGGGGGGCTGAGGAGAGCCAGAGAAGAAGAAATTCGAGTTTTCCCAAACTCGGTTTCCGCTGCTGCTGCTGCTGATGAACATGAAGAACACGAAGAACGGACCTGCAACAGCAGTCGTTTTTCTACAGTAGTAACGACTAACACCTGTGGGTCGTAATCAGGCAGTCTTATTTTCAACAGCGTTTGCGACAGAGCTTCAGCAGTCTTATTTTATCACTGAGGGTCGTAGTTCTATGGTTTTATTGTATTTCTCATATTGTCATCATTTGTAAACCATAATAAATTATTTTGAGAGCATTTTTACTATGATGAGTTAAACCCCAACACTGGGACGACGGAGGAGGCCGAGCTTCATACATGGGTAATTTTATTAATTCTTTTTAAGACTTTTGCATTAAAAATTAATTGAAATATGATTTGATTAAATTGGGTGTTATTTGATTAGATGGGTCATGCTTAGCTTAGGTGATTTGATGTTCCATGCTTAACATTTACAATCAATGTTTTGACAATCTACTTTGGCAAAATAAGAGTCCATATATGTTTTGAGCGATTATTGTTAAGAATAAATCATTGAGCCCTATGTTATGAAGATTGGACGAATCATTAGTCCCAGTACCTCTCTATCAATTTGTCAATATTTTTGTATATAATTTTTATAAATCTAAAAATCCTTCACCTTCACAAGTCTTAAAGTTCGAACCTTCATTACTACAACCCAATCAAAAAACTTTAATCATTTTGGCGCCGCTGCCGGGAATTTGTGCTTAGGTAGAATTTTTAAGTTTTTATAATTTTTTTTTTACTATTATTTGTTCCTTTTTACGTTTCTTTTTGTGTCTTTGATTTACAGGTTCGAAGTGGAATACTAAGGACTTGGGAACAAAAAGCTTAAAGCTAAAAGAGAAGAAAAAAAAAGACATAATTTTTTTTTGTATATAGCTTTTATTTATTTTTTTTAGAATTTGTAAATAGGCTTTATTTTTCATAATTTTTGTAATTTTTGGACTTTTTATTTGGACTTTATTCTGGACAATTGGACTTTATTCTTTTTTTTAACCTTACGGAAGGGTATTAATAAAAAAAAAATTAAATAAACTGTGTGCAGGGAAGGACGACGATTACAATATCGTCTCGGCCCCTCGGGTTCGTACATGACATAGGAGTCGTGGCCCGAGTCGACTTCAACGGTTCATCCACCATCTGGTACGGGAGGTAAGTCCATCGAAACACTCGCGAATCTCCTGTCAGCGGGTTTACTGTATTCCTTAAGGTGATTCATTGATTGAGGACGAATTTGGACTGTTTTTAAATTCCTAGTAAAGGGAAAGGCCTGGCCAATACAAGATAAGGGTTCGGATTTCATCACCGCTCCCTTCTTGCCTGCCTTAGGAAAACGAAACCTAACGCGAACCCAAGCTTTAAAATTTGGAATAGAACGAGACCGATAGGGTAACGAGCTTAATAGGAAACTCGTTCGAAAAATATTGGTTGCTCTTTAAGCACACTTCAAAGTTCATGATGGTTTCTGTGAGTTTAATGCGTGACTGCGCCGCCTTCTAATGCGGTGAGGCCTTGGGTATCAAAGCTCTACTAAGCTTCCCTCGCCTCGATTCAACTTACATTAGCTCGGATTGATTCCAGAGGGGTTTGCTCAAATTTCAACGAATTCCCTTTCGAAAGATAGAAGCTGGTCTAGAAACAATCCAAGTGGAGCCATCATGCTTTTTGTTTGCTAGATTTTATAGGTTTGATTTGGTCGAGTCATCCTTGTTTGTGATTGTGTAGAATTCCCTTGCAATTAAGAATGTCGAACTGGTATGATAGAAGCCAATACAATGAGTATCGACCTGAATTTGAATATGGACATCATCCTTTTTATAACCATGTTGGGAATAGTGGTTGGTAACGCCATCCTTTGGAAGGATATGGGTCATACCCTGGTGAGGCCAATTACTATCCACACATGCATCAATCTTACGAGCAAGAAGATTATAGTACGAGTTCTTCGTCTCTAGAGGATACAATCAAACTATTGAAAAGTAGTCCTTTCTATGATCCCTCTGTTCCTATTCCTCCTTTAGAAGAGTCCCTCAGGAAGTTAGCTGAGTCGACGCGTAAGTTAGCTGAGATGAATAGTATAATTATAGACTAAAGAACTACAATAATGAGTGAACCTTCTTTAGAAGACCACCTCAAGCGGATAGCTGAGACGAACGAAAGAATTGCTCGAAATTACTTGAATTGCCAATATAGTGTATCCAATAATACCCTTGAGAATGAAGATAGTTATTCAAATAATCAAGATGACGAGGTTAGAATAGGTAACACTACTTGTTTTGATGAGGTTCGACCTTTTTCATGTTATTATAATGAGGACTGTGATGAGGATAATATTGATGAAGAATCTGAAATATGTAGGCATAGTGATCAGGAGTCTAGTAATCCAATTGAGCTGTATAGTGATTATATTATTTCTAATTCAAATCCAAATAATTTTTATGATTATTCACCTATTCAAAAGGACGAGGATTTGATTAGGGATACCACCGTTTTAGACGATGTAGATTTTCCTTTTGATTACGAAGCCGATAGTGGTTTAGAGGAATGGGTTCATTTCGAAAATACTGTTTTAGAGTCTAGCGACTTAGAAACAATAGTCTTGGAAGAAGAAGATAGACCCGTAGAGATGAGTAAAGATGCACTACCTGATAATAACTTAGAAGAATCTCTTGAATATTTTAAGGACTCTGAAGATACGGAAATTCAAGAAATAATTAGAGGTCTATCTAGAGACACTGAAAACTCTAAGTTTGGGGGTGATTAGCACTTCCCTAGTGCCTTACCTTTAACTCTCAGAAAGTCCCCACACTTAGGACTTGATATCTGTGCCTCGACCATTTTACAAGATTACCTTCATACTCGTTTTCCCGAGCCTAATGATGTCCATGAAGGAGTTCAGTTATTAGAAACCCATCCTCTGGTTTATGTGGTTTGCGCAGGCTATGATACCCAGATTGACTTTGTTTTCCCACCAAATAGTTTTCTTCCAACTGTGGGAACGTTTCAAATGAGTCGAATATTAAGTTCTGAGACTAAGCCTAAGTACTTTAGGTTAATAGAATCGACACATTTTCCTAAGAATGACCACTACTCTCACTGTGGTCAACTATGTAAGTCATATCTGATTGACTTAGAGGATCCGCAATTATTTAGGTTATTACTTCGTGATTCTAAGTTCGTATTTGAGTTTTTACAGACTCTAAAACCTAGTGATTCGGATCCCATCTATGTAGAAACGCAGCCAATGAAAATATTCTATTTAGACCCTTTCATAGAACCTGAACCTGAACCGCAATTAGCGATAGTTTTCAGGAAACTAGGTAAGGGCATGCTATTCTTGTCCATTTTCTTGGTTAATTGCAGTTTCCTTTGGTCAGTTCTATTTAGTTTTGAAGACCCACAGTTATTTCGACTTTTACTTTATGCTTTGAGTTGACTAGTCCTTTCCTAAGTCTGGCTGAAGACTTTAAACTTAGCACTTCTTGGGAGGTATCCCATGATCATGCAACACGGTAATATCTTTCCTTAACTCTTTCGCTTCAAATGGTAACAGTTTCTCCTTGTTCATGCTGTTAGTTTCATCTTTAGAACATTGAGGAGAATGTTAGATTTAAGTTTGGGGGTATGGGAGAAAATTTTTAGTTGCAATTATTAAACTCCAGAGCCTAGAAATTTATGCCTATTAAGGTTTGCACTAACCAATCTAAGTGGATGGGAACATCTTGGTTATAGGAGTTGAGGAACCAATCTGATTAGATGGAAACATCGAAAGAGTCTATTCATAAAAGCACAGAGCTCAGGTGTTAGAAATAACATGATAGTTGCACCATATCTCGTTGAGTCCTTTTCATTTCTGTTTTATTTTTTCATTTTAAACTATGTTTCTCTAAGTGATTAGGTGGGGCACACGATTCAAGTTGTTACCACTGCTAGGGTGAATTAGAGTGACTGAGTTACTAAAAAAAAAAGACCAGACCAGTTAGACCAATCGGAATAAGTATTAACACTTGGATAGCAATATGCGTGTGTTCTCCCTGTTTCCGTCGCCTAAGCAAGCGTGGAATGCAGGACCTGTGGGAACTATCGTGTAATCTGCTGACAAGAAGCATGCGCTTGGATCAAAAAGATCTATTCATGCCGTTAAGTTAAAAAAAAAATGGTTATTGTTCTGTGTAGTCAACTGCTGGTTCCCTTGTATTTGCCAGTTTTTTGATCTAGATTTAAGTTATTGACCACTGGTTCCCTTGTATATGCCAGTTGTGTTGATATTAGTCAGACCGGTATCTCAGTCCATTAGGATAGATTCATTTTGGCAGTGGCCTTCAGACAGATATGTGAAACATCGATCATTCGGTTAACATCAAAACCATCTACATTTTTCTATTTCCATCTCCTTTTTCTATCCATATGATTAGTTTGACTCCGAATATGATGTCCATAGTGCAACTATCTGAGT
Source organism: Papaver somniferum (assembly GCF_003573695.1). Lineage (NCBI taxonomy): Eukaryota > Viridiplantae > Streptophyta > Magnoliopsida > Ranunculales > Papaveraceae > Papaver > Papaver somniferum. The sequence goes on along the minus strand of NC_039366.1, from coordinate 64,732,681 downwards.
AGAGCTCTGTCACTTTATATGAATTTTAGTATGCTTGAGTGTAAACTTGTTTACAGCAATTGGAATTTCGCATCAGGGTATTTCCTCCTGTAGTCAGTGATTGTAAGCCAACCAAGGAGATTCTTTAGTGCCTTCCAAGGTTCTGCGTAGATATCTAGGGTCTGGAGTAAAGGTTTTGTGGGTACACCTCTGGTAAACCCTCCGGAGACAACACTCCGCCACTAGGGCCACCTATGGGTTCAAATGATTTTCCTTTCTAGAATAAATTTGCTCGAGGACTAGCAAATAATAAGTTTGGGGGTATTTGATAGACGCATTTATGTGTCTATTTTGTTCTCAATTTTCTGTATTGTTAGACTCGATTAAGTACTTATTGTGTTATTTTGTGTTCTTGTAGGAAATTTTAGAGAAATAAGCCCTTGCGGCGAAATGGGCTCAAAAAGCAGTGTTTTACACCCCGGAGAAATGTACCGTAGGCACCCCAAAAATGCACCGGAAGCGTCCCAGAAATGTCCCGGAGGAACCCAGAAAAATTACTATTTCCACCCCAATTGATATTCGCACCCCAACACTCTGGATAAGGGGCACCTTCTTCAACAATTTGAATTTTCGTTTTTGGCAAGAAATGAAGTTTTCAAGTGGCAGAATTTTGATTGTCAAAATGAATGGGTTAGAGTGCGATTCAATCGCTGAAAATTGGCAGAAAGATGTGATTTGGCATAAGGAACAAAGTTTGGGTGGTGGTTTCGATCAAATTTGGATGGAATATGTGTTTTGATTCTCGAGTTCAAAACAGGGCAAGCATGCACTGGAGGATGATAATCACGCGTCATGGAGAGTTATGGACGTGTTCTGATGATGTGGAATGGCTCGAGCATCACTTTGGGTCGTGAAGAATCGATTTGGAGCGTGGAGGGAGGAAGTTTACGCAAGAAATTCCAAGTTTGGTAAGAAAATATTCGGAAAATATTGTTATTCACTGCCCGCATAATGAAGAATTATATTGGAGTTATTGGCGAGATTTGGAGTTGTTGTTGGGTATAAATAGGCTCTTTGGGTCTACTAGAGAGGGTGTCGAGAGTCTGGGGGGCTGAGGAGAGCCAGAGAAGAAGAAATTCGAGTTTTCCCAAACTCGGTTTCTGCTGCTGCTGCTGCTGATGAACATGAAGAACACGAAGAACGTACCTGCAACAGCAGTCGTTTTTCTACAGTAGTAACGACTAACACCTGTGGGTCGTAATCAGGCAGTCTTATTTTCCACAGCGTTTGCGACAGAGCTTCAGCAGTCTTATTTTATCACTGAGGGTCGTAGTTCTCTGGTTTTATTGTATTTCTCATATTGTCATCATTTTTAAACCATAATAAATTATTTTGAGAGCATTTTTACTATGATGAGTTAAACCCCAACACTGAGACGACGGAGGAGGCCGAGCTTCATACATGGGTAATTTTATTAATTCTTTTTAATACTTTTGCATTAAAAATTAATTGAAATATGATTTGATTAAATTGGGTGTTATTTGATTAGATGGGTCATGCTTAGCTTAGGTGATTTGATGTTCCATGCTTAACATTTACAATCAATGTTTTGAGAATCTACTTTGGCAAAATAAGAGTCCATATATGTTTTGAGCGATTATTGTTGAGAATAAATCATTGAGCCTTATGTTATGAAGATTGGCCGAATCATTAGCCCCAGTACCTCTCTACCAATTTGTCAATATTTTTGTATATAATTTTTATAAATCTAAAAATCCTTCACCCTCACAAGTCTTAGAGTTCGAACCTTCATTACTACAACCCAATCAAAAAACTTTAATCATTTTGGCACCACTGCCGGGGATTTGTGCTTAGGTAGAATTTTTAGGTTTTTATTATTTTTTTTACTATTATTTGTTCCTTTTTACGTTTCTTTTTGTGTCTTTGATTTACAGGTTCGAAGTGGAATACTAAGGACTTGGGAACAAAAAGCTTAAAGCTAAAAGCTAAAAGAGAAGAAAAAAAAGACATATTTTTTTTTAGGATTTAATTTTTTTTTTTATTATTTTTTTTTGTATATAGCTTTTATTTTTTTTTAGAATTTGTAAATAGGCTTTATTTTTCATAATTTTTGTAATTTTTGGACTTTTTATTTGGACTTTATTCTGGACAACTGGATTTTATTCTTTTTTTTAACCCTACGGAAGGGTATTATTAAAAAAAAATTTATATAAACTGTGTGCAGGGAAGGACGACGATTACAATATTGTCTCGGCCCCTCGGGTTCGTACATGACATAGGAGTCGTGGCCCGAGTCGACTTCAACGGTTCATCCCCCGTCTGGTACGGGAGGTAAGTCCATCGAAACACTCGCGAATCTCCTGTCAGCGGGTTTACTGTATTCCTTAAGGTGATTCATTGATTGAGGACGAATTTGGACTGTTTTTAAATTCCTAGTAAAGGGCAAGGCCTGGCCAATACAAGATAAGGGTTCGGATTTCATCACCGCTCCCTTCTTGCCCCTTAGGAAAACGAAACCTAACGCGAACCCAAGCTTTAAAATTTGGAATAGAACGAGACCGATAGGGTAACGAGCTTAATAGGAAACTCGTTCGAAAAATATTGGTTGCTCTTTAAGCACACTTCAAAGTTCATGATGGTTTCTGTGAGTTGAATGCGTGACTGCGCCGCCTTCTAATGCGGTGAGGCCTTGGGTATCAAAGCTCTACTAAGCTTCCCTCGCCTCGATTCAACTTACATTAGCTCGGATTGATTCCAGAGGGGTTTGCTCAAATTGCAACGAATTCCCTTTCGAAAGATAGAAGCTGGTCTAGAAACAATCTAAGTGGAGCCATCATGCTTTTGTTTGCTAGATTTTATAGGTTTGATTTGGTCGAGTCACCTTGTTTGTGATTGTGTAGAATTCCCTTGCAATTAAGAATGTCGAACTGGTATGATAGAAGCCAATACAATGAGTATCGACCTGAATTTGAATATGGACATCATCCTTTTTATGACCATGTTGGGAATAGTGGTTGGGAACGCCATCCTTTGGAAGGATATGGGTCATACCCTGGTGAGCCCAATTACTATCCACACATGCATCAGTCTTACGAGCAAGAAGATTATAGTACGAGTTCTTCGTCTCTAGAGGATACAATCAAACTATTGAAAAGTAGTCCTTTTTATGATCCCTCTGTTCCTATTCCTCCTTTAGAAGAGTCCCTCAGGAAGTTAGCTGAGTCGACGCGTAAGTTAGCTGAGATGAATAGTATAATTATAGACGAAAGAACTACAATAATGAGTGAACCTTCTTTAGAAGACCACCTCAAGCGGATAGCTGAGACGAACGAAGAATTGCTCGAAATTACTTGAATTGCCAATATAGTGTATCCAATAATACCCTTGAGAATGAAGATAGTTATTCAATAATCAAGATGACGAGGTTAGAATTGGTACAACACTACTTGTTTGATGAGGTTCGACCTTTTCATGTTATTATAATGAGGACTGTGATGAGGATAGTATTGATGAAGAATCTGAAATATGTAGGCATAGTGATCAGGAGTCTAGTAATCCAATTGAGCTGTATAGTGATTATATTATTTCTAATTCAAATCCAAATAATTTTTATGATTATTCACCTATTCAAAAGGACGAGGATTTGATTAGGGATACCACCGTTTTAGACGATGTAGATTTTCCTTTTGATTACGAAGCCGATAGTGGTTTAGAGGAACGGGTTCATTTCGAAAATACTGTTTTAGAGTCTAGCGACTTAGAAACAATAGTCTTGGAAGAAGAAGATAGACCCGTAGAGATGAGTAAAGATGCACTACCTGATAATAACTTAGAAGAATCTCTTGAATATTTTAAGGACTCTGAAGATACGGAAATTCAAGAAATAATTAGAGGTCTATCTAGAGACACTGAAAACTCTAAGTTTGGGGGTGATTATCACTTCCCTAGTGCCTTACCTTTAACTCTCAGAAAGTCCCCACACTTAGGACTTGATATCTGTGCCTCGACCATTTTACAAGATTACCTTCATACTCGTTTTCCCGAGCCTAATGATGTCCATGAAGGAGTTCAGTTATTAGAAACCCATCCTCTGGTTGATGTGGTTTGCCCAGGCTATGATACCCAGATTGACTTTGTTTTCCCACCAAATAGTTTTCTTCCAACTGTGGGAACGTTTCAAATGAGTCGAATATTAAGTTCTGAGACTAAGCCTAAGTACTTTAGGTTAATAGAATCGACACATTTTCCTAAGAATGACCACTACTCTCACTGTGGTCAACTATGTAAGTCATATCTGATTGACTTAGAGGATCCGCAATTATTTAGGTTATTACTTCGTGATTCTAAGTTCGTATTTGAGTTTTTACAGACTCTAAGACCTAGTGATTCGGATCCCATCTATGAAGAAACGCAGCCAATGAAAATATTCTATTTAGACCCTTTCATAGAACCTGAACCTGAACCGCAATTAGCGATAGTTTTCAGGAAACTAGGTAAGGGCATGCTATTCTTGTCCACTTTCTTGGTTAATTGCAGTTTCCTTTGGTCAGCTCTATTTAGTTTTGAAGGCCCACAATTATTTCGACTGTTACTTTATGGTTCGAGTTGACTAATCCTTTCCTAAGTCTGGCTGAAGACTTTAAACTTAGCACTTCTTGGGTGGTATCCCATGCTCATGCAACACGGTAATATCTTTCCTTAACTCTTTCGCTTCAAATGGTAAAAGTTTCTCCTTGTTCATGCTTTTAGTTTCATCTTTAGAACATTGAGAACAATGTTAGATTTATGTTTGGGGGTATGAGAGAAACTTTTTAGTTGCAAATTATTAAACTCCAGAGCCTAGAAATTTATGCCTATTAAGGTTTGCACTAACCAATCTAAGTGGATGGGAACATCTTGGTTATAGGAGTTGAGGAACCAATCTGATTAGATGGAAACATCGAAAGAGTCTATTCATAAAAGCACAGAGCTCAGGTGTTAGAAATAACATGATAGTTGCACCATATCTCGTTGAGTCCTTTTCATTTCTGTTTTATTTTTTCATTTTAAACTATGTTTCTCTAAGTGATTAGGTGGCGCACACGATTCAAGTTGTTACCACTGCTAGGGTGAATTAGAGTGACTGAGTTACTAAAAAAAAAAAAAAAAAAAAGACCTGACTAGTTAGACCAATCGGAATAAGTATTAACACTTGGATAGCAATATGCGTGTGTTCTCCCTGTTTCCATCGCCTAAGCAAGCGTGGAATGCAGGACCCGTGGGAACTATCGTGTAATCTGCTGACAAGAAGCATGCGCTTGGATCAAAAAGATCTATTTATGCCGTTAAGTTAAAAAAAAAATGGTTATTGTTCTGTGTAGTCAACTGCTGGTTCCCTTGTATTTGCCAGTTTGTTGATCTAGATTTAAGTTATTGACCACTGGTTCCCTTGTATATGCCAGTTGTGTTGATATTAGTCAGACCGGTATCTCAGTCCATTAGGATAGATTCATTTTGGCAGTGGCCTTCAGACAGATATGTGAAACATCGATCATTCGGTTAACATCAAAACCATCTACATTTTTCTATTTCCATCTCCTTTTTCTATCCATATGATTAGTTTGACTCCGAATATGATGTCCATAGTGCAACTATCTGAGTAGAGCTCTGTCACTTTATATGAATTTTAGTATGCTTGAGTGTAAACTTGTGTACAACAATTGGAATTTCGCATCAGGATACTTCCTCCTGTAGTCAGTGATTGTAAGCCAACCAAGGAGATTCTTTAGTGCCTTCCAAGGTTCTGCGTAGATATCTAGGGTCCGGAGTAAAGGTTTTGTGGGTACACCTCTGGTAAACCCTCCGGAGACAACACTCCGCCACTAGGGCCACCTAGGGGTTCAAATGATTTTCCTTTCTAGAATAAATTTGCTCGAGGACTAGCAAATAATAAGTTTGGGGGTATTTGATAGACGCATTTATGTGTCTATTTTGTTCTCAATTTTCTGTATTGTTAGACTCGATTAAGTACTTATTGTGTTATTTTGTGTTCTTGTAGGAAATTTTAGAGAAATAAGCCCTTGCGGCGAAATGGGCTCAAAAAGCAGTGTTTTACACCCCGGAGAAATGTACCGTAGGCACCCCAAAAATGCACCGGAAGCGTCCCATAAATGTCCCTGAGGAACCCAGAAAAATTACTATTTCCACCCCAATTGATATTCGCACCCCAGCACTCTGGATAAGGGGCACCTTCTTCAACAATTTGAATTTGTGTTTGGCGGGAAATGAAGTTTTCAACTGGCAGAATTTTGATTGTCAAAATGAATGGGTTAGAGTGCGATTCAATCGCTGAAAATTGGCAGAAAGATGTGATTTGGCATAAGGAACAAAGTTTGGGTGGTGGTTTCGATCAAATTTGGCTGGAATACGTGTTTTGATTCTCGAGTTCAAAACAGGGCAAGCATGCACTGGAGGATGATAATCACGCGTCATGGAGAGTTATGGACGTGTTCTGATGATGTGGAATGGCTCGAGCATCACTTTGGGTCGTGAAGAATCGATTTGGAGCGTGGAGGGAGGAAGTTTACGCAAGAAATTCCAAGTTTGGTAAGAAAATATTCGGAAAATATTGTTATTCACTGCCCGCATAATGAAGAATTATATTGGAGTTATTGGCGAGATTTGGAGCTGTTGTTGGGTATAAATAGGCTCTTTGGGTCTACTAGAGAGGGTGTCGAGAGTCTGGGGGCTGAGGAGAGCCAGAGAAGAAGAAATTCGAGTTTTCCTAAACTCGGTTTCTGCTGCTGCTGCTGCTGATGAACATGAAGAACACGAAGAACGGACCTGCAACATCAGTCGTTTTTCTACAGTAGTAACGACTAACACTTGTGGGTCGTAATCAGGCAGTCTTATTTTCCACAACGTTTGCGACAGAGCTTCAACAGTCTTATTTTATCAATGAGGGTCGTAGTTCTCTGGTTTTATTGTATTTCTCATATTCTCATCATTTGTAAACCATTTTTGAGCCATAATAAATTATTTTGAGAGCAATTTTACTATGATGAGTTAAACCCCAACACTGGGACGACGGAGGAGACCGAGCTTCATACATGGGTAATTTTATTAATTATTTTTAAGACTTTTGCATTAAGAAATATGATTTGATTAAATTGGGTGTTATTTGATTAGATGGGTCATGCTTAGCTTAGGTGATTTGATGTTCCACGCTTAACATTTACAATCAATGTTTTGAGAATCCACTTTGGCAAAATAAGAGTCCATATATGTTTTGAGCGATTATTGTTGAAAATAAATCATTGAGCCCTATGTTATGAAGATTGGACGAATAATTAGTCCCAGTACCTCTCTACCAATTTGTCAATATTTTTGTATATAATTTTTATAAATCTAAAAATCCTTCACCATCACAAGTCTTAGAGTTCGAACCTTCATTACTACAACCCACGAAAAATCATAAATCACTAACCTAGTACTTGTCTTGTTTTAAATTGAAAGGTTTAAGTTTATGGATAATTAGAACCTGATGAGAAAAATAGAGTTATCTTTATTTTGGTATTATCGAATTAAGCGATTGTTTTTGTACAATCGGTTTATCAAAGGGACTAAGGTGCTTAGTTGATTTTTGGTTTGCTAACTAAAATGGGAAAATTGTTTCGGACAATTGTTTCCTTGGTAACATACCAAAATACAACTACTTGTAGTTTCGGTTTTTGATATTGGTTATCAGAACATGGTATGTGGAACCCTCATGCCTAACTCTACAGATTGCAAGCCTATTTTGAGATTTGTAAGATTATTTTCGTGTTGTCCTTTATTTTTTCATTTCTTTGTCATTTTGTGACAAAAGGGTGAGAAATATATGGAGTAAACAAGTGATACTGGCATTGATTTTATATTGATTGGTATCGCTAAGGAAAAGAACATTGGTGAACATCGGCATTTTTAAGGATTGAATGTAAGCAGTTTACTGTGCTGTTGAATTCGGGAATCAAGCGTATGTGTAATGAATTCTTGTAATTTGTTTATCCATATGATGTAAGAGTTTTGTCACTAAAACTGACAAAGGGGGAGATTGTTAGAGCATAGCTCGGTTGAACCCACCAAGCGTTGGTATGTCAAGTTTGGTTGTCATATTTTAGTGAATCAAAACTCATGTTAAGAGTCGCTTGATTATGTACTAGAGTCAATTTCGTATAGGTTAGCTTGAAAGTATTAGGATAATGAGACTTTACAAGTATTGCGAAGACTTGAAGATGTGAAGAAGCAAGGAGCTACAATGACAACAATCATCCTTCCACTTGAGGTTAGTGATATTTGAATTGAACTTTTTCATTCCCTAACGTATCTTTCAAGTCGTGCATATTGAAAACAAAAAATGCGAAGCATATTTGAACTCTAGATAGACATAGTATTAAGGAATACAATATGAGGTTTATTCCTTAACCATTAAACTTTGTAGATAAGACATCGCCATAATCATTTGAATGTTATTTTGATTATGTATGGGTATGAGGTGAGGATTTCATCCTAGGGAAAAATGTTTTACATGTGTTATAAGGAAGTAAGTTCATAAACTTGTTTGTGAATCGAAAAGGAAATCCTCAGGCGTTATTGGTTTTGTTATTCATTGCATATCTTATGAACAACCAATATGTGTGATTGAGTATAACCATTCACGACTTGTTTGTGTTCATGGTAGAACTATTTACAAAGGCCTGACTTATGTATTGGTATGACTTTTATTAGTGAAACCGATCTTAAGTAATCACCTGAGATGGTATGATCGGGTTTGTGATTTTATGTCTGACCAAATATGGGAAACGGGAATCGATCCTAGTAAGAGGTGCAGTACATCACAAAGGGTAACTGATCCTTGTATGAGGTGCAGCAAGGTTTATAGCAGAAAGGGGAATCGATACTATGAACATGTGCAACACGTTTTTAGGCAAAGGGGAACTGATCCTATGGACATGTGCAACACATATAAGTTAGATACCATATATATGTGGGGAACCGATCCTAGTACCTAGTCAGCCGAATTTTGGAAAGCTAGTGTGACTATGCACAGTACTCACATCGAAGGTAGAACCAAAACTTGTTTTGGTAGAACCGTTAAACCCATGATTTGTGATTGAATATTATTTGATCAATCGCATAGTTCTTGAAAGTCATATGAACCAATTCTAAACTTGTTTGGAAGTGTGGCAAATCGTTTCAAGGTTGTTAGCCTGAAAGAGAACTTACAAAGTTAAGATGTCGACATACTTTGAACACGTGCTATGAATGTTTATTATTTAATTGTTCAAAGTTATTCCTTAACAGCTAAGGGAAGAGAATCCCAGGATCGAAACATAAATATGTTAAGAATCTTTTAATTAAGGTATTTAACTTCATTTTTAGGAAAATAAGAATTAGTAATGTGCATTTACTAATTAGAGATTTTCTGAGAGATTTCGATCATTATTTTTGGACAGAGCATTTCCAGGAATTATGGAAACCGAATTTGTGCTTTAATGAATACCTTGAGAATATTTTCGGTTTTGGAAATTCCTTGGTGTCCAAACTTCCTTGTCTATAAATACTTGAAGTTTGCCTTTATATCAAACTAATCCTTCGTAACAACAAACTTCCTCTTTGTTGTGTTGTTACTGGTGTAGCCGCCTATTCGGAGAGGAGAGTAACCTAATTATGCGAAATCTCTTACGGCCGCTCAGTTTAAAGTCTTCTTTGGGATTGAGAAGCTGTATTAGTATCGTTGGTGGGAAACTAGATAATTGTGGTTTATCTTTTGCTTTCATTGATTTGATTGACTAACGGTGGTTGAACTTTGATTGCACCTAGTTTTTTTTATGCTTGAGAATCTTCTACTCTGATATAAGATTCACTTAAACTAGTTCAAAGTTTCGACATGGATCTTTAGACAGTTGTTAGTTCTAAAAACGATCTTGTGATAATCCATTGTTAACAAACTCCGTTCTGTGCGTGATTGATCACAAGAGATTCAAGTGATTGTGTGCAGGTGTTTATTGAATATCTAAGAAGATTTGAAGACAAAGAAGATATTGAAGAATTCTGATTTGTGGGTTCATAATCTTTGGTGTGCACAATACTTATTTCGGTAAAAGAGGATCCAATTAATAATCGGTTTATACTTGTGATAGATTGGATTGATTAATTGAGTAGATCCGCATCAACACAATTCTTTGGATTAATAGTGTTGTTGGCTTAATCCTAAACGATTATTTCGGTAATTGAACATAAGATAGATCTAAGGACCCGACGAAGGAGTTTATGTTAAGATAAACAAAAGAGCCTTTGTCCAACTCATATCACTTGGTTGAATAGAGTTGATACCAAACAGATTTGTTGTTCCTTTACTGTTTGGAATACGAACCAAAGGAATTGCTCTAAGTACGCGACTTATTCATAGGTCGGAGGCGTGGTAATACAGACGGAACTAGGTAAACTATAGGTTTATTTGCTTGGTGTCAACTATACGAAGTTAGGTGTAATTTTTTGTAGCAGCTTAATCCTGAGAGTATTCCACTCTGGACAAGGTCCCGGGGTTTTTCTGTATTTGCGGTTTCCTCGTTAACAAAATCTTTCTGTATCATTTACTTTATATTTCCGCATTATAATTGTTTTATTATAATTAAAGTAAATCACACAAACGTTAATTCCTGTTTACTTGATAAGTGAATCCTATTATGTTTGGTTAAGTCCGAACCTTTTTATCAAGTAACATACTTCGTTGTTGTATTGTCTCGATCTCGTATCCATAAATGATCACACGAAGTGTGAACCGATTAGTTGCATTGCCTCGACTCAGTCCATAGACAATCACTTTCGGATAAAGGACTTATAGGTAGGAAAAGTTTTAACTTGAGGCATATTTGGGTACCCTCGCCTTTTCAATCTATCTAGATTTTTGCACTAGTTTGTCGTTGATATGATAATTCTACGAATAAATAGCTTGGATATAAATTTTTGGTTATCAATCACATGTTTAAGGATACATATGATGCAGAACTGAAATCTTGTTCGGTTTTCACCAACAAACGTTTAATTCAATGTTTTTACGGATAAAAAATATACGAAATGCATGATTACTTTCTGTAATAGTTAACATAAATTCTAGATTCATTTAGATCTCGAGATTGTGATCTGAATCTAAGAAATTATGTGCAAATCATAATTTAATTATCGATTCTCATTAGGAATTCTTCTCGTAAATTTTCTAGCAGAACTCAAGGCTCTCTTTAGAAGATACAACAACACGGTTGATATTTTTCGATCTTTTGTTTTCACAAAATCCCGAATCGATTTTCCTTTAGATGTAAATCAAGGTTTTGGAAATCTTGTGTTTGTTTTGAGGAAAACAATTACTAGGTAAAAGTAATATCAAAACAAACTTGTATATTAGGTTTTTAACTTACAATCAGTATGCGTACACACAAGAAGTCCGTGAACCTGATTTTGTAAGTGAACTTAAGATCGATTTACAAGTTAAGAAAACCCTAATAATTCTACAACAAGAACAACTAGAATAAATCTAGAGATATCTTGTTTAAAACTTATTAAGGATTTTTATGAGATGCCTTAATCAAAGTTTTCTTTCTTGCTTCCGATTTCGACTAACAAGTGTTGGTATACGATCGAAAACTGAAATCTATCAAAACCTAGGGTTTATGATCAACAACTCTTGAATGGTTTTATATCAGAAGAGAAAACCTTAGAATAGACAAGAGGTGAAAACCTAGATTACAAGTTGTATAATCAATCAAGAAGATTAAATCCAACTCGGCTTTGTGATCCCCAATACAAAGACTTTGATCTCACTCTTGTTCACGAAGAACAGAAGACATGGAAAACAACCTTATGAAGCTTACACAAAGTTTCCAAAGGTGATAAAAACGTGTAGCACTCTTGAACCCTTTATTTATAGTGAGCAATAACTTGGAAGCTAGCAAAGCTATTTTCCTTTTTCAAGACTCTCCTAATTTTGGGAGTCTTTCCTAAGTCACAACTCTTGCCAAAATAATTAATTAGCAAATATTGTATTTATGTGAGTAAATCACATTTTAACTTAGGAAGGAATCACAAACACTTTAATATGGTAATCAAATATGTTTGGAGTAATAGCTATCTTGCCTAGATAAGGAAACATCAATTACATGACCAGAAATGGCTTCTAGTCACTTAATTGGGCTCAAGTCCGTGAACCGTTACAAACAGTTCATGGATTGTTTCCTACTAACGAACTGTAACAATTACAACAATACTTATAATTGTTACTTTAATAAATCACTCATAACTTCATCGTTATAACTCGGAATTGAGTGATTCTTGACTAGTTGAATTCGTAAGCTCATTCACTATAACATTAGAACCTTTCCAGGGATAAAGGTTATTATCACAAAAGTCGTGGATCAAATAACCTCGAGTATATATACATAAATGTACATTTACCGTCATAGGAATTGTTCCATAGAGTGAGCATTTGTTTCGATAGATTTAGAAAGGTAGAATTGAGAAAGAATCCAAATGAAATAAATTACCACATACCTTTGTTGATGAAGTCCTTGTTGATGTCTTCTTGTAATCTTCAAACTTCATCCATCAAGGATAGCTTCGATTCCACTTCTTAGACTTAATCTAGTCCGAAACTATCTTTAGTATACTAAATCAAGAATGCATTTTGGCAACTAAAATTGGCAACTAACTTGATATACCAATGCTAGTGGGTTCAACCGAGCAATGCTCTAACAATCTCCCCCTTTGTCAATTTTAGTGACAAAACCATTTTACATATGGACTGTACTTGTTAAAAGCATTACAGCTCCAAAATCCGACATGCTTGATTTCCTTGGTTCTTCAACTATGCGTGTGTTCATCCTGTACTTGTTGAAGATCCATCATAGTATTGTTACGCAGCATCAAAGTTCAATTGTATCACAACTTTGACAATAATACTACGGTGATATGTATCACTCCCCCTTAGTCAATACTTCATCTCACAATGAAAACCACTCCCCTTACATAATGATCTGTAAAACATATGTATTTGTAGTGTGAACTACACATTAATTCTCCCCCTTTTTGTCAATAAAATTGGCAAAGGTACGAAAACTAGTGGGATCCTAATGAAATTTTCATATAGGTACTTCATGACCAAAAGAGAACATATAAACTTTACTTTAGATGACATCACAGAGTCGAAACTTAGTGACTTCATCAAGGAGTTTTTTAAGATACAAGTTAACCCCTATATGTTCCACAACCGCTTCTCCCCACAAAGATTTGGCAATTAAGCACAAGTTCAATTAAGAACTCTCCTCCATAAAAAGTCATTCCCGAAAGAACAACAAGAGTGACCTTACTCCAAGGAGAAGGATTTATAAATTGGATTTTAGAAATCCCACAAGGAGATACGAGCTAAGGTCCAATCATTGAAAGTTTCTCACGAGATCCTGTTACTAAAAGTAGAACTATCTCATGGTAACGATACACAATATGTAATCATGAAGATCAAGTATTGTGATCAACTTTTCTAAGATACAAACTTGTATAAACAAGAATTGATATGCTTAGAAGGAAGAATAACCTTTTTCATTAGGATTTACACCAAGAATGGTTACCATAAGAGTATGAAAAAGATTTTTTTACAATAAAAACCAACATCCAATGATTTTGATTATTGCTTCTAACTTGTTATGCTTAAGAATTTTAATCAAAAATCAAGTTAGGTAATTAAGAATCATACGCGTGGTATTTAGCCATATTCATCTTAACCATAACTAGTTCAAATGACTCAAATGAAACTTGTTAGAGAGTTGTTCAATTGCTTAGATCTCATATAAGTATATAAGACACAATCGAAGCAAAAACTATTTGGATTCACTTGAATTGATACATGAACATTATAGCCACGGTTTTCAAAGATTGCATTCCTTAATTTATAAATGTCTTAGTTCATGAATAAACCTGTTTTAGAAAATAACCCACTTAAGTAAGCGTACATGTATGCGTACTTAAATAACCAGATTTGAGTTTGTTTTGGTTTTCAAACTCAGCAGAAATTCACGGACGTGAACTTTCCGCCAGTATGCGTACCCGTATGCGTACCCGTATGCATACTTAGGTAACCGGATTGAGTTGGTTTTGATTTCCGAACTCAGCAGAAATTCATGGTCGTGAACTTCCGCCAGTATGCGTACGGGTACACATACTTACCCAGTCTCCATCAACCATTTAGTACACATACAAGTATGCATACATTTGGTTCCCGGTTTTGGAATTATACACTAATGTGCGAACACACTATATGCTTATATCCAAAGATGGTTACATATTCTAAACTCTTTATTTCAGTCATTGAAACATTCTTAGAGGATGTTATATAGAGGTTATTCACTCTATTTTTCATCAAAGCGATTTTCAAGATATTGAAATAATCAACATGACTTTCGTCACGAGTAAAGATGAACTTGGACAAAGCGAAATCTTACCAACATATATTTCGATAAATATGTAAGCAAGTTAAACTCAGCTCGAAATAATAAATTGTTCCACATATTCAAAAATTACCCAACATAATACGTGCGCTCCAATTCTTTTTCAATCCTCATCGCATTTACAATGGATTCTTGGTGAGGATGCACTTCCAACACAATCAGGTTGTGTTGAGGTGAACAAAATCTTTCTCACCACAGGTATTCGAAACAAAATCATGCATGGACTCTAGGAATTTAACAACTTCCTTGAAACTTTTCAATAACTGTTCCATACCTTTTTAAGATGTTATCCCTTGTCGAACTCTTGTCTGGAAGATCCTTCTTAGTAGTACTCGTTGCTTTATTGATCTTCTTTGGTACCCATTTCTGAGTAGCTTTTGGAGCAGCGTATTTGTTAAAGCATAGCTCGGTTGAACACACCAAGCGTTGGTATGTCAAATAGCATAACAAAAGAATTATGAAAGTTGATTTATTTGGTTTATATGAATTGTTTATGGCTTAACAAAAGAGAAGTTTTTCGGGATGAATTGTTTAGTCCAATTTGATTCCGGATAAGAGAAACTAAGTTAATTATAATCTTAGTAGACTTATCAAAGTGGAGGTTTCGGTTATTCAAGTCTAATCGAATGCCTTAACAAGAAATGCTAGTTAAATAACCTAGTACTTGTATTGTTTATAAGTGAAAGGTCGAAGTTACATGGATAATTAGAACCTGATGAGAAAAATAGAGTTAATTCTGATGTTTATTTTGGTCTTACCGGACAAGTGATTGTATTTGTGCAATCGGTTTAGCAAAGGAATTAAGGGGCTTAGTCGATTTTTTGTTTGCTAAATTATTAGTTAAAATTGCTTCGGGAAATTGTTTCCTTGGTAACATATCAAAACAAAATTACTTTGTAGTTTCGGTTTTGATATTGGTTATCAAAAATGGTGTGTGGAACCCTCGTGCTTAACTCTTATAGGTTGCAAGTCTTGTGAGATTTGTAAGATCCTTTCAGTTTGTCTTTTATTTGCTCGTACCTTTGTCATTTTGTGATAAAAAGGGGGAGAAATATATGGAGTAAACAAATGATATTGGTATTGATTTAATTTATTTGGTATCACTAAGGAAAGGACAATGGTGCTTAAACGTTTTATCTAACGAAAGAGTAAAGTATTGACTAAGGGGGAGTAGCATATCATATTGATAAGGGAATAACAAAGACGTGCAGATTGAAAATCTACCTATCTTACCTTTAGGGGGAGTATTAGCTTTGTTATTATAATGTCAACAGTGGCATTTATGGATTGAATGTATAAAGATTATTGTGTTGTTGAATTTGGGAATCAAGCGTATGTGTAATGAATTCTTTTAATTTGTTCATCCATATGATGTAAGAGTTTTGTCACTAAAATTGACAAAGGGGGAGATTGTTAGAGCATAGCTCGGTTGAACCCACCAAGCGTTGGTATGTCAAGTTTGGTTGTCATATTTTAGTGAACCAAAACTCATTTAAAGAGTTTCTTGATTATTTACTAGAGTCAACTTCGTATAGGTTAGCTTGAACGTATTAGGATATGAGACATTACAAGTATTGCTTGAAGACTTGAAGAATGTGAAGAAGTAAGGAGCTACAACGACGACATCATCCTTCCACTTGAGGTTAGTAATATTTGACTTGAAATATTCGTTCCCTAACGTATCCTTCAAGTCGTGCATATTGAAAACATAACTGCGAAGCTATGAATGATCATACTCTAGTTAGACGTAGTATTAAGGAATACAATACGAAGTATAACGCTTATCTTTTGAACTTCGTATATAAGACATCGACATAATCGTTTGAATGCTATTGTGATTATGTATGGGTATGATGTGAAGATTTCGTCATAGGAAACAATGTTTTACATTCGTTTAAAGGAAGTAAATTCATGAACTTGTTTTGTGAATCGAAAGGGAAATCACTAGGCTTATTGGTATTGTTATTCATTGCAAATCTTTTGAATTACCAATATGTGTGTTTAGTATAACCGCTAATGACTTACTTATGTTCTTGGTAAAACTATTCACAAGGCCTGACTTTTGTATTGGTATGACTTTTATTAGTGAAACCGATCTTGGTAAAACTATTCACAAGGTCCTCCTTCTGCTACTCTTTGGTGGCTCTTTCTATCATATTACGTTATATTACCAGACGCTCTGAGAAGCATAATTCTAATTAGGTCTAAATACAAATTATTTTATATTGGTCTTGTTACCAATATTTTTATTGATAAATCAACTGGTTCTGCTAGCAATATTTAATTTCTGACTAGCAATATTTAATCTTGAAAAAGTGGGGGTACAACAACCACACCCAATATTTCGCTTAGCAATCTGTATGGACAAACTCCAATATACTTTCTAGAGAATCAACTAGACAGTCAGACTCAATCTAGATAAAAAGTATATGAAAGAGTTTATATCTCAATCTCTCGATTTGATATATACTCAAGCAAATAGAAATCTGCGAGTCTTTATCAAATACTAGAGAGATAACTTGGATGGTACCAAATACCAATATCCAAGTGTCAATCAATTTAAATCAACAACCAAAAGGTCAGATATTCTAATTGATTGAACAACGCACAACCTGTGATATTTCAATTATATAAAAAAATATAATCCGGAAAAGAAATAACACAGACACCAGAATTTTGTTTCCGTGGAAACCGCAAATGCAGAAAAACCCCGGGACCTAGTCCAGTTTGAACACACACTGTATTAAGCCGCTACAGGTAGTATCCTACTCCAAATTAACTTCGGCGTGGATTGTAGTTGAACCCCAATCAATCTCACACTGATCCAAGGTACAATTATGCTCCTACGTCTCTGATCCCAGCATGATGCTACGTACTTGATTCCCTTATCCGATCTCACCCACAACTAAGAGTTTCTACGATCCAAAGTCGAAGACTTTAATAAACAAATATGTATCACACAGAAAAGTCTACGGTAATAGATAAATCCGTCTCCCACGAATATACTTACGAGTTTTGTTCCGTCTTTTGATAAATCAAGGTGAACAGGAACCAACTGATAAACCAGACTCATATTCCCGAAGAACAACCTAGTATTATCAATCACCTCACAATAATCTTAATCGACGTAGCGAAAAAAGATATTGCGGAATCACAAACGATGATACGAAGTGTTTGTGATTTCTTTTATATCTTGCCTTTCGTAGATATCAATCTCAAGCCAATTATTATAATTGTACTCGTATGATAGAAACAGCAAGATCAGATCACACAACTACAAGAAAGTAGTATCGGTCTGGCTTCACAATACCAATGAAGTATTTAAGTTGTTAACCTGGTTTAGAAGAAGAAACCAAAGGTTAAAGGAGAATCGACTCTAGCTTAGCACAACTAGTATCACACAGAAGGTGTGGGGATTAGGTTTCCCAGTTGTTAGAGTTCTCCCTTATATAGTCTTTCAAATCAGGGTTTGCAATCAATGTTAGCTTGGTAACAAAGCATTCAATATTCACCGTTAGATGAAAACCTGATTAGATTCAATCTAATATCTTTCAACCGTTAGATCAAAAACTAGATTGTTACACACAAATAAAATGCACGTTTCTAGGCTTGTGTAACCGTACCCAAACTTGTACATTTGTTGGTTCAACAATAGTCAACCAAATGGTTAGCCATATGATCACTTTCATATCAACCATATTCTTCTTTACCATAACTAGTTCAAGTGACTCAAATGAACTAGTTAGAGAGTTGTTCAGTTGCAAGGAAATCTTATGTAACTACACAAGACACAATCGAAGTAAAAACGATTTCATTCACTCGAATCGGTTCATGAACTATATAGCCACGGTTTGCAATTTGCATTCCTTAGTTTATATAAGAATAAGTTCACAAACATCGTTTTTAGATCTAACCTACTCAAGTTCGCGGACTTAATTTCCCGGACGGAGTTCACAAACTCCAAAAGAATTTCTCGGGTCGAGAACTTCCGCCAATTCGCGGACTGAGTTCGCGGACTTGGCTCACGCCACTATTCTGGTTCTCTTGATCAACAAAGTTCGCAAACTTCGGTTCAAGGAATAAGGACTTATACATATATGTGTTTCCACAACAATGCTTATATCCTCCAATGGTTATATAATCTAAAGTCTCATTTCAATCATTTGAAACATTCTTAGAGGACGTTGATATTCTATAGTTGTTATTCACAAACTATTTTTCGTCAAAGTAAGCAATTTTCAAAGTGATTGAAACTTGTCATGACTTTCGTCACTAGGTAAAGACGAACTTGGCTAAAGCGAAATCTTACCAACACATATTTCGAGAAATAGATTGGGGAGATAAACTCGGATCGACATAGCAAATGCGTATAATCTAAGTCTATATAGCAAAACGACTTTTGTCTCAAGATAGGAGATAAAAAGACTTTTGAGTGATAGATAAGTTCAAGTCTCCACATACCTTTTAGTCGATGAAGATCCACCGGTTCCTTGAGTAGTCCTTCGTCTTGTATGATGATTGCCATGGAGTTCTTGAGCTCAACTACACTTTCTATCCTAGTTCGAGACCTTACCTATAGTAGACTAGAAATCAAGACTTATAATTTTGATCACTAACATTGACAAACATGCTTGAGATAGCAACGTATGCGAGTACCGAGCAATGCTCTAACAAATCTGGTTACCATAATTAATATTATTATCTCTCTGCTTCATCATTCAAACCGTTCATGACAGGATAGATCGAGGATAAATGTTCTACAATTGCTAACATTAGCATTATTACACATCTACCTCATAGACTTAACCATGCTCGAGACACCAATAAAGTCACATAGGGGGATATTCACTAGTGTTTTGGTCTGGCGTCCTACAACACTTGCGACGTAGCAATACATACACAACGAGATAGTGAGTAAGTCGTGCTAACAATTGAAGGAGCAAATGGAGTAGTGCTTTGATAACCACCAAGTCTCCCTAGCTAAGCGGAACTGGTTCAACCACGATTTCCCACTTCTCTACTCTTTCACTCATCTTTAACCGTCACCAGTTACAGGGGATCAATCTGTTAACTACCTATGCTACATAGAGGTTCCAAAACCTATGATATAAAAGGATAACTGAAGTTATCCTATCAGATATTAGTCATATGACAGCCATATCCCAGAAATACCATAAGAAAGCTTTCTCTTATTCCAACACAGAGAAATCATCTATAAAGCAGTTCAATACATCCACAATCAATTTCCATTGATCTCAAACGCCTTCTTAGCTTCCCACGCTACAAAGCGAATCTGGATCGACCATTTCTTGGTTTAGACTAGATTCGTACAGATTGGTCTCTCGAAATCAAAGCACTCCCGTGTAGTGAATTTTGTTTAAGGGTTTAGACGATTTGCTCTCTGCCTACTCCACCACTTTACACATTATCCAGTAAACCATTTTTACCCAAAAACAGGTTCACTTGTGAAATTACGTATTATTAGTCATATACTACCGAATTTAGATAATCCAAGATAAGATCCATCACAATTCATAGTAAGAAAAAATAGCAAGGGAGGAGTCCAGTGAAGATTTTGTCTGCTTATTCTACCAGCCGTAATATGGATAGTATTAGCAACAACAGAAGCTTGAGAGTTGATACAAACTCTTATATGTGGCCATTTATCCCATCATTGAACCAGTCAATGATCCAGTCTTTGAGGCTACTATGACTAGAAGAATGTTACCAACTAAGGCTAACCAGGCAGCTCTTGCAAAGTCACAATGCATAATGATATGAGAAGCAGTTTTGTTCGCCTTATATCCCATGAAACAATTAGCTTCCACACCATTAGTAGCATAAAAATTTCTATCTCTAGTGGCCAGAGTGTTTATAAGGCATTTCCACAAGAAGTGCTGGACTCTAAGAAAAGTTGGAAACTTCTAAAGTTTGATCCACACTCCCCTCATAACAGGATCAGTAGTACCTTGATTGTATTTCTCATAATACATCTTCTTACATGTAGATTTGAAAGAAAAATTCCATTCTTTTCCGGATTTCAAACCAGCATATCCTAATAATTAGAGTGGATTGAGATTTGCTGATGAGACCTGCCACTTCAGGAATGAAAAGTTTGTGTACTAAAGTATGATCTTAACCAGTACCAAAAGAGTTAAAACTTAGGCAAAGAAACTAACGCGTCTGAAAAACCACACATGGTTTCAAGCCCGTCTCACTAATACGACTAATACTGTATGTTTTACGTTATAAATCCTGATCCGGTTATTGCATATGAAAACCTTTTAAAAACATGAATTTAAGGGACTATAAATTATAAAAATTATGGAATCCAATTTTCACTGCCAACGGTTAGATGTGATACCACGTTACCATACAACATTCCACAGGGTTTTTTTTCTTTTTTTTTGAAGCATTCCACGGGCTAGCATGCAGTGTTATTGTCGGAGTTTCGGACAGAGTGAGAAGAGTTTTGGGGCCAATCCGGTTTTCACCTTCAAACTGGCAGCATCAGAACCTAGCAGAGCTTCTAGACGAAGGGAGGGAAGAATCAGAATGCGTGTCAAATATGTGGCTAGAATTAACAATTCTGGAGACAGTAATGACACCAATGGTAGAGACAACGACAGCAATAAGAAGCCCAAAAGAACTTTGTCAGTTCGAGATGCAAATAACTACCAAATTGTATTTGGAAGTAAACTATTAAGGGATGTTCACTACCAGGTTCATTCCATTATTGGATTTGAAGCAAGTCCTAGCAATGAGCAGGCAGAAGGAGCAATGCTCTGAAAGCCCTCTTAAGGTGCCCCTTTGTTCTTTTCTGTCTGATAATATTGGTATGAAGATAATAGTGTGGAACTGTAGGGGGGTTTCGAGACCTTCCTTTGTTAGGGTCATGACGAAATTGATTCAGAAACACAAACCTGTTGTTGTTGCGTTGTTGGAGACTCGTGTTCTTCAAGAAAATGCTTCTGCTATCGTCAGTCGTCTTGGGTACACTGATTCTTTTATAGTGGACCCTCATGGATTTTCAGCGGGTATGTGTTTGTTGTGAAATTTTGCAGATATTGACATTCAAGCTACTTCTGAGTCTCTTTGGTCAATTCACGCGGTTATCACAGCAAAATTTCAAAAGCCTTGGGTGTTATCTTCAGTTTATGGTAGTACCAATAAGGTTTGTAGAAAGAGGGTGTGGGATGAAATGAATGTTATTTCTGGAGTGCCCAATGAGGGATGGATGATCATGGGAGATTTGAATACAATTGCGGCTTCTCAGGAAAAAAGAGGCGGCAGAAAACCCACTTGTAGCCAATTAAATGAACTGAATGATGTCATGAGGAATTGTGGACTGTTGGACTTGGGAGATAATGGGCCTAGATGGAATTGGAATAAGAAAAGAGTTGGTTTGGCTAACATCAAAGAGAGGCTTGATAGGGTTCTTGTGACTCCCCAGTTCTGCAATCGTTTCAGCATGGCCCAGGTATTGCATCTCCCTTACTATAACTCTGATCATAGAGTAGTTTTAATCGATCTAGATCCTAAAAAGCCTTTTACGCCCCGCCCTTATAGACTCGAGGTTGTTTGGGCTGAAGACCCTCGTTTTAATGATGTGGTTAGAGTTGCTTGGCCCATCAGAGAAGAGGGTTCAAATTCTGGTCAATACTTTAATAATGTTGATAGGTTGCAGGGAGACTAGAGTTTGGAATAAACAAGTTTTTGGTAGTCTTCAAAGACAAATTCAGGATGCTCATCAAAAGTTGGTGGATGCCCAACTTAACTTTGATGTGGATCCTTCATTGGATACTAAAGATAGTATGACCGATTGCCTAGTTGAGTACCTTAGGTTGTTAAGGAGTGAAGAGCTTTTCTGGAAACAGAAATCTCGTGTGACTTGGTTGCGTGAAGGTGATCTTAACACGAAGTACTTTCATATTGCTATTATGATTAGGAGACATAGGAATTCTATTGTCTGCCTTAAGGATGATAGGGGTATATGGTTAGATAATGTTAAGGATATTGAAAATCATAGTGTTAATTAACCATTTCTCTAATTTGTTCAATTCTTCGAATACGTGTTTTGATCATGACGAGATTGCTTCTCTATTTCCTAGGGTGATTATTGAGTCTGAAAACAATAGATTGATTGCCCCTGTTAGAGAAATGGAGATAAAAAAGGCAATCAATCAGCTTGGGACTCATAAAGCCCCAGGCCCCGATGGTTTGCAAGGTTTTTTCTTCAGAAAGTACTGGGATCAGGTTAGTCAAAATGTCATTGGGCTTGTTAATGAATTTTTCCAATTTGGCCATTTAGATAAGAGGCTTAATAAAACCTATATTGCTTTAATTCCTAAGAAAAGTAATCCTGTCAGCATCAAGGAGTATAGGCCTATCAGTTTGTGCAATTTTGTCATGAAAATTATTACAAAAATTCTCACTAATAGAATTAGACCTATGCTTGACAAAATTATATCTGAAAATCAACATACTTTTTTAGCCGGTAGATCTATTTTTGATTCTACGGTTATTTACAATGAGATCATCCATTCTTTTAAATCCAAGAAAGGTGAGAAAGGATGGATGGCGTTTAAGATGGATTTTGATAAGGCTTATGATAGAATTAGTTGGGCCTTGATTGCTAAATTAAGGAGCTGCATTGGTTTTGACCAAAGGTTTATTCAATGGGTCATGATGTGTGTTGAGTATGCTTTTCAGGTTCTCATCAGTGGTTCCCCTAGCCAAAGTTTTCTGTCATCTAATGGGATTAGGCAGGGAGAGCCTATGTTTCCTTTCCTCTTTATTCTATGTCTTGAAGCTCTTTCTAGGCTTATCAAGCATGGTATTGGATTTGGTTGGTTTCTCTGTTGCTAGAGGGGCCCCAATCATTTCTCATTCCCTTTATTCAGATGATAGTGACATTTTTCTTAAAGCCAATTATAAAAATGCTTGTAATTTGAGACTAATTCTTGATAAATTTTGCAGTTGGTCCGGACAGAGAATTAGTGATACTAAATCTACTTTGTTAACTTCTAGTAATCTGTCTAGGAGTTTCACTAGAGGGATGGAGAACGCTTTAAGGGTTCAAGTGGCTTCTCATCCTGGTAAGTATCTTGGCATACCTCTTCAATGGGGTAGGGTGAGTGAAAATACTTATGTTGACTTAACTGAAAAGATTGAAAATAGACTTCAAGGTTCGAAGGTTAGGACTCTTAATATGGCCGGTAGATCCACGCTTATTAGGTCTGTCCTGGATCCAGTTTCTAACCATATTATGTCCATGCTTAAGCTTCCTAAGGGCCTGTTTAATAAGGTTAACAGGTTTAGAAGAAATTTTCTATGGGGAGGGGATAAAGAAAGTAGAAAAATGCACAATGTAGGTTGGAGTAAGGTTTGCTTTCCAAATGTTTATGGTGGCCTTAATCTTAGGGATTTGGAGTGTAACAACTTAGCGTTGCTTACTAAGATAGCTTGGAGAATTTTTGAGAATCTGGATTCTTCGGTCTCAAAAGTTCTGCAAGCTAAGTATCATAAAGTACTAATTTTTGGTCTAACTCTAGCAAAAATGGTAGCTCTACTAGTTGGAAGAGTATTCTAAAAGGGAGAGACGCTATAAAGGGTTGTTTTAGATGGAGTATAAGTAATAGGGAGGATGTTGACTTTTGGAATGATCCCTGAGTTGACAATCTCCCTTTAGATGTTATTTCCAATGTGGATGTTACTTTAATTCAGCATATGAAGGTTAAAGATGTTATTCAGAATGGTAATTGGTGTCTCGATGCTGTTGATAACCTTATTTTAGCTCATATAGCTGATAAAATTAAGGCTATCCCTCTTAGTATTGTCCATAATACTAGAGATAGGCCTGTTTGGGAGGGTGGTAAGGATGGGAAGGTCAGTGTTAAAGAAGCTTATCATTATCTTATCTCTAATAAGGTTGTTAGTCATGTTGTCAACACTAACTAGAGTTTTTTATGGAAGCTAAAATGTCCCCATAAAATTAAAATCTTTCTTTGGCAGATGTGCCATAACAAACTGAATGTGAACGAATCTTTATATCAGAAAGGTATTGGTGCTCATCTTGGTTATAACCTGTTTGATAATGATACTGAAACTATTAATCATCTGTTCTTTGGTTGCAATGCAGTTTGGCCTATTTGGAGGAAAATTCATAATTGGTTGGGATTCATGATCCAACCTGATCTTATGAGTCCTACCTTTATTAAGGATCTTTGTAACCTTAAAGGACAAATTGGTGGTCTTAACTGGGGATATATTCTTCCTTTCTTGTTATGGAATATTTGGTTAGGAAGGAATAAGGCTATCTTTAAAAACCAGAAGTTTAATGCTTTTTGGATTCTGAAAACCTCTATCAGAAGTGCTGGAGAATATTTGGTTGTTAACAATGTGATAACCAATCCTAATCGTAATGTGCAGGAGATATTGGTGCCCTGGAACCCACCTATGACTGGGTTTCATAAATTGAATTCTGATGGATCTTCTGATGAGTTTAAAAATGCAGGTACTGGAGGAGTTATCCGGGATGAAAGTGGAAGGTTTGCTGCTTGCTAATGTAAGCACATATTCAAGAATGACAACCACAAAGCTGAGTTATGGGTTGTCCGTGACGGAATTAAGCTGGTTATCGATCTTGGTATTACTAAGTTGGAAGTGGAGAGTGATTCTACTTACGTTGTTAAATTATGCAAGTTGGAGAGAGAACCTAGATGATACCTCAAAAGCTTAGTTGACGACATATTGGAGATGAAGAAGTCCTTCGAGGTCTTGAGTATCGACCATAGTTACAAAGAGTCAAATTTTGTTGCTGATTCCCTTGATAAAGCTGTTGCCGCAAGAGATTTAGAGGGTATATGGACTAAAAATCCTCCGGAGAGTTTAGTGAGAGTTCTTAATGATGACTGTATTGGGAGAGGCTTTCCCCCGAATGATTTCGAGTGTAACTCGTTAGTTGTTTGTAGATTCTTGTTAGACGATCAAAAAAAAATGCAGTGTTATTGTCAATAATTTTTAAAAGGGATATTTTGTGTTTCTTCCCCTATAAAGATAGCTAATTTGAGTTTCCTTCCCAAAAAGATTAAAATTAGTGTTTCCTCCCATCGTTACTTTTTCCGTCCAAGCCTCTGTTAGCTAAGTCAACACCTATGCACGCGTGGCATAAATTGTACACGTGTAAATGGAAGTACCAGAAACACCCTCCCATACTAATTTAATCTAACGGTGGTTGATAAAGTGAAATAATGAATGGTGGAGATTTAACTAAGAATAGATCAAAACAAATGTTAAATCTCACAACCCTCATCTGCGAACGAATGGTGTTGATCATTGTAAGATAAGTAATAGAATTTGGATATCTATTTTATTCGGAGAGACCAGCTAATGGAAATTAATAGGTTTGCTGCTATTCAGAGTCGTTGGCAGCAAAGAACAAAGAAGAAATTTATGAGGGTTCGAGATTAATGAAGTAACTGGAGAGATGGGTTCAACGGATTTTAAGGGTTTTAGATCGAGAGCAACATGGCAGAGCTAGGGTTTGCAGTGGATTTGAGTTTTCAAGAAAGAAGAGATGAAGTAGGGATTGTTTCTGGATAGATGAAAAGGAGGATGTCGGGTTTGATCTTGATTTGAAGATGAAAGAGATCTGTTGCTGCTACCTATTTGAAAAAGAAATTTAAAAGATGATGGCCACCAACAGACTCCAACCTTCCGTGTTCTTCATCAATTAAAGACAACAATCTTCTTTTGCGCCTTTGTTTGCTTAAATCCTTTCCCGACCCATCAAAACAACATCGATTTGACCATCAACTACATCGATTCTTACTTCTGATTCGTGATTCAGACTTGATCTAACTGAAACAGAAGAATAGGATTAAGCTGGATATGGGAGGGAATTATTGGGGTTCTTCTTCGTCATTACTCCAATTCATATAAAAAAAAGGTTTTAATTAATTCGTAAAAAAAGTTTCTTATGGTTCTCCAGTTTTAATTGATTTCATGTTACATCAATATCGAATGAATTTGAACAGATTATCTCTATGTTTTATATTTGGTTGATTATTAATTGGTACAATCTAGTGATTATGTGTGTTTGTATTAGATAGAAACATCAAATTAGAATGATAAGTGCATTGTTGGTAAATTAAATTGAGTTGTGGAATTTGGGTATTTTGTTCTGTTGTTGCAAGTGATATACCGGCAGGATCAGCTGAAGAAATTTCAGATGAACTACCGATTAAGAAGACGAGGGTGTTTTAGGAAATTTAGTAAAATAAAACTTATATATGCCACATGTACAGTAGTGCTGACTCAGCTAACTGGAAGTTGGATGGAAAAAGTAACAATGGGAGGAAACACTAATTTTAATCTTTTTTGGGAAGAAAACACAAATTAGTTATCTTTACGGGGGAGGAAACACAAAATTGACCTTTTTAATATTAATATATAAATCTGAATCAGTTGTCAAATTTATTTAGAACTCTCACACCTAACAAATTGGGCGGTTAATTATAAAGCGAATTAATCATTCAACGAATGATAATCTAGTCACACTTTCTAAATATATCCTTGCCTATGTTCAATAGAATTAGAGTATATTTAGTACTTGGTGTTGATAGGCTCCAAACATAAAAGCCTACGTTCTGATGCCACCCTTTGCAAAGACATATAACACTGCAACATTTTTGACTATCCAATCAAAGTTATAGATTTAGAGGTGCTTATTGCATTACAAACCTTTTATATAACATGTCCATGTGTCGGTAAACCTAGACCATCAAAATCTAATGCATACAACCCCTTTTCTTTCTTTAACACAAATTGGGAAGATGGTGGCCATCTATGGTGATTGCAATTGGTCTCTAAAAAGACTTAACTAAAACCATATTAGTGCTCCTATCCATCCTAATACCTAATTAAGAATAAGTTAAAGAACCTAATTAGTTCATTACTCAACCAACCACTAACACCAATGATTCCATGAGTCCAAGCCTAGTGGGGGCAAAATCTAGTCTACCATCAATCATTCTTTTTCTTTTTGACAAACTAGACTAAAAACGCAAAACAAGAGCTTGACCGACCTGGGGTAAGATATCCGCAACAACCTGCTATCTGTGCTGGTGGTTAGAAGTCCGCACACCATTTAAACTTTTACTATTTACTGTCTACATAAGCATCTATCTATGGCTTGCCAAAGAAAGCAGGGAAGTGAGGCAGGACAACTGAAATCTATGTGCCCCATCAACACGTTACTCACATGAAACATATGTGTAGGTACACATTTCATCTTCCGCCACGTATCCACAAAGACACACGTGGAGGACACGCGGCTGAGAGCATCAAGAAATGATATCACACGTGGACAGCCAAGAGACGCGCCTTGTCAAGATAGCGTCACCACCCACCAGATCCAACGGTAGAGGATCGAGGAGACAGAAACACTAGAACACCGTGAAGCACTGGAGGATAACCCAAGAGTCACTTTATCCTATCCCCAGAAAGATCTAAGATCTACGGCTGAGGATAGTCTAACTGACGCAGACAAGACAGGGACAGAGGACAGCTGTCTACCGCGGACAGACTTCTCAACTACCCGCATTAAATACCCTCAAACAGCATACGTGTCAGTCATCCTGTGGAGGAAGCGCAGATAGCACTGAATATTCAAACGGAACACGCAGAGAACCGAGAACACGAAGACCTCTGCGTAAGCGGCACAAGACACAAGAAGATAAGGTCATAACGGTCTTCAGAAGTGGACCCCACGTAACCACCCTATAAATACCCCTCTCTCCCAAGTGAAGAGGGGGCAGAAATCATTGAGGAGAATAGGAGAGAGACAGAGAGATAGAGAAAGTGTAAGTGAAGTTCCTCCTGCTACGAAGGCTTATATTGGTCTCAAAGTCATTCGACTATTTCTGTAACCCTCACACATATAATGAAAAACCCAATCCCGGAGACATAGATCTGAGGGAGAATCATATAAGTTAATTGTTTCGTCGATGTTCATACATTTATACTTTATATGTTCAATTCGATACTTATGGTATATCATGTTCGTACATTTTATACTTCATCCACTATTTATCTTATTGTATGAGCTAAGGACAATGATTGTAGTTGATGAGACGAGGAAGAGTATTAGAACTCTGAGTCAAGGATTCGACATAACCAATCCATTCCCTTCAGGCGCAGCCTATTTACTGTATCGTCATGAGTCTGCGCGCATTGTTTGTGAATACTCAGATGACATTGATCTGTGTGTTCACATTCTGGCGCTAGAAACAGGGATTTTCATCCCGGTAAAATATTTATCTTCTCCTGTGACTTGTTTCAGGCTTCGTTTTCTTAAAATAACGATGTATGGAACACTACGGTTTTTTTTTCCGTTCATGATTTCAAAAACCAAAATTATGAACAGATCTGCGTTTATCTAAGTAGATCTGATTCTCATGCATTTTCTAAGTTTTCACATCCTTGAAAACCAAAATTATGAACAGATCCGCATTTATCTAAGTAGATCTGATTCTCATGCATTTTCTAAGTTTTCACATCCTTGAAAACCAAAATTATGAACAGATCCGCGTTTATCTAAGTTGATCTGATTTCTCATGCATTTTCTAAGTTTTCACATCCTTGAAAACCAAAATTATGAACAGATCCGCGTTTATCTAAGTAGATCTGATTTTTCATGCATTTTCTAAGTTTTCACGTCTTTGAAAATCAAAACTTCGAACAGCTCTGCGGTCATCTACATAGATCTGATTTTTCATGCATTTTCTAAGTTTTCACATCCTTGAAAAAAATTTGAACAGATCCGCGTTTATCTAAGTAGATCTGATTTTCATGCATTTTCTAAGTTTTCACGTCTTGAAAATCAAAACTTCGAACAGATCTGCGGTCATCTACATAGATGGGTCCTTTCGTATCTTCAAGATTTTACACCTTTGAGAACTCAAAACGCTAATAGATATCACGTGGGACCCATTGTCTTCGTGATTTTTTCTCTCTCTTTTAGGGAAATATTAAAAGATGGAGAAAAGCAAAGATATCGGGAAGGCAAAAGCTTCGTCAAAAGAGATGCCAAGGACAACCCCAGTGGTAACTAGGAGTAAGCAGAGAGGTGAAAAGCTGAAGGCAGCGGATAGGGCGCAGGATAATGCGGAAAGCACGGCCCCCATCAATGCCAACATCATCGCAGCAAACGCAGTAAATGCCGCGCCCAAAGCAGGCTTCAAGAGCTGGCGGATCCAAGTTGGAGCTCCCAGAATAACCAATGCTCAACTACAGGAACATCAGGAAGTCGTAGCAGAGTCAGGAATACAACAACCCCTCTATGGGATGCCCTTAACCAACGAACAGAACATACCTTTCCGACCAAGCAACCGCTTCTAATAGCAGGTCAACCCTCACAACAACCGTCGGGGTCCCATGCACGGTTAGATCCACCAGAGCCAGTAATACAGATCGTGGATGAGGAACAACCATAGCCGATGAGCATTGCGGGCAGGAACACCAAATCAAGGGTCAAATCATTCCGCTCAGATGATGGCCGAGCTGAAATTAAGGAAGAACCAGAAGGCATACGCAGATGCTGTGGCGATATTAGCACAAGAGAACCAAACACTCAAGGAAAGAATCATTCATAGCGCAGAGGTAGAAAACCAACGCGACGAAGCTAACTCCAAGGCTGTAGCACCTAATCAAGATAGAAGAATGGTGATCGCAAACAACCCGATTCCATTGAACCGAAGAGGAGCAAGGAGCAGCCAAAGATCAGACCCTGATACAATCCCGAGAACTCGGACTACTACGACGGTACCACCCTCCTAAGAGCAAAATCTACCATTCGTGAAGAGCACCAGATCGCAATGGAAAATCTGCGTGCTGAGATGCTGGCAGAAATCAAGGAGCTAAAACTAGGCAGGGAGCGGAAGACTAGAGCAAGTGATGAAGGAAGCAAACACTACCCCGCTGACGCCACACTTGGCCAGGGCTTCCATACCGCAGAAATGTTCGGTTCCTGCTTTCGATTGCTATGACGGATCAACTGATCCTGCGGCTCATCTTCGATATTATAATCGAATGATGGCCCGTTGGGATAACGAAGACTCCATACTGTGCAGATACTTCCCATCAAGTTTAAAAGGGTCCGCGTTATCATGGTTCGATAACCTGCCATCAAACTCCATCGATTCCTACGACCAACTCACAGAAAAATTTCTAGCAACATACATGTACAACAAGGTTGTCAATACCGGCATGGACAAGCTATTCTCGCTGGAGATGAAATACAAGGAGACCATCAGAGAATATACTGATAGATGGCACAAGATTTTCCAAGCTATTGGCAACGTAGATCCGTGGTTAGTATCAACTGCTACAAATGGGGGATGGACAGGATGAGTCCTTTGTTTGTTGAGATCCACGGGACCATCCCTACCACCGAAGGAGATCTCCGGATAATCATAGAAAAGCATGCAAGGTTAGAAGAAATTCAGCGTGAAAATCCCAGAGCTCATACTCAACGTCCCACACGCACAAATTCCGTGGATCAAGCCAGCGGGTCCAAAAGAGGAATCACAGAAGAGCATCCCAACGCAGAAAGGAAAGAACGAAGGGATGATAGACGAAGAGATGATCGAAAATTTGAAGATCAAGTCTATACCAAGCTGAATACCAGTTATTCGCGCATCCTGAGAGAGATCAAAGGGAGGGAGAACTTCGATTGGCCATGGTCCAAGGGAAAGCAGCCTCCTAGATCAGAAAAATCCAAGGAATACTGTGAATACCACTGTTTCAACGGTCATCAAACAGAAAAGTGCAAAAATCTCAAGATAATGATTCAAAAACTAATCGACGCAGGAGACCTGAAGCAATATATACGGAAGATTGATAACGAAGATAGAACCAAGAGAGGCAAGCAGGTTCAATTACCAGAAGGCAACCGCACCCTCAACACGATTTCATGTTCAGAGATTCAAGGACCATCCCTAACCGCCCAGATTGGGAAGAGATTGAGAAAACAATTCGAAGATTATTGTGAGCTTTATAAGATCGATGGGAAAGAGGTAAACGAGCACGAACAATGGATGGACGCGCCCATGACCTTCGATGCAGACGATGTGGAAGAAGACATGGAAGACCATAATGATCCTCTAGTCCTCACACTCCCAATAGCAGGGTGCAATGTCAAGAAAATTCTCATCGATGGAGGAAGCTCAGTCAACGTCCTGTTCTATGACACGTTCAAACGTATGGAACTCAACGACGAGCAACTGCTGTCATCTTACTACACACACCATCTACGGATTCAACGGCGCAGCTACAAAGCCCCTAGGGGACATTGTCTTACAAGTAGACGCAGGGCCCATGAAAGTGGACACTCGATTCAGCGTCGTAGATGCACCTTCACCTTACAACGCCATCATCGGAAGAAGATGGGTTCACAAGCTCAAAGGAGTAGCGGCAACTACCATCAATATCTCAGATTCCCAACACCCCAGGGAGTCATGGAAATTAAAGGAGACCAAGTAACTGCGCGAATGTCAGACCTTACAGAATCAGATCAATAACGAGCGGGAAGAAAACCACCAGTCCCGAAGAGCCAAAAATAAGGAAAAAATAGATACATATCTGGAAGAAATCTCCGGAAAAACCTTCTGAACGTAGCACCACTGGCAGCGCAGAAGCCAGCACCTCCGCGACAAAAGAAGACGGAGAGCCCCAAATAGCAATCAAAGAATGTTCCTCTCTTGGGGGAACCAAAACCCACGTTTACGCCTGTCGAAGCAGCTAAAGAAATCAACATAGGTACTGAGGGAAATCCGAAGATTATCAGAATAGGCACCTTGATGGATGAAGAAAGAGAAGCCGCGCTAATCAAACTTCTAAAGGAATACGCGGACATCTTTGCTTGGAAATTAGGGGACATGCCGGGAATTGACCCAAAGTTAGTTCATCACGAACTTCGAATAAAACCAGGTACCCCCCTTTTAGGCAGAAGGTGCGCAAAGTAGCTCCAGAATACCATCGAGCAGTTGAAGTGGAACTCCGCAAACTACTGGACGCAGGATTCATCAAAGAAGTTAAGTACCCAACATGGATCTCTAACATGGTCATCGTACCGAAGAAAAATGGCGGAGTAAGGATATGCATCGACTTCACCAACCTCAATAAGGCTTGCCCTAAAGATAGCTATCCACTGCCAAGCATTGACCAACTTGTTGAGGCAGTTGAAGGATACGAAGAAATGTCATTCATGGATGGATACTCTGGATACAATCAATTATTCCTAGCAGAAGGATCAACAACATACAACATTCTATACACCACACGACCTCTATTGCTACGTAAGAATGCCCTTTGGATTGCGAAACGCAGGGGCAACCTACCAAAGAATGGTGGATGCAATTTTCAAACCATGGATTGGAAGTACGCTGGAAGTATATGTGGATGATATGCTCGTTAAAAGCAAGCTGCGCAAAGATCATCACCAAGACCTAAAAGATATTTTCCAAGCAATGAGTGCACAACATGAAGGTAAACCCAGAGAAGTGCACTTTTGGTGTCACTTCCGGAAAGTTCCTCGGATATTTGGTGACGAAGAGGGGCATTGAAGTCGATCCCGCTAAAATTGAAGCCATCGTAAGAATGCCATCCCCAAAGAATTTAAAAGAGGTTCAGAAACTCAATGGTTCGCTGGCTGCGCTGGGGAGGTTCATATCCAGGTCCTCGGACAGATGTAAGCACTTTTTTAACATTCTCAAAAAAGGAAGCAAATTCGAATGGACGGCAGAGTGCGAGGAAGCTTTTCGAAATATCAAAGAATACCTGGCTGAGATCCCTATATTACAAAAACCAGACCCTGATGAAGTGTTGGCACTATACATAGCAGCAACAGAAGATGCAGTCAGCGCAGTATTGGTTAAAACCAACACGAAGATAGAGCAGCCCATCTATTACATCAGCAAGACTCTGAACGCAGCAGAAAGAAACTACACGAAGATCGAGCAGCTCATCTTGGCGTTAGTATGGGCAACCCTGAAACTCAGAACTTACTTTTTGACTCACTACGTCCGCGTCCCATGCAAAGCTCCGCTAGAAGCAGTCCTTAAAAACGCAGGAAAAGTAGGCAGAATTGCAAAATGGAATACTCACCTAGATCAATTCAATATCATCCATGAACTACAACACTCTCAGAAGTCACAAGTATTAGCAGATTTCCTAGCAGACTTACCATTGGATAACTGCGAAGAAGTCATCATCGAAGGACGAAAGGCAGCAGGACTACCAGAATGGACGAAGGTAAAGACCCTATAGACATCTTGGAACCAAAAAATCCTAGGCAATGGGAAGTCTTCGTAGATGGGTCGAAAAATAAAGAAGGGGCGGGGATAGGCATCGTAATCACCACCCCAACAGGAGACAGGATCATACATGCTTTCAGGTTAGAATTCAAGGGGCATACCAACAACATAGTTGAATATGAAGCAGTGGTGCATGCCCTTCAGTTGATAATAGAAATGGGCATAACTGACGTGCGTCTGACAAGCGATTCACAGCTGTCATCCGACAAATAGGGTTGCAATATAATGTTTATGACAGAACATTGTCAGCATACATGGAATTGGTGCAAACACTGGCATCACAAATCCCAAACATCAAATTCCGACACCTGGCAAGGAAGGAACTCAGGCACGCGGATGCCCTGGCCTACATATCATCGATGCTCAGAAACGAGGACGTCAAAGCAATCAAAGTAACCAGGATTTACGAGCCTTCAATTGATATTCAAGAACTCTGCGCTGCACAAGAGGAACCACGCAGAAGAAGATATGCAGATGATGACGTGGGAGAATTCATCGCGGATGATTTCCAAGAAGACGACATCATGGCTAAGGCAGATCAAGATGAAGACTTCAGCAAAGAAGAAGATTGGAGATCTGAGATTCATCTTTTCCTAAAAGAAAGAATTCTACCCTCGATCTAAAGCAAGCCAGAAAAATACAGTCAAAGGCAGGAAGATATGATCTGAGAAAAGAAATTTTGTACAAAAATCTTTCTCGGACCATTATTACGTTGCCTATCCAGATCCGAAGGACATTTGATTTTGAAAGACATACACCGCGGCGACGCAGGCAATCACAGCGGAATGAGATCCCTAGCAGATAAGGCGAAAACTCAAGGATATTACTGGCCAACAATGATACGAGACGCTGCAAGAATGTCACGAAGATGCGAAGAATGCCAGCGTTTCGCCAAAAAAATCCACGCACCGCAACAATGTTAAACCCAGTAGACAGCCCTTGGCCATTCTCAAAATGGGGCATAGACATCGTGGGTCCCCTAATCGAAGGATCAGGGAAGAGAAGATTCTTGATAGTGGCCACGGACTATTTCAGCAAATGGGTAGAGGCTAAAGCCCTGGCAAGGATTCGAGACGCAGATGTCTTCACATTCATTTTTCAAAACATCATTTGCAGGTTTGGCATACCAGCTGAGATTGTATCTGACAATGGCAAGCAATTCCAGGGAAAAAACATCGACTTACTCTTCGATACTTTCAAAATTCGAAAGAACAAGTCAACACCAATTTACCCTCAAAGCAATGGTCAGGCAGAAGCCACAAACAAAACCCTCGCACTCATCCTCAAAAAGCAGTTGGACGAATACAAGAAGCGTTGGTGTGAGCAACTACACAACGTTTTGTGGGCTTATAGGACAACTCGAAGATCAGCCACGGGAGAATCCCCATTCTTACTCACCTATGGAGCCGAAGCTATTATCCCAACAGAAAAATCATGCCAACTACGAAGACTGAAGCATGGGAAGAAAACCTCACAGCGGACATGATGTTGGAAAGGTTGGATGATCTAGAAGAGAGGAGGGGCAGCACTACAAAAAATGGAAAACTATCAAAGGAAACTAGCAAGGGAGTATAATAAGAGGGTTAAGCTTAGAAATTTCGTAGAAGGGCAGTATGTGCTGAGGACCATTCCCCAATACCAACGAGAAAAGAAGTGGGGCAAATTAGCACCAACATGGGGGGGACCCTTCGTCATACATGATGTTGCAGGAAATGGGTCTTATTATCTGCGCAACCTAAAAGGGGAGATCCTCAAACACCCATGGAATGCAAAATATCTCAAGCCATACTACCCGTAGAGGGAACGCAGACCTGCATCTACGTGAAGAGCGCCAGAAGAAGAAAACGACGCTTGCGATCGACATGTTTCTATCTCTGAGAGAGGAATAGCAAACCTCAACCTATCAATCAAGCAAACTTTTGGCAAAAATAGTCAATACATGGAGCAACATAGTAACAAGACGACTGCGTGTAAATATAACACCTCACGAGAACCCTACACCTGTAAATACAGCCTCCGCGTCAATACTTCATCCTCCTGTTTTTTACTATTTGCTACCTCAGAGGTTCCATCAATGGAATTCTTTAAATGTAACTCAAACTGAATAGACA
The DNA here is from genome assembly GCF_003573695.1 of Papaver somniferum. Lineage (NCBI taxonomy): Eukaryota > Viridiplantae > Streptophyta > Magnoliopsida > Ranunculales > Papaveraceae > Papaver > Papaver somniferum. The sequence continues at coordinate 64,696,681 of NC_039366.1, read as the reverse complement.
CTTTAACCCTCTTTCACCCGTGGACGTAGACACTCTGCTGTCGAACCACGTAAACACTGGTTAATTGTTGTTCTATTTTACTTGGGGAAAGTAGTCACCTACAATCTCTCGGGACTCCCCTATCAGCGTCTATAAGTGTAGGACCATGGGGAAGGCATCCAGCAGAAAGAGATACCCAACCAATCTTATGGCAGCGGGTTGACGGAATGAACGTACATTCCAAACAACTCATATCCTAGAACGCTGCCCCGACCCCCACCGTCTGGGAATCCTCTGGCCCAGGATTAGCCAGCGGGGTGACAGGTCTCAAGACGTTCACGAAGATACACATATCTTCGGGTTCGCACTCAAACACTTCACTTACACTTATGGCAGCGGGTCGACGGAATGAACGTACATTCCAAACAACTCATATCCTAGAACGCTGCCCCGACCCCCACCGTCTGGGAATCCTCTGCCCAGGATTAGCCAGCGGGGTGACAGGTCTCAAGACGTTCACGAAGATACACATATCTTCGGGTTCGCACCCAAACACTTCACTATCCCTGATTACAGTCAGTTATATTCCAAATTAACCATAACAATTATCAATTCATTAAAAGTTGATTACAGGCTTGGCAATGGTACGCGGAAACAAGAAAATACAAAAGGAATCTCACGAAGCCTCATAATCAACAAAGATCAACTCTCTACAAAAATCTACTTGGATGTTCAACCCCACCAGCAGGTTTAGCAATCTTCCCCTTCTGCGTTGAAGGTACGCTCCCACCCGAGGAAGGGCCTGAAGAACCAGATGTAGGGGGAGGGGTTTCTCACGGCGCGGATAGCTCCTGATAAGGCCATGCTCGGTCTTAGATCATACTCAATGCTATCCAGAATTTTGTTTCTCTTCCACTAGTTGACACCGAGCCTTGTACGCAATAACAGTATTCATCATCTCAGCCTTTGACAACAACGAGGAAAGGCGACTCACTTCCTTCGAAGCGGCTTGGGAAGCCTCGTCCCTTGCTGTAGCTAAACCTTTATGATAATTAATCTGACTTTCCTGATGCACTAATTGAGATTGAGCCTCCGCAAGCTCTTCATTTGCAGTACGAAGCTGTCCCTGGAGCTCTGCAAGGAAAAGAAAAAGCAGATGGTTAGGTCCAGGAAATTGCAGAATCACACTCGATAATATAAGCATATACCTTCGACTCTCGCCGAAGCTATTTCATATTCGTTAACAGCAGCATCACGGGCTTCACCAAGAAAATCATACTCATCTGACAACTTCTTATAATCCGCTTGAAGGGTTGAAAGGGCGTACTGACTCGCATCTAATTCTACCTGTTTCATTGAATCCAAGTGACGAAGATGATTGACCTCATTGTTTAAACCCTCCAGACCCTTGTTGAGCCGATACATATTTACTTCAAGATTCCTCTCAGCCTCAGCTTGGCGTACCACATCAGCCCTAGACGCAGCTAAAGCTTTGCTAAGCACCAGCCTCAGCCCTAGCGTCATCTCTCTCCGCAAGACGCTGAAGGTAATCTTTAACATCAGAAGACTGAGAAGAACGAGCTTGACGCAATTCTTCTTCCAAGAGATTGATTTTAGCTTCCAATGATGAGACCTGTTCTCGGGATTCACGAAGATTATCACGCGTCCACAACAACGTTCCATCAAACAAACGACGATCATTGTTATATTGGTTCTGCAAATCAATCATTTGGACTCGTCTGACCCGCCACTTCTCTGCCAGAGCATTATGTTCATCGGCACGAGCATTCCACTTATCAGCCTCGCTCTTTATCTTCTCTACCAACTCTGCGATGCGAGATTTCTGACGCTGCCGCTCTTTCCGAAGCCATACTAACTCAGGAACTCCACCCACTGAAGATAGGGTGGGGGAGGGAGACTCAGACAGAACACTAATTACGGTAAAGGACAACAGCAAGGAAGAGAACAGATAATCAAACCTGTAACAGCCGAAGAATTCTTCTTGGCCTCCTCCAACTCACTACGAGCCATAGCAAAATCCATGTGAATCTTCTCCTCCTCCTTGCCTTGTTTCTCCTTAGCCTTGAGGAGACTCTTCAACTCACATATCTCCCTATCCCTATCAGCAATGACAGTCTCAGCCGCAGTAAGCTCCTCTTCCCGAAGACGAAGCTTAGCCTCCAACTTAAGGGATTTGGCCTTAAAAAACTGGTACAACATGTGATTGCAATGCTCACTCCTCATCATCTGCGCATCAGAAGATTAGAACACCCTGACTCTAAAAATTGCTAAAAATTGATACCAGGCAAAATGATAAGAGAATTCACCTCTAACATCCGCTGTTGGGGAAATCCATACTGATACCCATCAGCCAACGCCATCATATCAGCAACAGTCGAGGGAGCGTCGACTACTAGAGCAGCCTCCGAGGCCCGAAGATTCTTATCCCACGCTTCTGCAACCTGGTCCTCGGGAGACAATTGCATCATCTTACGGGTATATGCATCAGATTTCTTCTCACCCTCCACCACAGGAGCTGGATTGGGTACGAACATCAAGTTCTTCTTCTTAAACCAAGCTAATATGGCATCATCACCCTCAAGGATTAGTGACTGAGGAAAATCATCTCCATAAGACCCAACCGAGGCCTTACCCATGTCCGTGAATTTAGCACCCGAAGAGTTCGAGGCTACTCCCGCATCCAAATATGGAAGGTCTCTAGCACCGCTCCCCTCTGGAACATCACTAGAATACACGACTCCCTTTCCCTTTCCGTCCGCCTTGTTAGAATTACCAATAACATCCCAATCATCGTTTGGGGAAAGCAGGTTGAACTCAGAAGCCAGGCCCAGGGCAGCGTTTATGTCAAAACTATCCTCCGAAGAATAAATCCGACCAAAGGAAAACTCCTGAGACATAGCAGGAATTTCACCACCAACACCCTCATCACCAAGGCCAGTGCTATCATCACCAGCATCACTGCAACCCGCAGGATTAGCTTCGGCACCAGCATCATGACAACCTGCGGGATTGATTTCACCACCAATACCGCTGCCACCAGTGGTAGTATTCCCTTCAACAAATTCTTCATCATCATGACCTGGAGGGGATGTATCAGTACGCTCTTCTATATCAGACACATCTTCATCCTCTCCAAGCTCAGTCACAGGACTGTAAACTTCTTCATAAACCTCCGCCTCCTCGATTGTTGCGGTGGTGGAATGCTTGGGATTTATCCTCCTCTTCTTCGTCGCCTAAAAAGAAAAGGCACAAGAATAAAATTCCCTGACTTTAAAAAGAATTAAAACTGCCTCAACTAAAGGACAAGGCATATGGAAATCTTACCTTGACAACCACAACATTCTTCGCCTGAAGATCAACATCGGAACTCTCTTCGTCATCTCCATCAAGAACATCGAGGGCATATTGGAAATTCATGCCCTCAAAATTCAAATGCCAAGGACGGAAATTCCCATAACCAGCAGGAGGATCCACACGTATCTGGCTATCTGCGGTAGGACGCCATCCTTGCGGACCTGGAACCCACCCCCAAGCCCAGGGACCAACAACCTCAATAACAGTTGCGTGTCATTCATAGTCATGATCACGCTTGATCCGCTCACGAGTAGGAAACACCAGTTTGTTAGTAGAATTCTCTGTACCCGGGACGTACTTCACCTTAGCAGCACTTACTTCACTCAGAAGGCGGATCTCACCACGAGGAGCGGCAATATTCCGAAGACTCACACTCCACGGTTTACGATTCCTACTGTTAACATAGTCACCGAGAGACTTGTTAAAATTCTCAGGCGTATACCACTCCCTTTCCTCAGGATTGGGAACATAAAGAGTCATCATTGTCTCTCCTTTGCTCCGAAGATAACACTCCATCAGTGCACGAAGATAATTCCCATGAAGTTGGGAAATAGAGCGACAGTGTGTGTTCTTCGAAGAACCCTCTCGACCAGCCAGCACATCATAATAAAAAGAATCCCCGGACTTGTACAAAGGCAACAGAAGACCCGCTTCAAAGGCCCCTATTGTGGTCAGCAGATGAAATTCATCAAACTTATACGTCGATATCATATCATAAGTAATATCATCATCAACAGCGTAAAAACGAACATCGAATAGCTGAAGACCATGTTTTTCCTTGAAAACCTCCAGATCAATATGTTTGAAGGTCACTTTCTTCTCCCCAACAGCGACGCTGCGTATCTCCTGAGAAATATCCTCCTCCTCCACGGGATCAGGCGCAGAATCCTTCGAAGGGTTTCTATCGGAAGCTTTTCTCTTAGGATGAACCTTAGATGCATCAGTCTTCGAAACCACTTCTTTCGAAGACCTCCCCTTGTGTTGAGACACTGGAGGGGGAGGTAGAGGATGTTGATGAGACGCCGAAGGAGGCGCCACTGACAGAAGAGGTAGGACATCCCGCGTTCTCTTAGGATCATCACGCGGATTAACTAAGGGACGAGACACAGCATACCGGGAGCCAGGAGCCTCTTTTGGCCGGTCCCCCTTCTGCGTATTCCCTCTATGCAACTCACCCCTCTTAGAAGTTAAGCGCCTCTGACCATAAGAAGACGAAACCCTATGAACGCGGGCATCACCTTGGGAAGATTTAGAAGAACCTCCACCAGGCGGAGAAACATCAGGATCCCTACGCGGAGGAGATCTACGCGGACTAGTCGGTGGAGTTTGATAAGAAACCCGCGGATGGTCAGCCATGTCTGCGTAGTACACAAACAATTTTCAGATTTCCGCGGATACAAAAAGAAAATCAAAAAACCCAATTTCATCCAGTTCTTCATAATCATGAACCAGATGGAAAATAAGAACAAAACCTAAATAAAAAGGGGAAATAAAAAATAGGGGCAAGCATGCACGAAGGAAGATATCATTACTGTTTGTAATGACGAACATGGGAAATCATACACACATCTATATATATATGTTCTTCATCACAAACACATATAGCAACAACAGAAAATGAATATATTATTCAAAAGATAATCAAACACAGTAGAACCACTTACCTATAAAGGAAAAATCAGGGTCGTAAAAAAAGCCTCGACGAACAACAGCAGCAGCAGAAAGCTTCAAGGAAAAACAACAACAACAGCAGAAAAGCTTCGAGGAACGACAACAGCAGCAGCAACAAAGACAAAAACAACAGTAGCAGCAGCAACAATTAATAACAAGGAAACAAAAGCAGAGAACAAAAAAAAAGTTCTGAGGAAAGAGGAGGAATGAAATTTATGACTAGAGAATTTTCGTATTCCTTCTCATATATATATACAAAGAGAAATAAAACCGCCCCACTACCCAAGAAGAAGTTATTGCAAATAGTGGGGAACATTCCCTAAAATCTAGGAAAATAATAAAGAGAAGATGAAGAGAGTAACACGTTTTTTCTTCCCACTTCGACTAACCGCCCAGTAGGAGGAAAAGGGGAAAATTGTAGGTACACATTTCATCTTCCGCCACGTGTCCACAAAGACACACGTGGAGGACATGCGGCTGAGAGCATCAAGAAATGATATCACACATGGACATCCAAGAGAAGCGACTTGTCAAGATAGCGTCACCACCCACCAGATCCAACGGTAGAGGATCGAGGAGACAGAAACACTAGAACACCGTGAAGCACTGGAGGATAACCCAAGAGTCACTTTATCCTATCCCCAGAAAGATCTAAGATCTACGGCTGGGGATAGTCTAACTGACGCAGACAAGACAGGGACAGAGGACAGCTGTCTACCGCGGACAGACTTCTCAACTACCCGCATTAAATACCCTCAAACAGCATACGTGTGAGTCAGCCTGTGGAGGAAGCGCAGATAGCACTGAATATTCAAACGGAACACGCAGAGAACCGAGAACACGAAGACCTCTGCGTAAGCGGCACAAGACACAAGAGGATAAGGTCATAACGGTCTTCAGAAGTGGACCCCACGTAACCACCCTATAAATACCCCTCTCTCCCAAGTGAAGAGGGGGCAGAAAACATTGAGGAGAATAGGAGAGAGACAGAGAGATAGAGAAAGTGTAAGTGAAGTTCCTCCTGCTACGAAGGCTTATATTGGTCTCAAAGTCATTCGACTATTTCTGTAACCCTCACACATATAATGAAAAACCCAATCCCGGAGACATAGATCTGAGGGAGAATCATATAAGTTAATTGTTTCGTCGATGTTCATACATTTATACTTTATATGTTCAATTCGATACTTATGGTATATCATGTTCGTACATTTTATACTTCATCCACTATTTATCTTATTGTATGAGCTAAGGACAATGATTGTAGTTGATGAGACGAGGAAGAGTGTTAGAACTCTGAGTCAAGGATTCGACATAACCAATCCATTCCCTTCAGGCGCAGCCTATTTACTGTATCGTCATGAGTCTGCGCGCATTGTTTGTGAATACTCAGATGACATTGATATGTGTGTTCACTTCCCCGACCCATCGAAACAACATCGATTTGACCATCAACTACATCGATTCTTACTTCTGATTCGTGATTCAGACTTGATCTAACTGAAACAGAAGAATAGGATTAAGCTGGATATGGGAGGGAATTATTGGGGTTCTTCTTCGTCATTACTCCAATTCATATAAAAACAAGGTTTTAATTAATTCGTAAAAAAAGTTTCTTATGGTTCTCCAGTTTTAATTGATTTCATGTTACATCGATATCGAATGAATTTGAACAGATTATCTCTATGTTTTATATTTGGTTGATTATTAATTGGTACAATCTAGTGATTATGTGTGTTTGTATTAGATAGAAACATCAAATTAGAATGATAAGTGCATTGTTGGTAAATTAAATTGAGTTGTGGAATTTGGGTATTTTGTTCTGTTGTTGCAAGTGATATACCGGCAGGATCAGCTGAAGAAATTTCAGATGAACTACCGATTAAGAAGACGAGGGTGTTTTAGGAAATTTAGTAAAATAATTCTTATATATGCCACATGTACAGTAGTGCTGACTCAGCTAACTGGAAGTTGGATGGAAAAAGTAACAATGGGAGGAAACACTAATTTTAATCTTTTTTGGGAAGAAAACACAAATTAGTTATCTTTACAGGGGAGGAAATACAAAATTGACCTTTTTAATATTAATATATAAATCTGAATCAGTTGTCAAATTTATTTAGAACTCTCACACCTAACAAATTGGGCGGTTAATTATAAAGCGAATTAATCATTCAACGAATGATAATCTAGTCACACTTTCTAAATATATCCTTGCCTATGTTCAATAGAATTAGAGTATATTTAGTACTTGGTGTTGATAGGCTCCAAACATAAAAGCCTACGTTCTGATGCCACCCTTTGCAAAGACATATAACACTGCAACATTTTTGACTATCCAATCAAAGTTATAGATTTAGAGGTGCTTATTGCATTACAAACCTTTTATATAACATGTCCATGTGTCGGTAAACCTAGACCATCAAAATCTAATGCATACAACCCCTTTTCTTTCTTTAACACAAATTGGGAAGATGGTGGCCATCTATGGTGATTGCAATTGGTCTCTAAAAAGACTTAACTAAAACCATATTAGTGCTCTTATCCATCCTAATACCTAATTAAGAATAAGTTAAAGAACCTAATTAGTTCATTACTCAACCAACCACTAACACCAATGATTCCATGAGTCCAAGCCTAGTGGGGGCAAAATCTAGTCTACCATCAATCATTCTTTTTCTTTTTGACAAACTAGACTAAAAACACAAAACAAGAGCTTGACCGACCTGGGGTAAGATATCCGCAACAACCTGCTATCTGTGCTGGTGGTTAGAAGTCCGCACACCATTTAAACTTTTACTATTTACTGTCTACATAATCATCTATCTATGGCTTGCCAAAGAAAGCAGGGAAGTGAGGCAGGACAACTGAAATCTATGTGCCCCATCAACACGTTACTCACATGAAACATATGTGTAGGTACACATTTCATCTTCCGCCACGTGTCCACAAAGACACACGTGGAGGACATGCGGCTGAGAGCATCAAGAAATGATATCACACGTGGACAGTCAAGAGACGCGCCTTGTCAAGATAGCGTCACCACCCACCAGATCCAACGGTAGAGGATCGAGGAGACAGAAACACTAGAACACCGTGAAGCACTGGAGGATAACCCAAGAGTCACTTTATCCTATCCCCAGAAAGATCTAAGATCTACGGCTGGGGATAGTCTAACTGACGCAGACAAGACAGGGACAGAGGACAGCTGTCTACCGCGGACAGACTTCTCAACTACCCGCATTAAATACCCTCAAACAGCATACGTGTGAGTCAGCCTGTGGAGGAAGCGCAGATAGCACTGAATATTCAAACGGAACACGCAGAGAACCGAGAACACGAAGACCTCTGCGTAAGCGGCACAAGACACAAGAGGATAAGGTCATAACGGTCTTCAGAAGTGGACCCCACGTAACCACCCTATAAATACCCCTCTCTCCCAAGTGAAGAGGGGGCAGAAAACATTGAGGAGAATAGGAGAGAGACAGAGAGATAGAGAAAGTGTAAGTGAAGTTCCTCCTGCTACGAAGGCTTATATTGGTCTCAAAGTCATTCGACTATTTCTGTAACCCTCACACATATAATGAAAAACCCAATCCCGGAGACATAGATCTGAGGGAGAATCATATAAGTTAATTGTTTCGTCGATGTTCATACATTTATACTTTATATGTTCAATTCGATACTTATGGTATATCATGTTCGTACATTTTATATTTCATCCACTATTTATCTTATTGTATGAGCTAAGGACAATGATTTTAGTTGATGAGACGAGGAAGAGTATTAGAACTCTGAGTCAAGGATTCGACATAACCAATCCATTCCCTTCAGGCGCAGCCTATTTACTGTATCGTCATGAGTCTGCGCGCATTGTTTGTGAATACTCAGATGACATTGATATGTGTGTTCACTTCCCCGACCCATCGAAACAACATCGATTTGACCATCAACTACATCGATTCTTACTTCTGATTCGTGATTCAGACTTGATCTAACTGAAACAGAAGAATAGGATTAAGCTGGATATGGGAGGGAATTATTGGGGTTCTTCTTCGTCATTACTCCAATTCATATAAAAACAAGGTTTTAATTAATTCGTAAAAAAAGTTTCTTATGGTTCTCCAGTTTTAATTGATTTCATGTTACATCGATATCGAATGAATTTGAACAGATTATCTCTATGTTTTATATTTGGTTGATTATTAATTGGTACAATCTAGTGATTATGTGTGTTTGTATTAGATAGAAACATCAAATTAGAATGATAAGTGCATTGTTGGTAAATTAAATTGAGTTGTGGAATTTGGGTATTTTGTTCTGTTGTTGCAAGTGATATACCGGCAGGATCAGCTGAAGAAATTTCAGATGAACTACCGATTAAGAAGACGAGGGTGTTTTAGGAAATTTAGTAAAATAATTCTTATATATGCCACATGTACAGTAGTGCTGACTCAGCTAACTGGAAGTTGGATGGAAAAAGTAACAATGGGAGGAAACACTAATTTTAATCTTTTTTGGGAAGAAAACACAAATTAGTTATCTTTACAGGGGAGGAAATACAAAATTGACCTTTTTAATATTAATATATAAATCTGAATCAGTTGTCAAATTTATTTAGAACTCTCACACCTAACAAATTGGGCGGTTAATTATAAAGCGAATTAATCATTCAACGAATGATAATCTAGTCACACTTTCTAAATATATCCTTGCCTATGTTCAATAGAATTAGAGTATATTTAGTACTTGGTGTTGATAGGCTCCAAACATAAAAGCCTACGTTCTGATGCCACCCTTTGCAAAGACATATAACACTGCAACATTTTTGACTATCCAATCAAAGTTATAGATTTAGAGGTGCTTATTGCACTACAAACCTTTTATATAACATGTCCATGTGTCGGTAAACCTAGACCATCAAAATCTAATGCATACAACCCCTTTTCTTTCTTTAACACAAATTGGGAAGATGGTGGCCATCTATGGTGATTGCAATTGGTCTCTAAAAAGACTTAACTAAAACCATATTAGTGCTCTTATCCATCCTAATACCTAATTAAGAATAAGTTAAAGAACCTAATTAGTTCATTACTCAACCAACCACTAACACCAATGATTCCATGAGTCCAAGCCTAGTGGGGGCAAAATCTAGTCTACCATCAATCATTCTTTTTCTTTTTGACAAACTAGACTAAAAACACAAAACAAGAGCTTGACCGACCTGGGGTAAGATATCCGCAACAACCTGCTATCTGTGCTGGTGGTTAGAAGTCCGCACACCATTTAAACTTTTACTATTTACTGTCTACATAATCATCTATCTATGGCTTGCCAAAGAAAGCAGGGAAGTGAGGCAGGACAACTGAAATCTATGTGCCCCATCAACACGTTACTCACATGAAACATATGTGTAGGTACACATTTCATCTTCCGCCACGTGTCCACAAAGACACACGTGGAGGACATGCGGCTGAGAGCATCAAGAAATGATATCACACGTGGACAGTCAAGAGACGCGCCTTGTCAAGATAGCGTCACCACCCACCAGATCCAACGGTAGAGGATCGAGGAGACAGAAACACTAGAACACCGTGAAGCACTGGAGGATAACCCAAGAGTCACTTTATCCTATCCCCAGAAAGATCTAAGATCTACGGCTGGGGATAGTCTAACTGACGCAGACAAGACAGGGACAGAGGACAGCTGTCTACCGCGGACAGACTTCTCAACTACCCGCATTAAATACCCTCAAACAGCATACGTGTGAGTCAGCCTGTGGAGGAAGCGCAGATAGCACTGAATATTCAAACGGAACACGCAGAGAACCGAGAACACGAAGACCTCTGCGTAAGCGGCACAAGACACAAGAGGATAAGGTCATAACGGTCTTCAGAAGTGGACCCCACGTAACCACCCTATAAATACCCCTCTCTCCCAAGTGAAGAGGGGGCAGAAAACATTGAGGAGAATAGGAGAGAGACAGAGAGATAGAGAAAGTGTAAGTGAAGTTCCTCCTGCTACGAAGGCTTATATTGGTCTCAAAGTCATTCGACTATTTCTGTAACCCTCACACATATAATGAAAAACCCAATCCCGGAGACATAGATCTGAGGGAGAATCATATAAGTTAATTGTTTCGTCGATGTTCATACATTTATACTTTATATGTTCAATTCGATACTTATGGTATATCATGTTCGTACATTTTATATTTCATCCACTATTTATCTTATTGTATGAGCTAAGGACAATGATTTTAGTTGATGAGACGAGGAAGAGTATTAGAACTCTGAGTCAAGGATTCGACATAACCAATCCATTCCCTTCAGGCGCAGCCTATTTACTGTATCGTCATGAGTCTGCGCGCATTGTTTGTGAATACTCAGATGACATTGATATGTGTGTTCACAGTATGTTACGCAAGGTAGAACAATCAATTGAATACGCCATGAAATGGATATGCCCTGGATTTCATTTGACCGAAAACTTTCACTCCCGCTATCAGGAGTCTTAAAAACCATCCTAAAGAGACCCTAAACCCATGAGATTCATGACCTTTGAGCCCAAGAAAATTGTAAGGTAATTATTACGCATTTGAGCCTAGGGGAAATATAGATCTACCACCTCTTTAAACTCAAAAGACAACAACAAAAAAACAACAAATCAAATAGTTTTCGTTGCATGCCCATGTACATTTGATTTCTTTTCGTAAAACGGGCACCTAGCTCAGCTGGTCATCCCCGTTTCTCAAAGATTCATGCGCTCTACGAGGTCCCAGGTTTGAGCCCCCAATGACATAATATTGCAAAAATTAGCATGAAAGGTAGAGTTGGTTTGCCCCTTTGTAACACAATCTCAGCCCCCCATCCGCCGTTTCGGCTTCCTTGGCTAAGTTACGCATGAGGCTCGCTGGTAGGCTAGCACATCAACCTGTTCAATTAATGTAGTAGTATGTTGTTCGAGCTTAATTTGTTAGGCTTCCAACTAGTCAATATAATACTCTTTATCCAATAATAATAAAAAAATCAGATACATAACTTTATTAAAGAAAAAAGTAAAAGTAAAAAATATATTAGGTATTAATATATCTTAAAAGAATATTATCTAAAACAACCACACTTCCTTATTCCGGTTATTAAAAGATCACAATGTTACAAACTATTAGCAATATATGCAATGGACCACTAACTGGAGAGTTATGTCATCGGTCAGAATTAAGTCAGACTATGAAATTACCTCATTGTTCGTCAACGAAGTCAATTGAAGGTGGTGGTGGTGCTGCTGCTATTGGTGATGGTGGTCATGTTGCTACAGCTGCTGTTTATGATGAAGTGGTTGTGGTGTTGTTGCTCCTGTTGCTACTGGTGAAATAGAACGTGTTTAGGATCGTTACACGACACTGGAACTTCAGCCCACTTTCAGGATCGTTACACCACATTTTCTTAAAGGGTTCACCGCTTCCTCGTTTGGGTATAGCCTCCACCACTGCCATCACTTCATCACCATCACCTCAAAAACTGATGAGGGGTTAGGACAAAACTCAGACTGTTTTCAAAACAATTAAGTCGGATGAAAAAATACCCTTTTGTAACACTAATTAAAGGTGTGGTGATTTTGTGAAATCAATTAGGGAAGGGTGGCCACTCCGTAAAACGCCAATTTAAAATCCATCGTACAGATTTAAAATAAGGAGTCGGGTCACGCAACTATTTGGTTGTGTGTTTTTACAAATTCACTCTTTGAGTTAGAAATAGACAACGTGAGTGTATTTGACTTGTCGATCTAAGGTAAGGCTGTTGCATGAGATTACCAATTTTCTCGAATTATTATTATACTCCAGTGATTAGAAGGTAGTGTCTGCTTGATACTGGTATTCCCTAATAAAATTTGGTAGTTCCTGTAACAACCTAAGTTAAGGCTGATAAAGATAAAAAAAAGCACAGTTAAGACCTACTTTAAAAGAGGAAGTCGAGACCTAAGGCTAACTCTTATAAAGGAGGGAACCCCCAACTTGAATAGTTTTACCACAGTGACCACACCAGAGAGAATGCTGAATCATATGGTGAAGAATTGAAAATTAGATAAATTAAATACAAATTAGTGGGCTGATCTATTAAATTTAAGTTCTATTAAATTTGAAATAGTCAGAAAACGAGAGACTATCTAGCTTGAACAGATTTTTCAGGCGAGGAATAAATCCTCGCCAAAGTTTTGCTTCCCTCGCTCGCCAAAGTTTTGCTTCCCTCGCTCCTTCCTACTTTGGAGAAGAGAGAAGGGGATGGTGGCTTTGCGCGACGTTTTTCACTCAAACCGCTCTCTTTTTTTTCTCCATGAGGCTTAGCCTCACAGCATGTTTATTTTGCCTCTATCTAGAGGTAAAGCACTACCTTTCTCTATTTACATGTTCGTTTGCTCCATTGACTCTACCGGTGTAGAAGCTAAACCTATCTTTGTGCCAAACCACTATCATATGGATGTAATATCTAGATTACCCTTAATCAAATTTAAAAATTACAGTTTTATCCCTGACAAACTAAAACAATGTCCTATTGTTTCTTCCCTATTCTTCACCTCCGCCGTCGTTACCGTCGTCGCCTCCTCCCCTGTCTCCACCAGTAGCTAAATAGGGGTACACACCCCTCGTTTCCCACTTCTTTAGCTTCTCCTCCTCCTTCCTCAAAATCAAAGGAAAACAACTTGACCATGATTACTACCCTCCTTATTCCACCAACAGTGCAGAAGAAGACTAAATTCAAAACGGAGTCCGATAAAAAAAACAAACCATCTCAGATCTCTGATTCATTAAATTTTGAAACAAAACCCTAGAAGCCAAAAAAAAAGAAGAAGATGTGAAATTAAAATCATCATCATGACACCTTAACACAGAGATGATTTAGAAGCAGCAAAAGGAGAACAAATGAGTAAAGTGTGAGATGTGTTGGTGCATTTGTTGGTCGACAAGAATTTTAGAGGGATTAAATAGGAAATACATGTAATATATATTATTATGAAAAAATAATACAACCACTAGAATGTTAAAAACAAACTTCATTTCTAGAGATAATGTACTAAACCTAACGATCTACCGATTTTAATTTTAACGGTTGAAAGTTCGTTGATTTTTAAAGTAATAGATGGTCGAGTTGTACATTTCGAAACGTGCTCATTTTTTATGGGTATGTATAGCTCCAAAATACTAGCTTCAAATACATTATCGTTTGTGTTTTATTAAAAAAATTATCTATCACAGTGTGAGATAATGTGAAAACAAGAGTGCGAGAAGATCCATCTCTTAAAAGAAAAATAGAGATAAAAGCTCTGTTTAATGACCACTACCAAATAGTTTTAGAAAATAAAAAAATGAGTTCCATAGGAAAGAATCACGTAAACAGCCTCTTCTACTAACGATTTTGTTAAGATAGATCAAATTCACTATCACAATTCTTGACGGACCGCACATAAAACCGTGTGAAGAAACTTTTTTTTTACAAAACTAATCATAAAAATTCAAGGTGACCAGATTTGTGGTACAAAAATCCCACTCAAATGTTGGGATCCATTAAAACTCCATCGTAAATGAAATTGATACAAAAACCCCAAATTTTTAAAAATTGATACAAAAACCTCAAATTTAAATGTTGGTTTCATCAAATTTTATTTTGGTTTCATCATAAAATTTGATGAAACCAAAATAAAATTTGATGAAACCAATATTTAAATTTGGGGTGTTTGTGTTAATTTTGTTTTGATGGGGTTTTTGTGTTACTTTTGTTTTGATGGGTTTTTTGTGGAAGGATGGTGACACCTCTGGGGTTATAACTCGCGGACCGTTTTTTTTACACCGTAAGTCATGTCCTTTCTAGATTAGCGAAAGACTGGTTTTGGGATCCACACAATTTTCTCACCCAGTGAAAATATCATATTCTCCGGGAATAATCTTAATCAAAACTTGCACCATACTAGGGTTATAAAAACTTGGCTTAATTGGGGTATATCCAGATTAATTGGGGTATACCCAATGAGACAAAATCCAAGACATTTAGAAGTAAAATAGGCCACCCCTTAACCATGTATTTTCAAAATGGCTAATATACCCTTGTTTAATTAACACTAAAATTTCTGATTAGGTTAATTAATTGAGTTTAGATGAATTAATTAAGTAGATTAAAACTTATGAATTTAAGTTATGAAATTTTGTTTTTGATTGAATTCATGTGGGAAGATTTTTGATGAAAAAACTTTGTTTCGAGAATTTTTTTTTGCAACGGAAATGAAACATACTACCCAAGCACTTCTAAAAAAGGGATTGCAAAGCTGATATATGAAATCATACTCAAAATTAAAGAAGAAATCAACACTTTCAATTCTGAAACTATGAAAATTCGGCAGGGTCGATGATTAAAGACAATGCCGACTAACTTTGGCCGGAAAGGTCGACGAATGAAGAAAATGCCGACTAACTTTGGCCGGCAAGGTCGATGAATGAAGAATATGCCGACTTTATTATTTTTGACACACATGAGACTGTTGTAAATGTTTATCTAGTCGGCATCTTATTGATTTTTTACCTTGCCGACTATAGGATTGTTGACATACAGAAAAAGGTGTTACAAATGCATGATTAGTCGGCAAGGTATTAATTTCATAACCTGCCGACTAAACTATAGTCAGCAAGGTATAAGGATGAATACCGTTCCGACCCTATAAATGCTAATTTCAGAGTTGAAAAGTCGGCAAGGTCGACAAAAAAAATACCCTGCCGACTGATACTAGTCGGCAAGATCACCAAAAAAACACCCTGCCGACTTTTGTAAAAATGTGGGATCATACGGGATTTGAGATTGGGTATGACTTTGTACCCAATTTCAAACCGCGTATGAATTTGTACTCGGTTTGAGATCGGGTACAAAATCATACTCAATCTCAAATCCCGTAGCCACTTTCTTTTTTTTTTTTTTTGGGGGTTGGGGGGGGGGGGTTGTTTTGATTTTGGATTTTTTTTTAGTTTTGTTTTGATTTTTGATTTCATCACAGATGAATCTCACAGAGTGAATTGGTTTTGAAAATTTTCAAAACCAAGTTTCAGTCGGCAGGGTTTGATAGCAAGGGTAATTTGATCTTTTAACATCTTTCAGACACCCCTTAACATACTACCTTGGATGAGAACAAAATGGATATACCCCAATTAATGGTATACCACAATTTGGCCAGGTATAAAAACCTGGCGAGATTGGGGTATACTCAAACTAATTGGGGTATACCCCATAAGACAAAATCTGGTTATTTTGAAGTAAAATCAAGCCACCCCTTAACCTTGTATTTTCTAAATGGCTATGTCCTTGGTTAATTAACACTAAAATTCTGATTAGGTTAATTAATTGAATTTATATTAAAAATTTGAAATTATGAATTCAGTAGATTAGACCTTTCATCTGTCTTATGAGTTCGATTTCGATCAAAAAGTTTGGTTTTGAAAATACACAAGGCCGGCAAGGTCGTGGTTTGAATAAGGTGCCGACCGGTCTTCAGCCGGTAAGGTCCACTTTGAATAAGCTTCCGACCAGTTTTCGGCCGGCAGTGCCCAATTTGAATAAGCTGCCGACCAGTATTCGACCGGCATGGTCCTCAGATGAAGAACACGCCGACTATCTTGGGAAACAATCTTACGACGACATTAAATATTTCCTACCATGCCGGCTATCGTAAAGTCGGCATGCACATAATTTATAACACTGTCACCTGACATGCAGCCGGCATGTTAAGGATTTCTGTCCTTGCCGACCTAAACTTATACCAAACAGAAAACAAAATATGAAAGATGTAATTTACTTTATTCATGCGATTTTGGTTACTACATTGATTGAAACATAAAACCTAATCCTTGTCGATGGAAAAATGAATGCACTTAACATGTGCATCAAGCCTTTGAACCCCTAGGCGACCCTAATGGACGAGTTATAGTCTCGTGAGGGATTACATAGAGGTATACCCACAAAACCTACACTAAAACTTCTAAAACCATGAATATTCCTCCGACGAAGACGATACCGCATCCAAGTAGTCCGGGTTATCCTCCAGGATTCTTTCGGATAGGTATGAATTTTGGTCTTCATCTGGAGTATCGTCTGAATCACTGGATTCAGATGGTGGTTGAGAATCATTCGTTATACGGATCTTTGGCGTTCCCGGTACAACGTATGTCCCTCGATGTGTTAAAGTCAAGAGTTTTTCACCAACACGAGGAGGTCTTGAAGGAGGACTAAGAGCTTTCAGAGCTTTCTTCTTTTCCTTTTCCAACCTGAACAAGAACAATTAAGAAAAAAATTACAGGTCGGAAGGGTCGACAGGTTTAACCAATCCGGCGGAACAACGGCCGGAAGGGTCTACTAAAACATACGTGCCGGCTAAAGTATAACCAGCAGGGTATCATCAAAATAACCTGCCGGTTGATGACAAATATGAACACAGTAGAACATGAATTTTTCACATTACAGGTCGGCAAGGTCCATTACCCATACACTGTCGGCCAACTAACATCCATCATGGTCTTATATAAATACCTTTCCGGTTTTATAAATTCTAGGCATCAGGAACCAAATATTCAAAACAAGGGGCCGACAGGGTAAAAACTAATAACATATCGGCTTCATTAAAAAAACTGACGTCGGCAAGGTCTACATTTGAATAACCTGCCAGCCCTGCTAGTAGCAGTTACAGATACTAAACAGCCGGCAAGTTCTTCAACCTAAGAGCTTGCCGGCCAAACCCTAACTATGAAAAGCCGGCAAGGTCGATAACATAGTACCTTGCCGGTCGCAACTGCCAATTCACATTTTCGATTTTTCTGCCCTAATTTAACATGCAAACATCAAATCGAAGTACTATAGTGAGTTTAAGTAGACCCTTACTTTCTTAATCGCACCATTTCTTCGTTTTGAGTGGGTTCAATTTCTCCTTCTTCAACCGTTTTTTCGTCACTTTCTTAGCAACCAAACTTGCAATTCCAGGATTATACTCATTGGGTTTTCGATTAGCTTCTTTCATACGAGTTGACCTCCGCCGTGGTGGATTTATTGATGAAGATTAATCGGAGTTTTCGAATCGACGATTTTAACGAATTGATCGACGAGTTTTGGTGGTGGTGGGGGTGATGGAGCTGGTAGGGTTGTGGAGGAGAAGAAGAAGAGAAGAAGAAGATGAATGAAAAGATTAAAACTGATTTAAGGTAATATATTTTTAAAGGGTAAGGGTAGTTTTGTAACTTAGGACTCCCCCTAAAACCCTCAAAAAGAATCCCTTTAAAATTGGGTATACTCCAATTAGTATACCCCAAGCAAGCGTATAAAAAGTCGGTCGGATCAACTATTCAATGAAATGGTACTAGACTACTAGGCTGGCACGTTAGAGCGACTGCAGTGGTGCGAGTATAACCAAAGACCAAAGAGGGAAAAAAAGACCAAATTTTGGGTTTATTCTGGTGTGTGACGCTACGATGGAAAGAATAAATTTGGTCAGACGTACATTATACGTTCGCCTGGTGTGGGGCGTGGACTATACCAACGCCTGGTGTGGGACGGGGATTATATGTTCGCCCGGTGCAGAGAAATTCAAAAAAATAATAATAAAAAAAAATAAAGAAAATGGGGCGGAGGTATTAATCCAGCCCCATGCAATTGAAAGTTTTAAACAGTGGGGCATTGGTATAAACCACGCCCCACACAAAAGAAAAAAAAATCAGGCGTGCACTATACGTCCGCCTGGTGTGGGACGTGGATTATACCAACGCTCGATTATATTAGGGTTTAGTCTTGGTCCCAGACCAAATATACTCTGGGTTTTAGTCGTCGATCAAAATTTAATCGATAGTACGTTCCACTACGTCTGTTCAAAAGACCAAATATTTGGGTTTAGTCGCCCACTGTGAACGCTGTTAGAGAAGGAAATTATTAATCGAGTACAGACTACAGAGTGATCGTTAGGAAAAGGACAACGTATAGCCTGCATGCCTAAACTGTAGTAACCGTACCACTTTTACTATCAGCAATGAGGGGTCAGTTCATTCCCATTTATGCACCTACGTTTAGACATTATTGGTGCTGAAAAATAGGTCCTATGAAATGGAGAACGACAACGTTTAGACATGCATTCAAACTAGAGAAAATTGGATGCTAGCTAAATAGTTCCTACCGATAATGTATTAAACCGTAACACGTGACGTGACTCGTTTTTCATTTTTGAGAATTAAATCATACTAGAAAGTAACTCGTGCTACGCAATGGGTGGCTGCCTTTTGATTGCACTTTATGAAATGTTACTCTGAATATGTTCTTAGCCAATTTGGCTATGATTTTTCATCTGTTATTCTGTACATGTTGTACGTTTCATTTGTAAATTGATTCACATTTTCACAAATTATAAAGTAACTAGATTTTGTGCCCGTGCTACGCACCGGGCATTTCTTTTAACCATATTTTTGATTTGGTGTGATGTGATTTCGTCTCGTCTCGTCTCGTCCCGTCACACATTTTTGATTTGGTGTTGCGAGGCTTCGCCCCACCTCATCGCGATACATTTTTAACCATATCTTCGCCTCGCCTCGTCCCGATGTATTTTTGATTAGGTGTGGCTCGAATGCGCCCCGTCCCGTCCCGTCGTGCATTTTTGATCTGGTGTGGTCGGCTTCGCCTCGTCCCGGCCCCATGCATTTTTGATTAGGTGTGGCTCGGCTGCGCCGCGCCGCGCCCCGTCCCCATGCATTTTTGATTTGGTGTGGCTCGGCTGCGCCTCGGCCCGTCCCCATACATTTTTGATTTGGTGTTGCAGGACTTCGTCCCACCTCATCGTGATGCCTTTTTTGATTAGGTGTGGCTCGGCTGCGCCTAGCCCCGTCGTTTAGAATTTTTAGTTTGGTGTGGCTCGGATGCGCCTCTCCCTATCCCGATACACTTTTTATTTTGATGTAATAAATAACAGATAGCGTTCTAAGTTTTTAGCTTGGTTATTGATATTAAGAATAGCTCATGCCACAAAATTTGCTTCCATTGTAATGTATTATTGGTGAAGCTAGAGAGTAATTTTTTATTGTGGTATTATTATTTCATAACCAACTATAATTTTAATTTTTTATGTCTGTTATACTGTGTGAATTTCTCTTGGTAGAGTTAGAATTTGAGATTAAAGACGAATAACGATAATTTTTCATTAAATTTGATTTTGATCCCATATACGATTAAAATTGATTTTGATCTCTAAACAATGTAGTCGATTTTTTCTCTTTTCTCCTATGGGTGTTGCTTTTCCTGCTGTAGGTATGAAATAATAGTCCAAAGACTCCTCCAACTATAACAAAATACTACCAATATTTATATCATTTATTTGAATAAAGCGCTTAATTATGAAAATGCAATACATCAAAATTAGCTATTAATCCAACAATAGAATTTTTACCTGACCCGCTAAATTTCGTGTAAACAACTATTTTTTATTACCCTAGATTAAAACCTGTATATAATCTATCTAAATATAGAGCACAATATTAGTTTTTTGGCACAACTATTTTTCTTTTAAGATCCACATGTACTGCACTTTTTTTTTGGTTTCTATGGTATCTCCTACCACAACACCTTGAACGTTCTGTGACCATAGTGCAACTTTCGGACCTGCAACAGAACAAAGAAGAAAAGAGGACTCAACAAAGTAAGTAAAACTAAAGAAAAGATCATAAACACCATAATTCAATGCACTCTAACTCTAATTTATACCGTTAATGACAGAATTGTGCAGGTAGCACCCTGCAAAAACATCTTCAATACATGAACACCTTCATGTTGGTAAGAACTCGGACATTCGAGAACTCCTGCTATAGTAGTTGACGCTATAGTAGATGACTGTGCACGTAACATTGTAACATGACAGGCTAAAGGCTAATTCTCCACCGAAAAATATCTGGCCATGAACTGGAGGGGTGGATGGCACCAAGGATTTTTCAGGCTAACATTTCCAATTAAACGATAAGTGAATTCTGGTATAACACTCCCTGCGTGAACGTGCGGCTACAGTTTGGTCTAAACACCGGTATATTAACATGCCCCTTTCTCAAATACACAATCGTAAACTCACTAAGTGGTTGGTATTTCAGAAAGGTTTAAACGATAAGTGAATTCTGGTATAACACTCCCTGCGTGAACGTGCGGCTACAGTTTAGACTAAACACCGGTATATTAACATGCCCCTTTCTCAAATACACAATCGTAAACTCACTAATAGCTTGTTTGTTTGCAGCTGACTCGGCGTCTGGGTCTGAGTCAACCCCTGACTCGCGCCGAGTCAGCAGTCAGACTGTTTATTTTGTAAATTTTTTGCAATCCCTGACTCGACATCTGAGTCGAACCTAACCCCTGACTCGGGCCCTAGGGAGTCAGGCATTGAAATGCTGCTGAGTAGGTGGCTCAAACCCATGACTCACTGAAATCGACAAAAATGCCCTCACGTTTTATATCAAAAAAAACTCATTTCCTTTCTCATTTTCTTCGTTCATTCCGTCGGAAGCAGAGATGGGTGATGAGGAGCCAAACCCTAGATCTATTCTCAACTGATATCTTCTTCACCTCTCTCAACAAATCGAGTAATTTCTATCTCAATCATCACTCTCGTCTCATCTTTCCATCTCTTTCAAATCATTTAAAAGCTTCTTTTAGAATCATTCATCATCTTCAGGTATAATTCTTCATCCATACTCATTTTCATATGGGTTTTATGTGATTCGGAACATGGGTTTTTATTAATATTTTATGGTCGAACATGTTCTTTCATTTTCATATGGGCTTTATTTGATTTAGAAGATGGGTTTTTATTTAGATTTTCTGGTTGAATATCTGATGGTGTTTGTGAAAATGCCTAGGGGAGAAATATAACTGTGCTTGCTAATTATGATAGAACATGGGTCTTTCCTGTTTATAGCTAGGATACTAGACCATACAACTAGGGATTTCATTTTGTTTTTCCTTTTTACAGTTAAGAAATCTCTAGGTAAGTGTAATGATAACAACCCTTATTGAAATTATAAGTATTTTCTGAATCTTTCTGAATCTTTCATTGCTATGTTTATTGTGCATTTTGTGACTTACTTTAGCTAATCTTAATGGAGAATGTAATTCTACCTTTAATAAACTTGTATTCCTGTATTAATTTAAAAAAATAATGTAGTATGGGCAGGGAAATTTTTGGGAAATAGAGTACAATTAGTCCTAGGCTCCTAGCCTTATAGGAAATCTATTTGATTCTTAATGCTGAGCCAATATCCTTATTACTATATAAGTGTTGTCATTTCGATATTTAGTGTGTGATTTTGAGTTGCTGAGTTTGTTAAGTTGAAGGAAAACAGTGCTTTGGACAGGAAAGCAATAGAAAAGTTGTCTTCATTAATGAATTAATGTATCATAAATTCTTGATACTAGCCGGCAGAACCTTGTTACTGTATGCAAAGGGAATGATGTTGTTTACAGAGAGAGGAAATGTTGTTTAAAAGTAAAAGCAATGATAATCTAGATGCTAAGGTGGATCCATGTCTCTTGGTAACCAGCAATGATAAAAAAAATTCCCCTACTGTCTCTAGAAAACCCTGTCATTTGTTTATAAGCATAACTTTTTGAATGAGAACATGTTGCAGAGAGGAATACACACAATCAAATATTATGCATGTTGTCCTGGCTTGTTAAATGGTTTGTTATGGATTAGTGATCATTAATTTTGGCGAATCTCTCTTTTGATATTAGGACAGTAATGAGGCTCCGGTGCCAACCATTGCTTTTACTTTTCGCTGTCAAATATTCTATCTTCATTTTAAACCCGTATATCCTGAATGCATAAAGATCATGCCTAGTGGTAAATTACTTTGTATGGTAATTCTCAAAAGTTAGCACACTCTTTTTGTTTCAAATTACCCACGTCTTGTATTTGTTTTACTTTATGCTAGTTCTCTATGGAGAAAAAGGAAGATGAGAAAGCAAATAAGATAACTTTTAGGAGCGTCCCAGAATTTAGAGGGCTATTTATTGACCAGTGTTTGGCACAAGCTACTGAGTATGGATTTTCTGGAACTTCTTTGAAGTAAACTTCGTGGGGAAATTTGTGCAAGTTCTTTTCTGAGAAGTATGACTGCACCATCACACAAAAAAAAGTTGATAAACCACTGGGATTACTTGCGAACCCAATATGTCACTTGGTCCCGTCTCTTAGCAAGAACCGGACATGGGTATAACGCGGAGACGAACACATTTGATTGGAGCGAAGAGCAATGGATTGAATTATACAAGGTAAGAGACTATTTCAGTTTTGTTTGGACTTTATGATTGAATTAAATTTATGCTTGTAAGCCCTGGTCTGGCTTACTTCTATCGTTGTTTTTCTTTAAACGCCGCTCTGCCATCAGGTTAAGCCAGTTAAGGCAATGTGTTTTGGCTTTAGGAATTAAGTTTGAATTATGCTTAAAATTTGATCATGCTTCTTACCATGAACCATATCCCATTTTTATTGATAAATACCAGGGCTTAATTGTGTACCCCATGCAAATTTTATGAGTTCTTGATTCGTGTACCCATGTTTGAAGAACCTCTTGTGAATTTTTGTGTTTAATGGTCAATAAATGGTTCCCGGGGAGATCTAGCTGTAAAAGCTGCATAAGAAATATATCTCATGTCAAGGGCATATCACATACCTCTTAACTACGTACATCTTCTCAAGGATCCTATAGTGCAGGCCCGTGGTGTTAAATGGCGACATTGGTAATATGGTGATTTTCTTATGTTGTGACAGTATAATATGGTCATTTGTTCTTTTATTTGTACAATGAGCTGAGAAACACAGACTGCGCTATAATGTAAGATCTTTGAACAGGTGTGATATTTATATCAGATATATAAGCATGTGAATGTAATGACATCTAGCTGTCCAGGTTAAGCCAGTTAAGACAACTTTTGGTCAACCTACGTGATCTGTTAATTTATGATTTTGCTACAGTTTGGTCGTGGAAAGCAATTATACCCGCTTGAGAGGTATTTTAGGACTTGGGTCAACAATGTATTTCTTCACTATTTGCTCTTAGTTTCTTTAGATTTTCTATTATATGTTCACCATTTTATGAAACAAGTTTCTATATAGTTGATTGAGGACAAGCAATTAAACTTCCGTTATAATCCACACTGTATATATACTTTATGAAACAAGTATATATTTTATGAAACAAGTTTCTATATAGTTCATCAGGTTAAGCCAGTTAAGGCAATGTGTTAAATGTTTCCATAACCTTAATGAACCGTAATGTTCTGTTTGGTGCATCTAATTATAACTTTGATTGTATAAACAGCTGAACATATTTATTAATTTTTACTTTCTAATTGATGCAGACAATCAAAAACGCTAGTCAATTCAAGAACAAGGGGCTGGAAGATGCAGAGAAGTTGCAGAATTTATTTGATGGGAAATTCTCCACTGGAGCTAATAGAGATACGCCTGGAAGAGTGGAACCGCCTTGTTCAGCTGGAACTTCTATAACTGCAGGGGTTTCAAATAATGGATCTGAATCTCGTACAAGTCATGGAAAAGAAAAAAATCATGAGGATGACAACGAGGTTGATTCTAGTCTCAATGCAAAGGGGAGTGGCAGGAAAAGGAAGAAGGAAATGGAGTAAGAATCAAGTGATCTATTAACTGAGAAAGTTTGTTCTATTGTAACATCGATGGAGACTCATCTTCAACATAAGAAACTTTCTCTAGAAAAGGATAGCGCAGCCGAATTCATGAAAGCTTTGGATAATTTACTTGAGACTGATTGCATCACAATGGATGAGTATTTGAGCATAACTCTAAAAGCTTCAGAGATGCCTGGTTGGCAGAAATTGTTTGTCAGTTTGAAAAGCGATGAGCGTCGTGTTGCCTTTGTACATAAACTTTTAAAAGAACGTTGAGAAATCTTGAATACTCATCCACTGAGATGTTGAGAAATTAGGAAATAGTTAGAGATGTTAGGGTTGCAAAACATTCGTGTTTGTTACTTACGTACTCGAGTTTTATTTTATGTTGAATGTTGAATGAGTATTTATTGAAGTTAATGGATGAATCAGTATTATTTGTGCTTATTTGTGCTTAATGAGTGAATGTTGAATGAATGAATACGTATTTTCTTATTGGTTACATTGAATTGCTTGCTGGTTATTTTCTTATTTATGCTTTTAACCTTTTTCTTTCATTTCATTGCAGATTGAAAGGCTACAAGGAAGAGGGTTTAGAGAAGGGGAGAACTTAAATACAGGCAAGTACTCATTTTCTTATATAGGTTTGTGAATGAATGAATAATTATTTTTGAGTTGAAATATCGGATACCTAAACCATCAAAGTATTGTTACATGAAAAACAGCCCCCTGTAAACTGGGAGTTGGTTGCTTGAGCTGGTTTGAATTTGTTTCATGATCACATTCACATCATTGTTCAGCGTGATAAGACGTGTGGGTTATGACCTCATCCTGAGAGCTAAACCTGACCCCAAGTTCCACCTGAGCAGAAGGAATAGCCTCAATCAACTCTGGCGGGATCCTAGAATTTCATCTTGTGACCCTAAGTGTTTAGATGTGGATGATTTTGCATTAGCATATGAGATTATGACTTTCTTTGAGTTTGGGTACTTGACTGACTCAAAGTAATACTAATAATCTTGAAGAGGAGAATCGGTTGACATTGAGAATATAACGATCTTCTGAGCTGATAACTTACTATGAGTGAATCTAGCAGTGCAATTACTCAGAAGAAATTAGTCGTAGTCATCTCTACTAAATATTGTATTGAAATTGATTTTCTTTCATCTACTTGGTCTTTTCAGGAAAATGAAAACGCTATTATCTCAACTAGTAGTTTTATGCTTGTTAGTGAAGAAACTTAAGAAGGCTAAACGGCGTGTACGCCCGAAGTACAAGAAGTCAATTTTAACGGGAAAGGCTTTCACCCAAGACCTGTTAGATGGAAATCCGAGGAATATGTACAACCTATTGAGAATGAGTAAGGTTCCTTTTACCCTATTATGCAATGAGTTCCGAGCCAAAGGACTTTTAGAGGATAGTAAATATATAGAAGTAGAGGAGAAGATGGCAATGTTCTTATATACAATTGGGCACAACTGTAGGAATCGTGTAATTTTGTATCACTTTCAACATTCGGGTGAAACGGTTAGTAAGTATTTTCATGAAGTGTTGGCTGCTATGAAGATTTGGTCTGCTGAAGTTTTAGTTCCTCCGTCTAATGTATTTGACAAGCCAGCTATAACTAAAAATAAACGTCTCAGAGAAGGTGCTTTTAAAGGTGCTGTTGGTGCATTGGATGGCACTCTAATTAGTGCGAGCATTCCAGTCGAGAAGCAAATACCGTATAGAGGAAGGGGAAGAGGAGAATGTACCCAAAACGTGCTTGCGATATGTGATTGGGATATGTACTTTTTGTATGTAGTGGTTGGATGGGAAGGCACTGCTCATGACTCGAGAGTGTTGACCGAGGCAGTGCGTGATCCATATTTCAAGTTTCCTTTACCTCCACCAGGTAATATCTCTATTTTAAGTCCCATTTTTCTGCATTGGGTTTGTTTTCTTTACTCAATTTTATTTAGATTCTTGTGCACTGCGTTCTTATATACCGAACTCTACTTAGGAATTAGGATATATATGCTCTACTCTGTTTTTGCTCGCCTAAACTTTCTGTCATGCTGGCGTCCTCGCGTCTCATGCCTTATGACTTGTCCTCAGTTAGCCCCACTTGCGCCAAAAGCTATATATACTGTATGTGAGATCTCCCGTATGAATCCAGCATTTGCTTCTTCATCTTCTTCTATTTTTCTCTTTTTTTTTTTTTAAGTTTTTGACGGTCCCTCATGTTAATCACTGTAGTAACTTATGGTCATCAGTAGGTTCTTAGTTTACACCTAATTATTTTATTAAGGGAACATATGAAAGCGTGAGACAGTAGTCATAGTAGTGATTAGCTCTGTGCCTACCCTCCTTAATAGCAGAGAGGCGCCCGGTTTCTTTGGCAGATGAGGATGTGATTAGAGTTTGGACTAGCATATATGTTACCTCTTGCTGCAGTTTCATCAGCATGACTTCATAATGTTTTTGTTGAAAATTTGCAGACAAATACTATCTATGTGATGCTGCGTACTCTCATACACAAGGGTTTATGTGTCCGTATCGCAACATAAGGTATTGGATAGGTGATTACCGAAGAGTTCCTCCAACGGCAAAAGAGGAGAAGTTTAATCAAGCCCATGCTCGATTGAGGAATGTGATTGAGAGAGCATTCGGGGTATGAAAGTAAGATTTCCCGTCTTAAGTAAAATGCCTTCTTACTCATTTGAGACTCAAAGAGATATCGTTATTGCTTGCATGTCAATACATAACTTTCTACGTCGTAATGCATTGGATGATTGGCTATTTAAAGAATATGAGAATGAGACATTTGATATGAATGAGACACAGGTGGAAGTCGAAGTGGAAGCGGAAGGGAAAAAGGAAGGAAGAAAGAAGGAAAGAACAAGAAAGAAGAAAGACAAGAGAAAAGCAAATGCACCTCGTCTTGGACGACAAGAGCAGATATATATGAACAACTTACGTGATGAGATAGCTAGTCTCCTTTAGATTTTGTTGCTTCTTTTATGTTTGTAGGACTTTAATCTTTAGATTTTATTGTTTTATGATGTTTAATATGTTTAATTCCATCAAAAAGGGAAGTTGTTTAGACTGGAATGGAACAATTTGTGATGTTTCAGTAGTGATAAATGTTATGGTTTGAAATGTGTACAAGGGCATTTTCTGTCCAAAAAAATCCAGTCAGCTGAGTCAGGTCTGACTCACAAAACAAACATATTTTCTGACTCAGACCTTAGTGAGTCAGATCCAGATGAGTCAGGTAATTTCACTCAGATCCAGACGACTCAGATCCAGATGACTCAGATGGAGCTGGTAGGGTTGTGGAGGAGAAGAAGAAGAGAAGAAGAAGATGAATGAAAAGATTAAAACTGATTTAAGGTAATAGATTTTTAAAGGTAAGGGTAGTTTTGTAACTTAGGACTCCCCCTAAAACCCTCAAAAAGAATCCCTTTAAAATTGGGTATACTCCAATTAGTATACCCCAATCAAGCGTATAAAAAGTCGGTCGGATCAACTATTCAATGAAATGGTACTAGACTACTAGGCTGGCACGTTAGAGCGACTGCAGTGGTGCGAGTATAACCAAAGACCAAAGAGGGAAAAAAAGACCAAATTTTGGGTTTAGTCTGGTGTGTGACGCTACGATGGAAAGAATAAATTTGGTCAGACGTACATTATACGTTCGCTTGGTGTGGGGCGTGGACTATACCAACACCTGGTGTGGGACGGGGATTATACGTTCGCCCGGTGCAGAGAAATTCAAAAAAAATAATAATAAAAAAAAATAAAGAAAATGGGGCGGAGGTATTAATCCAGCCCCATGCAATTGAAAGTTTTAAACAGTGGGGCGTTGGTATAAACCACGCCCCACACAAAAGAAAAAAAAAAAATCAGGCGTGCACTATACGTCCGCCTGGTGTGGGACGTGGACTATACCAACGCTCGATTATATTAGGGTTTAGTCTTGGTCCCAGACCAAATATACTCTGGATTTTAGTCGTCGATCAAAATTTGATCGATAGTACGTTCCACTACGTCTGTTCAAAAGACCAAATATTTGGGTTTAGTCGCCCACTGTGAACGCTGTTAGAGAAGGAAATTATTAATCGAGTACAGACTACAGAGTGATCGTTAGGAAAAGGACAACGTATTGCCTGCATGCCTAAACTGTAGTAACCGTACCACTTTTACTATCAGCAATGAGGGGTCAGTTCATTCCCATTTATGCACCTACGTTTAGACATTATTGGTGCTGAAAAATAGGTCCTATGAAATGGAGAACGACAACGTTTAGACATGCATTCAAACTAGAGAAAATTGGATGCTAGCTAAATAGTTCCTACCGATAATGTATTGAAACCGTAACACGTGACGTGACTCGTTTTTCATTTTTGAGAATTAAATCATACTAGAAAGTAACTCGTGCTACGCAATGGGTGGGTGCCTTTTGATTGCACTTTATGAAATGTTACTCTGAATATGTTCTTAGCCAATTTGGCTATGATTTTTCATCTGTTATTATGTACATGTTGTACGTTTCATTTGTAAATTGATTCACATTTTCATAAATTATAAAGTAACTAGATTTTGTGCCCGTGCTACGTACCGGGCATTTTTTTTAACCATATTTTTGATTTGGTGTGATGTGATTTCGTCTCGTCTCGTCCCGTCACACATTTTTGATTTGGTGTTGCGAGGCTTCGCCCCACCTCATCGCGATACATTTTTAACCATATCTTCGCCTCGCCCCGTCCCGATGTATTTTTGATTAGGTGTGGCTCGAATGTGCCCCGTCCCGTCCCGTCGTGCATTTTTGATCTGGTGTGGTCGGCTTCGCCTCGTCCCGGCCCCATGCATTTTTGATTAGGTGTGGCTCGGCTGCGCCTCACCCCGTCCCCATGCATTTTTGATTTGGTGTGGCTCGGCTGCGCCTCGGCCCGTCCCCATACATTTTTGATTTGGTGTTGCAGGAATTCGTCCCTCCTCATCGTGATGCCTTTTTTGATTAGGTGTGGCTCGGCTGCGCCTAGCCCCGTCGTTTAGAATTTTTAGTTTGGTGTGGCTCGGATGCGCCTCTCCCCATCCCGATACATTTTTTATTTTGATGTAATAAATAACGGATAACGTTCTAAGTTTTTAGCTTGGTTATTGATATTAAGAATAGCTCATGCCACAAAATTTGCTTCCATTGTAATGTATTATTGGTGAAGCTAGAGAGTAATTTTTTATTGTGGTATTATTATTTCATAACCAACTATAATTTTAATTTTTTATGTCTGTTATACTGTGTGAATTTCTCTTGGTAGAGTTAGAATTTGAGATTAAAGACGAATAACGATAATTTTTCATTAAATTTGATTTTGATCCCATATACGATTAAAATTGATTTTGATCTCTAAACAATGTAGTCGATTTTTTCTCTTTTCTCCTATGGGTGTTGCTTTTCCTGCTGTAGGTATGAAATAATAGTCCAAAGACTCCTCCAACTATAACAAAATACTACCAATATTTATATCATTTATTTGAATAAAGCACTTAATTATGAAAATGCAATACATCAAAATTAGCTATTAATCCAACAATAGAATTTTTACCTGACCCGCTAAATTTCGTGTAAACAACTATTTTTTATTACCCTAGATTAAAACCTGTATATAATCTATCTAAATATAGAGCACAATATTAGTTTTTTGGCACAACTATTTTTCTTTTAAGATCCACATGTACTGCACTTTTTTTTTGGTTTCTATGGTATCTCCTACCACAACACCTTGAACGTTCTGTGACCATAGTGCAACTTTCGGACCTGCAACAGAACAAAGAAGAAAAGAGGACTCAACAAAGTAAGTAAAACTAAAGAAAAGATCATAAACACCATAATTCAATGCACTCTAACTCTAATTTATACCGTTAATGACAGAATTGTGCAGGTAGCACCCTGCAAAAACATCTTCAATACATGAACACCTTCATGTTGGTAAGAACTCGGACATTCGAGAACTCCTGCTATAGTAGTTGACGCTATAGTAGATGACTGTGCACGTAACATTGTAACATGACAGGCTAAAGGCTAATTCTCCACTGAAAAATATCTGGCCATGAACTGGAGGGGTGGATGGCACCAAGGATTTTTCAGGCTAACATTTCCAATTAAACGATAAGTGAATTCTGGTATAACACTCCCTGCGTGAACGTGCGGCTACAGTTTAGACTAAACACCGGTATATTAACATGCCCCTTTCTCAAATACACAATCGTAAACTCACTAAGTGGTTGGTATTTGAGAAAGGTTTACAGACATATGAGGTGCATATAGTGCATGTTTTACACAACACAAACCAAAGAAGTAATTTAAATAGCTAGAATATGTCTCGAACATGAATTATATAAAGAGGTTAGAATATTAATCTGCAATACAAAACGTACGTCTAAAAATCAAATCTAGTTACTCATAAAACTCATGTCAAATATTTCCTAAGATTTTATGTCAAATATTTTAAGCAAAGATTTTGGTTTACTATAAAACTCATATGAACATTCTTTAGCAGGGAGTTATAATGCATAACTACAAAGTTCCAAAGCAACTATTTTTAAGTACCGATGAATCGTCATATCCTAACAAAGATTTACATCTTTAGTGCTAACAAAAAGTGTATGCCTACACTGTTGTAAATGCTTACTAATAAATCAGATATCTAATGCAATTGCAAATTTTTGTTTGGTGGGAGACAATGTTGTGTTGTGTTATGTAGATGGGAATATAAGAAAACACAGATGTTAAAATGTACCTCATATTACTTTATTGAATTGCCTATTACGACGTAAGTCCTTCACGGGATGATTCAACTTCATTATGGAAATTAGTTATTTCCAACAAACTTAGACTGCATGTGAGTGTTCTAGTGAATGTTGATAGTAAAATTACTCTCTAGCTTGTTGAGCCCAGCTCACTTGCCCCAAATGATCCAATCTGTATTTGGAACATTTGGAACAAATAGCAGTGTTCAGGTCCAAAATCATATTTATCAAATTCATTCCTGGTCACAAATACAAAGAATGCTACATTGATTAATGATATGAGTTCCAAAAATGGAATTTCATTACTTGTATATGGGTACTCTTCATTAAAATCAGAACTACTTTGCATCTAGTACTTGTATAGGGGTTTCAAAAATAAAATTTAATCTTTTGGATTACCTGAGTTTGTATGTTCAACAATATCACATTCTTCTAAAGTCTTCCATTGGTTTTACTAAACCACATAGGTACCTATCTCAAATATACCTTGGAACTCATACCTTGGAACTCCATGATTATCTCTGGTCGCAACTTCGACGTTTGTGAAAGGAATGAAGTACAACCTTTTTTCGCATAAGACACGCCTGTCACCACGGATGTATGTGGTCATCCTCAGGTTCTTAATTAGGGTCATACGATGATCTTTGGCCTCTCTTTGCTCATGGTGGTGTATTCAGCCTTGACAACAGCAAGGATCAATTTCCCTGCTTTTTAATCAGTTGAAACATCTACGAAAATTAAAAGAATAATATAGCAATCGAAGTAACTGTATATGCATGTAGTAATGCATCAAATAGCAATCAGAAAAACTTGTATAAGTATGTTGTAAGGATCACCTGATCCGTAAGAATCCATTAAATATTAGTTGAAAAAGCTAATAGTCAACGGAAACCAAAGATGTAGTTCATGCATATGTTCACATCTGGAAACTTGATGCTTACATTTTTGTTTCACAACTTATTATAATCATTTTTATCAAATTCATGCTTACTTTAGCAAGGAGATTAAGATATTACAGTATAAGCATAACTGATGGATGAGCAGCGCAAGTACCACAGTTGCATCATGATCTCGAAGATGAGAAAAATGGATATGTAGTACATAAAGGATTGTTCTTACGAATTTTTTTGACTTGAATGTAGCTGAGGAAAAAAAGGGGAAATTTTATAAACTCTTATTAGATAAAGGCTTTGTCCACAATTAACCAAGCAGAAAGCACAACCTGAACTCATATCAACTAAGATCCAAATACCAAGTCATCTAAACCCTTATTGGACAATTATCTAAGTAATAATGCATACCAAAAAATCTAGGCCAAATCTTATACAAAAGGTATAGTACACTCACCCGTGGCCAGCTCTTGATCATCTTGTACTTAATTCTCCATCATATTTATGTCACCTACTGACACATTACTTCCGTCACTTGAGGTTGGATCATCGATGGAGTAACTGGACACTGACAGAGCTTGCTGACACAAAGCAGAATCCTACACCCAAAACCTGGAAACTCTATAGAGTAAGCATCAATTCACCAGTAAACCCAAAATCGAAATTGAAATAAGAAATCAAGTATTGATTTGTTAATTAAACCTCAAATTAATCTGTTAATAGAATCTGACCTTATAAAGAAATATGTGATGGCAGTTCAATTAGAATAATGCATATGGCCAAACATGAAATACAAATCTCTAGGAAATCCCCGAAGAGAATTAGAAACTTGAAAATCAATGGAATTAGGCTATAAAAACCTTACCATCAACAGTAGGACCTAAACACTATCTTAGAAAAATCAGTAAACTAAAATTAAGAAAATTACTGCAATTCGGATACAATAAGACAAATAAAAAAAACGGTCCGCGAGTTAAAACCCCAAAGATGTCACTATCCATACACAAAAACTCTAACAAAACAAATTGTTCACAAAAACCCCATTTAATATAATTGGTCTATATTACCCTCTTAGTTTAAATCACCCCAACAAAAACAAAAATCAACCCCACTTTAATTCTTATTATATTGTCACCACCAACAAGCAACACCACCTTCTACCACCGCCACCGACCACCACCGTCGTCGCCGCCACCGACCACCACCGCCAACCATCGCCGCCACCACCTCCGATCGCTGCCGCCGCCTCCGACCGCCACCGCCACCTCCGACCACCACCGCCGCCTCCGACCACCGACCACCACCACTACTGACCAAAATTTAGATGAAACCGATTTTGGTTACATCACAAATCCGATGAAACCGATTTTGGTTTCATCAGAATTCAACTACAAGAAAAATTCAACAAGGATCTTATGTTGCAGTTGTCTTGGATACAGCAACATCACAACAACACAGATCCATGCTCTATGCTACAAACACATATTATCAACTGTCAGCACCACCACTGCCGACCACCGCCGACCACCACCGACTAAAACCAACAACATCGCCAACACTCTCCGACGACCACCACCACCACTGACCAAAAATTAGATGAAACCAATTTTGGTTTCATCATAAATACGATGAAACCGATTATGGTTTCATCATAAATACGATGAAACCATAATTGGTTTCATCAGAATTCATCAGTAGTTGCACTTCATTTAAGCTTCATTTCTTCTCTAGTTTACAGCATCATCTCTTGTAACACAGCTCTACATAAAAACAGCTCTACTTTCAGGCAAAACCCAGCTGCACTATCCACCTTCAATTGCTTCAACTCCAGCTGCACTATCCACCAGGCCATATTCTTTGCATCTTAACCTGCACTTCCAATTCCAACCCTATAATCCACAACTCCACAATACTTTCCTGCTTTTCCTAGCATTCATCTATTTGTGAATCTTCTCAATCATTCATTCAAGCCAACATCATTGTATCAACAACCTCATTCTATTCTTTCAACCATCAGGCCATCAATTCAATTTATTTATTTCTTCAGTCACAGCCTTTTTCCATCAAACCAACACTGCCATCTTCTATTCCATTTCCTTGTCTGCAACACAGACCAACACCATTTCAGTCGCCTGCACAACCCCATTTGCATATACCACCTGCAGCTGCTCAGGTAACCTGCAATTCATTCATATACAACACCAATTGCATTTCAAACTTAGGCCACTTCCACCTGCATCTCTTTGCTGCCTCAAAAACCTGTTAACAATCACACAGCAACCACAAACTCATTGCACAACATCCACAACTTACTCATTGCAACATCTCATATTCAAGCTTCTGTCATTCTCCAACTCCATTGCACCAAAACCATCTCTAAATCCTCCATCAACTGAATCTTCTCCATGACAAACTCTATCCAAAAGCCTAACCCATAGCACCATCAGTTCACATACATCACATAATTCTTCAGTTATAGAAACCCCCACTTCAATTCAATCATCATCCTCTTCCATACTTCGATTTCAGGAAAAACCTGTTCATAAATTCATCACAACAAGACCTCGATTTCATATCAAATTCGTCGTGGTAGCAGCAACTGGTTCTGCAACTTCATCATCACCACCAGCTACAACTTCAGTTCTTCTACTTATTCCTTGTAAGCCTTCTCTCAACCATAAATTCCTCCAATCCCCATCTTTTTCTCCATTCATCTCAGATATCTACAGGAGCAGCAGAAACCAAACCCTAACCAATTTCCATCGTCAGAACCTCAATTTCACCAGCAACAACCTGATTCACATCTTCACATCAATCTAACTCAACTCTGAGTTTCAATTTCTGAATCAACCCCAGACGAGATGCAGATCCAATTTCTTGCAATCTCAGATTCAACCCATCTCAAATCTGTTTCAAATCCATCATCTCTATCTTACCCTTTTCACATCTCCCAATTCTCGATCTATTTCTCAATCAACAGCAACGAGATTTACTCTCAATTTCAGGTGATAAAACAGCGGCATCTGCTGCTTCTTCTTTTCTCAGTTTTAGGGAAATGAATGAACTAATGATTGAGAGAAAACGTCTCTCGAATTCTTCATCTCTTGAATCAGCGTCGTTATTTTCTGCTTCTTCATCTCTGTCTCGATCTAATTTCAGGTGATAACAGCGGCAGCTGCTGCTTCTTCCTTTCTCAGTTTTAGGGACTTGAAATGAACGATTGAGAAAAGAATTTCTCGATTTAGATCTGTCGGCTTTAATAACAACAACCGTTTCTCAATGAACAAACTAAATTTACAGGGAATTACAGGGAAGTGGTGTGTCGGGGGAGAATAAAATTGTTGTTGGTGTTCGTGGAGATCCATTGTTGCTGCTGGTGATGATGGTGGTGGGATAAGGAGTAGGAAGAAAAAAGAAAAAAGAAATCAGAGAAGAAGAAGAAGAAGAAGAAGAAGAAGATGAAATGGTACATTTGGGTTTTTTTTAAAATAAAAAAAAGTTAAATTTGCTCATTATCATTTGACTTGGGGTTTTTGTCCCAGTTTTATTTGAAACGGTTTTTATTTGGTAGAAATAATATGACCGGTTTTTTCTTATCATTAGTTTGTTCACCTAGGGGTTTTGTCACTAGTTTTGTAAAAAAAATAAAAAATAAAAAAACCTAACACATCAAGAATCAAAATTGAATATCAATTAGGGGTTTTGACTGAAACAGCGATTTTCGGAACCAAACAATGAGAAGAGAATGAATCAAGCGATGCTATACCAGTGATTTTGATTGAATTCAAAAGCGAAACCTCAATAAACCCTAGTCTGCAAAATCGAAACATCCAAATAAGCAAACCCCTGTGTCGTGATTATCCTTCGTATTAATAAGAACATGACCTAAAAGCCACGATGACTACTCTGAAAATCAGAGAGAATATAATGGAGAAAAACGATGAGCGAAAAGAGAACATTATGATGTGGTTTTAGGGTTTTGATGAATTTTTTTCCTTTTTTTTTTTTTGTTCCGGAAAAGTGTTATTTATGTGCAGATCACTTCTTTTTTCCCGGAATGCCATTTTTTTCAATGAAATAACCTGTAATCAAAATAAAACCAACGACCAAAGCGATGAGAAGAAGAAACGATAGCAAGAATCGATTCACATAATCCAGACACTGCAATTTATACCAACCAAATATCTGTGTAGATCAACTAACAAACCCATCATCAAATTCTTTATCAATCAAAGAAAAAGAAAAAAATAAGTATCTCACAAAACTGTGAGATAGGCAAAAAGTATAAGATCACACACCGATTAACAGAATGTGATATTGCTCTTTTGTACCTGCAAAATAAACATGGGTTAGGGTTTATTGATTGTACCTGCAAAACAGTACATGGGTTAGGGTTTTATCACAAAAACAAAGAGATGAACAAAGAGATGGAGAAGGCAAACAAAGAGAGAAGAAGAGAATAGAATAAGGGTATGGATAAAAGAGATGTTATTAGGGTTATGGAGATTCAACTTCGTTCAAAAGAAAAACTTTTTTTTTTTGTTTTTTTTTGTATAATAAATACAAAAATTTCTTTATTTTGTGGAAAAAACCTTGTTTTTCTCTTTTTTGAGGAAAAGTGAAACGGAGCAATTTTGTGAAAGGGTGACGGTCACCGTTCAACGTGGAGCCTAAGGAGCTTAGGATTTTAAAGGAATAAGATTTTCATTGGGAGCGAGACCTTTGGAGTTCACATGATGCTTGCTAAGAGCCGAACAAATGAAATAATATTTAACTTGTTATAACATTAAATCTAAATTTAATCAACTGTCAAAGTATGCCTAAAAAATAGTAGAGATAGGCGTAAGTTTCACAGCAGAACATGTTAACATAACTTTACTCATTACATTGTACTTCTAAGAGAATTCGAAGAGTATGATTTCACTAACTTAGCCATTATATAACCCACCAAAGGAAAAACCAAACGAATATAGCCAACTGAAGGGAGAAGCACCTCCTCCTTCCCCACATGATCTGCAGCCTTCCCCGTGGTACTTTCAATAACCTGAACAATTGTTAGTCGAAAAGGGATATATGTGGATTCACAATGATGTCTTGGGTGATGCTTTCACTATGAAATCTCTTCTCGTGTCATGTCATAACGACAGTTCTTTTTTGACCATGCCTAAACTTGTCACCAACATGATAATCCGAACAGATCTCCTCCCTACTCTCAGCCCCAAACTACATTGACCTACAAATAACACCCGGATATTGGATTACCTACATGCGTATATTCAATATTTAATGGATTTAATACATGGGTTATCTGCTCCCCTTTCATTATGCCTCATGATGTTACTGTTGTCATGTCCTTTCTGACCAAAAGCTTATCCTTGATGAGCATCATCCTGCACAGCAGGAGTGGCCTTTCAGTAAATGACATCTTCGCCCCGATGACCGTTTCAGCAAAGTGAACGAAGATAAAATCAACTAAAACCGAAGGAAAAAAAATAAGTGAAATTCGTCAAATGAGAAATTAACCAAACCCCATGAAAAAGATAAAATGGGACATATGTAGTATGATTTGCAAAAGAGAACCTTTGCCAAATATGTTCAGATATTTCTATGTAGGCTAGAAGAGACCCGTATTGCAATTCGATAATAGCATGATATTAGTTAAATTTTTAAGATACCATGATCATATCCTGCAGAGAAGGATTTCACATCCCACTGCACCTTGCAAAATCCAGAAGAAAACCTGAAATTACAGAAAGTGGGCTAATATTGACTCAATTCCCTATAAGAAACTTGCCATAAAATGTGAAGCTAACAAACCAAACTATTACATCATATAAAAGTTGTCATAAAATGCTTATTTATTCGTACAGTAAGGAAATGAGGAAAAAAGAAAGTAAAAACCAAATATTCATTAAGCATGAAACCATACTTACTTTGCTCAATTTCAAAGAGTTATTAGTTTAACTGTAAACAAATAGAGAAGCAAAGTTTATTAGTTTAGTTAAAAGGTACAGGAAGGACCCGCTTCATTTTCTATTGCGGCTAAAACTTTGTTAGTTAACTGCAAACAAATAATGAACTCTTTGAAGTACCAAAATAACAAAATGTCTCAATTAGTTCCGCATATACCTCTATTTGAAATCAAAATTCTGAAAATTAGTAAATGTTTGAGACGGATTTTTCGTATGAAGCTAGCTGAATTCTATAAGAAACCTAGATCATCTTTACATTCTGCATTTAAAGACCTCTAATTTCACCTTCATTTGAAAGTTGAAACCAAAGTTTCAGATAATTTCTCGTCGAGCACACATCGTCAAAATTCTTCCGCATTATGATTGAGACGTCATATACGTAGCGTAAGTTGTAGCGTAAGTTGTAGAAACCTAAAGCAAATCCGTAAAACCCAGTTCTAAGTTTTCTAACCCTACAAAATACTACGTTATGAAAATATTAACACATAAATTTGTAACATAAAATCAAAGCTGAAATGATACACTTACAGTGAGAGATTCTAAATCCCGGTTAGACTCAAATACAACTCTATTTTAAATGAAATCAAAACTATGAAAATAAAATGAGTGAATGATGAAATATATTTACCTGAATGTTAAGAAGAACAATGTATCCAATTTAGTAATTATTATAGATGGTGGATTTTCGATAAAGGCTAAAATTGTAAACTCATAATTATACGAAGTTCTGATTAAGCAATCGGACGCGAGTATTGAGACACGACTCTCTCATCGAATCCTCAACGGAGAGTACTTTCTCTCAGAGTACATGTAGATATGTAGTCTCACGACTGGACAACGACATATCTCATGAATACTGAATACTTTCATCTATATAGCATCACGACATGGACGGCTCCTAGACAGCTTGCTCTTCTAGTATAGAGCGATAACGTCTTCAGGAACAAACAACAAGTTTACCCTGACTATATAAAGGATATGACTTACCAGCAAGCTCGTATCAGGATAATTAATGCTCCTAGACAGCTTGCTCTGCTAGTATAGAGCCACAAAATTAATTATTCCTAATTACA
The DNA here is from genome assembly GCF_003573695.1 of Papaver somniferum. Lineage (NCBI taxonomy): Eukaryota > Viridiplantae > Streptophyta > Magnoliopsida > Ranunculales > Papaveraceae > Papaver > Papaver somniferum. The sequence goes on along the minus strand of NC_039366.1, from coordinate 64,657,235 downwards.
ATCGCTCATATTCCATGGTCGAATCCACGACTGGTTCCATGGAATGACAATAACAATTGTTCTGATTCTATGATCGAATCCACAACTTGATCTCATAGAATACGATAACTATATTATCTCATTACTCCGATTTCATGATCGAATCCACAACTGGTCTCATAAATGGTAATAGATAAACCTTAATTACTCTGATTCTATGGTCAAATCTACGATCCCATGGAATGGTAATGCTCACTTTATTATTCTGAATCCGCAGTCGCATCCTCAGCTGATCCTATGAATTAATAATAAACATCTTATTACTCAGTTTTGTGAATTATTCTCCATTGAATTCCACAATTAGTAATAAATAATCAACAACCGGGCGTCTGAGCTACCTCTAAGTAAGCCCCGATTCAAATGGTGAAGGTGTATTCAAAGATGATAAACTAACAGTCACCGCACGGATGAGTATTTCAAAATACAACGAAACGATGAACCTATGCAAAAAAGAGAAGAAAATAATAAATAATTAAAAATATTGACCAGGGTGCTGGGAGCACGGACACACGACCGACCGACCATGTCGTGGTCAATTCCACGCCAGTTCTATATTTTTAGTGTATTTTTATTATTTTCCATTATTTGATGAAAATCCTCTCATTTTATCAAATCTCCTTCGTCTCGAGAAAACTCCTCGGTTTCATGGTACTTTCATAAATCCATAAAAAATAATACAAAATTAAGGAAAGGAGTGTGGGGCGTGACCATTGGCCAACCGGCCCCACACCCACGGTTTCTTATTATTTTACTACTATTATTATTATTTCTCTAATTTCATGAAAAAACTCCTTCATCAAATAATAATAAAATAATATAAATTATGAAAACTTGTGGGACCGGGCCTTGGCCAGCCGGTCCCACATGCCCCTTTGTTTTATTATTTTATTATTAGTTTTCCTTGAATTCATCAAATTCCTTGATTTCATGGTATTTCTCTCAAATTAGGAAAAATTCCCTCAAATCATCAAAATACCTAAAAATATTAAAAAATTATGAAAACTCGTGGGACCGGGCCCTAGCCGGCCGGCCATGCCTCCACGGTCCCACACGCCCTTGTTTTTATTATTTTAATATTTTTGCTTCCTTGAACTCATGAAAACTCCTTCATTCATGGAAACTCCCTAAATTCATCAAATTTCTCAAAATTCATGAATTTTTCATAAAATCATTATAAAATTAGGGAAACTCGTGGGACCGGGCCCTACGGCCCATGCCTTCCACGGTCCCACACGCCCTTGTTTTATTATTTTAATATTTTTTGCTTCCTTGAACTCATGAAAACTCCTTCAATTCATGGAAACTCCCAAAATTCATCAAATTTCTCAAAATTCATGAATTTTTCATAAAATCATCAAAATATTATAAAATTAAGGAAAAGGCACCACGGGACCGTGGTCACGACCGGCCGACCATGCCTTGACCACGGCGGTCCCACGCCTCCTCATTCCTTATTTTATAATTATTTTTCATCATCTCATGGTGTTTTCCTCAGTTTCGTCGAAACCCTAATTTTGGCATATTTTCTCGAATGGATGCTCAATTGCACGCCAGAAAATATCAAAATTCTCAGGACTGAGACGCGGACGCCTTGGGGACACGAGCACGCTATCTTGACCGACCAAGATTGGCTCTTTGGCTCACGGAAGCCGGTCCCATCAATTTTCACAGTTTTGACCTAATTTGCACAATTGCTCGTATTAGGTCCAAAACTCTCCCAAACACTTTGGATTTTCATGAAGTGATCGTCAGGCGGTCACGGGACAACCCAGGGCCGGTTTCATGACTCCATGGTCGGTCCCTCGCCTCGTCATAATTAATTAGGTTTTCTCACCTAAGGCTCAGACGAGCATTTTGAATAAATGATTAAACCAGCATTTAATCATTCTTCACCAACAAATCGTCAACTCTTCAGGAGTTCTTCGTATTTGCTCACGTGAGCATATGGACACTACATGGTTGATCCACGGTCCCATGTAGTCGCTCCCTCCTTCGTCCCATGGTTGAAATTCTGACGAACCATGAATTGATCATCAATTGATCAAATTAGGGTTTCTGAATCCAAGGATCATCATTCCAGATTCCAACCTTAATAATTTTACGACCTCATGGTCATTAATTTTATTAATTATGCTCGGTTCAACGACCAGTATTCTAATTAATATTTTTGGTACGCTGCCAATAATCCATCAGATGAGCAACACATGCTCAGACGATCAAATATTCAACAATTCATCACATGAGCAACACTTGCTCAGATGAATATTTGCTCAATATTGGTTCAACAATCAATATTCAACGATCCATCGAATGAGCAATACTTGCTCACTTCATCGTAAGAACTATACCTCTGTCTCATGACATGTTCAATTCATGAGTTTCAGAACATCATGTTCAACTCAACGACTACATGGACTCATCGTCCCATCAAACCACGAAGTCATCAATTGACTAACAAACCACGAGACGTCAATCGTGTCACTTGGGGGATATCACTTAGGGTTTTGGTCTGGCGGTCTACGGCACGTGTGTTCAAACACACGATGGAATGTGAGCAAGTCGTGCAATCAGTTGAAGGAATTCACGAGGTAGTGGGTGGAAAATCGACCAAGTCTCCACACGTTGAGCAACTGGTTTCAAACACGATCTCCACTTCCCCACTCCTTGATTCCATCAACTGTCACACTTCATGGAATCATGGTGTCTACAATTCCAGCAATATAAATAAGTCTCTGAATCATGATTGAATCATCATCAGTATCATCAATCTCACGTCATGACAACACGAGATCATCAACTCATCAATTGAGCAACTACTCTCAATTGAGCAATTTCAATCACTCAGAGCTTATCGTATTCGGAATTCACACACCCACAATCTTTGATTACCATTGATTCCACACATTTCTCAGCTTCCCTCCTACAGATCAACCCATCCTCTCTTGTGACCGAATTTACTCTGGAACGGTCATTGTCTTGATTTAGGCCGGAGTACTACAGATTGATCTCTCGAATCTAAAGCACCCCCTTTGCAGCGGTGCATCTGTGTGAGGTTTAACATTTCGCTCGGTTCGAGGAGTCTCCTCCGTACGGTCGTCTCCTCAATTCCTTAAAAACCAGCAAATCGTTTTTCCCCATCTACAGATTGGCGACCACAGTGGGAGATTAATCTCTCGGTTGCAATCTAACAATCTCACAAGATGGTTGGTCTTAGGACTAATTCAACTAATTCAGATCAGAATATTTCAAACGGCAACATTCCTCATGTTACACCTGGCGGCATGGAAGGCAGAGGGATCCCGACTTTGGCAGAGTTGGCTCAAATCCTAGAGGTCCATACCAGGAACATGGACCTGATGAAGGAGACGATAAACCACATCCTCGACTTTCTCATCAAATTAACATCCGAGTTAGGGGTACCTCCGCAACACCGGGGACTGAAGCGTCATCTGACCCTCGAATCAACAGCTTCACCACATACGAGAAGCCGGTGGAACAAGAGGTCACACATTTGATCGAAAATCTATGTGAACTCCTGCACTTCTCCAGGGATCAGCGCACAGACACATTTTCAGCACTCAACCAGATATCATCCAGCGTGCAAATAACGCCACCAACACCATCAGTTGAAGAAGTCTCCCTAGTGCCTGAGCATTCGATCGACAACATCTCTTTTGGAGAAGAAGATCGCATGACGGATGAAGGACACAATCGAGCATTGTATGTCACTGGTTTCATCAAAGGCACCGAATTTAGAAGAGCTCTTGTTGACACCGGTGCTTCTACCAACATTGTCACCATGAAGACTCTCAGGATGGCCAGGTTCCCACAAGGTAAAATCGTTCGCTATCCCATCCTAATGACAGGATTTGAAGGAAGTCAAAGCCATACATATGGATATGCATACATAGATTTGAGGGTGGGGCCGATTCGATCGAAAGCGAAGTTTCATGTGATCGAGCAAGAACCTGACTACCATATAATACTGGGACGCCCATGGCTCCATGATAATAAGGTGGTTCCTTCAACATACCATCAATGCATGAAGGCCCTGCTCGACAACAAGATCGTTCGCATTCCGGCTTCATCATCTCCTTATGCTCCCGTCTATGATACTGAGTTCCTTGAATCTCAAAAAGGCATCCCGGAACCTCCAAGCAGGATTCACAGTACTCCACTTCCAAGCTGGAAGACTATCGAGAAGGCTGATAACGATCCGTCATCCTCAGCTGCTAAAGTGATCAAGTCACCTACTACACCGACTAAACGCCATAATGATCAAGTCTCAACTCCAGGGACAAACTTCACGACCGATCGAGACGTAGAAGGGAGAGTCATTTATCCGACGGAAAGATTAGCAATTAATCGGGGAGAACGATGAAAAGTCTCCCCACCATGAAGAATGTCAGAGTGAGCAATCACTTGAAGAAGTCCAAGATGCCCCACGACAACTACAGGACGGCACTGACTCTACCACTGACGATCTTGAAACAATCAACATTGGGACTGAAGACGATCCAAGGCCAATCCTGATCAGTTCAGCGCTATCACCAGAGGAGCGGACCGAGCTGGTGAAATTATTAAAAGAATATCAAGATGTCTTCGCCTGGACGTACGAAGAAATGTCGGGTCTGGATGACAAACTCGTCACCCATCACCTGCACATCGTCCCTGGTTCCAAAGCTGTCAAACAACCGCCCAGACAATTTAGACACGAAGTCGAGGAGCAAATCAAGGTCGAAATCCAGAAACTGTTGGCAGCAGGGTTCATCAAACCTATTCTTCATCCAACGTGGCTAGCAAATGTGGTACCTGTTAAGAAGAAAAATGGTCAAATCAGATGTTGTGTCGACTTCAGGAACTTGAATAAATGTTGTCCAAAGGATGATTTTCCTCTACCCAACATTGACATGCTCGTCGATGCAACCAGTGGTCACGGTATGTTCTCATTCATGGACGGCTATAGTGGGTACAACCAGATCAAGATGTATGAACATGACGCCAACAAGACTGCGTTCCGTACTCCCATTGGGAATTTTCACTACACGTGATGCCCTTTGGATTAAAGAATGCTGGTGCCACCTATCAACGAGCCATGACTGCCATATTCCACGACATGATGCACAAGCAAGTAGAAGACTATGTTGATGATGTGGTGGTAAAATCGAAGACTCGAGCATCTCATCTCGAAGTTCTAAGGCAGGTGTTGAAAGGTGCAGAGAATACAAATTAAAAATGAATCCTTTAAAGTGCGCATTCGGAGTTTCTTCCGGAAAATTCTTAGGATTCCTGGTCACGGCTGAAGGGATCAAAGTCGACCCCGACAAGGCAAAAGCTATTACCACCATGCCTCCTCCACGTACCGTGAAGGAACTACAGAGCTTTATGGGCAAGGTAAATTATATTCGACGCTTCATTCCTGGATTAGCTCAACTCATTGCTTCGTTCACGCCTCTGCTGAAGAAAGGAGCAAGCTTCACCTGGACAGCTGTTCAACAAGAAGCTTTCCATAAAATACAACAGATATTATTGTCACCGGCCGTCATGAGGTCTCCAGTGCAGGGACGAGCTCTGATTCTTTACACAGCCTCCAGTGACGTCGCCATCGGCGCACTCCTCGCTCAGAAGACGAAGGCGTCGAACGACCGATTTACTACTTCAGCCGCACAATGAGAGATGCTCAACTCCGATACCAAAGGCCGAAAGGGCATGCCTGGCATTGGTACATGCAATCCAGAAGTTCAGACATTACTATCTAACAGGGTCGTACTCATCTCCAAAGCTGATCCCATAAAGTTCTTGCTATCAAAGCCAGCCTTGATAGGAAGACCAGCGAAGTGGCTACTCCAGATGTCAGAATTTGACATAGCTTGCACGCCACCTAAAGCCATCAAAGGTCAAGCGGTCGCAGACTTGCTCGCTCGCTTTTCCAGGGGAAGACACAACAACACTACATGAAGAAGTACCCGGCGAATTCCCAGACATCTTGGTCATCAAGGAAGAAACATGGCTTCTATACTTTGATGGATCTGCCACCCCTAGTAGTGACACCGGAGGAGCGGGCATAGTGTGGTGTCTCCATCTGGTGAAGTTTTCTCACATTCGTTCAAGTTGGATTTCCACTGCACCAACAACTCAGCGGAATATGAAGCCTTCCTATTAGGATTATCCTTGGCCAAGCAAGCAGGAGCAACACACCTCGAGATAAGGGGAGATTCAAAATTATTGGTCAACCAGATGAATGGAACGTATTCTCTCAAAGAAATCACACTTGCTCCATTCAGAACCGAAGCTCAGCGACTGTTGACCTATTTTGCTGACGCAACGATCGTCCATACTGGACGGACTAACAACAGGCATGCTGATTGCCTAGCAACTCTCGCCTCCAAGCTGCAATTCGAAGGAGCACAGAAAACGATCACTGTACAAGACGTACGGTATCATCAACTTGGCTCACTCAGATCGAAGACATTCCAGCGAACGATTGGCGAGCACCCATCATTCATGAATTGAGCAGCTCTATTTCAGAAGGCCAAGTCAGCCTCAAGGAATTGAAAAAACTACTTCTTGCTTCATGGAGGGCTATACTATCGAAACCCTGATGGATCTCTATCACGATGTCTTGGGAGCGACGAAGGGAAGAACTCAAGCGCATACATGAGGAAGTCTGTGGGCAAACGTTAGTGGTAACACTTTACAGAAAGCTTCAAAGAATGGGGTACTACTGGCCATCCATGGAGACTCAATCGAGAGCTTTACAAGGATCTTGTCCTGATTGCCAAACACCTCCTCATCACTTGGAGGTTTTGACGATCCACCACACTGGGGACTGGAGGGAGCCTTACATCAAATACCTCCGGGACAACGAACTACCACTGGAAAAGAAGCAAGCAGTCAAACTCATTCAGAAAGCTAAGAGATTTGTCCATCTCGATGGGATCTTATACCGCAAAAGCTTTGGTGGAAATTTACTAAGGTGCTTAGCCGAACATGAAATCCCTACAATCCTGAAGGAAGTACATGATGGAGAACATCAAGGAAAGAAGAAACTATTTCTTCAAATTCATGAGAAATATTATTGGCCAACCATGGAAGATGATGCACGCACACGTTCAGAGGTGTCACCAATGCCAAACTCATGGTAATCTCATCCACACTCCTTGTCTCCCATTGAATTCTGTGAATAGTCGTGGCCTTTCTACAGCTGGGGACTAGATATCATTGGGAAGATCAATCCAGCATCTTCAAAACAACATGAATACATCATCACTGCGACAGAGTACTTCACCAAGTGGGTCGAAGCTATTCCTCTTCGAAGCACCACTGGAGTTACGATTGCCGCCTTCATCAAAGAGCACATAATATGCAGATTCGGAGTTCCTAAGCATATCATCACAGATAACGGAACTCCTTTTGCCAATCAAGATGTTGAGAAGCTGCTCAATAAATATGGGATCAAACAAATCTTCTCCACGCCTTACTATCCACAAGGAAATGGTCAAGCAGAAAGTACCAACAAGACTTTGGTCAGGATTATCAGTCGGACGATTCATGACAATCCTCGATCATGGCATGAGCAATTACCCATGGCTCTATGGGCTTACAGAACTGCACCAAGGAGCTCGATCGGTACTTCGCCATATTCCCTTGTCTATGGAGCCGATGCCATACTTCCAGCAGAAATCAAAGTTCCCTCAGCCAGGATTGCATCCAGTGGTGTACAATGGGATGAGGCCGAAATCTCCAGATCAAGAATCGCTGAGCTAGATATGCTGGAATCAAGGAGACCAAGGTGGAAAAATATGTGGAAGCTTACAAACAGAGATCTCCAGAGCCTACAACAAAATGGTAAGACCTCGAACATTTCAAGTAGGAGATTTGGTATTAAAGACGGCAAAGCACATTCAACAAGACATGTCCGCTCCTAAGTTCTCTCCTAAATGGGAAGGGCCATATGTTGTTATCAAAGCAGTGTCTAGCGGATACTACAAAATTTTAGCAATCAATGGAGGAAAGGAAGGAAACATCATCAATGGCAAATGGCTCAAAGCTTATTATGCCTGATCCATGAAACAAACTACCTCTTCATCATTTCAAGCATTTTCAAAAATGTAATTTCATTCCTCCAAAGAGCACGAATGCTCCTTTGTTCATTAAACATTTCAAAATGAGCAAAATTCGTTCATACCATGATCAACTGTTTCACCTAACTAGAAACTCAGATTTACTCAAAAAACAACAACCACAAATGCTCACTCAGAGCAAACCATCCAGCAACGGATAATCCCTGTAAGAAGCCTCGTCAAGCTTCTTCTGAAAAATCTTGGTCTTTGCCTTCAAGTCTTCGACGCTTTCTCAACCCTTGCTGACTCCAGAGCCAGTATCCTCTCCTCATCCAGTAAAGCTGCATTCATGGAAATTGCATCAGCAGCCTCTGCGCCTTATGAACCTTGATTATCTCAAGACGACGACGGAGCCAGCTTACATTGAATCGCAATATCTCACAATTCGAGATCATTTCATCCCATTGGTGCAGCTCATGGTTTTTGACGTCTCGCAAGTGCATCTGATTCATTTCCTCGATGATCGGCAATAACCCCGCTACCGTGGTTAAAAGGGTTGGAAGAAAACCTTTCCACACTTCTGGTGGCAATGTGACCATACTTCTTCCAGATCTTGGTGTACAGAGATACATGACATTTGGGAACCACGAATCCGCCGACCATTTCATTGTCTGGGAAGGTATTAATCAATGGGGCTTCGAATAAAAGTCCAGCGGTTGGGTATTCACGAGCATGGACACCGTCTCCGGTCTCCACGGATCCTACAGAATCTTCACATGCCTGGTTACTGCTTTCCTCAACCTCAACCACGGTCACGGACTTTCCACTCTTTCTTCGTCTAGCATCGACGACGACACGGACATCCGCCTACGATGAAACGAAGAGTGTTAATCCCGGGACTCAGTAAATCTCAAGAGTCATAGGTTTACTTACAGACGATCCAGCTTCAGCACGAGCCGATCCATACCGGGCAGGAGCTCTAACAGTCCGCTTAGGCCTTGCATTATGAGGAGTAGCATTCTTCTTACAGTCCTACGACAAATCATTTCTTGTGATCAACAATCGAACAGAGACAAGAAAGAGAGAAGAAGAAGAAGTGTACAACTTACTGAGATAGACGTTGCATTTCACGCTTCGACTGAAGATCATCTTGAGAAGAAATGCTATTGCTCGACATGACGGCAAGAGGTAGGATCAAAACTTCTCTGCACGATGAAACTGACTCAGGAATGGAAGAAATATTTGCGTGGATCATAGATTTGGAGTCTTGGATATATATATCAGGCGATAGTATAGTCAACTCAGTTACGAGTTTCACTGAAACCCTAGGCTTCAAAGATCGATACCGAAGACACGGAGGAAAATAACACACTGGGGACTGAACATCACGGGTCAAAGGATAGGCCACGGCCTTGTACACGTCATGAATTCTCGGCCGTGTGTTATGTTACTTCTCATGAAAATCGACAAGTCATGATGAATTTGGATATATGGACATGGTCCATGTCATGGATTAGAAGAAATCGACGTTAACAAAATGTTCATCATTCAGAAGAAAAGTCTAATTGAAGTAAAGTCGTTTAAACAGTCAAAAGAAAGATATCCACTATGAAGACTAAAAAGGGAATGCTCTACCATCTACAAGAAGATGGAAGTAAAACTATCGTCGGACTCTCGGAATCATCTTCTTCAGAGTCACTGTCAGGATCATTGGTGAAGTCCGGTGGACGGAAGATAACATCATCATCTGAATCCGAATTATCTTCTGCTGCAGCTTCAGCTTCAATTTTCTTCATCGTCCTCCGATGCTCTTTTCATATCGATCAGGCTTAATGTAACGCTCGGATGGTTCCCATGTGATCTCTCCTTCAGAAGCATCAGCATCAGAATCAGAAGGCACCCCATCCAAGAATTGACGCTTCTCCTCAACCCTCTGTCTCTTACGCCGGGTGCGATCTTTTTCACGTTGACGGGCATCCTCCTTTTTGTCTTCAGCTTTTTCTTTTCGAGTTCAGCAAAAGAGACTCTTCGCTACCCAAAGGAACATTAGGCTTCCCCTTCTGGGTAACCCTAGCCTTCGATTTCGCTACAGGAGCGTCGGAATCCTCATCAGAAGAGCCAGAGGAAGAAGAGGAATACCAGTAATCGTAATTGTTGTTACTGTTGGTCGACATTTTCTGGAACCGGAAGATCAAAGATTACTACATGTAAACAAACCAACATCAGCAAAAAATGGTAACTCTTAACTCTTACCTTTTATACTTCCACTAACAATAGTGATAGTAATACTAGAGTTAACACCTCAAAATCGTTCGTCTCTTCGAAAACTGCAAAAAACGAAACTTTATTAATTTCGAAACTGATTTTTCAAATCACGGACACAATTTTCATAATGTGAACATTCACACAACTGACCTATGAAGTTTACAACAATAAAATATTTCATCATAAATATATTGTCTATCTTCGAAGGTTCCTCAAAACCCACGTTTCTGGTTTTTCGAAAAAACAGCAATTAATGCAACTTGCATACATAAACTCTCAAGGATTTTATTTAATGAAAACAAACTCATGAAAATAAAATATATCATCATATTTTGCACAATATATGTCACGGATGCATATACATATATAAAAAAAAAAATTATTTTTCCTTCGTATCGTCGTTATTTGTCTTTAAGACGAAGGTTTATTTCAAAAAATATTGTGGAAGCTCACATCTCATATATATGATAAAGTTTTGTATTTACATGAAAGCTCATAAGAAATAAATTTTTATCACTGAACACAAGTTCATCATACATATTTTCCTTCGTGTCATCATTATTTGTCTTTAAAACGAAGGATTTTTCCAATTTCATGAAAATTCACTTCTTTTATAATGAAACCTTGGTATACATGAAAGCTCATACACTAAGTTTTATCACTGGACCTAGGTTCATATTAAAAAAAAATCTCTCCTAAATCAGGGATTATAATTAGTTTTCAAAACTAACGATCGAACGAACATACGTTTTCAAAAACGAGGGTTTTTTCATAATACTCACACTAATATACACACATGTATATAAATTCATCATGATCAAAGCATGAACAACTCATGAGGATCATAAACATCAGAAGACAAAAAAAAAAAAAAAAAAAAAAAAAAAAAAAAAAACGTACCTAGGAGCGCCGGCCGGAAATTGGCCGACGACGGCAGGTGGTGGTCCGGCGGCGGCGGGAATCTTCTTCTGCTGGCGTGAAGATGAACAGTTGATCAATAGCTGGTAGTGAGTTAAAAAAAGAGAGATTAATCCCTTTTATATCAATTTTATTTCCAAAACCTAATTTTCTAAGGATTTCCTTATTGGGCCCGACCCGCGAATCCTAATCGACCACGGACTCATCATCCAAACCAGCGGTTCAACACCAATTTATGCTCATCAAACGATGATCCAATCATGACATTGAAGCCTTCATCAAGTCGTGGTTTGCTCATGCTCTCTAAATCCGGTAACATCTCAACTTACGACTAAGTTCAATTACTGGTATTATTATTTATGGCTGGAAAATCACCATTTAATGCTGACTGAGGAACACAGCCTTCCTAAGTAAGCAGGGGACTTAATGTAGATGGTGGATTTTCGACAAAGGCTAAAATTTTAAACTCATAATTATACGAAGCTCTGATTCAGCAATCGGACGCGAGTATTGAGACACGACTCTCTCATCGAATCCTCAACGGAGAGTACTTTCTCTCAGAGTACATGTAGATATGTAGTCTCACGACTGGACAACAACATATCTCATGAATACTGAATACTTTCAATGATTATTTATATATAGCATCACGAGATGGACGGCTCCTAGACAGCTTGCTCTGCTAGTATAGAGCGATAACGTCTTCAGGAACAAACAACAAGTTTACCCTGACTATATAAAGGATATGACTTACCGGCAAGCTCGTATCAGGATAATTAATGCTCCTAGACAGCTTGCTCTGCTAGTATAGAGCCACAAAATTAATTATTCCTAATTATAATCGCTCCTATTCCATGGTCGAATCCACGACCGGTTCCATGGAATGACAATAACAATTGTTCTGATTCTATGATCGAATCCACAGCTTGATCTCATAGAATAGCAATAAATATATATTATCTCATTACTCTGATTTCATGATCGAATCCACAACTGGTCTCATAAATGGTAATAGATAAACCTTAATTACTCCGATTCTATGGTCGAATCTACGATCCCATGGAATGGTAATGCTCACTTTATTATTCTGAATCCGCAGTTGAATCCTCAGCTGATCCTATGAATTAATAATAAACATCTTATTACTCAGTTTTGTGAATTATTCTCCATTGAATTCCACAATTAGTAATAAATAATCAACAACCGGGAGTCTGAGCTACCTCTAAGTAAGCCCCGATTCAAATGGTGAAGGTGTATTCAAAGATGATACACTAACAGTCACCGCACGAACGAGTATTTCAAAATACAACGAAACGATGAACCTATGCAAAATAGAGAAGAAAATAATAAATAATTCAAAATATTGACCAGGGTGCTAGGAGCACGGACACACGACCGACCGACCATGTCGTGGTCAATCCCACGCCAGTTTTATACTTTTATTGCATTTTTATTATTTTCCATGATTTGATGAAAATTCTCTCATTTTATCAAATATCCTTCGTCTCGAGGAAACTCCTCGGTTTCATGGTACTTCCATAAATCCATAAAAAATAATATAAAATTAAGGAAAGGAGTGTGGGGCGTAACCATTGGCCAACCGGCCATGCCTTGGTCCCAACCGGCCCCACACCCACGGTTCCTTATTATTTTATTACTATTATTATTATTTCTCTAATTTCATGAAAAAACTCCTTGATTTCATGGTATTTTTGCACAAATCATCAAATAATAATAAAATAATATAAATTATGAAAACTTGTGGGACCGGGCCGTGGACGGCCAGCCATGCCGTAGTCGGTCCCACACGCCCCTTTGTTTTATTATTTTATTATTAGTTTTCCTTGAATTCATCAAATTCCTTGATTTCATGGTATTTCTCTCAAATTAGGAAAAATTCCCTCAAATCATCAAAAATACCTAAAAAATATTAAAAATTATGAAAACTCGTGGCACCGGGCCCAAGCTGGCTGACCATGCCTCCACGGTCCCACATGCCCTTACTTTTATTATTTTAATATTTTTTGCTTCACTGAACTCATGAAAACTCCTTCAGTTCATGGAAACTCCCTAAATTCATCAAATTTCTCAAAATTCATGAATTTTTCATAAAATCATTATAAAATTAGGGAAACTTGTGGGACCGGGCCCTGGCCGGCCGGTCATGCCTTCCACGGTCCCACGCGCCCTTGTTTTATTATTCTAATATCTTTTGCTTCCTTAAACTCATGAAAACTCCTTCAATTCATGGAAACGCCCAAAATTCATCAAATTTCTCAAAATTCATTAATTTTTCATGAAATCATCAAAATATTATAAAATTAAGGAAAAGGCACCACAGGACCGTGGTAACGACCGTCCGACCATGCCTTGACCACGGCGGTCCCACGCCTCCTCATTCCTTATTTTATAATTATTTTTCATCATCTCATGTTGTTTTTCCTCAGTTTCGTCGAAACCCTAATTTTGGCATATTTTCGCGAATAATGCTCAATTGCACGCCAGAAAATATCAAAATTCTCAGGACTGGGACGCGGACGCCTTGAGGACACGAGCACGCTATCTTGACCGACCAAGATTGGCTCTTTGGCTCACGGAAGCCGGTCCCATCAATTTTCACAGTTTTGACCTAATTGCTCGTATTAGGTCCAAAACTCTCCCAAAAACTTTGGATTTTCATGAAGTGATCGTCAGGCGGTCACGGGATAACCCATGGAAGGTTTCATGACTCCATGGTCGGTCCCTCGCCTCGTCATAATTAATTAGGTTTTCTCACCTAAGGCTCAGACGAGCATTTTTTGAATAAATGATTAAACCAACATTTAATCATTCTTCCACCAACAAATCGTCAACTCTTCAGGAGTTCTTTGTATTTGCTCACGTGAGCATATGGACACTACATGGTTGATCCACCGTCCCATGTATTCTCTCCCTCCTTCGTCCTATGGTTGAAATTCTGACAACCATGAATTGATCATGAATTGATCAAATTAGGATTTCTGAATCCAAGGATCATCATTCCAGATTCCAACCTTAATAATTTTACGACGGCCTCATGGTCATTAATTTCATTAACTATGCTCGGTTCAACGACCAGAATTCTAATTAATATTTTTGGTACACTTCCAATAATCCATCAGATGAGCAACACATGCTCAGACGATCAAATATTCAACAATTCATCACATGAGCAGCACTGGCTCAGATGAGGAATATTTGCTCAATATTGGTTCAACAATCAATATTCAATCCATCGAATAAGAAATACTTGCTCACTTCATCGTAAGAACTATACCTCTGCCTCATGACATGTTCAATTCATGAGTTTCAGAACATCATGTTCAACTCAACGACTACATGGACTCATCGTCCCATCAAACCATGAAGTCATCAATTGACTAACAAACCACGAGACGTCAATCGTGTCACTTGGGGGGATATCACTTAGGGTTTTTGGTCTGGCGGCCTACGGCACGTGTGTTCAAACACATGATGGAATGTGAGCAAGTCGTGCAATCAGTTGAAGGAATTCACGAGGTAGTGGGTGGAAAATTGACCAAGTCTCCACACGTTGAGCAACTGGTTTCAAACACGATCTCCACTTCCCCACTCCTTGATTCCATCAATTGTCACACTTCATGGAATCATGGTGTCTACAATTCTAGCAGTATAAATAAGTCTCTGAATCATGATTGAATCATCATCGGTATCATCAATCTCACGTCAAACTGACAACACGAAATCATCAACTCATCAATTGAGCAACTACTCTCAATTGAGCAATTTCAATCACTCAGAGCTTATTGCATTCGGAATTCACACACCACAATCTTTGATTACCATTGATTGCGCACATTTCTCAGCTTCCCTCCTACAGATCAACCCATCCTCTCTTGTGACCGAATTTACTCTGGAACGGTCATTGTCTTGATTTAGGCCGGAGTACTACAGATTGGTCTCTCGAATCTAAAGAACCCCCTTTGCAGCGGTGCATCTGTGTGAGGTTTAACATTTCGCTCGGTCCGAGGAGTCTCCTCCATACGGTCGTCTCCTCAATTCCTTAAAAACCAGCAAATCGTTTTTCCCCATCTAAAATTATCAATTATTCTGCGCATATCAATTTCAAATTTGAGAAAACCCACAGTAACATTAGTCCAATAGATAAGGCGAGAAAGAAAATCACCTCTTGGGACTTTGGTTCGATAAGTCGAGTTACCGATCTTCAAAGAGATTGAATCCCTAAACCATCATTTTAGGCCCCGAAGAATAAAATTGTCTCAAGAAAACATTCCGAGAGATGTGAACAGTTGTGGATGAAGAATAGAAGTGAAGTGGGAGGATAAGGTTTTCGTTCGATTCATTATTTACGACGATGGGAAGAAAACATTCCAGAGATGAGAAATGGGGGCAGTTATGGGGAGCAGTTGGGAGTAATGGGTGGTTTCGATCGTGTATGGGAAGTGTAAACATAGTATTTTTCTTTACTTAGTGTGGAGCCCAAATGAATGAGAGAGCTCTGTTTCTCAATACTTGCACATAAATTGTCCACATCAGCTTTTTGTGGGGCCAAAATGAAGGAGAATCAAGTATTGAGTTTCAATTATCATCTAGTTAGACAGATGTTCAATATTCACGGTAAAATTAGAAAACAAATTATTTTAATTTGTTTTAATGTTTGTAGCATTAAAAAGGGTGTATTACCTGCCTTAAATGTAGTAATAAGGCTTTAAACATTAATATAATCATTATTATCATCAAATAAGAACGTGGAATAATGATTATTAAGCATTCCATGTAACTTTGAGGTCCCGAGGTTAATTCTTTCCCTTCAAATATTTTTATGTGATTATTTTCGCTTCAAACATTTGGTTGAATTAGGTTGACCCAGTCAACACTCGATTGACTAACACGAGTCTGAAGAAAAACGAGTCGGACTTGATCAAGACTCGGTTGACTAACACGAGTCCGAAGAAAAACGAGTCAATGTCACGATTCAACTCGATATATAAATTTTGAGTACGAGTCTAAAAACATTGTCGATACAGAAGACACCAACAACAAATATTTCTAATAGAGCGAGTAAGATGAAAACCCAAATTAATATAGGCCAATTCTGTCACATGAAAACCAAGTTAAGTTATACCGGTTATCTTTGTTACTTTTACTATAAAATCGTTTAATTTTACTATGTATACTTCTTTTCCCATGTCATCACTATGATTTTGATAAGATCCTTGAAAAGTGATTGGGTTTATGCATCCTATCATTTTTATTAATTATAGATTTATTATTCGAGTGGGATGTGTTACTTCTGATCCAGCCAAGACCATTTAATTTAGTAAAATCGGGTAGGAACGATAAGTAACATTTGTTTGAATTGGTCATGTAACTGTTGGTTGAATTGGTTATGTAACTGTGTTGTTAAGTATCTTGACCTGTGGTCTGTCTAAATATACATGTTGTCTGTATAAACCCTTTATAGCTGTTGAAAATCTTTGAATTTGTCCTGTAACCGATTCCGGTTTTAAATTAGAGTACTGTAATGAATCTCTTTAAATCTTGCCTCTTTCTCGAAAAACAAAAAAGAGATATTTTGTAAAAAGGTCGGAACTTTATTGTCTAATTAGGATCTGGGTCGTAGAACACGCAGTTGGTGCGTTAGGGTCGTAAACTAATCAAAGACTGTTAAAATTTAGTTACTTGGCTATTTTTATTTTGCAAAAATCCCTGACCATCAGTTGACTAGCTTCGACGATATAATACCGTTAGAGTTTATATAGCTCTCGTCCTTTTCCATCTTCTTCCAATGAAAATTGGATATTTCCCATGAAATCAGAAATCCCCAAATCGATCCGAAATATTGAGTTGAATCGGGAGGAAAACAAGCGGGACAAACTAAATTTGACAAAGATACTGTATTAAATAGAAACAAGTTAAAGAAACAAGATTTCAAATTCATCAAGTTAGTCCACAGAGAAAATAAACTAAAAATTGCAACCTAATTTTTTTTTTCAAGATGGAGCCCTACCCCAATTTTATAGAGTGTTCTTCGTCTTCATCAATTAAATGTAATGATCCGTTAAGAGGTCAGTAATTATTCAATTTAAATAAGATCCCCCAATACTTCCTCCTCCGTCACAATTGCTCCATTAAATATTGTCATTCTGAACCTGTATGCTTAAGAACCATTGACAAGATGCACTAATTTCGACCACTACATACACATTCAACTGGTGATTGAATCAAAATCTAATCTAGGAGTTTTTGGAGAGAGAAAACGCAAAGAAGCTTCACATTAAGTTCTGTGATTTTTTATTAAAATTTTAGCTAGCCCTTAATTTTCCTCGCGTCATTAGGGGCCACTCGAAAAGAATTAGACGTCACACTAAAAGACAAAAAAAGTCACCCAAGCGTAATAAGTGGTCATCCCTTAACCGAGTAAGCCGTATTGGCAAAACTACCCTTCTACAATCGGAAGTTAAGGACACAAATTAACTTCTGATTGTAGTTGTTCAATCCTCGACGTGCCAAGGATCGATGATGGTTCGGTGGTGGTTCCAAAGTGGTCAGTGCATATGGTTTGGAGTTTTTGGCCGATGAACATTCGGAGGTTATATCCTTAACTTATCATCTGATTGTAAAAATTCCAAAAAATACAAATTATGAGTTTTTTCAAAAATCAGAATTTTGGGCCACTCTACATTCGGAAGTTTAGCAAACCAAATATCTCCCGATTATGGTGGTTCCGAGGCTCATGATGGCTCCAGATGCCAAGGCTCATGGTGGTTCCAAGGTAGTCAGTGTATATGGTTTGGAGGTTATGGACAATACATATTCGGAAGTTGGGTATTTTACCTGACTTCCGATTTATAACAATTCCAAAACCACCAAACATTAGTTTTTTTCGAAAATCAGAATTTTGGGCCACTCTACATTCGGAGGTTTAGCAAACCAAATATCTCCCGATTATAGTGGTTCCAAGGCTCACAATGGCTCAAAATGCCAGGACTCGTGGTGGTTCCAAGGTGGCCAATGCATATGGTTTGGAGTTTTTGGCCGATGAACATTCGGAGGTTATATCCTTAACTTATCATCCAATTGTAAAAATTCCAAAAAAATACGAATTATGCATTTTTTCGAAAATCAGAATTTTGGGCCACTCTACATTCGGAGGTTTAGCAAACTAAATATCTCCCGATTATGGTGGTTCCAAGGTTCATGATGGCTCGAAATGCCAAGGCTCGTGGTGGTTCCAAGGTGGCTAACGCATATGGTTTGGAGTTTGCGTCCAAGGAATATTCGGGAGTAAAAGCTTTTACTTAGCTTCCGAATGTAACAATTCCAAAAAAACCAATCATTAGTTTTTTTTCGAAAATCAGAATTTTGGGCCAATACACATTCGGAAGTTTGTCAAGCCAAATATTTCCCGATTGTTACAATCGGAAGCTAAGTAAAAACTCTTAATCCCGAATGTAAAGTGGCCACAAAATCCAAGCCATTACGTTTTGCCTCCTTGCACCCACCTTGGAACCACCAAGAGCCTTGGAAATTCGAGTCTTGCACGTAGTATAATCGGGAGTAAAATATTTTACTTAGCTTCCGAATGTAACAATTACAAAATCTCCAAAGATTAGTGTTTTTCGAAATTCAGAATTTTGGGCCAATATACATTCGGGAGTTTGTTACACTCGGAAGATAAGTAAAAGCTCTTACTCCCGAATGTAAAGTGGCCACAAAATAAAAACCATATGCATTGACTACCGTGGAACCACCAACGAACCACCATGGAGTCTTGGCATGTCGAGGCTTGAACCACTACAATCGGAAGTTAAATTATGTCCTTAACTCCCGAATGTTCATCGGCGAAAAACTCCAACCCATATGCATTGGCCACCATGGAACCACCACCGAACCACCATGGAGTCTTGGAACGTCGAGGATTGAACCACTACAATCGGAAGTTAATTTGTGTCCTTAACTTCCGATTGTAGAAGGGTAGTTTCGCCAATACGGCTTACTCGGTTAAGGGATGACCACTTATTATGCTTAGGTAACCTTTTTTGTCTTTTAGTGTGGCTCCTAATTCTTTTCGAGTGGCCCCTAATGACGCGAGGTTAATTTGCCCGGTTAAGTTTTTAACTCGGTCAGGATATCATGTCATTTATCTATTTTATAAGGGCATTTTCGTAAACAAGTTAGACGGTCAAAGTTAGTCTTCGACCCTAACGCATCAATTGCATCTTTTACTATCCTGACCCTAATTAAGTAATAAAGTTATGACCCTTTTACAAAATAACTCAACAAAAAATTAGAGAAAATTGACATATTTTTCTTACTAAAATGTAGGTATCCAGTTCAAAGTAATTGAAAAAAATTCATATTATTTTTCTTACTATAATGTAACGTCCAGTTCAAAGTCTCACATATCAGTTCCACTTGTAATCTATAAAATTCTCGAACACGGGTTTGCTATCTATCATGGCTTACAGCTGTTAGTTAATACTAGATTTGTGTCCGTGCTACGCACCGAGCATTTTTCTTCTTCTTTTAATTTGGTGTGCCCGGGGTTTTTGCCCCGCTCCGTGATGGTGCATTACTGACTTGCGCGGGGCTTCGCCCCGTCCCGGGACGATGCATTTTCGACTTAGTGTGCACATAGTCTCGGCTCGCCCCGTGGCGATGTATTTTCGATTTGGTGTTCCCCGTGGCGATTGATTTTCGATTTGGTGTGCCTAGGCGAATACATTAAATAGGTGGAGAAAGATAAGAAATATGTGCGTATTTAATCGAATTTTTCCTTCTATTTTCCCAGATATTTATTTTTTTCTTCTGGCTTTCAGAAAAAATATGAGTATATTTTTCTTTCTTGTATATATATTAATTTGGAAAAAAGAGGCGTAGCATGAGAATATAAAGATGTTGCACCAGTTCATGGTAAGCTGGACAAATTAGTTGTCTTACAAAAATATCGGAACATATAACCTCCATGCTTCCAAAATTAAAAGTAAGGTTAATCATCGGTCCGTGCTGAGAGCCATCACATCTGCTCAGCAAAGGTTGAAGCTTTACAATAAGGTTCCACCCAATGTTTTGGTTCTATATACTGGGACCGTTGTGACTGATGATGGGAAAGAAAAGAAGGTGACTTATGACTTTGAGCCTTTCAAGCCCATCAATGCGTCGTTGTATCTTTGCGACAACAAATTCCACACAGAGGCTCTCAATTGACTATATGAGTCTGATGATAAGTTTGGTTTTATAGTGATGGATGGGAACGGGAGCCTTTTGATACGTTAAGTGGAAACACACGTGAAATTCTTCAGAAATTCACTGTTGATCTTCCTAATAAGCATGGGCGGGGAGGACAATCAGTTCTGCGTTTCGCTCGTCTTAGAACGGAGAAATGTCACAACTATGTGAGGAAGACGGCTGAGTTAGCTAGGCAGTTCTACATCAATTCAGCAACCAGTCAGCCAAGTGTCTCGGGGTTGATTATCGCTGGGTCTGCTGATTTGAGTCAATCTGGATGTTTGATCCTCGTTTGCAGGATAAAATATTGAAGGTTGTGGATGTTTCTTGTGGTAGTGAAAATGGGTTCAATCAAGCAATTAAATTCTCTTCAGAAATTCTTGCCAATGTGAAGCTTGTCCAAGAGACGCGTTTAATTGGAAAGTACTTTCAGGAGATTGAACAGGACACAGGGAAGAAGTATGTCTCTGGTGTCAAAGATACACTAAAGGCATTGGAAACTGGAGCCGTGAATTGTGTGGGAAAATCTGGATATCAGCCGATACGTTCTGAAGAATAGCATTACGGGTGAGACTACGATCCATCGTAGTAAACAACAACATGATATCAATCAAAGCCGATTAACATTAGGTTCATAAGGATTAGTTGCCCATATCTCCATCAGATTGGGAATTAAAACGTTTTTGATTTTACCATTGACAAAAACAGTCAAAACAGGAAACCAATGACAACAAATTATATGTTGCCAAGTGTCCTCACTAAAACTCTCGTTTCACAAAACTCAAAAAGGGACTATTTTGGTCAATGGGAAGTGAGGGTTTCCTTATCGTTTAATGTAAGAGCTTTATTTGTCTAGGCCTTTAAGTCTTTAAATGGCATTCATTCATTAGTTATTATGGCTTTCGCATACGATTTACAATTTTAAAAGGTTCCTTGTTTAGGGCATACATGAAAATTTTCAGGCATATCAGATAAGGAAGGAAAAATAAACAACTCATTAGATAGTAATTTTAAAAATCCCCATATAGTTTCATTAATGGTAAAACCACTATTATTCATATTTTTCTTGTAGTCTCTTTTTTTAAAGAAGTTTATTTATTTAATTATTTTTAGTATTATTTTCTTTATAATTTTTTTTAATTACAACACACTAGATTTGGTTGACAAGTTCTCAGCCGAACCTCCAGGAAGAATAATTAGCAGTTCGGATGACAAGTTATCAACTCCCGCGTATTCCTTAAGTTTGGCTGATTCGTGCAAAAAATAGGATAGTTAAACTTAGTGTTGTTCTTCATAAAGTGAAGTTCAACTATTACTTTCGCCTTTAATTATCAGCCGAATTATTCATCGGCACTTTCAGAATGAAAAAAATGAGCAGTTCGGATGATAATTCGTTTCAATTACCAGCCGAACTTCACTCTGTAACTTCCGAAAATTCTCACTTTTTTTTATTTAAACCTAATATATTGATTAAACACGAGAAAATAAGACATATATTTGTTGTAAATACTTTTTATTGTTAATTTTCTTGCAATGAGGATTCGGTTCTCGCTTTAAAACTTCACTCAATTCCTTTTCTGCTTTAACTCTTTCTTCTTCACTAATATGCGGATTAGAAGAACAATTAGAATCCTTATATATTGTCGAAGACGATAAAAATTGAAGTCGGGCTTACGATCGGCTGGTGTAGGGATGAGAAAATAAAAGTTTTTTTTTATTGAATAATTATTAATAAAAAATTAAAAATTAGACATAAAAAATAAGAAAAATAAATTAAATAAATTAATCAAGGGTAACTAAGTAATTTACCTATCCCAGAATATTCCTGATCAACCCTCCCTTGTTAGTTTAATCCTTTCGTATGCCTCAAAATATTTGAAAATGCCCTAAAACGAAATGCTTTTCAAAAGGGTTTTCCTTTTCTAAGTTCGAGAATTTAGTTTCTGGCAAGAACTTGGGCGACAAAAATAGGCCACGAGCAATTCCTTTCCTGGGCTCTAGTGTCGAAGACTGCGTGATTGAAGAAATGATTTCGACAATGCTGACAATGCTAAAACGAGCATCTAGCTCAGCTGGTCATCCCGTTTCCTAAAGTTTCATGCGTTCCAGGTTCGAGCCCCCAATGACGTAATATTGACAGGAATTAACATGGAAGGTAGAGTTAGTTTGCCCTCCTTGTGACACAATCTCAATCCCACCAGCTTCGGCTTCTTTGACTAGGTTACCCATGAGGCTCGTTGGTAGGCTATCACGGCAACATGTTCAATTCATGTAGTAGTACATTGTTGGTGCTTAGCTTGTTAGGTTGTAATACTCTTTATCTAATAGTATCACCGTTATTCTTTTTAAGATAACCAAAATAGCCAAATTTAAATCAAATTGGGCGGTTAATTATTGAGTAAATTAGTCAAATGAGAAATGATAATCTAGTCACACTTTTTAAACGTATCAATGTCTATGTTCTCTTATTTTCTCCAAGACGCCAAGCTGTTGTTCGTAGGTACCAATCATTTGTTTTTATATTTTTATTTTTGAAGGAAAAAGAAAAGGCTATGTTTTAAGGCCATAATAATTTCGTCCAATCAAGATCGTAGAGTGGTTATTTGCATTTGGACAAATTTCCAATAAAAGATCTTCATGTACTTGTGGCAATCAACATAGTATAGCTAGATAATAATCAACATCTATTGGTATGTCACTTTCTATCCTCATCAACTTGGGAGGGAAGAAGGTGGCGACATCAATAGAGATTGACATTGGTCCCCTTTAAAAGGCCTAATTAAGCCGTACTAGTGTTATTTTCTATCTTAATCGAGTAAACTAGAAACCTTTGTTCTTTCCTGTTTTTGATGCAAGGAAATTATAAGCCTGAGTAATTAGCTCAGCTAATCATGGGTCCAAGCTTATTGTTGAGCAAACAAAATTTACTCTCTTCCGTAGCCGTCGCCCATCAGAGGACTTGTCAAACAGAGTTGGGCATTTGGTAAGCACAAAATTGATTAAAAAGACCAAAATCAATAATTTCTGGGTGAAAAGAACATTTAGATTTTGATACTGTTTAAATCGAAAAAAATTTAAAAATAGTCACGATGTAAACAGTTTCATCCTACCCATTTTCAAATACTTTTTCTTATTTTTAATTTACATCAGGATACATCCAGTTTCATCCTTGCTATTTTTTAAGTTTAAGTTAGGATGAATCCAGTTTCATCCTTGCTATTTTTTTGGTGTCCATTTCACCCATACTAATTTTTACCCGTCCATGTGAACCATGTTTTGAATATATTTGGACAAATGACCCATTTTCCGTTTGGTAAGCCATGTGAAAATATTTTCCATTTTTTTCTCTTGCGAAGAAACAAATATTTTTTTTTTGTTGGAAACCAAAAGCAATCCACAAAAGAATCTCGTATGTATGTCTTCGCCAACATATATAGCTATTAAAAATTTAAAATAGGTTGACAAATGATATTCATAGTT
Source organism: Papaver somniferum (assembly GCF_003573695.1). Taxonomy (NCBI): domain Eukaryota; kingdom Viridiplantae; phylum Streptophyta; class Magnoliopsida; order Ranunculales; family Papaveraceae; genus Papaver; species Papaver somniferum. The sequence continues at coordinate 64,633,221 of NC_039366.1, read as the reverse complement.
GTCGCCTTGTCGGTTTTTCCAATTTTATTCAAACAAATACACATTGATTTTTTTTTTCTTATGGATGATTTAAATTAAGAAAATGCATCTACTTGAAATGCTAGAAAAGTCCATCATTTGTCCATACAATCAGCGGTAGCTTACATTTCAGATTTTGATTGAGCTTCAAATTCGAATATTTTGCATTACAGTGATAGACTTTGAATTACAAATCAAACCTTAGTTGTAGGAGGATAGTCAGGCAAAATATAAGCAAAAAGATCAAATTTCATGTCGAAGACGGTTTGGAGTATTTTTGTTTTTTTTTGATGGGAAATTATAATATATTAGTTAAAAAATATAATATAATGGTTTTGCAAGTTCGTTTTTATCGATAACATTGAAAACAACACTTGATTTTAAGACTCTTAGCTGAAGTTGGGATGAAATGTGCTGAAGATTCTTTAGATGAGCTTCTTTAGCAATGTAGTCCGCAGCAGAATTATATTTCCTGTTTATATATTTTACATGAGCTTGTGGAAGTTTTTCCAGAATTGAGAATGTTTCATGTATGGTATTTTCGGTATTCCAAGGTGAATCTTTACACGTCCTGTTGATTGTCTCTACTAGAGTTTTGCAGTCAGTTACTATGGAAATGCAAGAAAACATGTTTTCACTTAACCATGTAGAAGCTTTTAGCAAAGCTTTTGACTCTGCATAAAAGGCCGAAGAAGCGCACTTTGATCCTGCTGAAATATGCATGAAGGTCTTATTATCCACAGAGTAAAGGATAAAAGCATATCCCATGGAAGAGTTTCCTTTTTTAATGACAACATCAATATCCAATCCCAAGTTAAGTCAGACCGTTTCTCCTTGGGGGTATATCTTCTTTGAATCATCATTGTCCTTTTGATGTTTTCCTGATGAGTGTGTTGCATGAGTTTCTTGGTTTTTTCTATAAGGTTATTCGGGTTTGGATCGATTTTATCAAACACTATGGAACATCTATGCTTCCAAATGAACCAAGATACGGTTGCGATTTTATCTGATAATTGCATGAAGTCTGGTTTCGTGATCCACTCATTAATCCAAGTTATTATGGAATCTGTATGAATTCTTGTATTTACTGCTTTTAGAGAAAAACCAAACCATATAGCTCTCGCAAAAAGGCAGCTTCGAATTATATGTTATTCAGTTTCTTGCTCCTCTGAGTTACACATTGGGCATTCCGTATTTATGTTTGTATTATGTGCCTCGTGTCTTGATTAAGCTGGAAGAGCTTTCTCAATTAATTCCCAGACAAATAATTTGATCCTCGGAATTTCTTGAATCTTCCATATTTTTTGCGAAGGGAATTCACTTGAGTTAATGTTTCCTTGATCCTGATTTATGAGAAAAGTATATATATTTTTCGCTGAGAAGTTTTCTCAAGGGTGATGTTGCCATCTAATGTTGTTTTGTTCTTGGCTTTTTATAGATATCGCTAGTATTTTTTCTTTAATATCTGGAGTGAAGTAATCATCTAGTTTTTCTTGGTCCCAACTATCTTGAGGAGATATCAACTCATTAACCCTCTGCGGAGTAAGCTCTTGAATATTCATGGGTTTTGGAATTATATCTGAACTAAGAACTCATTTGTCTTCCCAATTTTTTGTGGAAGCTCCATTTTTGACTTTCCAAACAAAATTACCTTTAATAAAGTTTAACCTTTTTTGTATGCGAGTCGAGATCCAGGATAATTTATAGAATTCCAGTGGATAAGAGTTTGGAAAATATTTAACTTTAATAGTTGAACCCAAAGTTGGTCCTGATATGTGATTAGCTTGCTAACTAGTTTAGTCAGGAGAGTTATATTAAGTTTATGGGTTTGGTTTATTCCTAGACTGCCTTGAGAAATAGGCTTGCAACTGCTGACCTAGGCTTTAATATATCCGCCTCTACCCTTGGGCTTATCTCTATTCTACCAGAAGTATCTTGGGATTTTGTCCAGTTGATCTAGAGGTTCTTTGGGAGACGCCAGTACTTGTATCTGGTACGTTGGATAACCTTGTAGGATAGATTTTACTAGAACTGTTCTGCCTGCTTGAGAAAGAAATTTTGATTTCCAACCTTGAAGGGTAGCATAATATATTTTGGAGAAGTGGTTCAATTTTTTTTTTCCAATTTTAATCAAAGAATACTGGAGTTCCAAGATATCTATCATTTTTCATCAAAGGGAATTTTAGAATTCTTGCAATGATTTTCCCATGTTTCGGGTAAATTCTAGGACTGAAGTAGATTCCAGTTTTTGAAGATTGACCATTCGTCCCGTAATCTCACCAAATTTTGATAGGATATTCAGAAGGTTCTTCGCTTCCCCTAGGTTAGCTAAATGGATAAAATAAAGTCACGGTTGTTGATTTAGAAGATTAATTGCTTAAGATTGTATTAAACTATACTTTATTCAATCTCTAAATTCCAAACATGAGTTAAATCAGTTATTACATAACCTTAAAAATACAAACATCTTGTAGCCTGTTTGGGCTTGCCTGGCCTGTTAATAGAATAAGCTTTGGGTCTCAAAATAAGTGTTTTTACCTGGTCTACCCGGCCTGTCAGACTCTTTGGGTAACTGAATATGAGGCCCGTCTGGCCTAGCATGGGCTAGAAAACGGGTCTGGCTGCCCGGCCTAGCTCAATTTACACCCATAGATTACAAGGGAAAACACATCTTCCACTATTTTGAGATACCAAAAAAATTTCACATGCAAAATTGATTATGAGAATATTAAAATCGTGAAATTCTGTTTATTTAGCCAATTGTTCTTTTCCTTTTTCTAGCAAAAGAAAAGGAGAAAACTGTTGTCTTCATACCGCCCATTTTCAAACAAAATATACAAATAATGTATACCGTCATTGAGGGAGAGCCACGTCGGCAATCTATTCTGAGTTGTATATATCCCACTTGAGATTGAGCTGAGGTTAGCACTTTTAAGAGCTTAGCATCCATTTTGCCCTAGCTTTTCTCGTTAAAAATCGCAACATACATCATCATAAGAAACTATAAGAAACTATGAGTAAGCATATTATGTTGGTATACACGCCGTAGATTGTATCACGAATCGGCTTATGGAAATGGTAATAGTAAAAGCTCACTCGAATTACGACTACACTCAACAGAAAAATATTGTTAGTACCTAAAAATAATTTCCAGGTAAAACAAATGCACCGTTGTGGTACTTTCTTTTAGGTTTGGAAATCAAAATCGAACACAACAAGACTAAATCATGATAGTAGCCGTTCCCTCCTGCTTCGGTCATGATGGAGAGGAAGATGGGTTGATCTTAGGGGTGGGAAGTAGAAAAGTTTGATAAGTTGACAATGGTATATTGAATTGTGTGTGTGTTGGGTATTGAAAACTAGGAAGAATACAAAGCTTTTTCTGTTCTCCGAATATGTTGAGCAACGTATTTATAGTAGTTTAGAATACGCAATGCAAATTTCATAAGTTGTGGAAGTCGTGGGTTATGGAGAGATGGAGATGGTGGGAAAGTGCGAGATAATTTAGGGAAGTTTCTGGAAATCCCTTTTATATTGCTCCCACCATCTCTCCTAACTGTCGTGACTGTGCCACTACTCTAACTTTTCACATGGGATGCTGCCACATCGCATGTTGTCGTAGACCACCATACTAATACCCCTTGAAAAATCCCCCATGTGACGTATTTTGATGTTTCTTAGGTGTTTTTGATGAATCATAAATATCATCTTAGTTAGGCTAGATCGTAGCCGTTGATATGCCATATGCGCATGCGAAGTTGTTGTGAAAACCACTTAGCCAGAGCCATCCATGGAATTAGGGCGTGTTCATGCCTTGTTGTGGCATACCAGAATAGCTTGACGTGTTGGCGGCTAGTTAATGCGTTATAATTTAGCATGTTATGCTAATGGAACGGTTCTGCATGTGTTTTTATGCCACAACTAAAATGGAGAGAAATATTCCAGGCCATAATCTATGCGTGATATAATGGAGTATTGAGTTATCGTGTGGCATTTGATTGGCCTATTTTATGGAGATAAAATAGCAAATGGTGTGGCACATGAGTACTGTGCATTAACGCCTAATCTAGTAAGTCGCGGTTTCAACGCGTGGGATCGTTCCATGGCCTTGGACAAAAGCTTCCATGGACGATAATGAGTCGTAAGACCTTGCCATGGCCTTAGCCAGAACTGCCAACACGAAGATCTAGGATCTTTCCATGGCCTTGGCCACATTGTCAAGGCCTATAATGGCGCGCATGACCATGCCGTGGCCTTGGGCAAAGCTTACAAGGCCGAGAATGAGGCGCGAGACCTTTCCATGGCCTTGGCCACATTTCCAAGGCCGATAATGGTGCGCAGGACCACGCCGTGGCTTTGGCCAAAAGCTGCCAAGGTCGAGAATGAGGTGCGGGACCATGCCATGGCCTTGGACACATTTCCAAGGTCCATAATTACGCGGGGGACCACACAGTGGCCTTGGACAAAGCTGCCAAGGCCGAGAATGAGGCGGGAAACCTTTCCATGGCCTTGGCCACATTGCCAAGGCCGATAATGGCGCGCGGGACCACGATGTGGCCTTGGCCAAAGCTGTCAAGGCCGAGAATAGGGCGTGAAACCATGCCATGTCCTTGGACACATTGCCCAAGGTCGATAATGGCGTGCGCGCCGTGGCATTGTCTAAAGCTGCCAAGGACGAGAATGAGGCGTAAGACCATATCATGGCCTTGGCCACATTTCCAAGGCCGATAATGGCGCGCGGGACCACGTCGTATGAGGCGCAGAACCATGCCATGGCCTTGGCCACATTTCCAAGGCCGACAATGGCGAGCGGGACCACACCGTGGCCTTTGCCAAAGCTGCCAAGACTGGATAACGCGCGGTTTAAGCTGTGGCGCAGTGGCAGGCATGCCATAGGTCGTATTTTGTCAAATTGCATCATGTACTTAGCAAATATGCCGCAATACTCACGATGTGATCATCATATAGTTGTATTCTTATGGTTTGAGCTTAGGGAAATAATGGCAGGCCTAGATTTTGAGGCGTAGTGCTATTTTAGTGTAGATTTCAAATACGATAGTGCCGTTACAATATATTCAAGGAACTCAGCCGTGGGAGTTTGCGACTTGAGATGATACTGATATGACTATGTGCTAAATACTATTCTCTCTATAACATGTTAATCCGAGAATGACGTTTAATCTCATTCTGATTGTGAATAATGCCATGTATATGACATAAAAGGTATGTGCATTGGCGTACATGAAATAACGAGGTTTTTGCTGCGAAAAGCCCTGAAATTTGGCATGCATATACACTTTCAAAATAGCTTTAGGACCACTGAGTCCGTTAATTGAATATACTTTATTGATTCACTTGCGAAATACAAATTGTATTGATACAGATTCAATAATCCTGATGCCGTGTCAGGGAATATTTTGTACAACTAGATCGAGGCTAATTTACTATAAATGTCCTTGTCAAAAACTCACCATCAACAAATATATATACAATAATAACATCTCTATACAAGAATACTCTATAAAGAAATAAGTTACGTATACATATGAATAAAAAATTATGATCCTAATTTGGCTTTATCTTTGTAAAATTACTGATATAAGAATCAACTCTACATAAGAGAGTTTTACATGGGCCTAATAACATTCTAAAATATAGGTTTTACTGTATTTTCTCGGCCATTGTGTCAAAAACTCGTTTCCATGGGGAAATTCTTATTATAACCATCAGGAAGATGGTCAAATAGTTTGACACTCACTTCACAAATTGGAGGTCGAGGATTCTCCAGATGACCACTCTCATAGTAAATACTTTAGCACGTCATGTATAGTAGATGGAAAGGTCCATATCCATGCACTAGTCAGGTACAATAAGGGCGTGTTTGGCACAGAGGGAGATGGGGTGGAATTCAATTAACATAAGGAGCCAAGAGTGGAGTTGAATTCCAAGGGTGTTTGGCATGGTGGAATTGGAACTCGAGGGAGTTGAAACTCCATCATTCGGTGGAAAATCAAATGACACCTCCCCCATGGAAGTTGAAACTCCATCTTTTCAACTCCACTGTTGACCAAATTGACATTTCAACTTTATTTTTTTTATTTCCTTCTTTAAACAATATTTGATTTCTTATAACTACAAATTTCGATTAATAATTAATATATAATTTCTTTTTTGATTTTTTTTTTGTACTTTAGTTATTTATTTTTATTTTTAATATTAGTTTAAGTACTGCATATTAGTTCATAATATTACTTTAAATGTTTCTAGTAGTAATTTCTTATACTAAATTATAAATCCATTTTTAAAAGTATATATATATATTTAATTATTTTGTATTCAAAATATTGAATAAATTATACTTAGATAAAAATATTAATTATTATATTTGTTAATATTATTATGTGTATAATATTTTTACTAAATAAATTTTATATAAATTTTAGTAATACAAATTAATTTTTCTCATATTTAAAAAATTGAAAAATATTTTTTATTATTAAAATACAATTGTATTGCTGATAAATGATTAATTTTTATTAAAATTCCATAATAAACTATTTTTAAAATATATTTTTTAAAAATAATAATTTAATTATTTTACCTAAAATATCAGTTATTAATATTTAATAAAAAAATTAATGGATAAAGAGTTATTACAAGAAACTAGTTGGAAGCTCAACAAGTTGAGCTCCAACAGCATACGACATTAGTTGAACAAGTTGTCGTGTTAGCCTAAAAGCGAGCCTCATGAGGAACCAGCCAAGGGAGCTGAATCGGGAAGGGGGACTGATTATGTCGCCGGGGTGGTGGTGGTGGTGGGGTGGGGGGGGGGGTGCGGCGGTGGCGGCGGCAAGCTAACTCAACCTTTCATGTCAGATTCTTCAATATTGCGTCATCGGGGACTCGAAGCTAACTCAACCTTCCATGTCAAATTCTACAATATTGCGTCATCGGGGACTCGAACCTGGGAACTCCTGGAGCTCATCAAACCTTAGAGGAACATGGATGACCAGCTGAGCTAGCTACCCGTTATTAATATTATATTTATATTATTATGTGTATAATATTTTTAGTAAATTACTTTTTACAATTTAAAATTTACATATATTATATTTATTTATTTTTTTACTATCTAATATGTTGCTTTTTTTTTTAAATAAAATTGTTGATGGTGGTTTTTGGTTTAGGGCTTAAATTGTGAAACCCTGTGTTTTAATACGTTGTCGTCCTGCAAATGAACAAAAGCCATTTGAAGGTGATGAGTGCACAAACCTCTTCTCTCACGGATGTATTGAGCAATTCGATATATTCAGATATATAAATAAATATATGTAATTCATTCAGAATGGTGCATACATCAACTATCCCAAATATTCTGTGAATTTTATTTTATGCTGGCATTACCCACTAATGCATTGACCTGTCTGATATTTTCCTAGGCTATGTTCTCAGACAAACTCCCAATATTTACATGACATGACGATTAAATGTTCACTCTCAGCAGAGTAGCGTGAATCTCCCGAAGTGTCAGTATTGAGAATCTGCATGAAAATACTCACACAGGCTGCATTGTCCTCTGATAAAGAGATTTTCGTCTCGACGCACTTTTAACTGAAAGTTAGCGCGATCGAACGCGTTTAAATTCCTTAAGGAAAATCTGGACTATTCATATCAGTCTCAAAAATGATCACGGCCACATGATTTGGCCGCGCGATTTAGCAAGCATAGACTACTTCTGGAAGAACTTGGCAATCACCGTATTGACCACCGGCGGGCCCACTAGTTCCCTAGTCAATCGAGTCCTATTTTGTTCATTCACAAGTGCTTCGAACGATTAGCCCAAAAAAGGGTGATCGTGTTGTCGAAGAAGATAGCTCAAACGAGCTAGACCGGCTAAAACGGTCTCAGAAACGTCACAACCGTCCAACTTCGCTAGCCTAGTTGGACGACTTGGATTTTCCCACAAGCGATTAAGGAAGTGTCGGCGTGTTCGTTGGCGGCCCAACTTCCCCTTTGGTCGATCGACCTTCCCGTGACAAAGCCTATAGGGCGTTAATCGTTTTCCCGAACTAGGACAAACACGCTATTTCAAAACCCTAATTTTGGGTTATGACAGGATATTATTTTCGCAAACCATCATATCCGTCCAACTTCGCCAGCCTAGTTGGACGACTTAGATCGCGTTCCAAACGATCAATGAGGTGCCAATGCGTTCACCACCGACCCAATATTATCCTCGACCAATCGTCTTGCTCATGGGAAATCAATGGCACACCAAATCGTTCGATTGAACTAGGGTGGACGCAGCTTCTTTGAAACCCTAATTGGTGTTTGCGGCAACATATTACTGCCGCAAATCGATCACGACCATCCATCTTCGCCAGCCAAATCGAGTGGCTTAGATCTAATTTTACATGGCCCAGGAGATGTCAGCATATTCACCAAAGGCTCGTCTTTGCACATGGCCAATCGGCCTGTTCGAATCAGCGCCCAAAACTTTGATTCGACTAGCCAAAACAGGGTTGTCCACGCGGTCCCTAAACCCTAAAATTGTGTCAACGATAATATGTTACTGCCGCAAATCATCTCGTCCATCCAACTTTGCTAGCCTAGTTCGATGGTGTAGATTTATTTTCAGAAAACCAACAAGGTAGCATTTTGATCACCGGCCACCCCTCCTACATAGGGAGCGATCGACCAAACAATATCTTGTCCCTAGAGCTACTAAACGATCACTCCAAGGTGGTCGGTCATGCTACCTTTTTTAAGACGCTCAATCCGCGACTGATTCAATCAAGATCTAAAATAATGATGCTTCTTGCACATCGATTATTTTCATCTGCTTGCTTAAAAGCGATGCTTCATACACATCGATTATAAGCGATGTTTTATAAATATTGGTTTCACAAATAATTTATTATTTAACTAAAAGCACTATGTGCTGATTTTAGCAACAAGTCACATGACTTGACCCATTCACTCGAGACATCAAACATGTCACAAGCTGGGGGGTGCAGCATAATGGTGGAGCATTCACCTAACGCACACAACGTGCTGGGTTCGAATCACACCACCCTCAAAACAAGAACAAGTGTTATCAACACAAGTAACCAGAATCCATATTCTGATAAAAGTCATAAAACAACCACACCTTCATAATTCAACATTCTGATCTCAAACACCTTCTTCGCTTCCCTCCCTAAAATCAACCCTTCTCCTTCACTTTGTGACCAAATTGAATCTGGAACGACCATTTCTTGGTTTAGGCCAGAGTCTTGCAGATTGATCTCTCGAATCTAAAAGTACTCCCGTGCAGTGCATTTATTTAGGTTTGAATTCGTTTCTCATCAACACACCCAAATTTACCAAAAACAGCAGAATCAATTTTTACCCCAAAACAACTGGCGACTACAGTGGGAGATGAATCTCTCGGTTGCAAGATCAATTTTCAATTTCATTTAAATTTTCTCGAAATTCAAGATGGTGGATCTTAGGTCTGGATCAGCGACAAATCCCGATGTTACTGGCGCTGACAACACCCCTGGTGTCCACATTCCTGCCGGCGACACCAATGTACCGCCCACCAACATGATCAACACATCTCATTGCACTACTTCCTCAACCACCAACACCAGCAGCGCAGGAAACATTCCCTTAGGCGGGATACCTCCAATCAACAGATGCAGAGCCGCTTCCGCCACCCCTAATGTTTCTTCGAGCGTAACACCCACGGTTGTTACTAGAGGTACTTCCACTCCCCCATCAGGACGAGAAACTGCAAGATCCAGAGGAGGCCAACCCCCTATTACCATCGTCGACTTAATGGAGAGACAAGAAGTTCTTGCTAAGGCTCAGACGGACGTGGATACAACTCAGAAAGAGGTACTCACTTTCCTCAAGACGCTAACAAAACGACCACCACAAGAGCCACATCAGCCCATAGCACCAATAAGGAGTACTTTCAACACTCTTGGCGCAAGCACTTCAATAGGGCGTTCATTCATAGATGAGGAAGTTCGTGTTGCTACTGAGCGCTCAAGAGAAAAGAATCAACCATCCGATTTCATCACGCGTGAGGATATAAAACGGATTCTCCAGAATCGAGGCAAGGAAAACCCGGTGGACCTGCACCAGCACCAACCTCCGTATCCTCCTGATGTGCAAAGAGTTCCTCTCCCGAGAGGATACTCCTCTCCTCAATTTCCCCTTTATGATGGTACTGGTAACGCTCGCGAAAACATTTCTCGTTTTCTAGAATCTTTGGGAGAGCACGAATACAATCACATCCTTCGCCTGAAAGAGTTCTAAAAGTCGCTTACTGGAAGAGCGTACACCCGGTACAACAACATCGCACCAAACCGCATATCAAACGGGTGTGAGATGGTCACCGCTTTCTATAAAAAGTATTTCTTCGTGTCTGAGCAAATCACTTTCTCAGACTTAGGAAGAATGTTTCAACGAAACAACGAGCATCCAAATGATTACGTCAAGAGATTCAAAATTCAAGTTTTGGATTGTCACGACCCAAATGTGACCGGACAACAACTGGCGGAGTCGTGCATTAATGGTATGGTTCCCATCTATCGTGCTTTACTGGAAAACTTGCGCTTCCATACGTTCTCTGAACTCCATGAAGCTGCTAAGCGATCGGCTACGACCGCACTAGCGCTTTTAGAAAGAACCAGACCGTCCAGGGGTGAGGATGCACGCGAAACTCGAGGAAACAAACGTCTCATCAACAAGCAATACAACACCGGTCCTTCTGTGAGCGTGGTAGGTGAAGGAGGGAAAAGAAAAGCTCCAGCAACGGAGAAACAACCCAAGCGCGCAGCACCGACGCAGACGACTCCACCCCGGAAAGCCGCGGCTAAGACTCCTGAAGCTGGAGACGCTGCTCCAGACTTCCCATTTCCAATAGATGAGGTCATTGAACTCTTGGAAGCATGGATTCAAGATGACGCCATCAAGCTACCTCCTCTTAGACGTCCGCCAACTAAAGAAGAGATGGCGAATCCCAAATATTGTCGTTATTACAGATTTGTCAATCACCCAACTAGTGACTGCAACAAGTTGAATCACATTTTCAAAGAGAAAGTGGATGCGAGAGAACTTCAATTAGGAAATGAAAGAGTCCACAAAGACCCTCTTCATGTCAGGAGCTGCATGATTTCTTGGGGATCTGTCCATTAGACTGTGCAGTCTATGATGGAGCATTTATGTGAAATTTTTTATTTCTCTAAGGCGCAGCGTCAAGAAATGTTTGGGGCTCTCAAACGTGTCGTATCAGGAAAGCGTCTGTTTCCAGTTAAGGAAGCCGCTCCCGAAAACCAATCCTTCATGGGAAACGCGAGATGTAACTGGGGACTCTTAACCATCGCTCACTTGAAGGATGTCGAATTTGAAAACACACTGATTGATGTAGCGTATGATTTCAATATTGTCATTGTCAAGACCCTGAAAGCTGCAAAGATTTCAAAGCATGAAGTTGTTCATTACCCAACCATAATTAAAAATTCTGAAGGAGAGTCTAGAGACGCTTACGGGTACATCGACCTCGAAATCAAGATATTAGACGCTCTAACACGCGGTAAGTTTCATATTGTGAAAGATTACCCGAATTATGATATGATTCTGGGGCGCTCGTGGGTGCATAGCAACAAAGCAAAGCTAGGGGTGTGTCCTTTGCCAGTGTCTATACCTGAAAGGATTTCCAACAAGCCGTCAAACCCCGAAAATTTTCTGTTGTAGTATCAACAACTTTCCAATATGACGCAATTACCTGGAGAGAGCCCATCAACATACATTAGAAGATTGCGAACCCAAGTAAGTCTTATTGAACAACCCATTTTGCAACCAGTCACTCCTCATTCCGCTAAGTCTCGGGGACTCGCTCCGATCAACAACCCAACCTCCACTAGAAGATGTGAATGGGATGCTGGCTCTTTCAAACACTTTGTCAAAAGTTTAGAAGCCGTCTCAGTCAAAGACGACGAGTCCAAGGATCTAGTAGTTGTACAACGCCCAAACCCATTTCAAGTTGGAGATATAGTAGTGAAGGTAACCGCGTTTCAAGTTGGAGATATGAAAGTGAAGGTGACCGCTCATCCTGATTCGCCTACAGAAAGGGAAGATGAGCCATACCTGGTAGCAGATGTTATGTTAGGCGGTTATTGTAAGTTCATCAATGCCAACAAACTGGAAGGCGTGACAATTCACTCACGATGGCTCAAGCCTTTCAATACCTAAAACGCTGTGCTACCTTTTCCCCCAGCGTTCTCTTTAGTATTTCCTCCAACAATTTCCCCTTTCATGCAATATTTGTAATTCCTCTAAAATGATTGCACTGCTTGCATTCATAATTAGGGTTTCCATTTTTCAGTTAATCAAAGTATTATTTCCTTTTAGAAATCTCTTTACTCATGAATCATGATACAAAGTCTTGAACACGCCTAAACCTTCATCATTACCCATCAGTTCAAACCAGAAAGACAAAACCCTAAAAAGAAACATCTCATATCTTTCAAGAAACATTGAAGGAGTATACGTAGAAAGAAAAGAGGCAAATGAATCGTATGATTATTAGGGAAAGCGCTTCGTACTCTGAAGAGCATTCTACTCCAACAATAAAGTGACCTCTCGATCACCACACAGTTAGGAGGATTGCAACACTTTATCAATTGGAGGGAAGACAAGTTCGTGGTCAATCTCTGGTTTCCATTATTGCATCCCCTTCATTGTTTTTAGGTTTACATGCAATCATCATGAAGACAGTACACAGTCACATAAGGACGCATCATCACTTATGAATGTCGCGTTCTCTTTGGCTGTACGACTCGATGGAATGGGGAGATTCTATTGAAACCCTACTGGGAAATACTACAACTAGGGTTCCCAAATATCGTGAATAAAAAAAAAATCATTCAATGACAACCAGGCTCAGCCACAAAACTACTGAGTATAAGAAGAAAATGTCTACAAACTATGGAAAACGCTCAACTATGAATGAAAGCAACAAAGGAACGTCTAGTCATTAGAGGGATCAACAGTGTCTTCACTGGAGCCGTTATTGGAAGCTGATTCAACACCTTCATCACAGGACACTACTGCATCCTCTATGGAAGCCGCATCGACTTCCCTCTCTGATGCCGTTTCAACGCCTCCCTCAACAGCTGCTTCAATATTCCCTCCAGGAGACGCGCCGACATCTTTCTTGGAAGCTGTTTCAACATCTTTTCCAGATGCCGCTACCATGATCTCCTCAGCATCCACTTCAGTACCCTCCACAGAAGCTACTTCGACCTCTTCCTCAATAACTGCCACAACAACCTTCTGAGGATGCTCCGGTTCGTCCACGTCAGAATCGAGAATTATGATTTCGTTACGGATAGGGTAATCATACTTGTTTTCACTGGGAGTCCGCTCATGCTCGATCCTTTGCCGCTTTAGCCGAGCTGCGAACCTTTCATTTCTCGCGCTCGTCGGCTGAGATGCTTCGTCGTGTCTCCATTTCTCCTCCATGCTGACTGGAGCCAAAAAGGCCTGAGTACGCTCTCGAACGATGCGTAGGTGCAGAAGAGGTATACCCTGTATGGAACGACCATCTTCGCGAAACGGGGAATCTATTTTGGCCATCGCCTCCTCGAACGCATTAGTCTTGGATTTGTCGACTTCGAAGCTCTTTTCTGGAGAAATAAAAGAGTAATAATCACCAGCAGTTCCCATCATATACTGCAAAAAGGGCGTTATGAAATCAACATGTTGGTATATAAAAAAAAATTATCATCATCAATCAAAAATCAAACCGCATAATGAATATGGAGAAATACCTAGAACGAAGAAGAGAAGCAATTCTAGGATGGGAGAAAGGCTCCAGCGTCTTCTTTATATTCCACAAATCAGCAAGATCTCGGGAAGGAAAGGAGTCTCTACTAGCCGCGTATAAAGGCTCCAGATACGAAATAACAATCAAGTAGATACTTATCTATCTGAAGATAACTTACGTGCGCTGAAAGGAAACGTATCTTACTTAAGAACCGAGCCAGCCTCTGTCCTGGTAATGTGCGTCGAACTTCTCTTGTGAATTTCATTGTCTGTCACCATCTAATGCCTACCCCGCAATAGCATCGCTATTACGTGCTAAGAAGGGGACTTAATGTTGATGGTGGTTTTTGGTTTAGGGCTAAAATCGTGAAACCCTGTGTTTTAATACGTTGTCGTCCTGCAAAGGAAAAAAAGTTATTTGAAGGTGATGAGTGCACAAACCTCTTCGCTCACGAATGTATTGAGAAATTCAATATATTCGGATATATAAATAAATATATGCAATTCATTCAGAATGGTGCATACAGCAACGATCCTGAATATTCTGTGAATTCTATTTTACGATGGCATTACTCACTAATGCATTTACCTGCCTGATATTTTCCTATGCTATGTTCCCAACCGAACTTCCAATATTGACATAACATGACGATTAAATGTTCACTCTCAGCAGAGTAGCGTGAATCTCCCGAAGTGTCAGTATTGAGAATCTGCATGAAAATACTCACACAGGCTGCATTGTCCTCTGATAAAGAGATTTTCGTGTCGACGCACTTTTAACTGAAAGTTAGCGCGATCGAACGCGTTTAAATTCCTTAAGGAAAATCTGGACTGTTCATATCAGTCTCAAAAATGATCACGGCCACATGATTTGGCCGCGCGATTTAGCAAGCATAGACTACTTCTGGCAGAACTTGGCAATCACCGTATTGACCACCGGCGGTCCCACTAGTTCCCTAGTCAATCGAGTCCTATTTTCTTCATTCACAAGTGCTTCGAACGATTAGCCCAAACATGGGTGATCGTTGTCGAAGAAGAGAGCTCAAACGAGCTAGACCGGCTAAAACGGTCTCAGAAACGTCACAACTGTCCAACTTCGCTAGCCTAGTTGGACGGCTTGGATTTTGCCACAAGCGGTTAAGGAAGTGCCGGCGTGTTCGTTGGCGGCCCAACTTCCCCTTTGTCCGATCGACCTGCCCGTGAAAAAGCCTATAGGGTGTTAATCGTTTGCCCAACTAGGACAAAAATGCTATTTCAAAACCCTCATTTTGGGTTGCGGCAGTACATTATTGTCGCAAACCATCATATCCGTCCAATTTCGCCAGCCTAGTTGGACGACTTAGATCTCGTTCCAAACGATCAAGGAGGTGCCAATGCGTTCACCACTGGCGCAATATTATCCCCGACCAATCAACTTGCTCATGGGAAGTCAATGGCACACCAAATCGTTCGATTGAACTAGGGTGGACGCAACTGCTTTGAAACCCTAATTGGTGTTTGCGGAAACATCTTACTGCCGCAAAATCGATCACGACCATCCATCTTCTCCAGCCAAATCGAGTGTCTTAGATCTAATTTTAGATGGCTCAGGAGATGTCATTATATTCACCAAAGGCTCGTCTTTGCACATGGCCAATCGGCCTGTTCGAATCAACGCCCAACACTATGATTCAACTACCCAAAACAGGGTTGGTCGCGTGGCCCCTAAACCCTAAAATTGTGTCAACGGAAATATATAACTGCCGCAAATCATCTCGTCATCCAACTTTGCTAGCCTAGTTGGATGGTGTAGATTTATTTTCAGAAAACCAACAGGGTAGCATTGTGATCACCGGCCACCCCTCCTTCACAGGGAGCGATGGACCAAACAATAGCTTGTCCCTAGAAATACTAAATGACCACTCCATGGTGGTCGATCATGCTACCTTTTTTAAGACGCTCAATCCGTGACTGATTCAATCGAGCTCTAAAACAATGATGCTTCTTGCACATCGATTATTTTCAGCTGCTTGCTTAAAACCGATGCTTCATACACATCGATTATAAGCGATGTTTTATAAATATTGGTTTCACAAATAATTTATTATTTAACCTAAAAGCACTATATGTTGATTTTAGCGGCAAGTCACATGACTTGACCCATTCACTCGAGACATCAAACATGTCACAAGCTGGGGATGCAGCATAATGGTGGAGCATTCACTTAACGTACACAACGTGCTGCGTTCGAATCACACCACCCTCAAGTGTTATCAACACAAGTAACCATAAACCACATTCTGATACGAGTCATAAAACAAACACACCTTCATAATTCAACATTCTGATCTCAAACACCTTCTTCGCTTCCCTCCTTAAGATCAACCCTTCTCCTTCACTTTGTGACCGAACTAAATCTGGAACGACCATTTCTTGGTTTAGGCCAGAGTCTTACAGATTGATCTCTCGAATCTAAAAGTACTCCCGTGCAGCGCATTTGTTTAGGGTTTGAATTCGTTTCTCATCAACACACCCAAATTTACCAAAAACAGCAGAATCAGTTTTTACCCCAAAACAAAAAATCATATGTCATTATTAAATAGATAATATGCAAATAACAAGTACAAAAAATCAAGAGCGGGATACATCCTTGGTTGGTAGGTTAGCAACAATCTGGGCACCAACCCCTTTTTGAATAGCAATCCCTAATCTATGAAAAATAAAACTACCAAAACCACTACTAGCATCGTTGCTAATTAAACAGTTTTCAAACGCTTGAAAAAAACAAAGCATCTTCTCCGAGGGCCCCTAAGGTAGAAAAGGATAGAACACCCAGACCATACCCATGTGAAACACATTTGTCCAAGTACTTAATGCGTTTACACGAAACAACACTAGAAATAGCTTTACCTGGGACAAAGGAGCGAATACCTTCACCAGTAAAGGGAGAGACACCTGTGACATCCATACAAACATCCTGGCCATTTTTCTAATTAAGAACAAGGATATCAGCAGGTCGTAAGTCTTTGTCATCATCCGACAAAAACCCCAGAGAAACTTCCTTACACGCAGGCACATTAGCTTTGTAACAAATGTCAGCGATTACATCACGTACATGGTCATGTCGGAACTTACTTCCCACATCCTTAGCACAATGAAGCGCATGATCCCCAAAGACATCCATAGATGTGTTACAACTCGAGCATAAACCATTCTCAAAAAACAGGTGGATACCAAGGCACAAAGAACAACACGGAACTGTCTTGGTCCAAGGCATTGATTAAGCCCACTAATTGGTATAGCCAACAAATAATCTTGTGCATGCTTAATACGGTTGCACTACCATAAAATGGATTTTCTTGCAGACATAGAAAATTGGTCTTGGATTCGCTTCTTAACCGCATCAAAATAAGTGACTCCCAGGGAGTGCATGGAAGGGGGGGGGGGGGGGGGGGGGGGGGGACGTATCATTGACACAGTAAGAAGAAGGTAGTCCACATACCCGGATAAAGTTCTGAAGAGCCAACTGATAGGCAGAACCTTTGTCTATTGGGAATAATCTACCAAGGATCACCTTTTGCACCGAAGCAGTCTGGCTCTGTGAATCAAGATAACAGTAGGTGCGGGTGTCTTCCATGGTATAAATGCCAATGCCACCATCTTTGATAGGCAAGGTGGCTAATCTCTGTTGTAAAGGACCAAAACTCGCGCCATCACCAGTGACTAGGAGTCTCAGATACTTGAGCAAATGATCATCGAAAAGATCAGTGGTTTGTTGAAGGGCAGCAGGATTGGTAGTTCGCATTGAAAAATATAATCTTGACACACCAGTACAGTAACAAAGTAACATCATCTCACTTTGAGCTTCCCTGAATTTTTTGATGGTTCGCATTGATATTTATGTAAGTTTATTGAATAAATAAATATTAAATATTAAAGATAATGTCATTATCAATTTTATACATAATAATCATGCCAAACACGTCAATTTGGAAAGATGGATGGCATTTTCAAAGTAGTTTGAATTCTAGAATTCAAACTTCTTCCATACCAAAAACAACCTAAGAGACAAATAATTACCACGTAACTAAATTCCCCGGAATAATTTAACCGTTCAGGAGGTGTATTGTATACAAGAATAAAAGAGATTTAAAATTTTCTAGAAAGTGGTGGTGGAGTAGCAATCTAATCAAATGGTGCACGGTCGACACTCCCACGATAAGAATTAAAGGTCAAGCTAGTACCAAGTGATTCCATAGAGTCGCATACTTTTAAGGGTTTTTTCCCAAAGGGTCAGACAGCATCATACTACCTAAACTGTAGATCACTTTTATCATCAACACCTACAATAATGGGGTCATATCATGATTTCATCCCTACATGCTCACTGAATTCTAATCTTATCACCAATACGTACGTTTAAAAGTTACAGCTGCTAAACTGTAGCGTAGAGCTTTTCCATTATTGCGATAACAAAATGGTTTGTTGTAGAGAGATGTATCTGAAACAGTAAAAAGTCTGACAACCTTATTCAACTTGTGACAGGAAGATGCAGAGAATGAGAGAAAAACTTGCAAGATGGACGCAATGTAAACTCGAAAAGGATTGCATAATTGCATTAGTTTGACATCTTGAATTTCTGATGGCACTGTGTACGTATACCTGCTGTCAATTCAGATCCTGCCGACCAGTTTTGTTTGTTTGGTATTAATTTTCTGAGGTTAAGGTTTAAATCATGAGGTTGGCAGACACCAACCTTAGAAAACACATGACGGGATGTAGTTATGTCCTTGTGATTGTTACAAATTACAACCAATAAAGAAAACTAAGAGAACAATTCATTTCGTCCTTTCTATAAACAAACACGCATAAATGAGGGCGCATTGATGTGATATACTAACGTATTTAGTACATTATGTGCATATACATGATCAAATCCCCTCACGTTCTACGAATGGTCAAATCCCCTCACAACTACGAAACACATTTGTCATGTGAAATTTATAGTACCCATAATCGTTTTCAATGTGAAAATTAAGGATCTTTTTTAGCTTTTGTTGCCCATAAATTCTTGCGAATGGGGAGAAAGAAAATCTAATTTAACAAAAACAAGATTATTTTTTTTTTGAAGCATAACAAAAACAAGATATTCGATGAACTTGGGCAAAAAAAAAACAGAAAAAAAGAAAATAAAACAAACTAGGAGTCCAGGATCAATTTGTACACTTTTTTTTTTATCACATGAAATTAACAACACCGTTAAAATGTTGATGCTGAAAACTTTGAATGGAGACAAAAAGAAAACTTACATTTTTCGAAACATGATAGGTTCTCGGTTTTATTCTTTGTTATACATATACTGGAAAATAGAGTAAAAGATTTGTTTTCTTTTTTGAAAATTAGACTTCGTTAATTAACATACCCAAAAGATTATTCAAGGCTTTCTACCTTGTTGGTTGTTGCTATTTCAATGTAAGGAATTGAGATATGGTCATTGCCTAACAAGGCTTATTTTTCGGCAACATTACAAGAACTAGAATTCAAAAGTAAATTTTTTCTATCTAAAGAAAAAACATAAAAAAGTAGTTTGGCGTTATGATCCATTGTTGTTTGAAAAACCTTGTTCCATTGTTGTTGTTGTTTTCTCTTTTTTCTAATATATCTGCCACTTTGTTGCCTTAATTGTGAGTGAAAAAGGAACAAAAAAATTTTGCACAATTTATTAAGACCTCTGAGGCTTCAAAGATGATGGCTTGATTTATCCATTGAATTATATTTGATTTCTCTTTTGAAACTTGAGGATCCTTCTATATTCTTTATCAACTCGGAAATCCTTAATGTTCATGTGCTTTGCTCACTTTGCCGCTTCTTGCAGACTTAGAACTTCTGCTTCTTTAGGGATGACTACATAAAAGGTCCCAGATCTAGCTTGAAGAGTTGTACCTATATCGGAGCGAAGAATCAAACAGTATCATGCACTTATATTGGCATCAATCCAAGAAGCATCAAAGTTTAATTTTAGCCGATTCTGTGGTTGAGACTTCCACTCTTTGTTTGTATTAGTAATGGGGCTATGAGCTATCATTTATTTTTTTACCAGAGTTATCTGAACATTTCATAAGAGTTCATGTCTGGAAATGAAGTTTTTTTGGATTGCTAAAGCGACCTGCAAACTAAAATTGGTCTTGTTCTGAAAAATGATTATACACTTTTCTTTCCAAATCATCCAACATTTAGTAGCTACAATCTCAATTAAATGGTTATTCCTTGTTCCTATAATCAAATTGGAGTAAAAATCTAAAAGAGGGGATTCTGAATTTAAGTTTTGACTTGGAACTACCAGTGGAGGCAACATCCATATTAATTTAGCAAATGAGAAACCAAAGAAAAGATGTCTATATTTTTTTTTATGTATTTCCCTATTTTTTCCAAGCTGTAAGTGCATTGTGATGAATTTCCATAAGAAAATTTTGATTCTCTTAGATACATTCGGTTTTCGGAATGTCATCCAAAAAAGTGCAAGTTATATCTGATGTACTAGTATTAGGATTGTATACTTTTGTCATATGAAGATTTAAGACTGAATTCTCCATTCATATTGTGACCATCTTATATCTTTTTTTTAGCATGCCATCATTGTTCGTAAAGATTCGGATACCTAGTATTATATCAGCTAAGCAATTACCCATCTGTTCGATACTACATAGAGAAAGAATGTCCAGTGTTCACGCGGAAGGAATGGTGAGAAGATCATCTTCTCAACTTAGCAGTTTTAAGGTTTTTGGATTGGATCATCAAGGAAAGAAGAGTTTATAAGGAGCAGCAAGGGTTCTGAAGGATCTACTACTTGGGTGGAAAAGGTTCGTGGTATTCAAGATTCTAGAAGATAAGAAAAAATTGCAGATGAAATGGTTGTTTCTATAAATATTGGTGGTGATCAAAATTGGCAGACAGTTTCAAGGAAAAAACAACAACATGAGTTTTAGTTCTATACAGGGCAAGAGGTCTCTACAGATTAAAAGTTCAAGTCGTTTACCATTTGTTCTAGATCTAATGGTGTTTCTTTTGATGAACAAACTAGGAATACTAAAAAGGTGATTCAAGTTCTTATTAGTAGAGAAGGAGTTACTTGGTTGAAAAATATAATGAAAAGAGAGTCAAAGAAAAGTTTTTACGGCAAGTGGTATTGGATTTTCCATAGGGATAATATTCTTTTTTCTCGTGATCAAAATAAGTTTGGTGAGTTTTTTCGTGTTTCTTACTCCTGTGAAAAGATCAAACACTATATGTGTTTTCTAGCAGAAAATGGTGATGATAAATGGATGCCTCTTGTTAAAGGTTTCTCAAATATCTTATCACAAAAGAGCATGCCAACAACGCAGATTGAGTCACAATCTGTACCGTTTTTGAAGGAATCATCTATTACACAGACTGGGTCGCAACCTGTGGTTCTATATGTTCCTGAGAAAGAATCTTCATCTTCTTCAGCTGGGAATTAGAATCAGGCTATCATAATTGATACTTCAAAGGATGTTTCTTATTGGAATGTTATTGGACTTGATATTGTTCGTTGTTTTTCATTTGATATTGATTTTGGTATTTTTCCTTTTTCAGCCAAGAAAGCCTTTTTCTTTGCTAATTATGAAGATAAAGGAATGTTATTAAACAATGGTCATTGGTATCTTGACGGTACGTCCATAAGGCTTATGCAATGGTGTAGTGCTTCAAACTCTATTTCATTTCCAGTATATTCTTCGGAGGGCTCTTGGATGGAGATTAAAGGCATTCATTTTGATCATTTGGGTGATAATTTTTACAATAATTTTGCTTCAATTTTTTGTGGGCTCATGGAAGTTCATGATTCTACTTTAACTTGGAGTGGTGCATCTGCTATTAGGAGTAAGGTACGAAATTACAATGGACTTCAATCTCGATTTTTGTTTCGTCATCAGACCAGTTCTTTTCCAGTTCAGATACCTTTCAAGTTTGTTAATGGTGTTTTTGATCAATCTTTCCAAAAGATTAGGGTTCATAATTTGACCATGGTTTCTACTAATCAGCCAGCTGTAGGATCAGTCAAAAATCTCTCATTTAATGTAGAATGGCAGAAACTATCTCTTCCCATCTTAAGACCCCATGATTCTCGCCGGAGGAATTTATTTCAAATTTTTTTTTGTTCCTGATAAAGGAAAGTCCGTTCAAGAGAAAGATTTAAATTCAAATTTCGAATTTACCTCCAACATTAATGGTAAGAGGTTAAGATTTTCAAATGAGGATCTGGGCGTCTCGTCTTCAAACTCTGTTTCAACCCCACCTGATAACGTCAAGTCCATGGCACGTGTGAAGAATTTAAATTCCACTTCACCTACTTCTTTTAACATGGATGTTTCTGATACAACAACTCTTTTACCCACTTTTCAAAATGAAGATGATATCAATGAGTATCTCAAAACCGCCGTTTCTATTCCCTATTTGCAGATGATTGATTCTACTGGTGTTTTTTCTTCTTCTAAAGAAATCGTCACTACCAAAAACATCATTTCAGAAATGAATCAAAATTATTTTTCAAGTTGGTACAATTGAAAATTTGATTTCTTTTTGTATACTACAAAAAAAAGGAGCACTCTGAAACTTAAGGTGGATCCAGTTTTAAGAAGAGATTTTGAATGTGTTTTATTTCAAATGGTCTCCATTTGTCCTAAATTGGGAATTAACTTCAAAGGATCACTGGAAGACATTAATGATGCTATGATTGACACTTTAAAGGTGTACTTCTTAAACTTTAATCTGGAGAACCAGAAAGTTCTTAATTATCTTTTGAGTTATGAGTATTTAGGTTCATTTTGTTTTAAATGGATTTCAATGCTGGAATGTTATGGGTCTTAATGATTTAAATCGTAAAGACATTGTAAAAAAGAATATTATTGATTGGAAGCCAAGTATTGTAATTTTACAAGAAACAAAAATTCAGCAGTGCAATGATCTTTTGATTTGGCAATGTTGGAGTAATAAAGATGTCAAATGGTTAGATTCACCTTCCCAGGGAAGTTCTAACGGTATTATGCGTATGTGGGATTCCTCAAAGGTGGAGGTTATTTAATTTTAATTGGTCCATATTCCATTATTACTCATTGCAAGACAATATTCAATTCTTTTGAATGGATATTTGCAGATGTCTATGCTCCTTATGCCAATACTACTGATGAGGTGAAACTTTTTTGGAGAGAAATTGAAGAAGTTAGGTGTTTTTGGAAATTTCCATGGGTGATTGGTGGTGACTTTAATGAAATAAGATTCACTCATGAGATAACATCAGGTGGTGACGTTTCTTCCGGCATGAGGAGATTAAACAACTTCATTGCAAAGCATCTGTTGATTGATCTTCCTTTACATTGGGAGACTTACACTTTGACTAATAATCAAGTGCAAAGTATCAGAAGTCGAATTGATAAAACTCTCATATTCGCTTCTTGGGAAATTTTTTATCCTCAAGTTATTCAGCAAGCTCTTGCTAGGCCTTGTTCTGATCATAATCCAACTTCCTTAATTTGTGAAGGAGTGAAGCATGGTCCATCTCCATTCCGCTGTGAGTATTTCTGGTTTTCTCATCCAAGTTTTTTTCCTTTTGTCAAAGAAATGTGGCTGTCCTTTTCTTTTTCAGGAAATGCAGGATTTACTTTCTACAAAAAACTTCAATTGTTAAAGCCAAAGCTTAAGGAGTGGAGTAGAGTTCACTTTGGGGATATTGATAGAAGACTTGAGGAGTTGGAGGACATTTTTGTTGACTTAAATGCTGTTGAATGTACAAATAATGGTCTTACTGAAGGATAATGGGAGGAGAGAATTGCTGCTAGACAGGAGTAATGCTCTTAGAGCTGAAAAATTGAGAAGTAGAGCTAGAGTCTCACATATCAGGGATTTTAAGAATAACACCAAATATTTTCACAGAATTGCAAATGATATAAGGAGAAGAAGTTATGTTGGCTCAATCAAAGTCAATGGAAATCTTACTTCTGATGAGGGAGAAATCAAGAATGGTATTGTGTCCTTTTTTCAAAATATTTTTCAGTCTCAAACACCAAGAACTGTAAATATGGAAGGTATGCATTTTCCAACTATCTATGAGACTTTCTCTTGGCTTGAGAGGGATATTGATGAAGAACAATGTGTCGTTGTCATTAAAATTTTAGGTCAAAACAAAGCTCCAAGACCATATGGATTTCCTATGAGCTTTTATCTTTTGTGCTAGGACTTTATTAAGCATGATTTTCTTAATATGGTGAAAGAGTTGTAGCCTAAGCATTTTCTTGACTGGAGACTGAAGAATACTTTCATTGCTCTAATTCCCAAGAAGGATTCTATTGAAGAAGTTAAGGATTTAAGACCTATTAGCTTAATTCATGGGTCTTACAAGATTGTTTCTAAGATTCTTGCTGAAAGATTCAAACTCACTCTGCCTACTATTATTTCTCAGCACCAAACTGCATTTGTGAAGAAGAGAGGCAGATTTTTGATGGGGTATTAATTTCTAATGAGCTCATTGACTCAAGACTCAGAAGTGGAAAGCCAGGTACTCTTGGAAGTTGATTTTGAAAAGACATTTGATCATGTTAACTGGGATTTTCTTGATGAAATTTTTCAGCTCATGGGGTTTGGTGTTAAATGGAGAAAACAGATTAGATGTTGTGTAGAATTTTCCAGACTCTCAATTCTTATAAATGGCAGTGCAACTGGTTACTTCAAAAGAAAAAAAAGGGATAAGACAAGGTGACCCAATTTCACCTTTCTTGTTTTTTTTCGTGGGAGAAGCTTTAATCTTAATGATTAGAAGAGCACCAAAACAAGGTTTTGTCAGGTTTTCAAGTAAAACCTGATGGTTTGTTGGTCAATCACTTACGATTTGCAGATGACACCTTAATTTTCCTTGATGTTGATATTGAGTAAGTAAAGAATATTAGACTCATTCTTCTCTCCATTGAGATGCTTACTGGCTTGAAAATCAACTTTGCAAAAAGTTTGATCTTTGGTGTTAGATATGGTGGTGATTTATCTGTTTTTTCTTCTCTTCTAGGATGTTATAATGGTACTCTTCCAACAACTTATTTGGGTTTACCATTAGGAGATAAATGTGGCGGGGTGGAAAAGTGGGACAAAATTATTGACAGATTCATAGCTAGGCTTGCTGGTTGGAAAAAGCCTCTTCTCTCCAGAGCTGATAAGATTTCTTTAATCAATATTGTTCTTGATAGTCTTCATGTTTACTATATGTCCTTATATGAAATGCATGTTTCTATTTTGAGAAAGCTTGAAAAGATTATGAGAAATTTTCAGTGGAATGATAATAAAAGGGAGAAAAAAATACATCATGTGAAGTGGAATGCCTTATATAATAAAAAGAAATTTGGTGGCCTTGGTATCAAGAGATTAGATTTGATGAATCAAGATTTACTCTTTAAATGGTATTGGAGATATGTTACAGAGAATGATGCTCTATGGAAAGATATTGTTACTGAGAAATATGGTGTTGGTGATGTGGTGTGGTCTCCTAAAATTCCCAAGTGTACTTTTGGTAGATCTGTTTGGAAGGAAATCATGAAGTTTAATCCCATTTTTCTTAAATTTGTGAGGTTTAAAGTTAATAATGGGAATCTTGTCAGATTCTAGCAAGATAATTGGTTATATGAGCGTCCAATTAATTCTTGTTATCCAAATCTTTTTGCCTCTACAAGAGGTAAGTTGCTTACTGTTGCTGAAATGGCCACTGTGACTGGTAATGTTGCTACTTGGAATTCCCATACTCCTAGAAGACTAAATACTGTTGCAAGGGTAGAACTCAACATGCTCTCTATTAATTTACAGCCATTCACTTTCAACATGAGTCATGGGGATGAACTGTTTTGGTCTTTGAACTTAAGTAAGTCCTTTTCAGTAAATTCTGTGTATGATAAATTATCTTTGGAGGATATGCCTGCCACAAATACTTCCTTGTTTAATTTCATCTGGAGTTTGAAGTGTCCTCCAAAGATTGTATTTTTCCTTTGGCTCATTGCTCATGATAGGCTACCTACTAGAGATATGTTGAGGAAATTTTTTTTGAAGTGCCAGAGAACTGCATTTTCTGTACTGCTATTGAGACAACTTCTCATTTGCTACTTCACTGTGAGTTTGCTAAGAAGGTGCGGGATGTTTTAACTATGAAGCTAAATTGGCTTTTCTCCATGCCTCATGAAGTGATTTATGCCTAACAAGCTTATAGTTACATCTTTCTACTGCTATCAAGAGTGACATTTGGATGTTAATACCAGTTACTATCATTTGGATTGTGTGGAAGGAGAGAAATCAAAGAGTTTTCTCTGATTCTCATTGCAATGCTGTGGCAGTGGCTAATAAAGCTATTTATTCCTTGTTCACTTGGGCCTTAACCTTCAAAAAGTTTGAGGATATTAACTCTACAGAGGTGATGAAAAGCTGGAGTAGTATTTACTTTGATATTGTATAAAAGTGCTTTTCTAGCACTTCTGTTTTTGTTTTTCTTCTTTCTTCTGGTTTAGGGTGGTATAATCCTTTTATACTCTCTCTTTTTGATCAATAAACTTTTCTTTGCCGATCAAAAAAATAGTATTATATCAGCTATTTTAGCAAGAAAGTTATTTCTAACATCTTAAAATTCCACTTCTTTATTTATGAGTTTATAAGCTCAACCGCAAGTGTTAAAGAATTGCGATGTAAACCACAGTAAGATATTAACCTACATTCAATACCTGGTATCCAATTGTCATACATATATTAATTGGATTACCATTACCTAGCTCTCAGCGATTATACTTATGGATGATTGAGACTCCCTGCAAATACATTTTCATATCCATGATTTATTATAATGTAAGCTTAGCTAATCTATAAAGAACTTTATTAATGTCGTCAATAACTCCTCTGCGGATACTTCAATGATAGTTGAGGGAGACTCTTCCATGCACTGCCTTGCCACAATATGATTACCTGCAAAAGCAATTGAAATTGGACTAACACTAAAATCAGAATTACCAAGTTCCCGCGATTTCCTACCAACAACATCACCTTACTGCAGTGTTTATAATATCACCTTAGTACAATAAAACCTCTCCGGAATAAACTCCATATAGGAATAAACTCCATATAAGAATAACAATTTCTAGTCCCGACTTGGGCCAGTTATATTTAAGAATAAACTCCATATTGGAATAAGTCATAATTTTTTCCAGTCCTGTCTTAAGAAACCTACCTCCATATAAGAATAATTGACATTATCATATGAAAAATATAGGTCTTGTGATACATCAAAGCTTAAGATGAAGAGATTCTTGTAACCATTTTATAAGGTCATTTTGCTTCAAAGTGGATTCTTTGCTTTCTTTGTGCACAATTTAATACAAATATCTTTCACTCGTATGATTTTATTTGTCAATTTTCAGTGTCAAAGTTGAGTTTACATTTACCTAGAGACAATTTTTTGTTTCATATACATATATATTTATTTTTCCAAGTACATGTATGAAAGTTTTCTTTTAATTTATTCGAGGTAGACGTCATATAAGAATATTATTTCATGGTCCCTAAGATATTCTTTTACGAAGGTTTCACTGTATCGTTTTTCATGAAGTATCCCAAAACCATCATGAATTATTGCTAGAATATAGGGCTATTCTAACATATTTAGAATCAATACTAATCTTAATCAGATGTCATTTTTCTTAGAGCTCTCACACCTAATGCTGTCATTTTCTAATGCCATTGAAAATAACTGCACACATAGTTAAATTGGGTGGTTAATTATAAATTTAATTAATCATACAAGAAATGATAATCTAGTCACACTTTTCTAAATATATCCTTGCCTATGTTCAACAGAATTAGAGTATATTTAGTACTTGTTGTTGATAGGTTCCAAACATAAAAGCCTATGTTCTAATGCCACCCTTTACAAAGACACATAATAAATTTATAGATTTGGTTGGGTGCAACATTTTTGATTATCCAATCAAGGTTGTAGATTGTAGAGGTGCTAATTGCACTACAAAACTTTACATAAAGAAGAAATATCTGCATGTCCATGTGTTGTTAATAGACTTAGACCATCAAAATCTAACGCATCCTTTTCTCTTTTCTTTCCTTATCACCACTTGATGGTGGCCATCTATGGTGATTGCCATTGGTCTTTGTGAAAGACTTAATGAAACCATATTAGTGGTGGTCTTATCCATCCTAATTAAGAATATGTTAACCTAATTGCCTCAACTAAACACCTGTTTATTGTTGTGGAGTGTTCTCAGTAGAGTAATGATTCCATGTGTCTAAGCCTATCGGGCGACAAAATTTGCGGTCTATTTCTTTCCGTATTTACCATCTATATAACCCATCAATTGGCTGGCCAAACAAAACAGGGCAGTGGGGTAGGACAATTGATTTGTATGTGCCCCATTAACACGTTAGGAAGATGAAACTTATGCTACTGCCAACGTATAAAGTTCTTCATTGTGTCGATCACATTTTGGCTAAATTCATCTGAAAATAAATTTTCAAATATATAAACAGTTAGATATACAAGCAGAGGCCACAATACAACGGCAGACTCAGTAGCAAAGAAAGCAAGGATCAAAAGTCTTTAACATACGTCAACTCCTGATATTCACGCCAACCGGTCTGGTTTAGCTACATGAAATCTCTCTCCGTGGATTCACCATTTTTGTTCACCTAATGGCCAACTATGACATCCAACGACAAAAAATAGTTTTGACCCAACAACAACGAGAGTACACACCAAATAGACCACTACATAATATCTACTACATCCATGAAGATTTGATTCCATCAACCTTAACTTATACACACAAAGATAATCACAAATTAACTTATCTTGATTTGTTTTCCACCATCAAAGGTCTAATTTAAATTAATTGATGTACTTATTTATATTTTTGCGTAAGCATCTTTGATTTATTTACAAATTTCAAATTACCTGTTTGATTCTCATTGCCGTTCTTTTGAATTCAACCTAAACTCCAAACAAGAAAACATAATTAAACAAGAAAATCTCATTTTTCATGAACGGTCACTTCTAGTTTCTGGCAGCTGTACATCAGTGGTTTCCATTTCATGATCTCGTTGATATAGGATTCCTTAGTGCGGCCCCACTACTGTGATCGTGCCGGGCCACAAAATAGTACTTCCTCAACTGTTGACTACGTAGCTCGTACACATAATCAGACTTCGGGAAGGCGTATTTATAAGTTGGGAGCTAAATTGATTTAGAAGAGGCTTGGTAATCATAATTTTAATACATTTTCTACAATTTTTTTGCAATCTTTACATTCTCATCTCATAATAATTTGTCTTGTAAACATGTTAATCAACTATAATTTTTTAACCACAATTCTTAAAAATCTTAAAAATATTTTAGAGTTCACTTCTAATATTTTTTATGGTAAGAGTTCACTTCTAGTGAGTCAAAAAGTATTATTGTAAAATACTACTTCGTTTGGAAGTGAATTAATTTTTCAACTCAATAAAAAAAATAAAACTATGAATTTTTTTTACCCATCATGTCTTTGTAATAATTAATTCTGACTAACTTTAAAAAATTTGAACTTATACACCGACATATAAAAAAACTTCAATTTCTTTGATATCAACATCGATCAAATTTTTTTCCGTATCATAATCGATCTTTTAATAAAGTTGACCTATCAAACACTGGATTCATTTTACTTTTACAGTCCCCACCGGTATGTCACCGGTGACGGGCCGTGCCATCATACACAGTTGATTGATTTGTTTCAACTGTTGATTAACCTCGCGCGTCACATGATTGACTGATTTTACATCTAGCGGG
This sequence comes from Papaver somniferum, assembly GCF_003573695.1. Lineage (NCBI taxonomy): Eukaryota > Viridiplantae > Streptophyta > Magnoliopsida > Ranunculales > Papaveraceae > Papaver > Papaver somniferum. The sequence goes on along the minus strand of NC_039366.1, from coordinate 64,603,535 downwards.
TCTAGCTTAAATAGGAAACTACTGTTGTATGCGATCAGACGTCCTTTTTCACAGTTAAAGAAACGGTATTTTTTTCGATATCCGGAAAAACGTCTTATTCATCGAGAGAATAACCCAGAGTCAAACAAACTCGCAGTTCCATAAAACGTCTTATCTTGTTAATTAATCAAGATTATGTCCATTAATATTAATCAAGTTGATTAAAATATTAATTTTAACAAGAGATGAAAATAAAATAAAAGAATTTGTTTTGCTTTAAGAGTATAATACTTGCGTGTCTGGCTACGGAGGTAATCTTACTGTTGGATTCGATTTCACAATTTTTTCCCTTTTTTTTTTCTTGTTGAATCCCTTAACCACCACACTATATCATCACCATTAACCATTAATAACTTGCTGTAATTCCCTCATAACTAAAACCCTAAGTTTGTTTCTTCTACTTCGTGTTCTTCATTTTCTTTATTTCTCAGTTAGTGAGATTGATAACAACAGGAGTCATCAAGGTAATTTCATTTTTTTTTTTTTTTTTTTTTTATAGTTTCCATTTCGATTTATCTGTTAGATTGTTATTTTAGATTACTCAAGTAGTTGTTGTTATTATTTTGAGTTTGTTATTTATGTGATTTGAGCAAAATGGAGAAATTCAAAATTCCTTATTGGGTTGAAAGCAGAAGAAGTTGTTGAGTAAAGAACTAAACAACTCTGATTAGTTCTTATCTTTAGATGGAACGGAATAGTCTGAGGAGTATTTGGTAAACAAATGTGATTGGTACAGAGGATTCTTGTTAAGACAGTGTGTTGAGGCTGATATTTTTGTTGGATTGTTTTTTATTTGCTTATGAGTGATTCTTGTTCACCATCATTTTGAGTTTGATTAAAAATTATGTGAGGTGAGGAAAATGGAGGAAACTGAGATTAATTATTTATTAGTTTGAAACTTGGAAATAGAATGAATTACTTGTTAGATTAGTGAGATAAAGATTTTTCAACAATTCTAAATTACGGAAAGGGACCCTTAGGAAAATTCTGTGTGTTTTGTGGATTAAACGGGACGGAATAGTCTACTGTGAGTTTCAAACAGAAATGTGATTAATACCGGAGTCTGAGATTGATTATTTTGTTGAATTGTTTTGTTCTTGGTTATGAGCGATTCCTGTTCTCATGGAACTTTATCTTTGATTGTTGCATTTCATTTCCTAGATATTTCAGGTTGAAAAGCTTGTTGTTGATTTTATTGTTCTGATTAGTTTTTTGTTTATTCACAGCCTGGGAATGTTTTGGAGTGAAAAGATGAGGTGTTAATTTGGAAAGGTTTTGATGGAATCCTGTTTCAAATTTTATCTTATGTGAAGTCTGGGGTTTATTATCCAATAAGGGAGTGTGATTCTTTACATCATTGTGCATGTCTGTCTCTGTGGCCCTTGGTGATAATGTGGAAGGACCTCCACTTTCTCATGTCGAAAGATCAAGATCTCTTGATATTTTTTCCTTTCCTGGCCAAGAACAAGCTGCCGTGTTAGGTAATGGGCAAGCTGATCATCCATCTTCCGAAACCACTGCCTTTAGAGTTGGTGATGTTTTGCTTCCACATGGTGATTCCTTCTCAGGATCGTTGTTGGGTAACAAGCCTGAGGGTTCGGGAAAGTATGTGTGGGCAGACGGTTGTACTTATGACGGTGAGTGGAGAAGGGGAATGAGGCAGGGTGTTGGGAAGATACAATGGCCTTCCGGTGCTGTCTATGAGGGTGAATTTTCAGGAGGTTATATGCATGGGGCAGGGACATATATTTCGTCTGATAAAACTAACTACAAGGGACGTTGGCGATTGAATCTCAAACATGGGTTGGGATATCAAGTCTTTCCTAATGGAGATTCCTTTGAAGGGTCTTGGATACAGGGAACAATAGAAGGGTTCGGTAAGTACATCTGGGCTAACGGTAATGTTTATATGGGGAACATGAAAGGAGGTAAAATGTCTGGGAAAGGAACGCTTACTTGGACGAATGAGGATTCGTTTGAAGGAAGCTGGTTGGACGGCATGATGCATGGCTTTGGAGTGTATGTGTGGGGAGACGGTGGCTGTTATGTTGGGACTTGGACCAGAGGCTTGAAGGATGGAAAAGGAGCTCTCTATCCAAACGGAAGCAGGCTTCCGGCTGTACAAGAATATTATCTAAATGCTTTAAGAAAACGAGGGTTGTTGCCAGATATGAGAAAGCAGAATGGTGCTCTACGACAAGATGCCTTAGTGGATACCAGGGATAAGGTTGGTGAGAACCGGGGATCATTTGGCGCTTCTTTTAAACTTCCCAAAAAGAACCTGCTAAACTTAGAGCATTCTCGGTCAAAAAATGTGTCACTGGAAAGGCGCTGGAGTCTTGAGGTAGCTATTGAAAAAGTACTTGGAAATGATCTATCATTGAATACAGCAGATTCTTTTAGGGAAGGTGGTGATGAAAGGGAGACTAATGCAACTGCTCCTATCCTGGAAAGGGAATACACACAAGGTGTTCTAATCAGCGAGGTTGTACTAAATAATAGCTTTGGATCCTCTAAAAGGGCCAAAAGACGACAGAAGAAACTTGCCAAGGATATTAAGAGGCCAGGTGAAGCAATCATTAAGGGCCACAGGAGTTATGACCTAATGCTAAGTTTGCAACTTGGAATAAGGTAATAAGTAATAACCCATTTTCAAACATTTTCCATTTGTTCATTGGAAGATTGACATTGCATTTTCAAACTGCCTTATTCTTCTTACTCCATCCACATATCCTCAACTTACAAGAAGTTATGTCATGATCTGGTTTCCTTCCTTGACTGATTGTGGTTCTTTTCTGCTTGCTTTCCGGATTTTTAGAGTCATTTATATGATACCCGTAGTTTATGGTATCATTGAACTTTTTATTTACCAAGTTGTTGAAACTGCGTAAGTGTATGATCAGGTACACTGTGGGAAAAATTACTCCAATACAGAGGCGTGATGTTAGAGGATCGGATTTTGGTCCCCGTGCAAGCTTTTGGATGAGCTTCCCAAAAGGAGGATCTCAATTGACACCTCCACACTACACAGAGGATTTTAAATGGAAGGATTACTGCCCTATGGTTTTCAGGTTTGTTATCTCTCCCAATTCTTGGCTGTTGCTCATGTGACGTAATTCTCCAATATCAATCATGTAGACTTGAATGTTAAACTTGCGATATATATCACTCAGACGGTTCATTGCACTCATAGCAGAAATTTGAGGGATTTGTTCAAGATCGATGCTGCAGATTACATGATATCCATTTGTGGAAATGACGCTCTTAGGGAGCTTTCTTCTCCTGGGAAGAGTGGTAGTGTTTTTTTCCTGTCTCAAGATGATAGGTTCATGATTAAGACACTCCGGAAAACCGAAGTGAAGGTAATATCACCATATCAGATTCTACTTGTTTGTCTTGCTCTTTGCCCATTAGCATTATAAAGTTTTTGTTACTTAACTAAACGTTTATGTGACTGCAGGTGCTTTTGCGGATGCTTCCGAAATATCACCATCATGTCCGTACATACGAGAACACTCTTGTAACTAAGTTTTTTGGTCTTCACAGAATTAAACCTTCAAGTGGACAAAAGGTATACAATGAATTACAATAACTGAACATTGTATGATTTTCTTTGTGCTGCAGGTACTAGTGTTATGATTTTTCATGAGTTCCTTGTACCAAAGAAACTAATTTTTGTATCTAATTCCCATTTTGCAGTTCCGTTTTGTAGTAATGGGGAACATGTTCTGCACAGAGTTAAGGATCCATCGAAGGTTTGATTTAAAAGGTTCATCCTTAGGCCGTTCGACGGACAAGGTTGAAATTGATGCGAATACGACACTTAAGGATTTGGACCTGAACTACTGCTTTTATCTAGAACCTTCTTGGCGAGAGGCTCTATTAGAGTAAGGATGCATTAATCTTTGTGTGTGCAACTAGTTACGTATCAAAACAGTAACTAACATATCTTTTCAGTATTAATAAGCTTTAAGTTGCTGCTCAATTATATTTTTTTTGCAAGTATTGGCTTATGTTGATAGCGATGCTGAAAATTGGCCTATGTTCCTCGAAAGTATTTTTGGCTTCTGTTTGCCTCGCCTTGGTTTATCGGATGATATTGCAAGTCACTGTAGTGGATATTAGTTTCCCCTTCATATGTATTAGCTCATGTCTAATACTATATATAAGCAGTATGCAATATCCTGTGGAAGTCGAAATTATTTTGTAATTCGTCTGTCCATGTTTGCAGGCAGATTGAGATCGATAGTAGGTTTCTGGAATCAGAGCGCATAATGGATTACAGCCTCCTATTAGGTGTTCACTATCGAGCCCCGCGGCATTTGCAGTCCCTCCTATCTTTCCAGAGTGGAACAATGGATGGGTTAGGGGTTGTTGTAGAAGAAGGTGAGCTTTCACGTTGGACTTTCTGCATCTAAATGACAATTTCCTCGGATGTTGCTTTCCCCTTTTCGAGTTGTTTCAAAGATTAGTATTTCATGAGAGGTCTGACATTTTTGTTGTTTCGTAATGAATATGATTAAATCAGATTCTCAAGAGGACGAACTTTCCAGATACCCAGAGGGACTTGTGCTGGTGCCACGTGGACATGAAGATACTAGTCCCGTTGTGGGTCCTCACATAAGAGGTAGCCGCTTACGAGCATCAGCAGTTGGTGACAAGGAAGTAGATCTCTTACTACCCGGTACAGCGAGGTAAGCTCAAAACTATATATTACTTTACAGGGTCTGTTAGCTCTGATAATTTCGTTCATTTAAAATGTGGTCTCGTTTGTGTATGTTTGTATTTGAGCAGACTCCAAATCCAGCTTGGAGTGAATATGCCTGCGAGAGCGGAGCTTCTCCCAGGACAGGAGAAAGCACAGTTTTTACATGTGGTAAACGATGTTGTTCTGTACCTTGGTATCATTGATATATTACAAGACTACAACGTGAGTAAAAAAATTGAACATGCTTACAAGTCTTTTCAGTTTGATTCAACATCCATCTCAGCTGTTGATCCCATGTTTTACTCACAGCGATTCTTGGAATTCATCCAAAAGGTTTTCCCTCAAAATTCTTAGCACAGAGAATAAGACCAATAATTATTTTTCCACTTCCTTTTCTTGTTTTCTTTATGTATCTATCATAGAAGATTATGGTAATCTCCCGGAACATGTAAAAAGATCATACGAGATAGACTGTATGTTGTTGTATCAAGTACAGGGATAACCCTAGGAATGTTGAGTTGTATTCACCCACCAAATGCAAATCTTTCAATAAAAAGTTTATTTTTCTTCAGCTATTAGTTATTTAAGTTTGCTGCAATTTTGTATGGCCATTGTTATTAGCTCTGTTTGGTATCAAATAACAGTTTCTATGATGCAAAGTTGGGAAAAGCCATAAAGTTTGCAGAAGGTTGTACTATGTGTACAGTAGATGGTTTGCCTTTAGGACACCAAGGAAAATCGGGTAGGATGGTGAATTTCTGCATTTCTGGAAGCTCTGTAATTTGGCATCTATTTTGCCCTGTTATCCAAAATTCAAGGACTTTTCCCTTGCTATATTTCTCCGAATTTGTATCACCTAGCATCTTTCTTTTGGGCCTTTTTTTTTAGAATTCGCAAGCTTGGCTTCAACGTCTCTTTATTTAATGTCTCTTTTTAGACGTGTGCAAGAATTAAGGATCCAATATCCAGTGCAAGTGCCACATTTCTTTTTTCAAATACCAAGCTTCACAGAATGCATCCAACAACTTTAAACACAGCTTAGAATAGTATCAACAACTTGAACTTTTCCCTAACAACTACTTTGGCAGAGAATGAGTGTCGGTGAGGGTAAAGAGCAAGCTGCACGTGGGTTAGTATTAGTCCAGGGTTGCATCTGGGAACGACTAGGTTCCAAACTCTGCAAGATTCACCATCATCAAGCTGCTATTATGTATACACAATAGGATATTAAAAGAACATTTTTGGATGAATAATTCAGTAGCCAAGGCTTGTTAATTTTGCAAGCCTGATCAACAAATTCAGTAGATAAGGCTTGTTAATATATGTTTAGGTGACACCGGCGAAAGAGAAAGAGCCAACATTTTTGCACTTACGCTTGTCCCCAAGAAAGTTTTTTTTTTCCTTCCGTAAGCAATCATCTGTCTCTTCTGTCACACTTGCGCAGCCCCGACAACGTGACGGCATTAAAGATCTCTAGTTAATGGTAAAGTTGCAAATCTAACGCGTTATTAAGTAAACATTTTCCCAAGACCCAAGTACTTTTCGCGGGGAGACCGGGGGATGGATTGGAACAAACAAGGTGCACGTGGGTTTACCAGTGGTTGAAGCCTATGTAGCTGCGCAGAGTGTGAATCTCCGAGATCCATTTTCTAGTCTTTATGATACCAAATTATATGAATTGACGACACCATGAGCAATATTATCCAGCAAATGTGCACATCTCTTCATTTCATGACACAAGTTTATCGTGTTGCACTTAACTTATCCCCAAATAGTTAAGTAGACTCTGAGTCTCGTTTAGTCTTTTGATTATTTTAGAGAAGAGTCGCAGTAGGTGTGGTAGTCAGTGGGGGAGGAGAAGACGCGTTTACTGGATCCCAGTTTGCAAAGTGGCAAGGTCAACCCTTAACGGCTCAACCCATTTAATAATAATACAGTCAAGAGGGCGTAGTTGCCCACTAGTTACGAATTCCTGACGTCGGTTCGCAATTTGCAGCAAAGTTTGCAGCCCATCGGCCATCCTTTTTTTTTTATTTTTTTTATAGGCCGCACTCAGCAAAAAAAAACTAGAGCCTAACAGAGCGGGGGAGGCTCTCCCCATAAGATCTGCGTTTAGAAGATTACATATGTAGCTATCCACACTCCAGTCAAAATAGAAGTCGCAGCGGACATGGCCAAAAAAATCAGCTACATGGTTAGTTTCTCTATAGTTATGGACAAGTACAAAAGAGTCCAAAAAAAAGACCTCATATCTTGTATGTCTTGAATTAACCATTTGAGGTGCCGAGGGGTAGGGGTAGCACCTATGCACCGTTGGAAAGTAAGTTGGGAGTCACATTCCACTTCAATATGTTGAATGCCCAGTTGTTTAGCCAAAAGAAGTCCGCGACGAACTGCACAAACTTCTGCCACATTGTTAGAAGTACAAGACAAATGTTCAGCATATCCAGCCACGAATCTCCCTGTTGCATCACGAAGAACTCCTCCCAACCTGCAAAGTGATGGGAAATAACAGAACCATCAGTATTAAGTTTAAAGTGCAGAGGTCGTGGAGGTTTCCAATGGACAAAAATGTCTTGTTTGCTGGCTGTTAAGTTGAGTTGTTGTTCCTGCTTAAGAGATGGATACTCTAAAGTATCTTTAGTTGCCGTGGTAAGAATCCAGTGACAGTTGACCATAATATTATTGAAAACAAAATTATTTCGAGAAAGCCAAATACGCCAAAGTAAAAAGGGTAGAAAAGTAGACAAATTCATATCGTCAATAGTCTGACGAAGAGAACAAAGTTCCTTGAACCAGGTTGTGCACTTCTTTGGAGGCCCCTCCAAAAGAGTCTAGATATAAAGTATCAATGATATTTTGCAAGTTAAGGAACTGAGCAAGAACTGGGGACCTAGTTCTAGATGAAGATCTATTGCGCAACCGACATGGTGTCGGCATTAAACTTTCACTTTCGCACAGATTAGGTAGGACATGGTAAGTTGCACATTGGTTTAGTAGTGGTCGAATCCTGCAAGTGCTGGGTATGACTCTTAAAGTGTGAACTCGAAGTTTGAAGGCTGAATTCTGAACCTCCAGGGCCAAGGTTATAGTCGTTTAAACACAAAATCGCATGGTCCTGATGGGCACCTTCGAGTGTTATTTCACTTTCATGACAACTTGTTGTTCTTTTGAATCTTCCTAGATTAAAAGAAAATTCTAGAGACTAAATCTGTTACCGGAAAGTTAATCATTGTGATTAATTTTGCATAATGATCTAAACCCTACCCCGTGATGCAAATTTTCTCAGGAAATCAACCCCATGATCTATTGTAAGTTATAATGTAGATATTATAATGTAGATATTCAATCATGTCATATTATTATACTCCCTACGTTACTTTTTAAATGACCAACTTTTATAAATAAATATTTCAAAAAAATAGGCCAGTTTCCTAATTGTGAAAGTCAAATGTTACTTTAATTTTCTGGGACCACTTTTCTTTTAACCACTTTTTTTTTTACTTCTTTTGATGACAAGTGTTATGTGGACCATTTCACTTATTTCTTTGGGTGACAAGTGTCATGGGGACCATTTCACTTCACTTATTTTATTGACAAGTGTCTAGAGGACCACTTTCAATAATTAGTTCTCTTAATTTCCTTAATTTTCTCAAAAAAAGAAACTGACATATTAAAAAGTAACGGAAGGAGTATATATATATATATTTTTTAAAGTTAAAATGCATTCAAAACAACTAACTTGGGTTAGAAACCCTTACATCATTAATAGTAGAGCCTTCTACTGTAGAGATATGGTTCTTATCCCTTGCATTAGATTTATCTACTTCTAAGTTTAGCAAAATACAAGTAGGGGGACTCTTATCCCAATTAACTAAATTAACAAAAGACTTTGCTTCCTTGGCAAGTGTATCAGCCGCTTGATTTGCAAGTCTAGGAATATAAAAAAAACTTTTTTTTTTTTTTGCATCTGTTGAAATCACATTTAGCTTCATCCATAAGTGATTTGTTTTGCCATTCTATTTGAGATGGTTTCCCATTCAAATAATCAAACAAATTTTTGCAATCTCCTTCCACACTGAAATTGGACCATCATTTGTCCAATGCCCATTTAGCTCCTTGCAAAAAACCTAAGGCTTCCGCTTCTTCAGGGTAGCTGCTGAGAGAGGACCTGCTCTTCCTTGTTCAAATTCTCCTGCATCGTTCCTTAGAATTAAAGAAAAACCCGCAGGCAATATACTCGAAACCCATGCAACATCTATATTGAGCTTTAGTTGAGTTTTCCTAGGAGGACACCATTTAGAAGTTTCTACTGTGTTTGTTATAACTTGACCAAGAGAGCAGTTATCTTTATTCCAAAACTCTAAATATCTCATTATTTCTACTCCTAGATGAATATTTGTTTTCTGTTTTTTTTCGAAGACTCTGTCACATCTTTCTTTCCATATAAAACTTGCTTTGGTCAGAATTGTTTCTAAAGATATAGATGATTCTTTTTTTCCTATCCATTCCCTACATATATCTAAGAATGTTATAGATCTATTAAAATGCAGTGTGACAAGAGAAGGTGCAATTGCCCACACAGATTGAGCAAATGGACAAAAGAGAAGCAGATGTTCTATAGATTCATTTTCATTACATCCAAAGGAGCAACTAGGATGAACATCGTGCATAAATTTAGAAAGCTTCAAATTTGTAGAAATAACATTCTGTAAACATTTCCATTCTGTCATTGCTTCGAAAATTTCCAGCACAATGAGTAAGTTCTCAGCCTCTTCCTCTCCTGCATCTAAGAATACCAATGTATCATTCGCATATTGTAAATGTGATATTCCTATAACATTGTTTATGGAGAATCCTATGATCATATTGAGTTCAACTGCCTTGTTCATTAGTTTTGTAAAAATTTCAGCAACCAAAATGAAAATGAAAGGTGAAAGAGAGTCTCCTTGTCTCAAGCCTTTTTGTGGTTTAAATTTTTCTGTGGAAGAGCCATTTATGAGTACTAAATGTTGAACTGAGTTTACACACAATGAGTCCATGACATCCAGTTGATCCATTTTTATCCAAAACCAGAAGACTTCAAAACATAAATAATTGTGTGCCAGCTGACATTATCAAATGCTTTTTGTATGTCAAGCTTGCACATTATGCCTGGTATACCACTTTTGAGCCTTGCATCTATGAGTTCACCTGCCACCAATATTCCATCCAGTATTTGTTTGTCTCTTATAAAAGCCCCCTGATTTTCTGATATTAATTTTGGTAGCACCTTCTTCATTCTTTGTGTCAACACCTTAGAAATTATTTTGTATATACTGCTTACAAGACTTATTAGCCTGAAATATTGAGGACCTCCCACCTGCTCTTTATTTTTTATTAAACTAATAAAAAAACAATTTGTTCTCCAGTCAAGTTTCTCTTTTATGTGAAATTCCTTCACAGCTTCCATGAAATCAGTCTTGATGATATCCCAAGCTACCTTATAAAATTCCATGTATACCCCAAGAAAATTGGTACCCTACTAACATCCTAAGTGAATCTCGTTCCAAAAATTTCTCAACGCTGAAGGTCCTAAAGCCTGTTTCATAAGTCGTAGCCAACATCCACCTCATATTATTTAAATTTTTTATTGTAACGAAAAATTTACTTGGTAATCCAAAGTCTATATCATAATTGTCCGATACAAGTTGCTCTATTGAAAGGGAGAAGGAAGATGCAATTAAACATATCTACACCATCAGGTAGAAAACAAGACAAAGAAATGAAATGAACTTACCTAATTCCCAACTGTAGCCGAGAGTAAAATAGACTTGAGTCTAACTTTTGTTACTTTTAGATTTGTGTAGAGTTGGTGGTAGTTGTTGAGGGAATACGCGTAGTAGACTCCACTTGTAAAGTTGCAAGGTCAACCTTGAACTCAAGGCGTAATCTAATAACAACATAATATCATACTAACACCTCACTTACACTCTACGTCTGTTACAGATAGTTATTGTCCTTTACAGGATGTACCAGCTGTTTCCTCACACATGCACATTCTCTATTGGTTACCTAACTATATCTCCTGTATAAATTATCCGTGTGTCCCTTTCTTTGGTTGTGTCGTTCTTCTTTAATCTTTGTAACAGAGTTCATCTATTATTTTTAATACTGAATTGAAAAACGAGGGTCTAACAACCACACCCAATATTTCGCTTAGAAATCTGTATGGACTAACTCCAATATACTTTCAAGAGAATCAACTAGACAGTCAGACTCAATCATAAGAAAAGTATATCAAAGAGTTATATCTCAATTTCTCTATTCAATCTACAATCAAACAAATAGGAATTTGCGATCCCGATTGAATATAAGAAATAAATTGGATGGTATCAAAACCAATATCCAAGTGTCAATCAATTTAATCAACAACCAAATGTTGGATTCACAATTGATTGAACTTACACACAACCTGTGATATTTCAATTATATAAAAAAATATAATGCAGAAAAGAAATAACATAGACACAAGAAGTTTTGTTAACGAGGAAACCGCAAATGCAGAAAAACCCCGGGACCTAGTCCAGATTTGAACACCACATTGTATTAAGCCGCTACAGACACTAGCCTACTCCAAGTTAACTTCGGACTGGAATGTAGTTGAGCCCTAACCAATCTCACACTGATCAAGGTACAATTGCGCTCCTTACGTCTCTGAATCCCAGTAGGACTCTACGCACTTGATTCCCTTAGTTGATCTCACCCACAACTAAGAGTTGCTACGACCCAAAGTCGAAGACTTTATAAACCAATCTGTCTCACACAGAAAATTCTATTCAACAGATAAATCTGTCTCCCACAGATATACCTATGAGTTTTTGTTCTGTCTTTTGATAAATCAAGGTGAACAGGAACCAATTGATATACCCGACTTATATTACCGAAGAATAGCCTAGAAATATCAATCACCTCACAATAATCTTAATCGTATGGTAGCTAAACAAGATATTGTGGAATCACAAACGATGAGACGAAGATGTTTGTGACTACTTTTTAATTGCCTATCAGAGTTTAAATCTCGAGCCAATCTTAGAGATGATAGTACTCAATCACGACAGAAAACAACAAGATCAAAACACGCAACTACGGAGAAAATAGTTGGGTCTGGCTTCACAATCCCAATGAAGTCTTCAAGTCATGAACCTACAGGGTTTTGGAAAAAACCTAAGGTTAACGGAGAATCGACTCTAGTTGCAACTAGTATCACACAAAAGGTGTGGGGATTAGGTTTCGCAGTTGCTAGAGTGCTCCCTTATATAGTCTTCAAATCTGGGTTTGCAACCAATGCTACCTTGGTAACAAAGCATTCAATATTCACCGTTAGATGAAAACCTGATTAGACTCAAGCTAATATCTTTGAACCGTTAGATCGAACTTAGATTGTTATACAAAAATGAAAAGTGATTTCATTTAGATATGAGTAACCATACCAAAACGTGTGCACATTTGTTGGATCAACAATAGTTAACCGAAGTTAGCCATATGAACACTTCGTATCAACCATATTCATCTTAACCATAACTAGTTCAAATGACTCAAATGAAACTAGTTCTAGAGTTGTTAAATTGTTTATATTCTCATAGAAGTATACAAGACACAATTGAAGCAAAATCGATTTTGATTCACTCGAATCAATTCATGAACATTATAGCCACGCTTTGCAAAAGATCGCATTCTTTAATATATAAATGTATTAGTTCATGAACAAACCGATTTTAGAACATAACCTACTCAAGTATGCAAACGGGTACGCATACCTAAGTAGTCGTACTTGGACTGTGTTTGCCAGTATGCAAACGGGTACGCATACTGTCGTTCACATCCGAACTCAATTGAATATAGTGCCCGTACGGGTACGCATACTAAATTTCCCGGACTTTAACTGACTTCGCCAGTACGCATGCAGGTATGCATACTATAGCTCCCAGACTTCACTCGACCAACTAGTACGCATACAGGTATGCATACTAGATTGCCGGTCTTGGACTACACATATGCAAGTACGCATATTGTGTTTATATCAAATCATGGTTAATCGTTCTAAACTCCCATTTCAATCATTGAAACATTCTCAGAAGACGGGAATAGCTGTCTCACAAAAAATATTATCTTCAAAGCAATTTTTAAGTGATCGAATGATCAATACGAAACATTCCGAATCTACATCAAATGACTGTCTCTCGCAAATCATGTAAGATGTTACAAAGCGATTTTCACATGATCATCTTTTGACTTTCGTCAAGAATATAAGATGAACTTTATTAAAGCGAAAGCTTACAAACACATATTTCGAGATATATGTAAGCGAGTTAAACTCAACTCGGAATATCAAATATGTATAATCGAAGTCTATATAGTTATACGACTTTTATCTCAAATATGAGATATAGTAGATAGACTTTTGAGTGATAGATGAGTTCAAGTTTCCACATACCTTTTGTTGATGAAGTTCCACAAGATCTCCTTAGTAGTTATTCGTCTCCAATCAATGAACGTCGTGAAGTCTAATGCTCAACTACACTTTCTATCATAATCCGAGACTTATCTATAAGTAGAATAGAAATCAAGACTTATAGTTAGACAACTAAACTTGACAAACAAGCTTGAGATAGCAAGGCTTGCGAGTTCGACCGAGCAGTGCTTTAACATGAATAACATTTCTGTATTCTTGATTCAACATTTTGATTTGTTCAATCTATTATAGTATCGATCGCGTCAGTACGATCTTTCTTTCCGTTGCTCATCTGTTCTCTTATTTTCTTCTTTGTACTTTTTTGTCATGGCTCTAGTCAAGTATCATTTAGAAGTACACTTAATAGACAAGTCATATGTACTTTGGCGTCTACATGGGGAGAAATCCACCACATCATCACAAGAAGTGCTGGAACATGTAGAAGAAAATGTGTATGGTGAAAATGTAGGTGTAGACAATGTAGAGGAAGAAATTTCTATTGAGGAACATGTAGAAGAGAACATTAGCGATGAACAATGTAGATTATGGGATTTTGTCGACAAGGCGTATGGAGTATTTGAAGGGTTAAATAAGGATATGAACGAAGGTGGTGAGGAGCCAGACCTAGGTAAGAAATACTACAAGTATAAGGAGTTAGCGAAGGAAAATATTTATCCAGGTTATGAAGGTGATGAAACAACACTTAGTGTAATTGTAGAACTACATCATATGAAAAAGATGTTTGGTTGGTCAGGAAATAGTGTTACATACCTCTTTGGACGATTGAAAAATTGGTTCCCAAAAGGCAACACTTTTCCTGCAAAATACCCAATAATGAAATCTATGTTGATAGATCTAGGAATGAAGGCTGAGTCCATTCATGCGTTTCCTAATCATTGTGTTTTGTACCGAAAAGAAAATGAGAAGGAAACTGTGTGTCCCAACTGTGGAGCATCTAGGTATGTAGTGAAACAAGGTAAAGATGGACCAATAACTACAAAATTTCCTTGCAAGGTATTGAGACATTTTAAGCTTGCTCTAAGACTTAAGAGATTCTATACCATATCATGGATAGCACGCTATATGACATGGCATGATGAAGCACAGAGTTCTCCCGAGTATATGCGTCATCCAGTAGACTCACTCCAATGGAAGAATATGAAGACAAGGTGGCCTGATTTTTCAGCTGAGGCGCGAAATGTTTGGCTTGGTATTTCTACTGATGGATTCAATCCGCGGGGAATTCAGTGCACTAGTTACAGTTGTTGGCCGGTAATCTTGGTGATGTATAATCTTCCACCTTCTTTGTGCATGAAATAAGAATTTCAGATAATGTCGCTCTTAATACCGGGACAGAAGGCGCCGGGTCAAGACATTTGTGTGTTTCTTCAACCTTTGATAGATGAATTGATTAAACTTTGGATTGATGGGTTCGCTGCTTTTGATACGTATCGGAAAGAAACTTTTATCTGCAAAGCCATTCTTATGTGGAGTATTCATGATTTACCGGCTTATGGAAATGTGTCAGGGTATACGACACATGGTTATAAAGCTTGTCCTTTCTGTGCTGATGAGACAGAAAGTATATGGCTGGGTCACTGCAGGAAGATAGTGTACTTAAACTACCGCAAGTTTCTTAAGACACAACATCCATTCAGGTCTGGAAAATATCTAGGACTAAAGACTGCAGAGAGAAAATTTCCACCACCTCGATTAAGTGGATAAGATGTATTGTTGAAGACTTCGAATATTGAGTATTTACCTGGGAAGCTTTCCAAAGTTGGAAAAAAGAGAAAAAGGGATTGTTATGAGGAAGTTGGTTGTGATGCTGTTGATTCTCCAAGTAAAGTTTTTTATAAGAGGGCCCGTCTGTTTGAAATCCCGACATGGAAGTATAACCCTTACCATCACTGTGTTGATGTAATGCATGTCGAGAAGAATTTTACTAAGCATTTGATAGATACACTTCTCGACATAAAGGGAAAGTCCAAAGATAATGTCAAAGCACGAGAAGATATGAGGAAGATGAACATTCATAGTAGGCAGTGGATCACTACATACTCTGTAACTGGAAAGGAAATTGTACCGATTGCCAGTTTCTGTTTAAGCAAAGAAGAACGAGATAATTTCTTACAGACTTTGAAGAATAAAGTTTCCTTCTGGATTTTCATCCAATCTCGAAAACAATGTGACAGTTAAGCCTCCGGGTCTGAGTTGTTTGAAGTCACATGACTATCATGTGATTATGGAATACTTGCTTCCGGTGCTGCTTCAACATGCATTCTCGAGGTACCCAGACCTTCGTAAGGTGCTTCACCAGATGAGCTTATTCTTTAGGATCTTGTGTGCGAAAGTTCTAATCAAAACTGAACTTCAACAAGCCAAATTCATGGTTTCTGAGTCATTATGTGTGATGGAAAAGTACTTCCCTCCTTCCTTTTTTGATATTAGCATCCACCTTGTGGTGCATCTGGCGGATGAAGCGCTTACTTGTGGACCAGTTCGATACCGATGGATGTATCCCTTTGAAAGGTATGCACCTTACATTTACCGTCTTTATTTGCAGTTCTTTTTTATTTGGTACTTGTTTCATATTAACTTGCATTGTTTGCTAAGCAGGGAGATGAAGAGCTGTAAAAACTTACCAAGTAACAAACATTATGTGGAAGGGTCGATTGAACAAGCGCACATTACCTCTGAATCGGCGGTGCATGCAATGGAACACTTGTCAAATGCGAAGGATGGAAATCACAGAGCTACACAGGTGTTGATGGTGGATTTTAGTTTAGGGCTAAAATTGTAAAACCAAATTTATGCGCTGACATCCGTCAAAGGATAAAGCCACTGATAAGTGATGAATACTTCTTCACTTTACTAGTTCACCTAGAATGGAGCATGTGACAACAATCCCAGTATTTTGTGAATTAAATACACAAAATTCATCCAGGTTGGAGCATGTGGCAACAATCCCATATACCCTGTGAATTTGTAGCATTATTAATTAATGCGTGATTAGCCTTGTATTTCATGTGTTGTTCCCACAGAACTCTCATTATTGGTACAGCATGATGACTGAGTGGTGCTTTCAGCAGAGTAACACGAATCTCCAAGTGTCAATAATGATGCATGCATGAAATACCTGTACAGGCTACATCTCTCGGTGTGTTATACTATCCCGATTGAGCATACATCTCTCGGTGTGTTATATTAGCCCGATTGAGCATATTCGAATCTGGACTGTCCATATCAGTCTCAGAAACAATCACGACCACGCAAATTGGCCGCATGATTTAACCAGCCTAGACGATCCTCAGCAGGAGCAGGCTATCACCACAATGACCACCAGTGGGCCCGTTTATGCCCTGGTCGGTCGAACACATGCCATACTCCCAGAAGCCACCAAATACCAGCTTGGAAAACGGTGGTCGAATTGGTATGGAGCAGCTAGGAAGAAGCTCATACGAGAAAGACCGCCAACGACAGTCTCAAAACCAGCCACGGCCGTCCAACTTCGCCGGCATGATTGGACGAACTGGATTATCCCATGACCGGTCAGACAAGCTTGTCCTGGACACCGGAGGCCCCCCTCTCTACCTTCCTGGTCGACCATCTCCTGACCTAGCCATAGAGCAACGTGTGTTTTCCCAAAGTATGGCCGGCGTGATGCTCAAAGGTCGCGGGAAATTCCACTAAGGTCTTAAATCGATCACGACCATCCAACTTCACTGGCATGTTTGGATGGATTAGATCAGGCCTATAGTCGTCGAACAGGTATCACCATGTTCACCACCGGCCCAACGTGGGCCCCACACGATCGGCCTCCCCAAAGGAGGAGCATTGCATGCAAAACCGATTGGTTGAAGTTGCATGGGTGAGAACTGTGTAAAACCCTAATTAGGGTTTGCGGCATGTTACATGTGTCGCAAGTTGATCACGAGCGTCCGTCTTCGCAAGCTTAGAGGGTGTAGATGTATATTTAAAAGGGCCCGAGCATGTCAACATGATCACCGTGGACCCGTCTACATGCATGACTGATTGGCCAAGACCGTCCATGGCTGGACGCCTCGATTCATTCTCCCAAAGTGAGCATGACGCGCAGATTCCTATTCCTTTGAGGCATGGGATTTCTGTTGCAAACCGATCTCGACCACTCAACTTTATCGGACAAACTGAGTGGCTTAGATCACATCTTCATGGGACAGTGAGGTGCAGACGTGTACACCGGCAAGCTATCTACACGCATTCCCGGTCGGTCCTGCCAAAAACGTCTCCCATGCTTGGATTCTACCAAGCTGAGAGTGATGCTTGTGCACCGCTTCGAAACCCTAAAATTTCATCAACGGTCGCAGATGAGCGTCATATATCATCTCGTCCGTCTAACTCTACCAGCTTGGTTAGGTAGCCCAGGCTAGGAGTTAAATGGCCAATAAAGTGTCGTGGTGATCACCATCCATCATTCTACCACATCATGTGATCGGTCAAGGGAAGGCTTGCCTACGCAGCCTCCAAACGATCATTTGAAGGTAGCTATGCATGCAGCTGTTTTAAGACGCTTAATCCGCGGCTTACTCCGATAAGCTTTAAAACAGCGATGCTTAATGCATATTGAATATATTCGATGCATTACATGCATAGAATACACACGAAATTTCGTAAATATCGATTTCCCAAATAACTTAGTTATTTAACCTAACACCGTATGCTACTTTTTGTGGGTCCCACGATCCACACAATCGAGACATCAAGCATGTCACAAACTGAGGGATACATACTGGGGTATTGTTCTAGCGGTTTACAGCGTGCAGCATGCAATGCGCCAATCACAAGAACGTGTCAGGAAACACATGGACAGTTAGTGATGATGGGAGAAGTGGGCAAAGACTGATCGTGTGACACTAACATGATTCCACCACTCCATTACTCTATTTCCTCCACTTACCACGAGAGACGAGGGTTGTGCTTTATGACTTGTATAAATAGGTTCTCCTCCCTATTTCCACAACAGACAAGACAGAAACCAAGTGTTCATACAACGTATTCAAACACACAGTGTTTTGCCTACATTATTGCAAGCCAGTTCGGTATTCTGATACAAGTCAAAAACAACCAACACCTTCACGATCTCAACACCTTCTTCGCTTCCCTGCCTAAGATCAACCCCATCTCCTTCACTTTGTGACCGAAGCAAGTCTGGAACGGCCATTTCTTGGTTTAAACCAGAATTGTACAGATTGATCTCTCGAATCAGAAAGCACTCTCGTGCAGTGCATTTGTTTAGGGTTTAAATTCATTTCTCATCCACACACCCCAAATTACCAAAACAGCAGAAATAGTTTTCACCCATAAACAGTTGGCGACCACAGTGGGAGATTAATCTCTCGGTTTTTAAGTCAATTTCTTTAATACCCAATCCGATTCGATTGATATCAAGATGGTTGGTCTTAGGACTGCCTCAATAGCCTCAAATCCTGATGATTCCTCCAACAGAGATACCCCTCCTCCCAACGGCGTATCTAACGGTATAATCAGGATACTTCGAATATTAAGTGAGCTAGCATGGGTGCAGGAGATTCACACAAAGAACATGGAGCTAATCAAATAAGTGATAAACGATATACTCGATCTCCTTGTCAAAATAACATCGGAGATGAGCGGTCCGGAGACTTCTACGTCGGGGACTGGTCCCTCTCAAATCAACAGCTTCACTACGAACCGGAGGCCAGTGGATCAGGAAGCGACTTCTCTAGTAGAAAGTTTGCGTGAATTTTTACACCTATCAAAGAATTAGCGGGCGGAGACGTTTGCTACAATTAACCAGATAGCCCTGGACGTGCACCTGGCTCCTTCACGTCCATAAGTCTTAAACGTATCAGAAACATCTGTCAATAATGTTACATTCACAGAGGACGACATGATGGCGGAAGAAGGTCACAACCGGGCTCTACATGTTACTGCACGCATCAAGGATTCAGAGTTCAGGAAGGCCCTCATCGACACGGGAGCGTCTTCGAATGTGATTACTCTCAAGACTCTTAGGACAACCAAGAGAAGCTCCACGGGAAGGATCAGACAAAGTCCATTGCATCCCACTCCCCACATGGGCGTCAATCCAGGAGGAGGACCGACTTGCATCATTGAGGACTGAGCCCCATGACGCACCTTTGCTGACAAGGCATTCTTCTTTATCCGGTGAATCCACAACCCATGTTCACAGCAAGAGGGAACGAGCTTTTGTGGCAAGCCGTGACCATAAAATGAAGACGATATACCGACGGCGCTGTTAGCAATTAGCAGGGGAGACTGGTACCCAGTCTCTCCGCCCAGTTGAATGCTGCAAAAGCGACGAGACACAAGAAGAGGTATTGGACGCTCCGCGACAGCTACAAGATGGCACCAACTCCACAACCGACGAGCTCGAGATTGTTAACATCGGGAATGAAGAATCTCCCAGGCCTGTCTCTATCAGTTCGACTTTGTCCACGGATGAACGCGCGAAGCTTGTCCAACTTCTAAAGGAGTATCAGGATGTATTCGCCTGAACACATGAGGAAATGCCTGGTTTAGATGAAAAATTGGTCACCCATCATCTACATGTCGCACCCGGATCCAAGCCGATCAAACAGTCTCCGAGGCAATTCAGACACAAAGTGGAAGAGCAAATCAAAACTGAAATTCAGAAGTTGCTAGCAGTCGGATTCATCAAACCTATTCATCATCCAACCTGGATAGCTAACGTGGTTCCGGTAAAGAAGAAAAACGGACAGATCCGGTGCTGCGTGGACTTCAGAGACTTGAACAAGTGCTGCCCCAAGGACGATTTTCCTCTGCCTAACATCGACATGTTAGTGGACGCCACCAGTGGACACGGCATGTTCTCCTTCATGGATGGTTATAGCGGCTACAATCATATAAGGATGTATGAGCACGATGCAAGTAAGACACCCTTCCGAATCCCTCTTGGCAATTTTTAATATACTTTTATGCCATTCGGTTTAAAGAATGCCGGCGCAATATATCAACGCGCTATGACGACAATCTTCCACGACATGATGCATAAACAAGTAGAAGACTGCGTGGATGATATTGTGGTCAAGTCAAGAGCTCGAGCGGACCACACATGAGTCTTACGACAAGTGTTCGAGAGGTGTCGTGAATACAAATTGAAGATGAATGCTTTGAAATGCGCTTTCGGTGTCTCTTCAGGAAAATTTCTGGGATCCCAAGTGACTGCTGAAGGGATCAAAGTAGACCCGTCCAAGACTCAAGCCATCCTCACGATGCCGCCGCCACGAACTGTGAAGGAACTCCAAAGCTTCATGGGAAAGGTGAACTACATTCGACGTTTTATACCTGGCCTGGCCCAACTTGTTGCCTCATTCACCCCCTTACTGAAGAAGGGAGCAAGCTTCATCTGGAACACAACCCAACATGAAGCGTTTCGAAAGATTCAACGAATATTGTCATCTCCAGCCATCATGAAGTCTCCCGTCCAAGGAAAGCCGCCATTTCTCTACACCGCTTTCAGTGGTACCGCCGTCGGGGCTTTACTCGCTCAAGAAGACGATGGGGGAATCGAATGTCCCATATACTACTTCAGTCGAATATTAAGAGATACCGAACTCAGATATCCCAAGGCGGAGAAAGCATGTTTATCTCTAATCCATTCCATTCAGAAGTTCAGACATTACCTGCTATCCAACAAGGTGGTACTCATATCTAAATCCGACCCTGCGAAGTTTTTTTGCTTTCAAAACCGGTCCTGATGGGAAGGACGACCAAGTGGCTTCTCCAAATGTCAGAGTTAGACATAACATGTGTATCACCTAGAGCTATCAAGGGGCAAGAAGTCGCAGACTTACTAGCAGCATTCCCTGGGGAAGGAACTACGGGGATACACGAGGATCTTCATGGAGAATTTCCAGACATTTTTGTTGTCGAAGAGGAAGTGTGGATGTTATATTTTGACGGCTCTGCCACCCCTAGCAGTAACACTGGAGGAGCAGGCGTAGTCTTAGTATCTCCGACTGGGGAAGTATTCTCGCACTCCTTCAAGCTGGACTTCCAATGTACCAACAACTCAGCAGACTATGAAGCCTTCCTCATAGGGCTGTCAATAGCCAAGCAAGCAAGAGTCACACACCTGGAGATAAGAGGTGACTCCAAGTTACTGGTGAATCAGATTAATGGAGTATACGCATTAAAGGAAGTGACGCTAGCTCCGTACCGATCAGAAGCACAAAGGTTACTAAACTACTTTGCTGATGCAACCATAACCCATGTTGGTTGCAGCAACAAAAAACACGCCGATTGTATGGAAACGCTGGCGTCTAAATTGAAGTTCGAAGGTTTAGAAGAAACCCTGACAGTGAAGAGGAGAACCGTAGAATCAACATGGCTTTCACAATACAAAGATACCGAAGTTTGCGATTGGCGAACTCCGATCATTCGAGAACTCGGCAGCTCACTTTCTCAAGGAAAGGTCAGCCTCAAAACCCTACAAAACTTCTTCATGCTTCATGGTGTGGTATATCATCGAAACCCGGACGGTTCCCTATCAAGATGTCTTGGGGATGATGAAGCACAGCTGCAGCTTAACCGCGTTCACGATGAAATTTGTGGACAATCAATAGTGGTAACGCTTTATCGACGACTTCAACGCCTGGGCTATTACTGTCCAGAGATGGAGATTCTATCCCGACTACTTCAGAAGTCCTGCTCAAATTGTCAAGCGCCACCACACCAATTGGAGGTTTTTAGTGTGAGCCATACTGGGGACTGGAGAGAGCCGTACATTAGCTATCTCCGCGACGGGGCAACTCCTGCTATCCAAAAGGATGCCGTCAAGATGAAGAAAAAGTCCAAGCGGTTCGTGTTTCATGAAGGGATCCTATATCACAAGAGCTTCAGAGGAGATCTGTTGCGGTGCCTGGCTGGGACAGAAATCCCGGTTATGCTGAAAGAAATGCATGAAGGGGAACACCAAGGGAAGAGGAAACTGTTTCTCCAGATACACGAGAAATATTATTGGAAGACCATGGAGGATGATGTAGCCTCATTTTTTCAAAGCTGCCACAAATGTCAAATCCATGGGAACCTTGTTCACGCGCCTTCCACCCCTTTACACTCAATAAGCAGTCCATGGACATTTTACAGTTGGGGACTGGACATTATTGGGAAAATCAATCTGCCGTATCAAAGCAGCACGAGTATATCATAACCGCGACAGAGTACTTCACTAAATGGGTGAAGGACATTCCTCTGCGAGGAACTACAAGAGAAATAATTGCGGCTTTCATTAAAGAGTATATCATTTGTCATTTTGGTGGGCCTAAGCATATTATCACTGATAACGGTACTCCCTTCGCCAACAAACAGGTACGAGATTTACTTGAAGAATATGGAATTAAACAAGTCTTCTCCACTATCTACTATCCTCAAGGAAACATGCAAGATGAGAGTACCAACAAGACGTTGATCCGGATTCTCAGTCGAACAGTACATGACAATCCTAGAGAATGGCATGACCAGTTACCGATGGCGCTATGGGCATATCGGACGTCACCTAGGAGTTCCATTGGAGTTTCTCCATACTCACTTGTTTACGGTGCGGACGCAATCCTCCCAGCAGAGATCAAAATCCCATCAGCCAGGATCGCAGCGTCAAGAGGGGTCCACTGGAACGAGGCTGAAGCATCTAACTCCAGAGTAGCTGAGTTAGACACTTTGGATTTCAGAAGAAGCAAAGCAGAGGAACGCACTCAAGTGTACAGAAATAGAATCTCCAAGGCATATAACAAAACTGTGAAGCCACGTGTTTTCAAAGTGGGAGATTTGGTCTTGAAGACGGCCAAGCACATCCAGCAAGACATGTCTGCACCAAAATTCTCACCGAAATGGGGGGGGGGGGTCCTTATACAATTACTAAGGCTTACAGTACCGGCTACTACAAGATCATTAAGGTGAACGGGGGCAAGTTAAAAGCAGTCATCAACGGAAAATGGCTCAAGGCATATCATGCTTGATCATTGTTCGCTTCTGTCTCATAGACACGACAATACAGACATTTATTTTCATTACACATTTGAATTATCAATTTATTCAGAGATGCATTAATGAAAAATCCCTTTCACCAATCAAAAACCAATGCAATTTATTCGCAAAGATGTTCAATTTTTTTTTTGACGTAAACGTCATTGACAATAAGAGAATACAACTGAATGCGGCTTAGAAGAGACCATCCAGAAGATTATAGTTCCTTGAGAGCATCATCTCCAATCTAGATTGATATCTCTACGTCCTATTCTTCAAGTTCTGTACTGCCTTCTCCACCTTCTCCGATTCAGCGGGCAGAGCCTTTTCATCTTCCAAGATAGCCTTCGCAGCAGGAACTACGTTCGCAAGGATGCCGGCTCGATATACCTTAATGATGTCAAGACGCTGCCGCAGCCAACCCACATTGAATCCCATCGATTCACAGGTAGACACCATGTTCTCCCACTCCTCAAATTTCGATTCAACAACGTTACGGATGGAGATATCTTCTATCTCGGCAATCATAGGGAGAAGGCAGTTTACTGTGATAACCAAAGAAGATGCACAGTGCTGAATTACATTCCTGGTTGCAATATGGCCGTACCTCCTCCATACTTTTGTGTATGAAGGCACAAACTTCTTCCGCACCAAGAATCCGCTGACGGTTCGATAACTGGAAGATAGGCATTTCATGTGAATACCGAATGGAAGACCGACACTGGGATATTCGTAAGAAGAGATGCCCAGATCAACATCTTCAAGGTCCGCATGAGTAGGTGTGTTTGAATTTGAAGGAGGAGGGCTGGTTAAATCATCATCATCGATCACTGTCACACATGGGCGTCTCTGCAAAAAGAGAAAACTTTATTCGTTTGATCATGAAGAACAAACAATGGTTTAAAAAAAGGAAAGGGAACGAACCAGTACGATATTCTTAACTCGACGAATACGAGCAGGAGAGTCATCGCGAAGCTGTTCATCCTGAACCTCAGATGATCGTGCGCGTTTAGCAGAAGAGCCTGGGTGGTACGAAGAAGATGATCTGCTGCTGTTTGACATGATGAAGAGATGAAGTTTCTGCAAGAAAATCCTATCAACAAAGGGAAGTTTTAAAACCCCTGCGCATGTGTCGAGAAAACCCTAGAGAAAGGTTGAATCGGCTGCAACAGAGCTTATCCGATGAATAAGGCCTCAACGCCGACCAAGTCGTACTTTTCTCCCAAACCCTAATCAGGTTTGACCAGCTCCAGGACAACACCTGGCGATGTCTATCTATGCGGTAAATATGTATTTACTTTAGCTCGGTCGTTTCAATATGCAAATTTGTCACCATCTCATGCCTACCACACAATGATGCAACCATTATGTGCTAGGCAGGGGACTTAATGTTGATGGTGGATTTTAGTTTAGGGATAAAATTATAAAACCAAATTTATGCATTGACATCCGCCAAAGGATAAAGCCACTGATAAGTGATGAATACTTCTTCGCTTTACTAGTTCACCTAGAATGGAGCATGTGACAACAATCCCAGTATTCTGTGAATTAAATACACAAAATTCATCCAGGTTGGAGCATGTAACAACAATCCCCTTTATCCTGTGAATTTATAGCATTATTAATTAATGCGCGATTAGCCTTGTATTTCCAGTGTTGTTCCAACAGAAATCTCATTATTGGTACGACATGACGACTGAGTGGTGATCTCAGCAGAGTAACACGAATCTCCAAGTGTCAATAATGAGGCATGCACAAAATACCTGTACATGCTACATCTCTCGGTGTGTGTTATACTAGCCCGATTGAGCATACATCTCTCGGTGTGTTATATTAGCCCGATTGAGCATATTCGAATCTGGACTGTCCATATCAGTCTCAGAAACAATCACGACCACGCAAATTGGCCGCATGATTTAGCCAGCCTAGACGATCCTCAGCAGGAGAAGGCTATCACCACAATGACCACCAGTGGGCCCGTTTATGCCCTGGTCGGTCGAACACATACCATACTCCCAAAAGCCACCAAATACCATCCTGGAAAAGGGTGGTCGAATTGGTATGGAGCATATTGGAAGAAGCTCATACGAGCAAGACCCCCAACGACAGTCTCAAAACCAGCCACGGCCGTCCAACTTCGTCGGCATGATTGGACGGCGTTGATTATCCCATGACCGGTCAGACAAGATTGTCCTGCACACCGGTGGGCCCCCCCTCTTTACCTGCCTGGTCGACCATCTCCTGACCTAGCCATAGAGCAACATGCGGTTGCCCAAAGTACGGCTGGCGTGATGCTCAAAGGTCGCGGGAAATTCCACTAAGGTCTTAAATCGATCACGACCATCCAACTTCACCGACATGTTTGGATGGCTTAGATCAAGCCTATAGTCGTCGAAAAGGTATCACCATGTTCACCACCGTCCCAACGTGGGACACACACGATCGGCCTCCCCAAAGGAGGAGCATTGCATGCAAAACCGATTGGTTGAAGTTGCACGGGTGTCAACTGTGTAGAACCCTAATTAGGGTTTGCGGCATGTTACATGTGTCGCAAATTGATCACGAGCGTCCATCTTCGCAAGATTGGGCGGAGGGTGTAGATGTAGATTTAAAAGGGCCCGAGCATGTCAACATGATCACCGTGGGCCCGTCTACATGCATGACCGGTTGGCCAAGACCGACCATGGCTAGACGCCTCGATTCGTGTGTCCAAAGTGAGCATGACGCGCGGATTCCCATTCCTTTGCGGCATGTGATTTTTGTTTCAAAACGATCTCGGCCACTCAACTTTATTGGACAAATTGAGTGGCTTAGATCACATCTTCATGGGACAGTGAGTTACAGACGTGTACACCGACAAGCCGTCTACACACATGCCCGGTCGGTCCTGCCAAAAACGTCTCCCATGCTTGGATTCGACCAAGCTGAAGAGTGATGCTTGCGCACCTCTTCAAAACCCTAAAATTTCATCAACGGTCGCAGATGAGCGTCATATATCATCTCGTCCGTCTAACTCTACCAGCTTGGTTAGGTAGCCCAGGGTAAGATTTAAATGGCCAATAAAGTGTCGTGGTGATCACCATCCGTCATTCTACCACATCATGTGATCGGTCAAGGGAGGGCTTGCCTACGCATCCTCCAAACAATCATTTGAAGGTAGCTATGCATGCAGCTGTTTTAAGATGCTTAATCCGTGGATTACTCCGATAAGCTTTAAAACAGCGATGCTTCATGCATATTGAATATATTCGATGCATTACATGCATAGAATACACACGATATTTCGTAAATATCGATTTTCCAAATAACTTAGTTATTTAACCTAGCACCGTATGCTACTTTCTGTGGGTCCCACGATCCACACAATCGAGACATCAAGCATGTCACAAACTGGGGGATACATACTGGGGTATTGTCTGGCGGTTTACAGCATGCAGCGTGCAACGCGCCATCACAAGAACGTGTCAGGAAAGACATGGACGGTTAGTGATGATGGGAGAAGTGGGCAAAGACTGATCGTGTGACACTAACATGACCCCACCAATCCATCACTCCACTTCCTCCACTTCCCACGAGAGACGAGGGTTGTGCTTTATGACTTGTATAAATAGGTTCTCCTCCCTATTTCCACAACAGACAAGACAGAAACCAAGTGTTGATACAACGTATTCAAACACACAGTATTTTGCCTACATTATTGCAAGGCAGTTCGGTATTCTGATACAAGTCAAAAACAACCAACACCTTCACGATCTCAACACCTTCTTCGCTTCCCTCCCTAAGATCCACCCCGTATCCTTCACTTTGTGACCGAAGCAAGTCTGGAACGGCCATTTCTTGGTTTAGGCCAGAATTGTACAGATTGATCTCTCGAATCAGAAAGCACTCCCGTGCAGTACATTTGTTTAGGGTTTAGATTCATTTCTCATCCACACACCCCAAATTACCAAAACCAACAGAAATAGTTTTCACCCATAAACAACAAGAAGCCTTCTTAGACCCTGAATCTGAGTATAGCGATGAAGGCCCTGTTTATGGAGATGAAAGTGTGACTCTGACTACTATTCAGTTCATTCAAATTCGTCGATGGGTGCTTTTTCGTCGTGAAATAGAAGGTGTAGCAGAGTACTACAGGTGGGTTATCTTTATGTTACCATTTTGTATCAGCGTTTCTTATCTTTTTGGTACTAATTATTACGAAAACCATGGTACTAATTGTTATGACAACTAACTGGATTGTAGTGAATATTGTGACCAAATGTATGTTAATTCAAATGGGAAAGGGAAATCGATCAGCGAGATAGAACGACAGAAAAATTTCATCAAGTGGTTGTATTTTAAGGTGTGTCGAAGTTTATTCTGTAACTGTGTTACTCAATTTATGTCGTTACCTATTACTTGTGTGTTTTTACTAACAAGTCCTTACTGCTCGCAGTTGGAGAAAGAGGGAAAGATGAATGGGAAATTGTGGCGCTATGTAAAGGGACCCGTTGGAGCAAAACAGTTTGACATGTATCGGGTGAACGGTTATATGTTCTCTCCAAAGTGCTTTGATGAAAAATATGTTACACAGGATACTGGGGTCTGGATGGAAGCTACTACCACATTCAGGGCTAGCAGTAAAGATAAGAACCTCCAAGATCAGAAGACCAAATATTATGGCGTGATTCGTCAAATTCTGGAGGTTGACTACACAGATTTTACGGAGGTGGTCTTTTATTGTGACTGGGTGAAAGTGGAAAGCAAGAGTCTTGGGTATAAACTTTGCCCAGATTCAACCTGGTGGTGGTAAACTTGAATAGGTTCAAGAGCGTAGAAAAATACATTGATGAACCTGCTATAATGGACTTTGAGGCCAAGCAAGTTTTTTATTCTCAAGATTTGAGAATCCTGATTGGTCTGTTGTGATTCACTCACCAATGGGCATGCCACGACATGTGGACGACTTGATAAAGCCTGATTTCGAAGAAATTCAATCTGTAACTGTGGATGAGCCCAACTTGGCTGAGTTATTGGTTCAACGGGTGTAATTTGCTTCTGATAGTGTCAAGGAACATTACTCTTTGTAATTTGCTCCTAATAGTGTTATAGGAACATTACTTAAGTTTCACCTTATGTTTTTGTTATCTGAATATGGTTATGTTAGCATTGATCTATTGCTTAATGTAGAGTAGTTTAATATGTTTTTGAATGTGGTTGTGCTGGCATGTATTTCTTACTGTGACTAATATGAAAAGTTTAGTCTTTGAATAGGTTCCTGTATTACTTGATCGTGTTATCATTTTACTAAGATTTTGCTTTTTCTTCTGCAGTAGAATGGCCTC
The DNA here is from genome assembly GCF_003573695.1 of Papaver somniferum. Taxonomy (NCBI): domain Eukaryota; kingdom Viridiplantae; phylum Streptophyta; class Magnoliopsida; order Ranunculales; family Papaveraceae; genus Papaver; species Papaver somniferum. Next base: position 64,574,941 of record NC_039366.1, on the reverse strand, counting down.
AAATCGAAGCAGTTTTGGTCCGTCTACATCAACTACTACATCATCGCAACAAAATATATCCAGCTCGTCAGCAAAACCGAAGCTTCTTGTTGAAGTCAATATCGTTGGCAAGATCGAAGGAGATGCAGCAGAGAGATTCGCTACTAGGGTAGGAGAGCTCATAAGGATTCATATTCCTATATCATACAAGGAGTGGAGGTTGGTCCCTTACAATTTTAAAGACGATGTGTGGAATGCTCTGATGGTATGATAACAAAACTATTTCTTTTATTGTATTAATCTGTGCAAGTCAATATGGATCTTATTCTTGAATATTGATCTTAATGTGTATATTAGGGTGAATTTTCATTGACTGTTGACCCAGCAGTCTGCCGTGAAGTCATTGAAGTGTCATTTCCACCATATTACAGGCGATTCAAATATGAGTTAAGGCATGCATTAAAATGGATAATAAAAGCTCTTAGACAAGCAGAAAAAGCATCTCTTAGAGTAGAACAAGCAGTAAGGGATGGAGTTGAAATACCTGAGGCTGAGGCTAACGAGGAAGATGAAGCACTTCCAGAACTCACTCCTGAAATCTGGGAGAGTGAGAGCAGATGTGCCACCTGGGATTAATGGGATTAATCCAAATATATGGGAGGAATTTGTTGATATGGAGAAAATCCTGAAAAGATAACAAAGAATAAGGTGAATGCAGAAAGCAAGGCAAAGAACACTATCCACCATACACTTGGGAGGTGCACATACCACAACAAGAAGCATAAGTTAGCAAGTATTCATGTTCCTGATCTTTTTTTTATTTTTTGATCTTCCATTACTTGTATTTGTAGATAACCAGCCAGCTATATATGTATTTGTAGGACGAAACGAGAGAAAAAGTGGTACCACCGTCGACTACAGAGAAGTGGATAGATGGACATTTAAGACGTGACGGGACTGTCCATCCTAGTGCACTTGAAGTGCATGTAAGTTATTTTATTTGTAACAAGTAACTTGTATATATGTCTACCAGCACCTACTATTTTGGGTATTTCTGATCTCATTGGTAAACAGTATTTATTCTAGCAACATATTTTCATTCTAAATGTAGGGCAAAGTATCAGGGGCTCTAGAGAGGAACAAAGGAAAAGGACAACAGCCAAGTTCTAGTAATATGGTTTCAGCTGAACTAGAGGAGGTGTTTGGAAGAAAACAAAGTGGTGGGATTCGTGGCTACTCATCCCATATGTCGAAGAAGCAAGTTGGAATGGAAGCAATTGCACATTATGCCCTTAAACAAAGAGATAATGAGAATACGCTTAAACTAAACAAAATCGAAGCCGATATGGGGTTTATGGGCGGTAAACTTATTGGTATTGAAGGTGAATTGGGGTCCTTGGGCAGCGCAATGAAGGTAAGTTTTAAGTTCCGACTTGTTGTAATGTAGGCAGTATGTTCAAGTTTAATAGTGTATAGATAATGATTTTATCTATTCTTGTTCTTAGGAGATGTTGAACTGCATGAAACGCAAGGCACCTACATCATCAGCTCGTGTAGGCACTCCCAGCCCAAAGAAAGAGTCCAATTCTCACTTAGGTCATCTGTTAAGGATCGAGCAAGAGAGAGGAGAGCATAAACGCGGAAGCATAAAAGACTACATTGATAATAATCTTGGTGTATCTTTCTCATTAATTTTCTAGCTATTTATACAATCACAAGACTTGGCTCTCAAGGCACAAGACTTGGTTCTCAAGATATTCTATTCCTAATATAACTCACACAACTCTCCTAAATATAGTCTTTTCTATATTATTTCCTAATACCCTCCTTCAAGATGGAGCATGTAGATCACGAATGCCCATCTTGGACCAAAGAAATTTAACTTCGGTTTTCTTCTTTCTTCTTCTTTTTTCAACGCTTTTGCGAAAAAAAAAATCTTCAGACCGTAGTTTAAGGACGTTTCGGTTCCCTTCATAGTTTAAGGACATTTCGGTCCTCTTCGTAGTTTAGGGACATTTCGGTCCTCTTTGGAAGTTTAAGGACATTTCGGTCCCATCTTCGTAGTTTAAGGACATTTCGGTCCTCTTCAGTTTAGGACATTTCGGTCCTCTCGGACGTTAAGGACATTACGGTCCCATCTTGTAGTTTAGGACATTTCGGTCCCATCTTCTGAAGAATACTTCTTGTCCTCTTGTTTTCTTGGTTTCTTCGAGAATACTTTTTGTACTCTCTCGACACTCATAGGATTTTAACCTATTATGTTGTTCTTTTTTTTTTTCTCATCACGTCTTGGTGATTTTTTTTTTTTTTCACAACATGAATGTGTTCTTCTTCTCTTGTTCCAGTCACGCTATTGTTGCGAAAACCTTCACACTTCTTTGTTTTTCAAGATTTTCTCACAATCTTTCTCTTGTTACGCTTCTGCCACAAGCAATAACTAACACAGTCGCCACACTTTGTAAGACTTCCAAGTTTCTGCCACAACTCTTCAATCACCACTCACCTTAAGCTTCTTCAAACTCTTTAACAGCTTTCTGCAACTCCTCTGACGAACTGTCACATTGCTTCTGTTACGCTTCTGTAACGATTCTTCTTAACTGTGACATCCTTTAGTCACTACTTGTTCATCTGTAACAATTCTGTAACTGTGATTGTTTTTGTAACATATCACGTACTGTTACTGACTTTCAATAACACTTCCTCACAAACCCTAAACATCACGTACTGTGATTTTTTTTTTTTTTTTTACGGACCTTGTGACCATCTTCATCTTTTAACAATAGCAGCAGATCATCATCGCCAATGCCAACAATGACAACATCACCTTGCTCAACTCCCTTATCAATCATTCACCCTCTTTATATAACACGGCTGCAACAGTTCTTCTTCACGGGTTTGATTAATCAAATCTCACCCAAAAATTCCAACTAAAAGTCGTACCCAAACTTCCTTATTTGAGCCATTGATGATCACTATCGATCGGCAATACTCTTCTCTCTTCATGGAATTATTATTATAGCAGTAAACAACTCGATCTCTAAACCCATCGCAGCTTCATTCTTCCACTGCGTCTCACCTCAGTACCTTCTTAACTATCGCACAACAGGGACTGCCTCATCTTCTCGAGTTATCATCCCAGCAACAACATCTAGCTTCATCGCCGATATTCGTCACCAATCCATAATTCATCTGCTTGAGTTCCATCCTTGATCTGGCAGCAGCCGTCAAGTTCTTTTCGCAGTGATTAGTGCTCTTATTCTGGAACTTCAAATCTCTTTACTGCAACTCCATCAACTATTAATCGTCAGTGGTTCGAAACATCTTATCGGACTAACATCTTACTATTATCAACATTCGGTCACAGCTATGAAACTTGTGAGTAAGCGGCTGCCTCTTTCAACTGCCCTTCACGGACAAACTCGATCTGAATCAGTTAATATTCAAATCTCCTCGTAAATCGCTGGAAACTCAAATCCAGTAAGAACCCAATTTTCCTCTCAGCAGCAGTATCTCGTATGCATGTTTCGGGGCATCAATTTCATGCCCTAAAGTATATTAACATCTTCTTTTTTCTTGTCAATTAATCCAGCACCGCGAACCATCACCATATTGCTGCAATACGGGAACAACTGCAATACGGGAACAAGGTTTGATAGGTAACGAAGTCTTCAGCAGCAGCATAAGACCAAGAGTTACGCCTTCTTCTTATCGTCAAACTTAACACGATTCTTTTTTTTTTTTTTTTTTTTAACGACTTTCTATAAAGCTTAAAACGAAAACGATGAAACACTTCTCTAACTCTCTTCCTCTCCTCTCTCCCTCTCACCTTGCTCTGATACCATGTTAAGGATCGAGCAAGAGAGAGGAGAGCATAAACGCGGAAGCATAAAAGATTACATTGATAATAATCTTGGTGTATCTTTCTCATTAATTCTCTAGCTATTTATACAATCACAAGACTTGGCTCTCAAGGCACAAGACTTGGTTCTCAAGATATTCTATTCCTAATATAACTCACACAACTCTCCTAAATATAGTCTTTCCTATATTATTTCCTAATATCATCAACATGATCAAGGCTTGGATCATGCTGACAGTATATCTGATGAATCTCCTTCCTTGCAAGTTCAACTGCTAGATAATCGAAGAAGGGTTATTGCATCAGGATGTACTGTTGCCGACAATTATGTTCATTGTAGAAAGGTGAAGCCAACAGAGAAGAGGGTCTTTGTCGAGGAAGTTCATGATCAGTCTGCGTTAATATGGGATGGTCCACAAGGAGATGACTCTTACTTTTTGAAGGATCTGGAACTACCTAATTTTCTGATCTGGTATGAGGATAGGTTGCAGTCGGTGCCGGCCAAGGTCTAGTAACTTCCTAGTTTGTAATCTTTTTGTGTTCTTTTGCGCAACGATGATAGGCTTAACAAAAGCATAGAAACCAGTTGGCATTGAGCAGTTCTATATTCTTGGTTTTTTGGTGTTCTTTTTTGTTATTTCAGACGTATTTATTCTCTTTTGTGCATCAAAGACAGGTTCGACACTAGCACATGGCAAATTCAACTTGATGCATATAAGAATTTGCTTGTTAGTGTCATTTTTTGTTTATTCCAGCCTTTGTAGTGTTGTCTAGCACAATGAGGTTAGGTTTTTTTGGGGTCTATAACTGCCTATACTTACTTAATATAATGATCTTATTAATTTGGTGATCACCAAAACCTTCTTAACTCCGCCAATGCTTGCATTGCCGGTCCCAAGCCCAGATAAAGGAGGAGGGAGAAGGATTGATTTATACTCTCAGTATCAACTACTAACCCTTGTATCCTTTTTAACTTCAGATGGTTGATGGACATGAAGGAGAGCTACTCATACATGGTACCTTTCAGGTCCAATTATGTCCTATACAAATGTACAACCAGGACAGAATGATCTCCCACAAGTAAGTCGATTTTTCCACACTTACTACCCCTGTAAATGAATTCATGATCATGTGAGAGGTAGACCACATGTTTAAGGCAGGCGGGAAATAAACATCTAAAAATTTGACTTTTTTGGTAATAGAAGTTTAAATAGTAGGTATAACATTATAAGACTGAATGATTTGGAACCACCATTATGTTATGCATTTTGTAACTGGGTATTGCTTTTTGTAATTGGGTGTTGCTGTAAATGCAAAAAGAAGTGTGGACATAGCAACTGGGTATTGCTTTTTGTACATTTTCAATAGATTTTGCCATCTATTTGCATTTGTGGTCTGTAGGGTTTCTGATATTCTTTATGATTATGCTCAAACTGGTGTCCTTATTTGCTTGTTTGAACTGCAGTTGAGGCCAAAGAAAAAGATCAAGTAGATGCAATCCTGAAAATTTTGGTGGGTGCAGATCCGAAGAATTCGTTTTCTAGCTTCTCAATTGGTACTTTTACTTCCAAACAATTAAAATTGCGTGTTTTACTCTAAAATATCGTATTTGAAATTTGTGTAATAGGTCTAGTTCTACTATCTGTTACTGGTAATCACAGATTGAATTATATATGTCTTTCAAGCCAGATAAAATTCTTGAAATCAACTATTCATCTGTGATGTTCTTGATAAGGATCCCTTTGATATGATTTGGAAATTTCTTGTTTGTAGGTGTAAAAGATAATCCTTTGAAGCAACCAAGGGCATAACAGAAAGAATACGATCAGGTATAACTATGTATTTTCTTATCTTGGAGTTAGTACAATAATTGTTTAAGTACAATAACTGTTTTAGAAGCTTGACTGTTCTGTTACCACTTACCATTAAGCAACACGCCCACATATAACTAATCCGTTTGATGTGCTTCAACCAATGGAATTTTAGATAATTGAATATAATCTGAATTTTAACATACCTATTTCACATGATTGGGGTATTGATTTCCTGTATGTTTCCACAACTGTTTATCCACTTTCTGAACTGAAAACTATCTTTTGACCAAATTACATTACATATAGCACCAAGTCCCTAACAATTTTCACTAATTCTATTGTCTCTCTTTGCAGACTGGCTTACTTTCAGGAGAAGAAAAGGGAAATTTTATGTTTAGTGGTGCTAGACTAAACAAAAGTGGAAAATCTGAACAAGAAGCTATAGTAAAGGTATATGTCTGGACATTGTTCCCATTTGTTCTGTTTCTTTGGTATGTAAAATGACTCCTAGAGATGTTCCGTTTATATTAGGTGGCATTATAAGGAAATCAGAAGACATGGTTGGATAAGCGTAATACGATTTGAGTGAACAAGTTGTAGGTTATTTCTTAAATTCTTGTAGAAAATGTATCCACTGCATATGCATGATGAAGTCTGGTGACATTGATTGAACAAGAAACTCTAAATATGCTCAACCTTGATCCCAAATTATAGAGACAAACCTGTTATCCATAGTTTTTTTTGTTAAAATTAAAATTCAGATCAAAGAAATAGAATTGATTGATTGTATGGATGAATTCGTATGTGATAATAGAATTTTCATTGAATAATGGTTTCATACTTAATTGGGAATGGAGTGGCTAGATATACCCGTATTATGGTGCCGGAAATCAAATGTGCAGGTGGAGAAAATGTTAAATATAATATTATTTATTTTTTAAATATGAATTTTATTTGAGACGAATATAAGCGTCTCTTAATTTTTTAATGCGTTTCTTTAAATAACCAGAACAATAAAATTGGTTCACTTAATTTACCGTGGGTAAATAATTATGAGACACATATAAACGTCTCAAAATTTAATTAAGAGACGTTTATAAGCGTCTCTTAATATGTCTCAAAATGTTCCCTACGCCGAAATTGAGACACTTATATGTGTCTCATAAAATCAAGGAAACACATATATGTCTTGAAGCCGTTGATTTGGTGTAGTGTGAATCTTTTTATTCTCTAAGATCAGCAACATTATGCTACCAGTCCTCTCCTGCATATACTTCTACCACTGCTTCCACTACAACTCTTTCTCCTGCTTCATTGATTCACAATTTTCCAACCACCTCAGAAGCACCTGTATCTGTTGTATTACCACTTGCTGACACCCTCACAATTTGTGATATCTCAGTGAAGCTTCACCAGTTGATTCTTGCCCCACTGCAGCAAATCCTGTAATCACCATGAATCAGCTGTACAATATGGTAACCAGGAGTAAAATGGGAATTAAAAAGCCAAAAGCATACTGTACTAAATATGTTCTTTCAGCTGCTATTACTTCAAAGACTCCTTCTCCATTGCCAACTTTCATATCTCAAGCCAAGAAATGTCCCAAGTGGAATGTTGCTTTGGTCACTGAGAACATTGCCCTCAAAAATGCAGGGACATGGTCTCTTGTTGATCCAGATCCTTCTCAAAACTTGGTAGGCTGCAAATGGGTTTTTAGAATTAAAGAAAATCCTGATTAAACTATTGATAAGTATAAAGCTAGACTAGTAGCTAAGGGTTTTCATCAGCAAGATGGTATTGACTATGATGAGACATTTAGTCCAGTTGCTAACCCTACTACAATCAGGTTAATTTTATCCTTAACAGTTCATTTTGACTGGAAAATCATTCAATTGGATGTCAGTAATGCATTTCTTCATGGTGACTTGCAAGAGGAGGTCTTTATGACTCAACCACCTGGATTTATTGATCCTGATCATCCTCACAAGGTATGCAAACTACACAAATCTTTATATGGGATTAAACAAGCTCCAAGAGATTGCTATGAAAAGTTGTAGGATGTTCTCATGTCTTATCAATTCAAACCCTCATTAGCAGACTCTTCCCCGTTTGTGCAAAGAATTTGATCCATAATTACTATCATATTAGTTTATGTGGATGACATTCTCATAGCATGCGCTTCATCAACTTACTGCAATGAAGTTATCACTCTCTTGGAGTCACATTTTCCTGTTAGAATATGAGTGATTTACATTATTTGTTGGGTCTTGAAGTTAAGAGAAATGTTGATACTATTTTTCTCTCACAAACTAAGTATGCTCTGGATTTATTAAATAAGCATGATATGCTAGGGGCCGAGCCATTTTCATCTCCTGTTGTTCTTGGAACAAAATTGTGTGCTTCAGATGGAGAATTATTTAAACCCAACATCATATAGGTCTCTTGTTAGTGCTCTTCAATATCTCACCTGGACAAGACCTGAGATTGGTTATATTGTGAACCAAGTTTGTCAGTTCTGCAATGTCCAACATCCTCTCACATGATTGCAGCTAAGAGGATTTTAAGATAGATTAAATCTACTATTGACTGTGGCATTTTATTCAGCAAAAGATTATTGGCTATTCATGGATTCAGTGATGCAAATTGGGCTGGTGACCTTACCACTAGAAGAAAAACTGGAGGATACTGCATTTTCTTTGGATCAAATCCCATTTCTTGGTCTAGCAAAAGGCAAGCTACTGTTGCCAGATCCAGCACTGAGGCTGAGTATAGATCTTTGACTAATTCTGTTGCAGAGGTTGTTTGGGTGTGTCAAATTCTATAGGATCTTCACATATTTCCTCCTCTCGCTCCAACTCTGCATTGTGATAATCTAAGTATTATATCCTTATCCTCCAACCCAGTCTTTTACAACAGAATGAAGCATCTAGATTTAGATTTTCACTTTGTCAGGGAACTTATTCAGTACAAGACTTTACAAATGCAGTACATATCTACTCTGACACAAGTTGCAGATGTGTACACTAAAGGATTAGCTGGTCCAAGGTTTCAGTTTCTTATAGACAAGTTGAAAGTTCTTTCTTCAAGTCACTTCAACTTGCGGGAGGGTAACAACAACCTAATATCCTACTAACACCTCACTTACAATTGCTGTCTGTTACAAACAATTATTGTCCTTTACAGGTTGTACCAGCTGTCTCCTCACACGTGCACATTCTCTATCGGTTACCTAACTGTATCTCCTGTATAAATTTTCTATGTGTCTCTTTCTTTGGTTGTGTCGTTCTTCTTCTTTAATCTTCGTAACAGAGTTCATCTCTGATTTTTAATACTGAATAACATTCCTGTATTCTTGATTCAATATTTTGATTTGTTCAATCTATTATAATCTAGTAGGTGTCAGAAAGCAACCAAGGGACATTTTATCTCATATTGATAAAAATGATTATTTTTACTACATTAAGGTAACACGCTATGCTTCATCAACTCATTTTTACTTGGGATAAAAGTATGACAAGTCATTACAAGTTATAAAAAGAAGAAAATAAATGAAAAATCCGTTGATTATGCAGGTACTCGTGTTCAACATTTTTATTTACTATTATTGCCGCTTTACATCACGTTTCCGGCCGTTGTATCTTGGGTGATTTGGAGAGAAATGAATACTCATTTCTAAGCACCCCTTTAAGACGAATTTGGATCCCGGAAATGAAGCTATGTCCCTAGTGTTTGTCGGGTTGTATTGCTTTTGGCAATACTATTTTCTCAAGCACCGTTTCCAATTATGATGCTCTTTTTACTTGATGTATTTATAATCTTGTTTATGTTTTTGCTATGTCTTGTAATCTTTATACATTTTTTCTTTAATAAAATTCAAAGCATAATATTGGCTTGTTAATGCTGGTGTTTGTGAGATATGTAAGCAAAGACCAATTATGATGCTCTTTTTACTTGATGTATTTATAATCTTGTTTATGTTTTTGCTATGTCTTGTAATCTTTGTACATTTTTTCATTAATAAAATTCAAAGCATAATATTGGCTTGTTAATGTTGGTGTTTGTGAGATATGTAAGCAAAGACCAATCTAAGCAAGGTTGTTAATCAAGGTAACATTGTTAAAGGCTTGTCTCTTGCTTGGGTTGTTTTTGTTGTAGCTCTTGAGCTTGTTTTGTTTACACTTGTTAGGCACCTTAATATATTATTACTCTTTGCCGATAAAAAAAAGGTTGTTAATCGGGATATTAAATTTTATAAGTGTTACTAAATCCATATAAAACAAAATGATAGAGTATCTCTGTAACTATAAATAGAGTATCTATATAGACCAAGTTTTACGAAGGGTGTTTGTGGATTGGTAAACTTTTATGCGTTTAGTACACTTAAGAGAACAGAGAGTATCTCCCCAAAAAAAGTGACAACCGTTTATCAACCATGTACCCCAAAATTTTTATTGTCCATCGTATGATGAAGTAATAGTTTCGGAAAAAACACTCTCACAAATTCCTTAAAACCCGTAAATACTGATAGATACGAACCTTTTTAGAAATGATAAATCTTACACCAAAAAAGCCACAAGGCTCGAAAAACCAGTATGTACTACCTGACGTACAGGCATGTATGGATAATGATATATTGATATGCCCTGGCTGAGGAGGCTGCCTCTCTTCACGTGTCTTAACAATGGTTGAGGTGCTTGTGGGAAAAATTAGAAAGCCAAACAAACTTTTAAAGGGCCTGTTTCTTTAATCGTTTCATAATCGAAGGCCACTTATGTACTAGTTGTGTTTGTTTGGATTATAGACACACACTACCCGGATGAAGTTAGTTTAACAAAAAAATAAAATAAAATAAAAACCCCTTTCTAGTTATGAGCCCTAGATTGAACTTTGCACTATAAATAAAAATAAAATAAAATTAAAAGTGGTTTGAAGGAATTTGGCGTAACAGATATGCAATGTTGGATGTAATGAGAATGAAAACGTCATTGCTGATGGAACTTAGAAAATGAGATGAAGAAAAAGAAATGCAAGAATCACGTTGGGCAATTGCATGTTCGTCTAAACTTTTCACCTTTCCTTTTTGATAGCCAGCTACGGTCTAAGTGCACATCTATCTATAGCATGCCGCATGCGCACTATTGAGTGACTGAGTGGCTCTCAGTGTAGAAGGTACAAAGAAAGTTAGGTGATCAACCATTCCATTAGTTGAAACAAACTTAAGATTCCAATTCAATTCAATTCTTTTCTTTTCTTTCTAGAAGTGCAGTTATAACAAAATTGTGCTGACAATTCAATTCAATTCTAGAACAGGTGGAACAAATTATGGTTTCAATTCAATACGGTACATTACAATCCTTTTCATTGTAACAAGGTTGATTTTTCAAAGATTTTTTTTGTTCTTTCACTGACCAAACTTCCCAGTGAAAGTTCCTATCTATTTTGTTATTATTCACTAATCATGGAGTGGGATGTTAACAAAATCTGGATAACTTGTACGAGTGGATGTTGAATTTGTAAGTCCGGAGACTCCGGAGTAACATTTGCAAAAAAGCACAGTGGACCTCCTACACAGGCACCCAACTCCAGGCCAAAAAGACCCGAAGGCCATGACAACTGAAATAATGTACCAAACTCCAAAACTAAATGGATGCTAGGGCTATTTATTGGGGGTACCAAAATCCACAAAAGAAAAAATATTATTTACCCACAGATTGGTACATTCAGAATGCTATGCAGGAATAAGAGATGCTGAGCAAGCTGAATGCCTGGCGCTTCTCGATGCTGTCAGATGGAGTAAAGAGATGCAGCTTACAGATGTGATATTCGAAACTGATCTAAAGAATATTGCAGATTACATTAACAAAGCATCACCAGTTATAACATGGGAAAATGAAGGCATTTTGCTTGATGCTTTAATAGTTTTAAAGTCTTTTCATGGCTGGGAATGCAAGTACATTCCTAGACTTTGTAATAAAGCATCGGATAAGCTTGCCAAATTTAGTAGAAGGTCTAGAGTAAGTCAGGTCTGGTCAGTTAATCATCCTAGTATTATAGAGGAACAATTATTGTTGGATAACCTAAACTCCTTATCTTAATAAAATTCCATTTGTTTGCAGCCAAAAAAAAAAAAAGATTGGTACATTCAGAAGTAAATTGGTAGCTCGATTCGTATGTATTTTTTTGTTGTTGTTTTCAATGCATTGGTCTATGCATGGTGCATGGATTGACAATACCTTACATTTTTGCAACCGGACTTTGTAAAGTTGACTAGCGGATGCAGACAGTTGGTGTTGAAGTCCAACCCATGCAAATGCTATTGAGTGTGAACGCTCATTTGCGTGTAATACAGAAATTTCACCATCTCTCATTATCAAACAGACCCGATTACAAGGTCAGCTTTAAATCCAGAGTAATCAAGGAATGAAAAACGTGAATTTTCTTAGATTTAAGAAATTACTACTTTCGAAAGAAATTGTAAATTAACTCCTCAACCGAAGATTATGATAAGACTGAAAAACACTACAGCTAATATTATTCTTGAAAGAAGTATTTTCAGTAGTGTTTAAGAGAGGATTATTACAGATATTTAAAGACAATCATTAGCTGTAATAATACAAGTCAAGTCAATGTTGACCAGTTGACTTGACACACAAACTAATGACACACTTACAATACTGATAATCTAATACACCTCCCTCAAGCTGATACTAACTGAACAGAGTATCAGATTGACAAAATGAAAAATGCAAAACATGGAAAAGAAAAGAAAAACACTAAGTAATATCTGTAATCTGGACTGAAGAAGGAACTGAATAAGATATGGCAGAAGACCCCAGCAACTTGCACAAGAGTGTGGAGAAAGCTGGATAACATAAACCCTTTGTGAAGATATCTGCTAGCTGATCTGCTGAAGAGATGTGCTGAAGCTGCAAGAACCCTTCCTCAACCAATTCTCTAACAGTATGATACTGAATTTCTATGTGTTTTGTCCTGACATGAAAAACAGGATTAGATGCCAAGGCTAGAGCACTTGTATTATCACATAACAACAACACAGACTTAACTGCAACCTGTAAATCATTCAGTAAATATGTAAACCATTTCAATTCATCAGAAGCAACAGAGAGACACTTGTACTCAGCTTCTGCAGAGGACTTGGAAACTGTAGGCTGCTTTTTAGATGACCAAGAAACCAAATTAGAACCTAGAAAAATGGCAAAACCAGAAGTGGATCTTCTGGTATCTGGACAACCTGCCCAATCTGAATCAGTATATGCCTTTAATGTAGTAACATCACTTTTCCTTAAAGTAAGTCCCAGACCAACTGTCCCTTTTAAGTATCTTAAGATTCTCTTAACAAGCTCTAAATGTAAATCAGATGGAGATGCACAAATTGAGAAACATAATTCACTGCAAAACATATATCTGGCCTAGTCACTGTTAAATACTGTAAAGCACCCACCAAAGTCTTGCAATGACTAGGATTATCCAACTTGATACCATCATTAATAGAAAGTCTACTTGCCTTAACAACTGGAGTATCACAAGGCTTACAGTCCAACAAATTTGCTTTTTCCAGCAGTTCTAAAGTATATTTCTTTTGAGTTAATACTATAGAATCATTGTTCCTAATAGCTTCAATCCCAAGAAAAAATGCCAAATCCCCTAACTCTTTCATTGCAAATTCTTGCTTCAAAGAAGTAATAAGATCAGTAATAAGAATGGAAGAGCTACCAGTTAGCAGTATGTCATCAACATATAAAAGTAGAATAAGAATATCACTACCAGTTGACTTGACAAACATTGAATTGTCTGAAACAGATTTCTTAAAACCACAGTGGATAAGAAAAGAACTGAACCTATAAAACCAGGCCCTGGGAACCCGTTTAAGCCCATACAAACTTTTTTTAAGTTTACACACATAATGAGAAGGATAATATGGATGAAGAAACCCTTGTGGCTGTGACATATATACATCTTCATCTAAAAAACCATGTAAGAATGCATTACTTACATCCAATTGCTTGACTGGCCAATTATGAGTAAGTGCTAAGCAAAGAACAACTCTAACCGTAGGTGACTTAACAACTGGACTGAAAGTTTCATTAAAGTCAATACCATCTTGCTGATCATAACCTTTAGCTACTAGTCTAGACTTAAGCCTATCAATAGTACCATCTGATTTTCTCTTGACTCTGTAGACCCATTTAGAACCTAAAATTTTCATATGAGACTCAGGAGCAACATAACTCCAAGTATCATTATCCATTAATGTAGTATATTTATCCTTCATTGATACCTGCCAATCAGGATTTTTCATAGCCTCCTTAAAAGATTTTGGCTCAGTGAAAGTAGTCAATAAGGATGTATAATTTGAAGAAATGGGATGTTTAGTAGAAAGATAAGTGACATGATCTTTGAAAACTGTTGGCTTTGAAAGACCTTTTTGAGATCTAGTTACAATAGTACTAGATGGAACAGGTTCACTAAAAGAGGAGGGATGAGAAAAATTTTCAATGCAAGGAGTAGAAAGCAAAGAATCAGATGTTGGATGATAATAAAATTCTGTTTCAGAAAAAGTAACATGTCTTGAAACATAAAGTCTTTTTGTGACTGGATTATAACAATTGTAGCCTTTATGAAGAGGGCTATAACCAATAAAAATACATTTTTCTGATTTGGGAGACAACTTATCTACTCTTGAATGAATAAGATTAGGATAGCAAATGGTGCCAAAAGTTCTTAAAAAACTAAAATCTGGAGAAAGACCAAATAAAACTTCAAAAGGAGTTTTGAAATTTAAAACCTTAGTTGGAGTTTTATTAATAAGGTAAGAAGCAGTGAGAAATGCATCATACCAAAATTCTTTTGGACAAGAAAAGTTAAAAAGTAGAGTGTTGCCTATTTCTATTATATGCCTATGCTTTCGTTCAGCCAAACCATTTTGCTGTGGTGTTTTTGGGCAAGAGATTCTAATTCTAATACCACTAGATTGTAACACAATTTTAAAATGTCCCTTAACAAGCTCATCTGCACCATCAACTTGAAAAGCTGAAATTTTAGTACAAAACTGATTTTCAGTATGAGTTTTGAAATGTAGAAAACACTGAGAAGCATCAGACTTCAGTTCAATTGGATAAATCCAATGAAACCTACTAAAATCATCAACAAATAAAATATAGTATCTATAACCTTTGAGAGATGGAACTGTAGGCCCCCATACATCACAATGCACTAAAGCCAAAGGTTTTTGCTCATGAGAAGTGGACAACTTAAAATAGAGATTTTTACTTTTTGCAAGTTGACATGGATGACACAGAGTAGAAGGCAAAGATGAATTTAAAACAATCTGTTTAGCAGAATGAAGTTTTTGAAGAATCAGATTAGATGGATGACCTAATCTAGCATGCCACACATGAGAAGGAGCATATAAAGAAAAATGATATTATGATCATGAGGAATGAGATATAAGTTATTGACTACTTTTCCACAAGCAAGGAGAACATCTGAATATATGTCTC
Organism: Papaver somniferum; assembly: GCF_003573695.1. Lineage (NCBI taxonomy): Eukaryota > Viridiplantae > Streptophyta > Magnoliopsida > Ranunculales > Papaveraceae > Papaver > Papaver somniferum. Next base: position 64,559,768 of record NC_039366.1, on the reverse strand, counting down.
TAATTTCATATCCATCTGGATAAAACTTGAAATAACAAGAATTATCTTTAGTAAATTTTGCAACTGACAACAAATTATGTCTCATGTCAGGAACTAACAAGACCTTATTTAGTCTAAAACTGGTTGCAAATGTATTAACAAGAGAATTACCAACTGAAGTTATAGCAAGAGACTTACCATTGCCAACTTGGACTTGATCCTTGCCTTTGTAAGAAGAAGAATTATGAAGTAAAGTTTCATCCCCAGTCATGTGTGCAGTAGCACCAGAATCAGAAATCCAATCAGTTGCAGCTGAAGTAGAAGCAGCTTCATAATCATGATGTGTTGAAGTACTGGCTTCATTAAAAGTTGTAAAAGCATGTTGAGTTGAAGTATGCTGAGACTCATTAGCAGGATGAGTAAAAGTTGGAGGATGATAGCGAGAATAACACCTGCTAGCATAATGTCCTTTCTTTCTAAAAATTTGACAATCTACTGATGAAAAATATCTTCTACTTCCATTACTATTACTTTGTCCAGATGTACTGCCTTGACCTTGAGTATTGTTATTTCTTGAAGTAAAACCAGTATTAGACTTGAAATTTCCATACCCATTATTCCTTGGCTTGTTTCTACCATTACCAAAGAAATTATTGCCACTATTCCCATTTTTACCATAAAGAGCAGTAGGATGCTGAGTATCAAAAAAAGCGTTGGAATCCTGATGTTGTTCAAGAAGCCATTGCTCATGATTCAATAGTCTTGGTTTTAACTCTGCAAAGGTGAATGGAGTTTCCCTGTTCTGAGCAGCTACCACAAATGTATCAAATTCTCTCCCTAATCCATGAAGCACATACATTACTAAATCAGAATCACTCATCTTTTCTCCAATTGCAGCTAAAGAGTCAGCTATTGTTTTAATATTTTGCAAATAAACCAAGATTGTGAGATTGCCTTTCTTAATATTATGCAATTGATTTTTAATCATACTCTTTCTGGCTATGAACTGACTCCTAAAAGTAGTTGCAAGATACTCCCAAATTTCCATACCAGAGGAGAAACCCAAAACATCACCAGATATATAATCTGTAAAAGTAGCTTTCATACAGCTAGTCACAAAACAATCGATTTTCCTCCAAAGAATTCATTGAGGATTAAGAGTTAGAATTCCATCAACGTCTACATTCTTATCAGGTTCAACAACATCACTGATAGACACATTTTTGTGTCTAAATTGTCCTCAATTTTCTCTATGTTGGTACTCGATTTTGTACTTATTTTGGTGTTTTGTGTGTTTGTAGGTATTTTTGGAAAATAAACGTTTTTGGAAGAATCGGCTCGAAAAACTGCTAAACGCACCCCCCGAGGACATTTTCTAAGCGGACCTCAGATTTGGCTAAGGGGAACCCGCGGTTATGTGCAGCCCAAGTTTGTTCTCAGCACCCAAATTACTATCGGCACCCCAACAGAAGGATAAGAGGCACCCTTCATCTTCAACATTCAAAAAGAATATTTGCGGGAAATTTGGTTCCACCGGTAAAGGATTTATTATCTTTAAGATAAGAATATCTTCTTGCCTTATAAACAGGAAGAATTTGAAGAAAAAGGAAGTTATCTTGTATTAAACAAGAGAGATATCCTTGGAAGATTTTATCTTGGATTTTATTCTGCGAATTAAAGAAGATATGAGTTTAGTAAAGAAATATGGAGAATAAAGAGAAGGAAAAATTCCTGAAGATATTTTTAATTAAAAAGAAGAGCATTTTGGAGTTATGGAAGATTATATTTGAGTAATGTGTATTTGTCTGTATAAATAGAGAGCTAGAGAGCACATTTGAGGGGGAGAGTGGGGGAGAGAAAATAAAATCATTGCGTTAATAATTTTCTCCCATTTTCATTATTTGTAAACACTTTGAGCAATGAAATTATATTTCGAGCGTGTTTCCAACCTAATGAGCTAAACCCAATATTGGGATGACGGAGGAAGCTGGATTTCATCAATGTGGTAATTTGATTAATTCTTTTATTTACTTTTTGCATCGATTTTAAATAATTTATGATTTCTATTAATCAATTGGCATCTTGTTAGATAGTGTATGCTTAGTCTTAGGTGCTTTAGATACACTATGCTTGTAATTTACAATTGATGTTTTACGAAATCTATCCTTGACAAAATATTAGAGTTGATATTTCTCTTGTTTGAGCAATAAATATCTAGGATTAATTTTTAAACCACTTGAATATGAAAGCAGTGAAATCCTGAGTCCCAGTGAATTCTTCATCCCGTGACATATTTTGTATATAATTTCTTATTTTTAGTATTTTTATATTTAAGCCTAGAGTCAATTTCAACAAATCCGAGTGAATGACAACCTTATTTACCACTATTCAAAATTCGATCAATTTTTGGCGCCGCCGACGCGGATTTGTTTATAGATTTGTTTTTAGGTTTTATTTTATTTGTTCTTTTTTACACGTTTTGGTATTTTTGTTTGCTTTCAGATTTGGAGCTAAGCTAAAGAAAAAGAGAAAGTGCTAAAAAGAAAGGCAAAGCCCAAAAAGGAAAGAAAAGAGAAATCTAAAAGGAGTGAAGAAGAAGATTTTGTATATTATTTTATTTTATTTTTTTTAGAAACTGTAAATAGGATTTTCTTTTTTGTAATTTTTATTTTTATTTTTGGACTTTTTAATTTGTGGACTTTTGGACATTATTATTGTTAAACCCTAAGGAAGGGTTGAGTTAAATAAAACTGCACAGGGAAGGACGACAGTTACGATACTGTCTCGGCCCCTCGGGTTCGTACATGACATAGGAGTCGTGGCCCGGGTCGACTTCAACGGTTCATCCCCCGTCTGGAACGGGAGGTAAGAATTCTAAACACCCGCGAATCTCCTGTCAGCGGGTTTACTGGATGATTTTGTATGCATATATGTTGAGGACCTGAAATCGGATTTAATTTTCTAGTAAAGGGCAAGGCCTGGCTAAATCAAGATAAGGACTCGGATTTCATCACTGTTTCCTTCTTTCCTGCCTTAGGAACACGTAACCTACGCGAACCTAAGCTTAAAATACTGACTAGAACGAGACCGATAGGGTAACGAGCTTAATAGGAAAGTCATTCGAAAAATATTGGTTACTCTTTTAAGCATACTTCGAAGTTCATGATGGTTTCTGTGAGTTGAATGCGTGACTTCGCCGCCTTGTAATGCGGTGAGGCCTTGGGTATCAAAGCTCCACGCAGCTTCCCTCGCCTCTATTCAACTTACTTTTACTCGGATTGATTCCATAGGGGTTTGCTTAAATTGTAACGAATTCCCTTTCAAAGGATTAGAAGCTGGTCTAGAAATAATCTAAGTGGAGCCATCATGCTTTTTGTTTGCTAGATAAAATAGGTTTGTTGTGGTCGAGTCAGCCTTCTTTGTGCTTGTTTAGAATTCCCTTGCAGTTAGGATGTCAAACTGGTATAACCAATACAATGATTATCCGACTGAGCAGCTTGGACATTATCCTTTTTATGACCATAGTGTGAATAGTGATTGGGAACGCGAAACTTTTGAAGGTTACGGGTCATACCATGGTGAGCCCAATTACTATCCACATGCGCACAGGTCATATGAGCAAAATAATCCTCTTATTTCTTTAGAAGAGTCTCTCAAGAGTTTTAATGAGTCAACACAGAAGTTATTTATGAAAGGGACTTATAATAG